>NC_073746.1:14035530-14664645 GCF_029784135.1 Toxorhynchites rutilus septentrionalis
GAAAAACATTGCCATCGGCTCGATTTTTGAAAAAATGCAGTTTTATGTAACTAAGTTTTATGTAACTAACGCCAGTTTGTTGTGGAAACAGCAAAATTTAATCGCTGTTTCCACAACCGATTGGCGTTCATCCATCAAAGTATGGCAGAATCTGTTTCCAAATATTTTCTACAGCATGCCACCGTTGAATGGAGCAAGAGGTAGCATCAGAGAGAAGAGTTCTACACATTTTCCGTCTTTGTAGCGTGTGTCGAGCGGGCCAACGTAATTGAGAACCCGATTGTAATAACTATTGACAGCATCTTCTATTCCAATCCAAATGCAATTGCAAACATCCGTGTTGAATAGGATAATGCCGTCCGAAATTATCCGATGTAAAGCAAATACAGTTTACGCGAGGATGTTCTGAGTTTTTTTTTTATAAGATGCGTTTCGATGGACATTTTAGACATTACCCTTCGATCAACTCTCAGCTTCAATTCATCCGAAAAAGACATTGAGCGAGTGAGGTAAGTGAACATCGTTAAGATGCTTTGTCCCTTGATTGATGTTGTTATTTGAAATGTTTTGTCTCTTCTCGTTCATTCTATGCCATCAGAACGGATTAAAAATCATATCGCATCAGATTCCAAATTACGTCACATTATAAGGGAAATGGCGCTTGCGCCACATCACAGTGGAAATGGCGCTTACGCCATTCTGTTTTGAAGCTTTTACGGGGTCATTTTTCCACATTTCTATAAAACTTTGCAGTCGTTTGAAAGGATTTGGTATTCTTTATCGATTTATAACATAAAAAGTAAAATGTCAATTTTGGCGCTTGCGTCACTTTGCGAGATCACGGCAGTGTAGGTCAGCGAACTCCAGCGTGTAGAAGTAACCGAGAAAAGATTCGTCGTTTTTCTCATATAGCTGAGCAAATAATCGAGTGTTCAAAGAATTGCTTCGAAGGTTTTTGATAGCATTTCATAACTTACAAAGTCTGATGCGATCTAGGGCTCAGATTTCTTGCTACTAAATGCCGTCTGTGAATAACGCAGTGACTGGTCAGTACCTTACGCAGTGGAAACTTTGAGTGAGCTGTAAAACCACGATTACGACCAACCATAGATGGTCCACCATCAGTCTCAATATTTTTCCAACCGATCGATTCTCCTCTGGTATCAGTCTTCATATATGTAGCGGAAATAATTTCTTGGCACATGTTTTCATATTTAATATATCGAACATACCCTAACAAGAGAGCTTCATTGCTGGGTAATGTAGAAATGTCCAGCTGGAGAGAAAATCTGTTGACCTATAATAAATTGAATAACATTTTGCCCTCTTCGCGTCCCATCTCAAGTTTCCTGAAATAATAAAAACAAAAAATTGTTACGCCATGCACATAGATGACCAAGCATTTTGGAAATTCTTTTCCAATCACTTTATTCTAGTTCACTCCATTTAGCTATGTAAATACCTTGCAATCTCTTGAATTACAAAAAAATCTCAAAAGCCCTGGTATAAAACATTGAATTTGAATTCAACTTAGTGGATAACGAGTTAGGTTCAATGAAGCGTTCATTTGATACCAATTTTTTTTTATTTTTTCTGAATTCAACTGAGTGTGATGGGCAATACTCCCACGCTCGGAGTTCAATCTATCGAACAAACAGGTGACCCATTGTGAAGATCTGAACGAAACAGTGAACCAACAATAACGCATCGTCTTCTTTGGAATGTTTCGAGCGGGTCATATTTGGCTCAAAGCGGAAGCATCTGGTTTTGCGAAATAACTCCCAGCCATTCGATGATCAGCTCCGGCCGCAAACAGCAACGTTCAGCGTTCCAAACTTTTTTTTTTTTGTCCAGGAAATTGCCATTTTCGGCGAACACATATACACAAGCAGAATGCACACACATCTCCGGTGGAGGATCGGGGCCTTGTAAAAGCCCAAATAGGGTACGTTCACCGGTGTGCGCACCCGGGAAATTTGTGTTAAATTATTCAAATTGAGCAGCGTTTATAAATACAAACGATAATTATTATCGATTCGGAATCTGCGGCGCGCGTATTTTGTTTCTCCCAACGGGCCTCCCTTCTATTTAAGCTTTTCTGCCTGCCGGGGGAATCCGGGAGCTATTCGGGCCTTTGGAGTTCTTCTTCTTCCTCCATCTATTCGTTATGTGTTTGCCTTTTATCCTCCTGCTTTTGTTATCTCGCACCTAATGGCTCTTCACTGCGCGAGGCGCTGTAACAAAATTTGCTTTCGTACACGAATTTGCGCTCGAAATCGGGGGAAATAAGCCGGCGAAGAAATGGGTGCAAATGATGTATGTTGCTGCGTTCGGTCCAGAATCGACTCCCGCATCCCAACCTTGCTCCCGTAGCTGTGGCATGGAAATTAATGTTCGTACGGTCGAGAAGCGTGGCCAAAATACCTCAAACGCGAGATGTCTGGCCTCATAGAAGTGGGGCTCTCTCACACACACGGTTCGGTTCGGAAATCGGCCAAAGCGGCGTCCGAATGTGGCTGCTGACCCGTCGTCTCTGTGTTTGCCACATGATGATGACTAGCTTGTTCACTCTTGTAGGCTTCAACTTCCCCCCCGGGGGTTGTCGCCATCGCATTTATACTTTTACAGGTTTCAGAGAGACACCACCGAGTGGCGAGTGTGTTTCGTTCCATTAAATGGCCACAGAAAAGAGGAACAGAAATCACTGCTCGAAAGTGCGCCTCACAGTTTTAGCATAAGAATGCCATCGCTCCGATCTCTCGCCCTCTGTCTCTCTCACTCTTTCTCGCGCGCCCGTCTCTTCATTTGATACTGAATTGTTAGACACTTAATAAAATAACTTTATGATAACATATAAAAATAACCGGTTTTCTTCGGCCGGTGTCCGGCTGTTGTTCTGTATGCCTCTTTCGCAAAGCATTTTGCGTGTGCATAACGATGGCTGACCATGGAGAGGGGCAGAGGCAGGGGCGAAGAGAAGTCCCGAAAAGCCCAGCATGCAACCGCTAGCCCTGAACTGTGCTTTGGGTGCTCGGGTGATAGAAAGGTGGTCCGTTCCAACAGCACAACAAATGAGTGCCTTGTGGAGAATGTTTGGATATTTGCTCAAACAAGGCAGAAATTATCCATGTGAAAAGAGGGTCTGTATCAACGATTATCGGGGTATCCAAATACTGAATTCATGATCCTGAATTGCCATCAAAATCTAGAACTTAGCGTTCCACTCCAGCCATAAAAGATTTAGACAGACTCCTGAGTGACTTAGCTGATAGCTATGGTCTAAATTTATTGGAAATGTGTGTCACTTTTAACCTTCTACTTCTTTCCAAAAAACGCCAAATATCCTTAGATTGGGGAGCTTTCGGCGACGTGTTTGGGCACGACATTGACTTCACTG
This sequence comes from Toxorhynchites rutilus septentrionalis, assembly GCF_029784135.1. Taxonomy (NCBI): domain Eukaryota; kingdom Metazoa; phylum Arthropoda; class Insecta; order Diptera; family Culicidae; genus Toxorhynchites; species Toxorhynchites rutilus. The sequence goes on from NC_073746.1 coordinate 14,038,928, forward strand.
GTTTAGCTCCGCCTCTGGACAGTTTTAGCAACATAATTTGATCCAAAATCGGGTCAAAAAATATAATCATCATCGTGGCTTCTGATGAAAGATAGCATTTGTTTCACGGGTACTCCTTATGGTTAACCCCTTAGCCTACGATTTATTTTCCAAAAGAGTACACCAATTGCAATCGCTCCGAAATTGAAAGGTTGATTTCCTTTTGTTATGTGGTGGCGCAAAATTGGACTCTGCCGGCAAATGTACAAACTTTCTAGCTAAAGAATTATTTTTTTCGAGAATTACGACAGTTTTGTTTTGTCCTGAGGCATTCTGTTGTTGCATTTCATTTCATTGAAGTATAGAAAGCCAGTTCTGAACGTTGAAAAAAACTGCCAAGACGTAAGTTTCATCGTTTCATAACGTCACATGGGATTTTTTTTTCAAATAACCGCCATAAGCTACTCCGGAATAAATGGAAAAGGTTTTCAACTTTATAATTTTGTAGAAAATAAAATAGTGTTTTCGTTAGCTCAGCTCAGCTCAGTAACTGTTTTTATGGATAGCTTGTTTTATTTTCGTTCAGGTTATAACACCGTTTTCCATTTTTTATGGTGCCATTTTTTATTCTTCTCGAAATACGAGTCTAATGTTTGGCGATAAACAACAAAACTACCATTTTTCACGAAAATCTGAGAACCACTATATCGGTTTGGCATGGAATGGCTGTATATTCTGAATTCCTGAATTCCACTATAAAGCAACTTTTACTTCAAATTCTGGAGAACTTCAAGCGGTTTGAGTACATATTGTCTCATTAGTTCATTTGCACTCGAGAATTCGAATGATTGTGATATTGTATTTTTATTATTTTGGGTCTATACTATTCAATAGATTAACCTAGATCTTTTAAACGACCATTTCACAAACCACTAAGGTTTTCCGATTACATTCCGTTTCAATAATTATTTTTGGGGATATGGTTTGAGTTACAACCAAAACTTCATAGCTGAGATAAACAAATTGAGTCATCACAGTTCCGTTTTTGCGGAAGAATAAATCAACTGTATATCAAGCCAATTATCATCATAAAATTTAATTCGCAATTGCAGCATATATTCTTTGTTCACATTTATTGAAATAAACTTGTAAAAAAAAATAACAATGCCAATTAGAATAAATATTGAATAAGCTATCAAACTTTGTGCAAAAGTAAGTTATGAACTTTAGTTTCCTTCGATATGATTGTGAAGACATTTGAAGACATTTTTTTGTACCATGTACATTTGAAAACAAAACCTGACATCCCTTCGCATGACCCAGGTGTAAGTCAAGATGGAGGATGGATGGTGGGAAGATTCACGGAATTTGGTTGTGTAAACTTTGATTGTTTAGTAGTATTTGACAGATAGGAAGTTCACATACCAGGTATAACAGACAGTTACTCAAATGGTACAAAATTGAGTGTGTCACGAACAACGTTGAACAGGATATGCACATTACTAATTACATATTTGCAAAAAATATTTTTCACATTAAATTCATCAGTAAAAAAGGAACAGAACATGTCACGAATTAAAATGTTTTAATTTTTCTTCGATATCTTCTTTTATCAGTATTTGTATTCTAATGTTTATTAGTTTTGGCTCAAAAAGTATGCAAAGTTTGCTTCAACGTAGTGGTGTCTCACGGTGAACTTGTCAAGTTTTAGTGGACTTCTTTTGTTAGGTGTAAAAATATTATAAAAATTAGAAACTATGCGACGTGAGCGTCCACGAAATATGTTATAGGTTAACATTATTGTTTCCCGGTGACCTTCTTAGTTTTCTCGTGGACCCTTCATCATCGGATATAAAAATATTTCATAATAAGAAACTATAGGAGTATTGCAGGTTCACTTTTATTACAGAGGAGTTTTCCGGTGACCTTTTCAGGTTTCTCATTGATTTGTTGGTGTCTAGTATGAAAAATTCGAAGAATCAGAAAGTATGCAATGTTTGCTTTAGTGCAGGGGTATTTCCCGTTGACCTTCTCAGGTTTCTCTTGGATCCTCCGTCATTGGTTATAAAAATATGTCAAAAATTAGAAAGTATGCGACGTGAGCGTTCACGAAATATATTGTATGTTAGCATTATTGAAGAGGAGCTTCCCAGTGACCTTCTCATGTTTCTCATGAATCCTCCGTCGTCGGGTATAAAAATATTTCACAATTAGAAACTGTAGGTGTATTGTAAATTCGGTTTTATTATAACGGAGTTTCCCGGTGACATTCTCAGGTTTCAAATGGATTCTTCGTCGTTTAATATAAAAAATTCAAAGAATCAGAAAGTATGAGATGTTTGCTTTAGTACATAGGTTTTTCCGGTGACCTTCTTAGGTTTCTTATGCATAACCTCCGTCGTCAAAATATATGAAGAATTGAAAGACACACAATGAATCTAAAATATATCGTCCGGCCTTCGGGTAATTGAAACATAATCGATTTTCAGGATATCGTTTCGTCGAGTGGTTGAAAGTCCGCATATACAGAATCCCATCACTTACCACAATGAATCCTGATTTTTTACCCTACCCACTAACACACATCCTTCCCATGATAAACGCTAGGGAACCACGCTATAGAGGCGACCCTTCTGGCCTTCGGGCGGCGAATATCATACTAACATTCCTTCCCTTTTCCTAGTGACTGTAAGGACGTGGCCGGCATCGTTATTGACCATTTAAAGCTCGAATCACTGAGAATTGTACAACGAGAATGATTTGCTAGTCCCAAGCGACATTCTGTGTGTTCTTTGTGCAATTTGGTTGGTTCAGGTCAATCACGGAGAGCAACTACGAATTGTACAGTGTACCCAAGCTCAAGCTCTAATGTTTAATAGTTTTGGATTTTAGATGAGCTTTATGGGAATTCATCTCTTCACCCCAATTGTAATTACTTTTTTTCACATTTAGGCTGCTGGATACTTCTTTCTTCTAAAACTTTAACGCAAGCGGAAACCCTTGCATCTCAATCTTGGTCATGCGGAGTCAAATTGACTTTTCAAGTTGCATTTTTCATGAAAAAAAATTTTGCTACTTCTTCCACATGTACTATCTGTTAAAAGCTTTTCCAATCAAAGGAACAAACGATTTTGTGACTTTGTTTATTTACGTTTTTGGTCGAGACAGAATTTCACCCAAGAGAGGTTATCCTTCCGCAGAAATCTTTCATTTCTTTGTGATGTTAGATTTCCGTTACACGCAGCTAAAAGACGAAGGGGTCTAACATTCAGGAAACATTCATTCGAAATATTGAAATGCTTTGTCGGTTTCAATAGTTATAATGCCACAATTTAAAGAGATTTTTTTCTTTTGATATTTTGGGATTGAATACGGATAAACTTTGGAAAATGAAACAAAAAGCGTGATAGGCGATGTATGTTCATTTTTATATTGAACTCGAATGAGATCCAGATCCAGAATATCCGGAAAGGGCTATTACAAGTAATTGGTTTTGCATAAAGGCTAAAGCAAAAGGTGGTTGACAATGATTGCAACAGGTTCGTGTTTACTTTTCAAATTAGTTGTCCTTTGTGTTACTAATTTGCCATATATTACAAGAAAGTAACCAGTTGCGTTGGACGTTTTAATCAAGGGATGAGCCTTGAATTTTGTCTTTATTTTGTAAACACCGTGGCAATACTGCTGATATTTGAGATATAAATTTTATTAAGAGAGTGCACTATTATTTACAAATATATATTTGCTTTTTTTCCTTCAGTTATTTTCCTCAGCGAGTTGATATGAAACCATATCCACACAACCAAATAACCAAACAAAAAGTAAATGAATCTGAAAGTTACGTCTCGCTACTCGTCTCACGTCTTGTCATGAAAGTGTCAAGAACGAAACACCTATCGTTTCAGCATCTTGGTTATGACAATCGAAGAGTGCGTTTAGTGGACCTTTTTTTACCAAAGAAATTACAACAATTGACCAATTTCAGAGGAAGTTAAGGTTTCCTTTTTAACATTCCTCGTATATAAACTTGGCCCGTTATATACAGTGTTACACTGTTCGATCATGTAACTTTACTGTTGAAATCATAAATTCGGAAAGTAGCTTAAACATTAAAACGAAAGGACAACAGTTCTGAATCGTTGAGATTAGAATGAAGATTATTACTTGAAAAAAAGAAAAAAATGTGTTTATTCATTCTGAACGTCCATAACCATTTTAGCTTTACGTCCAGCGAACATGAACTGTCGATTGTCAATAAAAAGGATATGAATCGTATACATGATGTAACATTTGACGAATTTCATGCCAACTCGTCTTAGAAGTTGGCAGCACCATCTCAGATAGTAGTGAAACGTTGTGGGTGTAAAGACATGGGTCATTTAAAGAACTTTGCATACTTCAAATATTCGAAAAAGAATTAGACTACTTTTTGGAAAAGACAATTTTTTTTCTTAATTTTTTACAAAAAATTATAATTTAAAAACTATGATACCTACAAAATTCTTGTCAAAATATAAAATGTAGGAAATTGTTTAAGTTTTCACAAAAAAAAACCAAAAATTTTTTGGGAAAAAATTGCGTTGACAAGAAAGTTATTTAAAAAATTAAAATTGATTTTTCTCAAAAACGTTTTTTTTTTAAATTCTATCCCTTACAATTTCCAACAAGTCGTCCATACATCGAAAGATGGGCACTTTTACAGGAAAAAAGTTTTTCGAACAACGACTTTTTCATGTTTTCTTTGATAAAAATACAACAAAACGTAATTTTGTTGAAAGTCAAGATAGCGACATAGTGTATTCGAAAAAGTTTTAGATCTTGTTAAAATATTAACTTTTGTCCATTCATAGTTTTCATAGTTCCACATGCCAAATTTGGTTTCATTTGCTTGATTAATTCTCGAGTAATGCAGAAATTTGTGTTTCATTTGTATGGCAGCCCCCCCCCCCTTTGAGTGGGCGAAGGACTGTCTAACCATCATAGAAACATTTATTGCACCCTAAAACTTTCACATGCCAACTTTGGTTTCGTTTGATTGATTAATTTCCGAGTAATGCAAAAAATTGTGTTTCATTTGTATGGCAGCCCCCTCTAAGAGAGGGGGAAGGAGTATCTTATCACCATAGAAACATTTATTGCACCCTAAAACTTTCACGTGCCAACTTTGGTTTCGTTTGATTGATTAATTTCCGAGTAATGCAAAAAATTGTGTTTCATTTGTATGGCAGCCCCCTCTAAGAGAGGGGGAAGGAGTATCTTATCACCATAGAAACATTTGTTGCATTCTAAAACCTCCACATGCCAAATTTGGTTTCATTTGCTTGATTAATTCTCGAGTAATGCAGAAATTTGTGTTCCATTTGTATGGCAGCCCCCCTTTTGAGTGGGGGAAGGACTGTCTAACCATCATAGAAACATTTATTGCACCCTAAAACTTTCACATGCCAACTTTGGTTTCGTTTGCTTGGTTAATTTCCGAGTAATGCAGAAATTTGTGTTTCATTTGTATGGCAGCCCCCCCTTAGAGAGGGGGGAGGGGTCTCAAAATATCACGAAAACCTTCCCCGGCCCCAAAAACCCCTACATACCAATTTTCATGTCGATCGGTTCAGTAGTTTCCGAGTCTATAAGAATCAGACAGACAGACAGACATCACTCCATTTTTATATATATATATATATATATATATATAGATAGATAGATAGATATATCCGTTACCGTGCCAAAATTTCAATAACCGGTTATTCGGTAATGAAAATTTCTTTACCGGTAAAACCGGTAATTTACCGCTGAAAAAATACTTTGAAATTAACTTTTTTTTGAACAAATGATAATAATTAGTTTGCAAGAAAACATTCTTCAAATTTTTGCTACTTAGTAGCTACTTTGCTACTACTTAGGGACACAAATAATGTTAATTTTGTCGTTTTCTGATCTCAATCGGATCTCATGAACGAAATTTCCAGGAGAGAAAAACGCATGTTCATAGTTCAATGATGTTGGGCGTACAGTACGAAAAGCATCGAATATCATTCTCATGTATTTGCCTCTGATGCCCTCTGTTAAAACCTTTGATTGTTACAATCGTCGTTTTCTCTTGATACTCCACTATTCTGCAGGTTCTGCATCGTCCAGTGGTTTTTTCCCTCTTGTTGTGCAGCTACTGCAGTCTGAAGTCACGAACGATTTCAAATGCCTGTTTGATCAATGCATTCCGTGACGTTTGATAGAAGACGCCGATGTCAGCGTGGGGATCGATCCACTGATTAAATCGGTACCAAAGAATCGATATTTGAAAAACCAGATTATTTCTTACAATTTCTTTACTCTATATGAGAGCCGTCGTTTTTTTCAACAGGGTGTTGGATGATGGTGCCGACCCTATTTCGCCCGCATGCTGTCAGTTCTCGTCTCACTAACCAAAGCTCCAGAAGACGAGAGAGCAACGAGATAACCGATAACAGATCGATGATCATCGTAGGTCAGTCGGTCCCAAGTCCTTCTCACCGTCGGAATCCAACATATCACGCGCGCTTACCCACTACGTGTTCATTTTTAATGTTTAATTAGTGTCTTAAATATATTTGTTCAATGTTACGTGTGTTTTTAAAATTCCCAAATTTTCAACTGCGTTTTCCTCCAACGATTCCTCTATACTCAACACAGGGAATACAAATTTTATGTTTCTATTCAAACATCAAAGACATTTAATTTTGTTACTCATTAAGGAGGCAAAAAACAAAAAAATTAAAGCTCAGAAAAATTGCATTTTCCAGAGAATTCATCTTGAAACGTCATTGAATTAATCAAATGAATTAATTGAAAATTATTATTACAAATCCAACAAATGGTATTTGTTCAGAACCCAGCTAGCAAACATCCCATGAAATCCGTCCGTGCTACACTGAAAAACAAATCTATAAAAAGTTTTTCTAAAATCGAAAAAAATCGGAAGAAAAAGATTGATTTTCGCGATTTTTTTGAGTACAAAGAATCGATCCAAAAAATCGAAATGGAAAAGATCGATCTTCTATAAATCGATCCAAGATCGGCCAATCCTAGTCACGACCACGAACAGAATTATGATGATGAGGGTATAGATAATACTTATTTTCAAACATATCATGAAGCCATTATTTTAAAACAAAAACAAAGCGAACTGGCTCTGGTGCAGGCATAAATATCTATCAATAGAACATTAGAAACAGGCTTCTTCTTCTTCTTGAATGGCGTTAACGTTCCCTATGGAACTTTTGCTGTCTCAACGTATGCATTAACTAGCGTCATTTATTAATACTTAGTTGAAATTTCCTAACACGCCTTGAATGTATTCCGAGGGGCAAGCTCTAGAATACGCGTGACCGCAGTGTAAGTCGAAGGCAATTTTTTTGACAAAAAATTCCCCGGTCTGGACGGGAGTCGAACCCGAACACCCGGCATGACAATGTGAGACGCTCGGCCACAGGTGCACTTAGAAATAGGCATAAACTGCGAAAAAAAAACAAACAATGTTCCTATCCATATTGACATTAACATAGTCATAGTCTCAATTTCAGGCCCAAAGTTTTTTCCAAGGCATGTCAAGAAAATTTCCAACCCGGGAAGATCCTTGACTGATTGGGAGTTGAACCCAATATCCAAAAGTTTCAACTTAGAACATAAAAGAGATTTGCTACAATCAGAAGTAATCAATATAACCAAACATGGCAGTTTGAGACACCTGTTGTTGTTATACTCTAACATCTAACATTTTTTCTAAGCTGTGCAACATGTTAATAGGGCGGTACTCTTCGGCTTTATCCGTCCCATTAACTTTGGGGATCGGAATCATAAGAGATTCCTTCCAAACCGTTGGCACGTATACGCGAACAAACCTGCCTATACAAAACGTTTATCCTTTCCTTCAGGCCTCCAAGCAGCTGCTTCGAGATTTCTGATGGTTGCTCCGATAGTTGTTCTAACATAAATTGCAATCCGACGTCAGGTTCATAAAGGGTTCTTCCGCCATAGCAGTTCAAAAGCGATGAGAACTGGTTCGAGAGCATCAACCAATTACTTTATCGCTGTCTGTTCTTCATAACTGAAGCTTATCCTGTGTCTCGTCTTCAGATCGAGCAGCTCTGAAGCTGAAGCTCGGAGGTCCTTGAATCGGCACAACACTACCAGTTGTGTTTTTTCGATCTTATTTCGATTCTCGAGTAATATTTCGAAGCAGCATAAAGGCAAATATTATTGTAAAAATTTAATTACCGAAATAACCGGTTATTGATTGTAAAATTACCGGTAATTCGGTAATCAATAATGACTCAACAACTTCGACATTCACACAGTTCAGCTTGAAGCGATCGGACGCTTTGTGCTATTGTGCTCGCGTTTCGGTAACAGCTATTGTTATTGGCTGGTGTTTTTTCCTCAACCAAGTGTGCTTCTTCCATCGCGTGTTAATTGTGGGAACAGTGAAGTGCGCTCAACAATTCCCACCAGCTGGAGTGAATAGCTTCTCACAGCAGATACTGGTGAAGGTCTATAGAGAGACACTTTTGATCGCCGAATCATCGCCATTTCCACCGCCGACGTAGGTGCGCTCGCTCACCAATACACCTACAGCAGTGTAACAATAGACGCCAACACGTGATCAACTGGACGGTGCAGAACGAGTCGAATATTATCTGCGCGGGGTGCGCATTTAGGTGAATACGCATAAAAATACATTTAGAGAAAATATATATAAATATTATATTTTATTTTATTTTTTTCTTGAAATAGTATAATTTTTCATTTTATTATTGTGAAATATTTAAAAAAATATAGAATTTAAGTGCCATTTATAATGGCAGAAGGTGGGGGGTCTCCGAATATGGAGATCTCAGACAATGAAACCAATGAATCCCCCCAGTAGGTAAAAAAGGGAAAACACTTAAACGTGTTCCTAAATCGCAAGATGTTTCTTCTGGGGACGAATCAGCTCATGCTAATAAGCCCCCTCATAAAAAAATCGCAAATCTCTCCTCTCCACCTCTTGACGCTCCCACCCTACCTTCGACTTCGGGTTCCCTTTCTGCTATCCCCGCTACCACTCGATCCTTACCTTCGCCTACTCCCCATGTTGTCCTCCTTGTCCTCGTCTTCCCCCTCTGTTACCTCGTCTTCCCCCTCTGTTACGACCTCTCCCCGTGTCAAGGTCTATCCAGAAGATGCATCTGGAACTGGCCCATGGGTTGTTTTCTTTTGGCCCAAACCAAATGGAAAAGCTTTGAAAGTCATGCAGATCGCGAAAGATCTGGCAAGGTATACCTCCGTGTCGGAAATTTCGAAGGTTAGACCAAACAAATTGCGAGTTGTCGTGACTGATCGAAAGGACGCAAACAAGATTGTTGTCGACCAGCATTTTACAATTGAGTATCGGGTTTACATTCCCTCTCACGTAGTTGAAATTGAGGGTGTGATAACCGAAACGGGTCTGACGTGCGAATACATTACGAGTGAAGGTACTGGCCGTTTTAAGAAACTGCCCTCGATGGCTGTTAAGATCTTGGGTTGCCGCCAGCTCGGAACAGTCTCCCATGAAGGGGGTGAAACCAAATTTACGCCGTCCGACTCGTTTCGAGTTACCTTCGCTGGTTCAGCTCTCCCGGACTACGTGATGGTAGAGAAATTGAGGTTAGCCGTGCGACTTTTTATTCCGAAGCCAATGATTTGTCAAAAGTGCAAGTCAGTTGGTCATACGGCTGCTTATTGTGCCAATAAAGAACGCTGGCCACTTGCGGAGAGCAACATGTGGGCGAAGCCTGCAGTGCGACGGTAAAAAAGTGTACATATTGCGGGGGAACCCCACACGTGCTCTCAGCTTGTGAAGCATACAAGAGTCGCTGGGAGAAACAGAAGCGCTCTTTGAGGGAACGCTCTAAACGCACTTTCGCGGAAATTTTGAAGGGCGCTTCTCCACTGGCTCAACAACAACAACCAATCAACACACATAATGTTTACGCCACGTTGCCAGTTGACGAAATGGAAGCGGATACAGCTAACGCGCGCCGCCTATTTCTCAAGGGAATCCCCGGCGCAAAAATGTGACCACTCCCAACGTTCAAGGACAAGTCCCTCCGGTGATACTCCCAGTTAGTTTGCCTAAAAAAACGAGTGCAGCGGACAAGCAAAATCAGGTTCCTCCTGGCTTCCGTGGGAATGGTTCACCTTCGAACGACCCAGCATTCGAGGGAACATCAAAAACCCCAAATGTCCATGTTTTTCCGTCAAGTTCAACTTCCCAATCGGGATTCATAAAGTTGTCCGACCTTGTGGATCAAATTTTCACGTGTTTTAATGTTTCCGACTCCATCAGAACCATTGTCACCGCAATGCTTCCAGTATTAAAGACAATTTTGCAGCAATTGATGCAAACATGGCCCCTCCTTGCAATGATTATCTCTCTTGATGTCTAATTTAAATAGAGAGGTCGGAGATATCACTGTTTTACAGTGGAATTGTCGTAGTCTTATCCCTAAATTGGATACATTCAAATTTTTAATTCATAAGTTCAATTGTGATGTTTTTGCTCTGTCCGAAACTTGGCTTTCTTCGCAAGATGATCTCTCTTTCCACGATTTTAATATTATACGCTTGGACCGATATGACAGATACGGAGGGGTGCTATTGGGGATCAATAAGTGCCACTCATTTTTCCGAATTGATCTTCCACCTATTGGTGGGATCGAAGCTGTTGCTTGTCATGCAAACATCAGAGGCAAAGACCTCTGTATTGTCAGCTTGTATTGGCCTCCGAGAGCTGCGGTTAGCCGCAAGCAACTTGCTGACACGTGCTCACTCCTTCCTGAGCCACGGTTGATCTTGGGAGACTTCAATTCTCACGGAACCGCCTGGGGGGAACAGTACGATGACAACCGTTCATCGTTGATATATGACCTTTGTAACAGCTTCAATATGACCGTTTTGAATACTGGGGAAACAACACGTGTACCTAAACCTCCTGCTAACCCAAGTGCTCTTGACCTCTCGCTTTGCTCGAATTCACTATCGTTAGATTGCAAGTGGAATGTAATCCAGGACCCCAACGGTAGTGATCACTTGCCAATCAAAATTTCCATCACCATTGGGTCGAATTCTTCTGAATCTATAAACATGGCATATGACCTCACAAGACACATTGACTGGAAAAAATATGCGGACGCGATTGCTCTAGCCATCAATTCCAGAGATGGTTTACCTCCATTGGAGGAGTATAACTTCCTTTCTCGTTTGATCTATGACAGCGCGGTTCGCGCTCAAACGAAACCCATCCCAGGTTCCACCATTTGCAGAAGGCCTCCCAATCTATGGTGGGATAGCCAATGTTCCAAGCTTTATATAGAAAAATCGAATGCATTTAAAGCTTTTCGGAAACGTGGAACTCCTGAAAATTTTCAAACGTATTTAGCCCTTGAGAATCAGTTCAAAAATTTGATCAAAGGGAAAAAACGTGCTTATTGGCGAAATTTCGTGGGAGGTTTGTCACGAGAAACGTCAATGAAACAATTATGGAAAGCGGCTCGAAACATGAGAAATCGCTCTTCAACGAATGAAAGCGAAGAATATTCACATCGATGATTTTTTAATTTTGCACGAAAGGTTTGTCCCGATTTCGCTCCCGTGCAAAAAATTGTCCGAGATATACCACAAGATAGGTGCGATCTTGATTCTGAGTTTTCGATGGTAGAATTCTCCTTTCAAGTAACAATTCTGCTCCGGGATCGGATAGAATTAAGTTCAACTTGCTGAAAAACCTCCCTGATGTGGCGAAACATCGCTTGTTGAATTTATTCAATCGGTTTCTGGAGCATAATATTGTTCCAGATGATTGGAGACAAGTACGAGTTATAGCTATTCAAAAACCCGGAAAACCCGCGTCCGACTTCAATTCGTACCGCCCAATAGCAATGCTGTCTTGTATACGGAAATTGTTGGAGAAAATTATCTTGTTTCGCCTTGATCGATGGGTTGAAACGAATGGCCTACTCTCAGATACACAATATGGGTTCCGCAGGGGCAAGGGGACGAATGATTGTCTTGCGTTGCTTTCTTCAGAAATTCAAATGGCTTACGCCGAAAAAAAACAAATGGCTTCAGTATTCTTGGACATAAAGGGGGCCTTTGATTCTGTTTCAATAGAGGTTTTGTCAGACAAATTACACTCTCGGGGTCTGCCGCCTCTGTTGAATAATATGTTATATAACTTGCTTTGTGAGAAACATTTGAACTTTTCTCACGGAGATTCGGCAGTAAGCCGGGTCTCCCCCAGGGCTCATGTTTAAGCCCCCTTTTGTACAACTTCTATGTAAGCGACATTGACAATTGTCTTACACAAAATTGCAGCCTAAGACAACTTGCAGATGATGGAGTGGTGTCTGTCGTAGGATCAAACGAATCCGACCTGCAAGGACCCTTACAAGATACTTTGAACAATTTTTCAACCTGGGCCATTGGGCTAGGGATCGAATTCTTCACGGAGAAAACAGAGATGGTGGTTTTTTCTAGGAAGCATAGACCAGCAAAACCAAAGCTTCAACTTTTGGGTAAACCGATCACTCATGCTATGTCATTCAAGTATCTTGGGGCCTGGTTCGACTCCAAATGTACTTGGGGGGCCCATATTAGGTATCTGAGTAAAAAATGCCAACAAAGAATAAATTTTCTCCGTACAATTACCGGCACCTGGTGGGGAGCCCATCCCGAAGATCTTATAATGTTGTATCGAACAACTATTCTCTCAGTGATGGAGTATGGCAGTTTCTGTTTTCAATCAGCTGCCAAAACACACCTCATTAAACTCGAGCGAATTCAGTATCTTTGTCTCCGTATTGCGTTGGGATGTATGCCCTCAACGCATACCATGAGTCTCGAGGTTTTGGCAGGCGTACTCCCACTAAAAGATCGCTTCAATTTATTATCTCTTCGGTTCCTCATCCTCATCAATTGCAATAATATGTACTTTACTGATGGGTCCTCTATGAATGAGTCCACAGGATTTGGAGTGTTCAACGTATTTTTTAGCACCTCACACAGTCTTCAGTATCCTTGCTCAGTGTATATTGCTGAATTGGCAGCAATACACTGGGCGCTGGACAGCGTCGCCTCACGACCTGTTGAACACTATTACATTGTAACGGATAGTCTTAGCTCTGTCGAAGCTATCCGTTCAGTGAGGCCGGAAAAGCACTCGCCGTATTTCCTTGAGAGCATACGAGAAGTTTTGAGTGCTTTAACCAGACGCTGTTATGTCATTACCTTTGTCTGGGTCCCTTCTCATTGCTCAATTCCGGGTAATGAGAGGGCTGACTCATTAGCAAAGGTAGGTGCGATTGAAGGCGATATTTATCAGCGTCAAATCCCTTCAATGAATTTTATTCTTTAGTCCGTAAAAATACCATCGCTAATTGGCAACGCAAATGGAACGAAGATGATTTGGGCCGGTGGCTCCACTCAATTATCCCTAAGGTTAGCTTCAAACCATGGTTCGAAAGTCTGGACTTGAGTCGAGACTTTATTCGCACCTTCTCCCGACTCATGTCCAACCACTGTTCGTTAGACGCGCTACTCTTTCGTATTAATCTTGCCGACAGCAATCTTTGTGTTTGTGGCCACGGTTACCACGACATCGAGCACGTTGTTTGGTCGTGCGAGTTGTATCTTGTCGCCAGATCGAATTTAGAAAACTCCCTCAGGGCTAGAGGAAGACAGCCCAATGTGCCGGTGAGAGATGTGTTGGCTCGGTTAGACCTTGATTACATGTCCCAAATCTATATTTTCCGTAAAGCTATCGATGTTCGTGTGTGATTATCCTTATATCCTTATATCCTTTGCGTGCAATTGGTCCCCTTGCTACAAACAGTAGAATAAGTTGAAATGTAAATACACAATAGATATACGAATAGATTTAAGAATTGAGTGTGTGAGATTATCATTATTGTAACAATTTCCTTATATCCCATCCTTTTCCTGAACAAATATGTCACCCTACTAAACTCGAGTAGACCGCGAGTCATCGGTTTTCTACCTTACTTACCTTAGATTTAGATTTAGTAATAAAAATATAATTAAGAATTCGGCTCCTTTAAAGTTATGTAACTGAGCCTGTAAAAATAAACGAATTTAATAAAAAAAAAAATAATGACTCGGTGTTACCGGTAAAACCGGTTATACAAAGGAGATACAGGTAGTCCGCCTATGCTGAAAGGGGTAGATAAAGTGAAGTTTCTTGCCGTGTATGAAAATGGGAAACAATGTGAAATAAACTAGTTCTAGTCTAGAGCTCAAACTCTATCATTGTTTCATTGAACCTGAAGTCCTTAACTTATATATATATATATATATATATATATATATATATATATATATATATACATACATACACATATATACACACATATATATATATATATATATCTTCTTCAATGGCACAAACGTTCCTACAGGAACTTCGCCGTCTCAACGTAGTATTACTTGCGTCATTTTTATTAGTACTTAGTTGAGATTTCTATGCCAAATACCACGCCTTGAATGCATTCTGAGTGGCAAGCTCTAGAATACGCGTGATCACAGTGCAAGCCGGAGGAAATTTCTTTGACGAAAAATTCCCCCGACCAGAACGGGAATCGAACCCGAAAACCCGGCATGTTAGTTATGACGCTAACCACTCGGCCACGGGAGCACATATATATATATATATATATATATATATATATATATACAGGGAAACTTCGATATAACGTACACATTTCCAAAGTGTAAAGGAAAAATTTTTTCAATATTTTTTTTCTGATAGAACAATAAATTATCTGTATTGTGATGCTAATAAATATGATAATATTTGGGCGTAATTTTTAAATATGATAATAAATATATATATATATATATATATATATATATATATATATATATATATATATATATATATATATATATATATATATATATATATACTTTTTTTTTTGGGAATTAAAAATAAAAAGTTTTTGAGAAAAATCAATTTAAATTTTTTAAATAACTTTTTTGTTAGCGACATTTTTTTCCAAATAAAATTTGGTTTTTTTTGGTGAAAATCTAAATTATTTCCTACATTTCAACCTTTGACAAGAATTTCGTAGGTATCATAGTTTTTAGGTTATAAATTTTTGTTAAAAATTAAGAAAAAAACATGGCTTTTTCCAAAAACCTGTCTAATTATTTTTCGACTATTTCAAATATGCTAAGCAACTTTGCATACTTGAAATATTCAAAAAATAATTAGACAGGTTTTTGGAAAAAGCCAAGTTATTTTCTTAATTTTTAACAAAAATTTATAACCTAATGACCCATGCCTTTACACTCACAACATTTCACTGCTATCTGAGATGGGGATGCCAACACAGTCGACAGACAGGACAGTCGAGTTGGCATGAAATTCGTAATTTACATTCGCGGAAACTGATTAACATCATATCCTTTAGCAAAAAGTATTTCTTTTCATGTTCTCGGTGGCAAAACAAAATTACAATGCAAAACCAGAAAGCAATGGAAATATAGGAATTAATATTTGGAGCTAGGGGAATATCATATAGCCTTTTCATTGAAATATTCCCATTTTTTGTGTTTTAGTTCTCGAGAGAACAGCGTTTAAAGAAGTTGTAGGCACATTGATTTGTTATAAGCTTAACATTATTGGAATTCTGATATTGTTGGTTGGTTAGTATAATATCATTATGACTTTTTATCTGATTTGCGATATGAAAATATGTACTCATTGCTGCTGAGATGCTCAATTAAAACTACAGAATGTAGCCCATTGATATTTTCAACCATAAATAATCAGGTCTCTCCGGATGGAATATTACGCTCATGGCTTAAATACGCCAATAGTTGAAATGCTCCGAACGTGTCCAGATTACACAAACAGACTTTACTCTGAAGCAGGAGCAAAAACCAACAAAGCTAGTCACAATCATAAACGTTCGATCTGCTCCCGTTCATATGTTTGTCCGTGCGCTATCGTGCACTATCGTTAATGGGGTCGGCCGGTAACAATAACCATACATTCCGTCAAACCCCCGTGGCCAGCAACCCATAAACATGAATCAAAAATCTTGATCCAATCTCACCGTCATCTCTGCCGAGCCAGCAATGCAATGGTCGGTCGTAGGCCTGGCCCAGAGGCGACCTGCAGTGGTTGCATAAATTGTTTCAAACCTATCGGCGCACTATCATACTTCACACTCCCCACGGGAGAAAGGAATTGGCGACCGAAATGGGAACCCGCTCACAATTGGCACTTTCTACGGATCTGATAGTTCACCATGTGCTATGGCTGCTGCTGCTGTTTCCTCGCTGTGATCTGATCCCTGTGTGTAGGATCGTAGAAAGTCGCCTGGTCGACTGGTCGGTGGTGGGGTGGTGAGGCTTCCGCGGTGTGATAAATTGTGCAGTTAATATTTATTACAGCCGCCAACCCATACAAACATGTGCGCGCGGGATAATAGACACAAGTCTCCCACTGGCCGCTGGAGGGCTGCCGATCGCGCTGCTTCTGGATTCACATGCGCATGTAATCTCTGTGCGCGCACAATCCATCGCCATCGCCTCCATCTCCTGGCGACGACCTGAATGCGATCATTATATTGTTTTCGTTATAACCATTTCACCTTCTCACCCAGGTCTCACCCACTCCGCGCGGGAGACACCATTTTCGGGGTGACTGCGCTAACCCATGCAGCAAATTCGATAATGTTCACCTTGTTCGTCACGGCTCGGCGCATGCTTGGGACTTGGGACTGGGCCGGGAAAAATGAGAACCCTCTTGAATATGCGGGAGCCGGAGCAGTTCTGCTGCAGGTTCGTTCCCAGTCTTGGCGTACGAATCTTTTGTTGTCTGCTGCCTTTGGTCGCAGTTCAACGCAATTTGCATATCTCGCAGGCTGTGCGAAGGGAAAGGCTTCACCCAAGGTGGTGTGGTGTGCGCTTCCTACGCCACCCCGGCTCGGTCCACACGGCCGGACAACAACAAACCGAAACAGGTCACTCCAATTAGGAGTGCCGAGGTGCGTCTAATTAGAGTCAGAGCAAATTTTATACGCACGTCGTAAATTTTACCCGATTCTAGGCTCGGGCGTGGGAAGAAGAAGCAGGGTCGAGAGGACTCGTAAAAGCAGCACCTTCCAAAACAAGCGAGGACGGAACTGCTTGAGCGCTTAGAGCGCTTCGGACAACGCGCAACGCCCGATGAGTGGGCGGAACGCTTTAAAACGCAAATTTAGAAGCTGGTTTGGCGTGACACAAGAGGAAGGGAGGGTGGCAGCGAAACAAAATGTCGGTGGCGGTGAAAATAGGGGTCACTCAGGTCCGAAGTGATTCTATTTGCATATGTATGATGTTGTTGTGTGTGATGTCGCTCGTAAGATATTGGCTATTTATTCAGAAATTTTATCGTGCAGGTTCGCGATGTAGGAACTTTTAGAACACTCGTGTTGGATCATAACTGATTAGTTTGCTGTGTTCACAGTATTGGTCAAAACATCAAACTGATATTGAACAATGACGAAAAGCGTTGTAGAATTTTAATGTTCTAAAGTGTTGTGGCTGATTGTGAATCGCAAAACAGAGAATTTGTAGTGAAATCAATCCATCCAAATCTGAAAGTTAATTTTTTCCCTTTGGATGGCTGCACTGATTCTTATTTTGTAAAGTTTCGTTGGAAAGATGACATTTTGTACTGAAATAAATTCTTCTAAGGTCAGTTGTAGGTAACAGGGTGTTGAAAATGGGAATCAACAATGACAAATTTAATATTTTAACAGTTTTTATTATAACGGTGGAAATACACCCAAATTTAATTTTTAGTACATGTTTTGGCATCTCGATTTATTACTTTAAAAGAGCCTAAAAATAACAGAAAAAGTACTATACCCAAATATTATCACGCTTTTATACGACAGCACTAGTAGCTATATGGATAGCGTAGTCGTGTGAAACAGCTCTGCATTCCAGTTGGCCTAGGTTCGATCCCCATTAACATCGTAGGGACTTATTTTTTTGGTACAATCTCAAAAGAAATGAAAAAAGAAAGAGATTTCTGCTCCCATACATACAGCATTTTAGCAAGCTTTCGAAAAAAGTTCATTTTTTGCGCATTTGGAGGGTCAAACGGCACACGAAAAAGCATTATTTCTGCTGAAAAAGAAATGCATTCTGCCAACGCTAGTTTAGGTGTACAAACCAGGCGAATGAAATTGTGGATGGTGTTTATGGTTTCGATTAACCGTAAGAACGAATTACGAGCAAACTTAGTTTCGTCGATTCTGTATTTTTGATGTTAAGGGGGTATTCTAGTGTAGAGACACGAATTTCGGACGTTTTTTCGTGCTGTGTAAAAATAAAACAATGAATATTTTCACTATCTATTACAGTCAACTCTCCCTAACTCGATATCCAAGGGACCATCGAGTTAGGGAGGTATCGATATACAGAACATTTTTTCATATTTTTTTTATGCCACAAATTGCAAATATATGATGTTAGGGTAAGTGTCCCAATATTAGGGCTTAAAAATATGACCCAATTAGGAATAAACCAATTATGGTACATGGGGTTTACTATAATTGGTACCATTGCGTATACAGGATATTACTATAATTGATTTGTTTTTGTGCATTAGTACATTTACCCTATATGTACTAATGCGCATGTACTATTATACATTCTTTTCTCAAATTTTAATATAAATTTAAAATACATAGGATGTTTGTTTAGTAGGCCAATTTTATTGTAAAATGGAATTGGAAATGGAAAAGGAACTAGGTTAACAAAGAAAATATTAATTATGTATGTAATTCAAACTAAATTGTAACGATCACGCAGGAACTGTTCAATCGCAAAGAAATGTTCAAATAGTTTCACGGGAACATTTTCATTTGATTGCAATATTTCGGACATATTCTTTAGGTTCGATTTAACGTTCGAAGGTGTAATTTCAAAACAATCAGCTGAAACTTCCTGAACCTCCTCTAACTCCATAAGACTACTATTTTCAACGTTTTTTTTCAGCTTCTTCAACACTTTCCAGTATATCGGTATCAGTCATTAGATCACAGCAAATCACGTTTTGATCCATTTCGCAATATTCATCAAATGACGATGAACAATCGAATGGTACTGCACTGTCGACAGCAGCAAGCTCACGACGCATTAATTCTGCCAGCGGAATATCATCATCATTGTTGGATACAACAATTAATTATAAATTCGGTGAACCCACCGACATAAACTATTTTGCTGCATAGGTAAAATCGTTTCGTCTTCAAACTTCACTAACCAATACCAAAGGAATGAATCGAAGCTAGAAAGGAAAAGGGATAGAGAAGAGAAAACAATAAACAAAAAGGAAGTATTGTGACTATAGAGGATAGAATTTCAAAAGAGAATAGAAGAAAAAGGTTTTATAGGAGTCACCAATTACCCAAAAGAAAGACCCCAGCATTATTCATTTGGAAGCCTAGGAGGATAAGCCGATTTTTTAAAACCCAAAACCATATTCCGAAATATTGTAAAACTATTGTAAATAAAGTAGTGAATTGTAGTTGTATTCTAAAAATAAAAATAAAGTTGTTAGTTAGGCGATTTGAAGTGAACAAGGTGTTTTGCAAAATTAATTTACCATCCGAGTGATTGCGAGGGAGGAACCAGTCCACAGGGCAAGGGTCCTATACCTAGAGGAAACAATCATCATTTATGGAAAATCCGGCTTTCCTGAAGCAATTTTGAACAGTCTCAGGTTTAACCTTGTTTATCCAAGAGCGTGAAAGTAATTCAATTGCATCCAATACCGATATACCTGAACGGTCCTAGAGTATATTTGAATACAGTATGAGTGGTGAATAACATGAATGTAAAAAGGAAAAAAATACCGTTGTATCCTCCATTTCTAGCAGTCTTCGTTTTACTAATTCATGGCGATAGTACTGTTTCAGGTTCTTGATTATGCCCAAGTCCAGCGGCTGAACTACTGAAGTAGAGTTTGGTGGAAAAAACTACAAATTTATCGATTTAAGCTTTGGTTGGAGAGATTTTGGGTGCGCCGTACAATTATCAACGAACATGACCACCTTTGAGGAGAAAGAGATATAAGTATGATACATTCCCATTACACATAATTCCCGAATTGATACCTTTCTATTTTCTTTGGAAAATCTTTCGTCAAGTTGCATAATCCATTTCTCAAAAAGAATAGAGGTCATCCAGGCCTTGGTGTTACTCTCGTATATCACTGGTAATGATTTCTTCTTTTTGAAACACCGTGGGTTTCTACTCTTTCCAATGACCAGCAATGGTAGTTTTTCGCTTCCGTCCATGTGGGTTGCACACATGACTGTCAGACGTTGTTTCGAATATTTTCCTCCGTGGCAAGTTTCTGATCGAAATGCAAATGTTTTGTCTGGCAAACATCTGTAGAAAAGTCCTGTTTCGTCTGCATTGTAGATATCACGTGCATCATACTCGGCGATTATACTGGGTAGGGTTTGCGAAATCCAGTTGTCCGTTACACTGAGATCTACACTGGTACTCTCGCCACATAGCTTCCGAAATGTCATCTTTTGCCGTTTTAAAAATTAGCCATCCAGAACTTCCTTTAAAATTGGGAATTCCCAGTTTCAGGGCAAATTCGCAAGCCTTCTCCCGAAGAATAGAACCTGAGAGAGGTAAATTATTCTCTCTGGCTTGATTGACAAAAATTTCCATTGACCGTTCCAGCTTCTCGTTCCCAACCAACCTTATACGCTTTTTGTCCACATTCAATTTTCCCATCCGATGCCATTTTTCCTTTTGCTTGAATAGTGTTGACACCGTACTTTGTGCAATACTGAAATCTTTTGCAACTTCAGACACCTTTCGCCCATACTTTTCGACCTGCTCGATGATGCTCAAACGTTGCGCTATGGTTAGCGTTTTAATCGTTCGCTTGAAAGGTTTTCCCTGGTTTTCCATACTTCAAAAAAAAAAATCCTTGATAATACGAACACTTCGTCTTCACTTTCAACAGCAATTGAAATGACAGCTAAAAACGCACAAAAACAAGTACGCGAAAATCAATCGAGTTAGCGAGGTAAAAATCCATGGAAAAATGAAACAAAGCCCATCGAGTAAGAGAGGCATCGAGTTAGGGAGGTATCGAGTTAGGGAGAGAAGAATGCTTGAGCTTGAGCTTGGGTAGACTGTACAATTCGTAGTTGCTCTCCGTGATTGACCTGAACCAACCAAATTGCACAAAGAACACACAGAATGACGCTTGGGACTAGCAAATCATTCTCGTTGTGCAATTTTCGGTGATTCGAGCTTTCAATGATCAATAACGACGCCGGCCACGTCCTTACAGTCACCAGGGGAAGGGTAGGAATGTTAGTATGATATTCGCCGCCCGAAGGCCAGAAGGGTCGCCTCTATAGCGTGGTTCCCTAGCGTTTATCATGGAAGGGATAGTTTGTTAGTGGGAAGGGGTAATAATCAGGATTCACTGTGGTAAGTGATGTGATTATGCTAACGCAAACTAGAAATCACTTGACGAAACGAAAACTTGGAAACCAAATGCATTTCGTAGCCGTGAAGATATTAAAGGGTGACCTGAAAAGGTCTCTGCAAAAGGATCATAACTCTGGTAAGTGAATTAATTTTGTAAGCGTGGACCCAATTACTCGTTGAAACGAAAACTCGAACATGAAATGCATTTCGTAGCAGCTGAACGGTAACCTGAAAAGTCTCCTCTGTTCAACGGAGCAAAAACTCGAAAATCAAATGCATTTGAAGATTTAATATATGAAGGGTCACCTGATAAGGTATTATCAGACTCGGATCGGACTTAATACTTGTGCCTAGTCGCACGTCATGCTCTTCCATTGTAATACACGGAAATCACGG
This sequence comes from Toxorhynchites rutilus septentrionalis, assembly GCF_029784135.1. Taxonomy (NCBI): domain Eukaryota; kingdom Metazoa; phylum Arthropoda; class Insecta; order Diptera; family Culicidae; genus Toxorhynchites; species Toxorhynchites rutilus. Next base: position 14,060,840 of record NC_073746.1, read on the forward strand.
AAGTTTTCCGAATTGGGACTGTAGCATCTTGAACCTAGTCTTGCAATTTATATTTGAACCTCGAAAAGGAAAACTTGATACCTGCGATTTGGATTTGTAATAAAAACTAACAATTTCTCAAGTAATCAGTCGAGCAATTATTAACGAAATCATTGTTCTTGTAGTAGGGGTTAGAATGACATAATTGAAGGAAAAGCAACGTCAATCCTCTATTCAAAAAGAACCGAAAAGGAGATACATACAAGAAGAACTCACTGACATTCAAGGTGAACTACTAATCCCAAGAAAAAACATGGGTGAACAAAAGAGACAAATGTAAGTTAATTCAAACTTTTCTCTCGACCTCCGTAACATTCTCATGGTCGAAACGCACACTACATTGAATATTCTTGCATGGAAATCTTATGGCCGCTTGTACATACACATCAAAGTCAACGTCTAGCTAGATTTAAAAGAAAAGAAAATCGATGTTACGTTGACGTCAATGCGCTCTTTACCACGAAGACAATATTAGATATATAAAAACCCCTAAAACTATTGGATCTTCTAAAACTCTAGAATGTCGTTTAGATTGAATGCAACTTGGCGCGAAAATGCGGCTGCACAAATCTCACGCAACTGCGAGAAGTAAACAACGACATAGAACTGCACCGGCGTGGCTACACCGTCCGCTCCGCCTTGCCGTGACCGAAATCGTCTGCCTCGAACAAACAAAACAGCCTGCCTCCATCCGTCAGCTATCGCACAATCAAAATATGCTCTCCGATCCAATCCTCTCACAAAAACTCGACTGTACGTCAACCGACGAAAAGAACCAAACTACCTTGGTCTTCCGAAGCAAACGAGTCCGTTCTGGGAAGCAAGGCAACCACACCAATACAATCACATATTTGCTGGTCATCCTCCACGATCGCGCACTCGTAATGCCACACTCTCACACGCAGCCGCACCCGCCATCACCGCAGTCTTCTACTGACTGACACTTTCTCTCTCTCGCACACAACACCGAGAGACTTGAAGCGGATTGCATTTCGGATCGGTTATAAAAATAACAAATTGTTAATAGTACTTAGCTGGGATGTTGATGTTTCTCGATACAGTTGGATCATTTTGCTGGCAGAATTAGTGGTTAGTGGATTCCATCCTTAATATCACTGCTGTAAAAAACATGCTCTAAAAAGCAAGCTACCACGCATACACACATATCCACAGTACACGAGAGAGTTGAAAAAAAACAACGCCATAATCCAGTAAAATAACCACAAAACTGATTAACTGAATTTGAACTTTTTTTTTCATTACAACACCATTAACACAACGAAACCAGAAACCATTTTCACGATAACTTCCACCAACAAACTATTCCTAGCAGCGAATAGAGCCGAAACAGGTTGAAACGCGCTAAACAAAGAAGAAAAAAAATCAGACGCGGAGCAAAGAAAAACTCATCCGCACCCGACGAGTGTTCGGTCGAGACTCTGCGAGTTAGGGAGAGAAGAATGCATGTAAAATCAAAGGTGCCATGAAATTCATCGAATTAGGGAAAATATCGAGTTACAGAACATCGAGTAAGGGAGAGTTGACTGTATATCATTATTTGCTCATATATCTTTTAACAATACAACAAAAAATGAACGGAGAAAAAATATTAATAACCAGAATAGTTATGAGCTGATGAAGTGAGGGGGATCAAAAAAAGTTATATATATATATATATATACAGTCAACTCTCCCTAACTCGATGTTCTGTATCTCGATATTTTCCCTAACTCGATGGATTTCATGGCACCTTCGATTTTACAAGCATTCTTCTCTCCATAACACGATACCTCCCTAACTCGATGCCTCTCTTACTCGATGTGTTTTGATTCATTTTTCCATGGATTTTCACCTCCCTAACTCGATTGATTTTCGCGTACATGTTTTTGTGCGTTATTACCTCCGATTTCAATTGCCCTTGAAAGTGAAGACGGAGTGTTCGTGTCATCAAACAATTTCTTTTCAAGTATGGAAAACCACGAGAAACCTTTCAAGCGAACAATCAAAACGCTAACCATTGCGTAAGGTTTGAGCATCATCGAGCAGGTCGAAAAATATGGACGGAAGGGGTCTGAAGCTGCAAATAATTTCAGTATTGCACAAAGTGCGGTATCAACACTACTCAAACTAAAGTAAAAATGGAATCGGAATGGAAAATTGTATCTAGACCAAAAGCATATAAGGTTGGTCAGAATCGAGAAGCTGGAGCGGTCAATGAATTTTTGTCTTGTCAAGCTAGACAGAATAATTTACCCCTCTTCTATTCTTCGGGATATGGCTTGAGAATTTGTCCAGAAACTGGGAATTCCTAACTTCAAAGCACAACCAACATGGACGGGAGTGATATTCCGCTGGCATAATTAATGCGTCGTGAGCTTGCTGATGTCGACGGTACAATACCGTTCGATTGCTCAATGTCTTTTAATAATTAGTGCGAAAAGGACCAAAACGTGATTTGCTGTGATCTGATGCCAGATACCGATATACTGGAAAGTGTTGAAAAACCTGAGAAAAACGCTGAAGATAGTAGTTCTATTGAGATGTTAATTCGAACGTTTAATCAAACCTGAAGAATATGTCCGGAATATTGAAATCAACTGAAAATGTTCCTGTGAAACTATTCGAACATTTCATTGTGATTGAACAGTTCCTGCGTGATCGTTACAATTCAGTTTGAGTAACATACTTAATCAATATTTTCTCTGTTAACCTAGTGCCTCATGCAAGTCGGACTCGATTATATACAAACTCGATTATATATGATTCGATTATGTAAAATTTAGGACTCGATTGTATACAGTTTGAAAAAAAAAGTTTTTTTTTATAATTCAAATATGAATCAAGAAAAAAAATAACCTTTCAGCATTAAGGTGAAATTTAAGTGGCTTTTATAAGTACAGTGGGTTAAAAATCGCGATTTTTGAAGATTTTGATTGAATCTTCATCAGGAATTGTTTATATCGATATTGCAGCGAAATTAAGAGAGATAGAAGTTGGGCGTCAAAGAACAAATTGTAGAGAGGTTAGAGAGCTTTAATTTAATTGATAGAAACAATCAAGTCTAGTATGAATTTTTAGGATAAAATTAATAATTGCAAATAAAAATAAACTTTTTTAGATGTTCCACTACCAAATCCTGTACTAAATTTTCTCATCTTTCAAATGAAAGCAACAAATTCGGATTACGTAGCATACTTTTCAATATAGAGTCAGTTTGAGCCAACAGAATCCGAAACAAAGAAAAAGTTCTATAAGTCTGTCATCGTAAAAATTCTAACATATGCGTAGAAGGATTTTTTTCGTGAAATATAACCGTCTATCACCTCCTGAAAGATTCTGGAAAAAATATTTCAAATTCATACCATAATTGGGACACTCACCCTAATATATGACAATTTGGGACATAAAAAAAAATTAGGAAAAAATGTTCTGTATCTCGATACCTCCCTAACTCGATGGCCCCTTTGGATATCGAGTTAGGGAGAGTTGACTATATATATATATATATATATATATATATATATATATATATATATATATATATATATATATATATATATATATATTTTAAATTTTTTCATATAAAATATAAGTCATGTAGGAAATTTAAACAATGAGCCCAAGAAGGTAAAACTATTTTTGACGAACTTTGTGGAACATCGAATTTTTATGAATTTTCGAAACTTCGATTTTTTGTATGTTAACAATCGTTTTTAGCCACATATTATGAAATGTAGTTGAAAATAAAAAAAGCTCCTTATCAATCTCCTTCTAAATGCAGCTATTCTCGAGATATTTGAAAAACCATTTCTAATTTATTGTCGTTTTCAATTTTTATTTTTTTCAAAATTTATATATGTATTTTATTAATTTTTTTTCTAATGTTTCTATATAAAATAGAAGTCATGTAGAAAATTTAAAAAAAAGAGTCCAAGATGGTAAAACAATTTTTGACGAACTTTGTGGAACATCGACTTTTTATGTATTTCCGGAACATGGAATTTTTGTATGTTAACAATCATTTTTAGGCACAAATTATGAATCCTAATGCGACTTAATACAAAAAAGCCCATTGTCAATCTCCTTCTAAATGCAGCCATTCTCGAGATGTTTAGGAAAATATTCCTAATTTATTGTCTTTTTTATAGTAAATAGGCTCTATTAATATGTTTGCTTATAATTTTAAACAACTTTTTCAACTACATCATTATGGTAAAAATATATCTTTAGGAATTCATTGAAAAACATTTGAATACATGTGGGTTAATACAAAACGTAGCGTCCTTTTATTAAATATCAAACTTACAAAAAAAATGGATTTTATTTTCGTAATTATTGATTGTAATCGTTTTTTATTGTTTTCATGGCTTTGGACTAGAAGGCGCTAACAGTTCGGCTTAAAAGTTCATAAGGTTGACGTCTAGATGGGGCCGCTTGCAAAAATCTACTTACCTATCACAAAGCACCATCTTTCAATGGATACGTGTCAAAATTTGACAGCAATCGGTCGATTGGTTCGTGAGTTACACTATTGAAAGTGAAGCAACTTTGGTTATTTGAAAAAAAAAATCACAAATCAATGAAAACGATGGCAAAATTGCATGAATTGGGCTTCGAAATCGCTTTCGCATCCACCGTATTCTCCAGATCTGGCCCCCAGCGACTATTTTCTGTTCGTAGACCTGAAGAGAATGCTCGCCTGCAAGAAATTTAAGACCGATGATGAATTGATTACCGAAACTGAGACCTATTTTGGAAAAAAAAAACCGAAAGAGTGCTTTAAAAATGGTATCGAAAAGTTGCAAGATCGTTACAATCGCTGTATCGTCCCCGCAGCAAATTATGTTGAATAATAAAATTGAATTTTCCAAAAAAAAAAAAAGTTTTACTGTGTTACCTTATAAACTTTTCAGCCGAACTGTTATATATTTTTATATTTTTTCTTGAAAGCTCAAGTTTTTTTACATAACATACCTCGATTGCAGAGATGTTAGTTTTTTTCGTTTTTGAAATTTGATTTTTCAAAGTTAACCCGTGGTTCGAAAAATCTTTTTCTCCCATTATCCAAAAATAACGTTCTGCAAAAAAATCGTAAGATTTGAGCTACCGAACCGATTTAGCTGATCGACATATTAAATTGAAGCCAATAAGCTAACCTTCTTTGGAAAAATTTGCGCACTCTGGTCTGGTCACATAGGAATATTGAAGGAATATTGACTTAAAACATGTTAAATTTGCAAAATAATAAATCAGAAATGAAAAAAATAGCATCGAGATATGTTATGTGAAAAATTATCAGTATAAATAAATATAGCGCCCTCTATCTCTAACCGATAAAACAATGAAAAACTAACCCAATTAATAATTACAAAAACGAAAATCCTAATTTTTCGCAAAAGTAATATAAGTTTCAATTCGGTTTGTCGATCATATAAATCGGTCCAGTAGTTCAAGAGTTTTGAATTTGTAGTAGTGTAGTAGAAAAAAATGGAAAAAATAGTTTTTTCGAACCATCGATCAACTTTGAAAAATCATAACTCAAAAACGAGATATGTTATGTAAAAAGCTTTCAAGAAAAAATATAAAAAAATACAGCACCCTCTAGTCCAAAGCCATGAAAACAAAAAAAACGGCTGCAATCAACAATTACGAAAATAAAATTAAAAAAGTTCAATATTTTTTAATAAAAGAATAGCTCTCATTGACTTTAATTTGGTATTTTTTTTATCCCATTTATTTATTTGAGGCTCATTAGCATTTTAGCTGTAACAGAGCCGAATTTTAATCGTGTACATGTCACATGGTTATCATATCTATAATTAGCACATAACACAGTTGCCATTCGCCAGTATTCCTTCTATACCATTACATATGGTACATTCACACAATAGCCATTTAGGCGTAAGAGTTTTCTATCTGTTCTTCCATTATCCAGTTACACCGGACAGCGGAGACAGTTGATTGATCATTGTTGAGTTATTTATAGAACAGCAGCCCGATGTGTTTTGCAGAGCAGAGCAGTTGTATGGATGAATCGATCTTATTTCGACCGTGGATCGATCTCAATCGCTGATGATTGTTGCGTGGACGTAGCTATTCTGTAACAACACAATGATGGTCAATGAGGGCCCTGAGTTTTGAACTCACGATCGATCGCTTACTAAGCGAACGCGCAACCATTGTGGCTACGGAGACCCCCTTAATTAATTTGGTATGTCGATCATCAAAATCGGTTCAGTTGTTCAAAAGTTATGAATTTTTGAAAAAAAAAGACATTTTTGAGAAAAAGTGGAAGAAATTGATTTTTCGGACCCTGAAATGAAAATGGGCTTCCTAATGAAAACATAAAAATAATACGGGTCAATGTTTTGCGATAAAGAATAAAATTACCACTTTTGACGAAAATCTGAGAACCACTATATCGGTTTGGCATGGAATGGCTGAGTTATTACATCCATGAAGCGGACTATTCCATTGACTCGCACGGTCGTTAACATCAGAATCAGCAATCCGAATCTGCTCAATCATCCTTTTTTTTAATTTTTTTTTCAATAACTTTCCAAATTCCACTATGTAAGTGAGCACAACAATCATTAATTTTGTTTTTCTTTTCTTTGGCAGGTAACTAAACCATCTGACTATCACCAGATGACAGCTGTCCCTTGAATGGAAGCTTCCGGAAATCACATCGTGTGAGTTGAAATAAAATATAAAAATAAGGTAGAAACATATTTTAAACGTTTTTGCGACTAAACTGGAACAATTGGAAAATGATATACTTGAGATTTTTCATCATTGGCAGTTTTACTGAAATATCCAGAGGGGTAAAACATCACTGCACACAGCATCCATTAAAATGTTTATCAACCCCTTCTTCCCCTGATTCCCGTTTTAGGCGGTGGACTTTTCGTCAAAAAAATATTTCGAAAAAAGAAATAACACGCGTAATATCGAACTTGCCCTTCAGAAAATAATCAAGACGCGTTTGGTGGTATTGAACTCTCAACCATGTACTCGTAAAAATGACACAAGTAACTTACGTTGAGACGGAGAAGTTCCTCTAGGGTCGATAGTGCCATTAAAGAAGTTCCAAAATATATGCATATCTCAATGAAATTCACTCAAAAATTTCGGAGAATGAATTGGCTCCGGAGAAGAAGCCTAATCGAATACAATCTATCGAAGAAAGCTCCCAAGCGGAGGATGCTGATAGCCGTATTTCCGAGGGACGTTATTATCCAAACGTTTCCTGTCAGAAATCCTACGGCTAACGTCCAAAGGTGCGATTCCTCGTACTGCCGGTAGAGACGGAAGGGGTCAGCTATGAAATTCTCAGTTCACACATCTTCCACCAGCGGCGGAACCAAAATATACACACAAAAGGATCTCCGTAACCGTCGGCTCTGTGCGTGCGGGGGAGCTGGGAGCAAATTTCCATTTTTATGTGCATCCCCATGAGCCGCGCGGCAGGCAAGGAAACAACACTTTTCAAGATCACGTATACAGAAGAAAAAGCCAGTGTGCAAAAGGCACCACCAGCAATCGCCATCCCGCTTCCATGGTTCCATGGCTCAGGCCAGGCCAAGCTAGCAAACCCAACGACGACGATGGCGACGACAACGCCAAGTGTACGGGTCTTAAGGCCTCAAGTGTGTGCCGTTCCGCCCGTTGCTGCCGCCGCCGCCGCCGTCGTGCCAAAGGAAAGTGCAGCAGAAAATGCATTCTTTTAATTTTTTTTCGAAACACCTATAATCTGGTATCATAATACTTGCCTAGAAGCAATTGGACAAGTTATGCAGCCTAGTCGTTTTATTCTCATTATTTATCGCTGCGAAAACATCGAGCCTCTCTGCCGCTGCGCTGCGCCGGGGTCCATCGGTTCTGGGTGGTGAAATGCAATGGGGGGAGAATCCAGGGAATGTGTGTGTATGTATGTGTGCTCGCGCCTTTGTGCCCTCTGTTGCACATTTTCTCGTGCGCACTCTTGAAGTGGAGTCTGCGGTCGTTGTGGCACGGCTCATCCACCCGGCAAAGTCCAGGGTCGCGTTGCACTTTGCTGTGAGAGGGCCTCTTCTCACACTCACTTCGAATCCCGGCCGCCTCTATTGCGGCAACAGCTTCACACAACACACCACTTCGGGGTGTATTTTGTTGTTGGTAAAAAAAATATCGCTGGTTTTTACATTCCTTGCAGCGCTCGGTGCTGTATTTTGTTGTTGTTGTAGAGGGTGTGTCACATCAAATTGCATCACGGAAAAAACGCTGTAGAAATTCGCCCAGTAGACCGATCCTTTTGAAAATTTTAGACAGTAAAATAAAAACTATTAAAAAGCTTTTGGCATTTTCTTTTTATTCATACTTCGAGCCCAAGCCCGTATGCTCGCACTTTCCTCTTCACCCCGTCCATAAGGTTCTGTACAACGTCAGGTTGTAGTTTTTTTTTAACAGAAATCCATTTTCTCTTGAAGTCCGCCTCCGATTTGACAACTTTTGGGTTCTTGGGCGAAGCTGCGGCGCGTTGGGCGGGTTCATTTCCTTTGGCACGAAGGTGACCCCGTTGGCTTCGTACCACTCCAACACGTCCTTTGAATAGTGGCACAAGGCGAGATCCGGCCAGAAGATGGTCGGGCCCTCGTGCTGCTTCAATAGTGGTAGTAAGCGCTTCTGTAGGCACTCCTTAAGGTAAACCTGCCCGTTTACCGTGCCGGTCATCACGAAGGGGGCGCTCCGCTTTCCGCAAGAGCAGATCGCTTGCCACACCATGTACTTTTTGGCAAACTTGGATAGTTTCTGCTTGCGAATCTCCTCCGGGACGCTGAATTTTTCCTCTGCGGAGAAGAACAACAGGCCCGGCAGCTGACGAAAGTCCGCTTTGACGTAGGTTTCGTCGTCCATTACCGGGCTCGCGTCTTCCCCACCATGTTTTGCCTTTCGTCGCGGTTAGGAGCCTTCTGAACCTTGTATGTACGCAGGCCCTCCCGCTGCTTGGTCCGCTGGACGAATGAACTTGACAAATTCAGCTTATTGGCGACATCCCGGACCGAACTTCTCGGATCACGTCTAAACTGCTTAACTACGCGCTTGTGATCTTTTTCACTGACGGAGCATCCATTTTTGCCGTTCTTCACCTTCCGGTCGATGGTTAGGTTCTCGAAGTATCGTTTTAGTACTCTGCTGACCGTGGATTGGACGATTCCCAGCATCTTACCGATGTCCCGATGTGACAACTCCGGATTCTCGAAATGAGTGCACAGGATTAATTCACGACGCTCTTTTTCGTTCGACGACATTTTTCCAAATTTACGAAAAATTTACAGTGAAGCATGGCCAACGTGATCTATACACTCTTATCTGATTATTAGCGAAAGCTGAAGATATAATTCCTAAAAATTTAATTTCTACTGCGTTTTTTCCGTGATGCAATTTGATGTGACACACCCTTTATGTACTGGTCAAAAAGACCCAATAACTATTTCGAGAAGTAGAAGTTCCACTAGGAGCGTTAGTGCCATGCAAGAGGCTCACTTGAGAGAGGTGACCTGAAAACAAGACCTGGAGTTTGAGTACGGAATCGGATCTTGAAAAAACAAATCGGGAGCCTATTGTCTGCAAGCGGTATTTCACTATGAATACCATATCTGGAATCTGACATCTGGAAAAAAGAAAGTGAGATTTTTAATATAGGTCTGGGCATGGAATTTAAATTGGTAATGGGGGATCTCTCAACTGGAATTCTATATGGATATGAACGTGGAATTTGTATAAACTTTCTAAATGATGGATCTTTATATTAGCTCTTGAAATCAGAACGTTAGTCTGGAATTTACATCCGGAGTTTGAAAATTCGAAACTGAAATAAGAAAACCTCATCTCTAGTTTGGAATCTGGGGTTTCAAGTTTGTGCTTCATATTGACAATTCGTCGTAGTCTGTCATCCGGAACACTCTTTGGAAAATTACGGTGATTGTTTGTTGATATTTGTAAAATTTTCAGCCAGAAATTTGTTCACAACAATCACGTTGAATCTTGATGACTCTGTTCTCTTCCGACGAAATTGATATTTCAAGTTTCTCATAACGAACAGATGATAAAACATTGTTTCCGCCTTATCTTCTGGCAGAAATTTCAAGTGCACAATAACGCGATAATCGAAAAAAATATTTTTCAAGAGCGTATAATTTTTCTAGAGTGTTGCGAACATGACATTCGACATTTTGAGAAGAAATTTCTGTAAGCGAGACGGGTCTCCAGAGGTGAATAAAATTAGGATGAAGATGAGTTTCGAGACATTTCAAGATTTTCGGACTGTGTGCTATAAATTGGCATGCGAAACTACGAGCTAATCATGGTCAAATCGCTCACTTGCAGACATCTGCAATTCTATGACTCTGCGATTGGGAGCGATCGCTCGAATGAGATCGACCGAAGAACAGTTATCTAATTTTCATACACCTATTTGAGGGTGATTTGTTTCTAGATTTGTGCGGTTTCCATCTGACGCCAATCTCTTTCGTATCCACGTGTTCCTATTCCAAGCCGTTTAGTGGTGGAGTTTGGAAAGCACGAACTGAGACAAACGCCCGTCCACCCGATGATTGATTCACATCGATTTCGGTTAATTTTTTATATTAAGTTTTACATTCAGAATTTCATCTGAACAGGTTGATTACCATCGGGGAACGTCCGACAGCGTTAATATATTCGTCAACCGATAGAAATCTAGCCCGGCCCGGAATGAAATGGAATGGGACTGGTTTGATTTATGATTCACTTCCACACAAATAGATTGGAATATAAATTATACTCCGGAGCTATTTTCGGCCCGCTCCGAAAGACGACCGATAGAGGGTTGGATTCCTGGCATATTTACACGGAAATGATCTTCGAAAAATTTAAATTTACGCTTCATAAATTACACCAATGTGTTTCTCCTGTCCATCGCATTGATTTCGTACGTAGGAGCGTCTGCGCGACACCTGAAGGTCGGGCGGTGATACAACATTGTAATCTTTCCCCGGTCCGAAAGGACACCAAAAACACAACATGAATGTATACGATGTGCCATATTTTATATGCATTCGAACACGGGTGCAATAATATTCGAAGATGACACGATATAATTTTTAATTTTACTCCACTTTAGGAAATGACAAACTCAACCTACAAGTGGGCACACACTCATATGCTGGCTGCTCAACTTGTTGTTCCTCCACCAAGCAAAACAACACAACGGAGAGACGGCAACTGTATTCATGTAAGAAAAAAAGAGGTCTCTCGAGGTCTCTTCCCGAACCATCATCGCCATCACCAGCGCAGCCGACATCAGCGAACAGGCATCTCTTCTCTTCTCCGAACCCGGGCATAGACCTACGGAGCGTTTCATGTGTGGTTTTCCTAGCGGACGCTCGCTGTTTGTATTTGGAGCTTTGTGTGGTTTTCGCCCCATTGCCCCATTGCGTCTCTGTCCCCCCTCCTTCCCTCCCCATCCCAAAACCATTTCCTAGTGTGGAGATTTTTTTGTTCCAAATCAAGCGCTCCAATCTTCTTCTTCTGGTTCAACCGAGGGGTATGAAGAATCGGGAGATGAAGAAGAAGCAAAAGAAGATTATGAACAACAACTGAAAACACTCATGCAAAGTATATATAAATACATAAATGTTTCATAAAAAAGAAACACGTCACCATGCACGAAACCCCTGCTGGTGCGTTTTTTGTTCAGAGCCTTCCCTCCTGTCTTGCCCTCTGTCTCCCTTTCTCTCTCGTCGCCGGGATGCTGCGTGTAGAGCAATCAAGTGTTGGATGGAAGAGGAATGGCCAACACACAGGCCCCATTCGTCGCCCCCCTCACAAACCACATGGGACCCACCGCCCGGGTCCAGGGCAGCAGGGCAGGAGAAAGATTTTCATTTCTTCGCCTAAATTTTTTCTATGCTATTTTCTGCTGAAGTGAGATTTTAGATTATCGATCGCCAAGCGTACGTTGTCATACGTGTGTTTGGTTGGCTCGGTGTGTGTGTGTGTGTGTGTGTGTGTGTATGTGAGATTCAGCTTAGAAGTTTTGCATTGGAGCATTTTGTCTAGGGCGAATGGTTTGTGTTTGAACGCATACACATGATACTGTTTGTCGGTTTCGTCGTCGTCGTCGTCGTTTATGGGGCTTCCATTTTCGGACATTCTCCGCTGCCAAATGAGTTAATCCGCTATGAACCGTTTAAAGAGTGTAGTTTGGTCGTCTTCGAAGCAGAACTTTAATGCTGCAGGTCCGTTCCACTAAGTTATGTACCAACAAATCAAGTGTCAAGAGTCGTCTTAAATAGTCATAACACACAAGTCTTAGATGGACGAAATTTTGAATATCTTACTATAAAAATGTTACAAATATGTGTTTACATTTTCTTTCAGTTCGATCAATATCTCCACAATGTTTCCACAAATGGTGTGGAGTAAAAAAAAATTAACTCTTTTTGCGATTTGCGAGTCAATGTTGATCAATGAGGTCAATGAGGTCAGACAATAGAGGGGTCCATTCCGGACCAGTTTTCTGTCATACTCGGATCAACTGCTTTGGTCAATTCTAAAGCCGGGTTCAGACGGTGCGAGTAAGTATACGAGTCAGTCTACTCAGTTACTGCAGTGCAGCTACTCACACCGTGTGAACACATCATGCCAGCTCTGCCGTAATTTTGCAAAGTGACGCAAGCGCCAGAGGGAAGAATTTTCAGTACGAGACTTTTGGTAAAATTGCATGTATAATCAGCTTACGCGTACATTACGAAAATCTGATCTGTTCAAATTGTGTACACTTGATGGAAAAACATTGCCATCGACTTGATTTTTGAAAAAAATGCCGTTTTATTTAAGCTATTTTACCAACGCCAATTTGTTGTGGAAACAGCAAATTTTAATCGCTGTTTCCACAACCGATTGGCGTTCATCCATAAATGTATGCGCGAATCTGTTTCCAATTATTTTATCCAAAATGCTGCCGTTGAGCGGAGCATAAGAAAGTATCAGGGAGAAAAGTTCCACACATTTTCCGACTTTGTAACATGCGTTGAACAGGCTAACATAGTTGAGAACCCGATTGTAACAATTTAGACAGTACCATTTTTTTCCAACCCAAAATACAATTGAAAACATTGAAAACATAAGATAATCCCGTCCAGAATCATCCGATGTAAAGCAGATACAGTTTATGCGAGTATGTTTTAAGTTTTGTTACAAGATGCGTTTCGATGGAGGATTTATAAAAGTGCAGCTTTTCACCAAATCCGACATTTACCCTTCAATCAACACTCAGCTTCAATCCATCCGAAAGAGAAATGAGCATGTGAGAAAGTAAACAGCGTCAAGAAGCTTTATTGCTTGATACCTGAGGATAGAAGACATCATTGCCATCAAAAGACATCAATTCTGGTAATCAACAATTAAATTGATGAGTTTAAACTAATTAGTTACAATTTTTATGTGCAATATGTGATCGTTCAAGGATATTTTTTTCCTTTGAGGTGAGTTTGATTTTATGAATTTAAATATTTGACGAGATTTATAAACAGAGCAAAGTACATTATTTGTAGTTCTGAAACAAATTTCTATTATAAATGTAGCACTGCATGGGGATGGACTGTTTTGGATTAAAATATTTGACATGACGAACTTTTCGGAAAAGTGATTTTCATTATGCTAAACGTTCATTACGGAAGATGTTTTTATGTGCAATTTGCTGTCCCTGCTAATCCATTCTATGCTATCAGATCAGATAGAAAATCACTTCCTATCATAATTAAATCACGTCACACCATAGGGAAAATGGCGCTTGCGCCACATCACAGTGGAAATGGCGCTTGCGCCACTCCGTTTTTAGGCTTTTACGGGGTCATTTTTTCACATTTCTGTAAAACTTCGCAGTTGTTTGAAAGCATTTGGAATTCTTCATCGATCTATAACAAAAAAAGGAAAATGTCAATTTTGGCGCTTGCGTCACTTTGCGAGATTACGGCAGAGTGTCATGTGTAATCCGGCGCGCGAGCTACTTCAAAGTTTTTTGAATTCACTCGCACTCGCATCCCTCAAAACGTCAAAAACAGAATTTAGCGTTTGAATCAGGGATGCCAAATGTAAAGAAATGTCTCTATTTTTAAAATATTTGAAAATATGCGAATATATTTATAGACTTGAAAATTATTGGAAAAACAAATAAAATCCTCTTAGTTTCTAAACGTAATCGTTGTTATTTTGTTATGCACGCTGGCGGGACACGCTTTCTTTTTGAGATAATTTTCTTGAGAATCTCTAATATAGAATCATTATCAGGCACAATTTTCATTCAAAATTCACTCACAACTTGCAAACAAGGTATTGTTCTAAGAAACAGAATACGTATTCGATTTAAAAAAGTACATTTTCAATCATTATTTTAATTTTTGACGCGTATATATTCCACCGGCAAATCTACTGTAATGCCCGAGCGGTCTGGGACACTTTTCTTTTTTGTTCTATCGAGAGAAACAACTGTTCTTCTCGATGTTCAACTATCAACTGTTTTATTTTTTCCCTCTAATCCTCGATCCCTCTGGGAGGATGTACAGAACTCTATAAACGTTAGAACTAACTTACTGGTTACCTGCTATGTGTAGGGAATTTTCCACTTGCACAGTATGGAAAATTCCATCGTTCCTGTTGGAAAATCCTTGGTTGGATTCTCCCCTATCTTCAGTAGGAATCTTTCTTATTGTAAATACTTATTCATATTGAAATTCGTGGGAGAGGGTCACTGCATCTCCCCCTACTCAATGAGTTTTAGGGGAAACTAGAAGAGTTTCCTCTAAAATTGGTCTGTGAGGTTATTTTTATATATAACTGATTGTATGTTATTTCAATTTTTGTGTGTTCTTCATTTGCTATGATTTCTGTATTTATTTATCTCAACTCCCTCAATTCTGAAATTCCGCAATTCCAAATGAAAAATAAAATTATCATATCTCCATAAAATTTCCCAAACAGTCTTATCGATCAACATTGTAGAGCCTTCAAGCTACATTGAAAATATTTCCTCGCATACCCGCACAATTATTAATATCCCCTTGTTTATTCTTTCATTTATTCTTTTATATATTAGAAGAGTGTGTATTGCTCTTCCATTAATTTTACTCGCATTTATTAATTTTCTTCGCATTTATATATTTGATCATGTAATTTTATCCCACATTTTCAGTTACTCCTGAACTTTCAAGTGAGTTCAATACATGCGTGCCCTTACAGGAAAGAAGTCCCGGTTTTCCAGCCCTTCGATCCATTCAAAAGCTATGATTGCGATTGATGGACACATTCTTGTTAAATTGGCTGTAGACATATATGGCTGAATCTATCACTTTTTCTAAAAATCCCACTTTAAAGTGTGTTTGTGAAATTCTAAATCAAACCTGTTTAAATTATCGATAAGTACATTTCCCCATCTTTCCTGTTCATACAATTGAAGTATGGGAGATATGATTGTGTTTTCAAAACAGAATAAACAGTTCTTACAGAATTGAATAACCCTAGTTTTTTTCCTCGCATCTGCTGAATGCATCGTTTCAGATGCATCAGCGATTTCTCGTATTTTTTTTAATAGTATACTTTCATCAAGAAGATCCAATGTCACTTGATCTGCTGTCAATTACGATCACTAATTTTTTAACTTTTGTTCCACAATGTTTCTGATACTTTTTTTTTCATTGATTATATTTTTGATTCGATTCTCGATTCGAATTTTCTTCTCACACTTTCGATTGAAATTGTTGCCTCACAAAAACAAAAGATCCTTCTTGATTCGAAGAATAAAGTGCGCCGCGTACACTGAAATTGGTTGTGGATAACGCACTCGCGCTAGCATCCAAGTAATCACTTAATGGGTGGGCTGCTGTCCCCACTTGGACAGCATCCCACCGCTGTCACCAAATGTAACGCCCGAGCGGCCTGGGACACTTTTCTTTTTCGTTCTATCGAGAGAAACAACTGTTCTTCTCGATGTTCAACTATCAACTGTTTTATTTTTTCTCTCTAATCCTCGATCCCTCTGTGAGGATGTACAGAACTCTAAAAACGTTAGAACTAACTTACTGGTTACCTGCTATGTGTAGGGAATTTTCCACTTGCACAGTATGGAAAATTCCATCGTTCCTGTTGGAAAATCCTTGGTTGGATTCTCCCCTATCTTCAGTAGGAATCTTTCCTATTGTAAATACTTATTTAATTGAAATTCGTGGGAGAGGGTCACTGCACTACTATCATTTTTATTTCATAAATTGATACACGAAGCTGCTGGCAAGGCGAAATAAATGAAATTTTAAATTTGTTTCTTGATTGCCATTTGTTAGCATCACATACTTCCGGAATTATCTTAGCTATGAATGCTTTCAAGATTTAAAAAATATCGACAACAATCTGAACGATATTCCAGAAGAAAGGCACATCAATGTCGTTTTTTAATTTCACTCTTGCAGGTATAGCATCCCTCATGAGTGCTATGTACTCTAGATGATAGTCATCGTAGAGTTCCTTCAATATTTTATTTGTTGCTCATTTTCCTTGCTTCAAATTCCTGGACCAAATCCTTTTGCCTTTCTGCATTTTCGGATAGTACCTTCAGTTCGAAGAAATTCAGTACAAAGTATTTTTATACACGGTCAGCGTGTATTTCGCGATAAAATTGTGCAACTAAATAAAACAAATGCAACTGAAAACCTGAGAACTGCCATTAGAGAAGTCGATTTTGGATCAATCATCTGTCAAATTCGGACCTGATTGCTGTTCCTGACTATTTGATGGATATTTTAAAAATTATCTGGCATCCCTAGTAAGCCAATGCAGTAGTATCTAGTTTCTCGTCAGCAGCTCACACTGTGTGAACGGACAAGGCGAGTCAACCAATTGTCAAGCGAGTTTGCTGGCTTAGTAGCTGCTCACTGTCAAGTCAGCTACTAGCAACGTATAAATGGGCCTTAATACACATACCAATAATATTTGAAAATACACTTCTGCATAATGTACTTACAATTTGGTACTAGATGAACCAAATGTTTCTATACGTAGAATATATGATACGTAAATTATCTTCAGGAACCTTCCCAACAAACAATCATTAGCTGTTATCAAGCTAGTTATATATTGAGTGCTTAAAAAGACGATATTCTGGACTATATGTTGTATCAAAGCTTATTCAGACCAAATTGAAGCTTTTATTCAACCATTTATATTTAGCTGGATAATATGTCAATGAAAAGTTTCGAGGGTGTTCTGACGTAGAACTAGGTCTTTGATTTCTATATAGGAGGGTCTCTCTACGAAATTGAAAATGAGGCATGTAACGATTCATTATGAGTTTTGAAACGCATATTACGCAAAATCGTTATTTGAATATACGTTATGTTGTATACCATTAAACAGGAAATTTAACCAGCATTTTTTTTGCTTAAAACATGTATAGTGAATATAGTAAAAAAAGTAAACAATTTGATGATTAGAAATGGGTATGTTATTGCGATTTTACTAGCCACTCGTTTTCCCCTACAACGCAACGAGCAATCTTGTTGCCTACATACGGGCGTTAGCTCACAATGTTAGTCGATGCGAATTATGAATTATTCTCCATTTGTCGATAATAGCCATTTATCGGTTGGCAGATCTTAGAATAATCTTAGAGATAATCTTGGATGGTTTTACTCTACTCTCCCTAAAAATTTGCCGATAGTCTGGCTCAATAGTTAAACGTTAATAGAGATTTTATTATAGTGATGTTCAGGTTGTTGTCCAATCAATTCATGCTCAATTCACGTTTATATCGTTTATATCAATTTTTTTTATCCCATTTGTTCATTTATTATGCTCATCAGCATTTTAGCTGTATGTGTAGTGTGACATTTTAGCTGTAACAGAGTCGGGTTTTAATCGTGTACATGTACATATACAGCCGTTCCATGCCAAACCGATATAGCGGTTCTCAGATTTTCGTCAAAAGTGGTAGTTTTGTTCTTTATCGCAAATTATTAGACCCGTACTTTTTTATTTTTTTAGTTGCAGAAAATTTGAATTATGTTTTCGTTATTATTGATAGTATTTGTTTTTTATAGCTTTCATGGTCTCGGGACCAAAGGCGCTATATATTTTTATATTTTTTTCTGGAAAGCTGAGGATTTTCCAGATTATATATCTCGAAACCAGGAAGGCGTTTTTTTTCATTTTTGAGTTATGATTGTTCAAAGTTAACCGATGGTCCGAAACATAATTTTTTCCCATTTTTTCCACTACAAAAAATCATAACTTCTAAACCGATACTAAACCGATTCAGATGATCGACATATCAAATTAAGGCCAATGAGCTAGCATTGTCTGAAAAAATATTACACTCTAATTAAAAATGGATTTTGTTTTCGTAATTATTGATTATATTTGTTTTTTATAGCTTACATCGTTTCGGGACCAAGGTTGCTATTTTTTTTTATATTTTTGCCTGAAAGCTGAGGTTTTTCACATAATATATCCGAATAACAGCGAGGTGTTATTTTTGGTTTTTAAGTTATGATTTTTCAAAGTTAACACGTGTTCAGTTTTCGTTCAATATTTCTATGCGACTAGACTGGATGTATGTGACTATAATCCAATTAATTGGCAAGTGTGTTATTTTTTCAAAAAAAAAAAAAACTAGCTAGTTGGTTTTAATTTGATATGTCGATCATCTGAATCGGTCCAGTAGTTCGAAAGTAATAAATTTTTGAAAAAAGTTATTTTTGGAAAAAAAGGAAAAAATGGTTTTTTGGACCATCGGGTAAATTTGAAAAATCATAACTCAAAAACGAAAAAAACGCCTCCCTGGTTTCGAGATATGTTATGTGAAAAATCCTCAGCTTTCCATAAAAAATATAAAAAAATATAGCGCCCATGGTCCCGAGACCATAAAAACTATAAAAAACAAATACAATCAATAATGACAAAACTAAAACCAGAATTTTTGCAAGCGTAGCATTTTTCCAAGCTTATAAGCTTTAATAGCTTTAATTTGATATGTCGATCGTCTAAATCGGTTCAGTAGTTCACAAGTTATGAATTTTTGAAAAATGACATTTCGAATCACCCAAAACTGAAAATGGGCACCCTAACAAAAAAACAGGAAGTGGGTTATATCTGTGGTATAACCGCAAGGGTGACGTAGGACTATCGTTGATTTAGCGATCATTTGTTTTTAGTTGCATCTGAATCAATTCTGAATGAATGAATAAATGAATATATGAGGGGCTTGAGGGGAAAACGAGAGCGTTACGCTGGAGGCACAAGATTTATGCATATAATATTGGATACAGAAATATTCTACTGATGGGGAGGAATAATCATCAGAAACTTTCCTGTTAATTGCACTTGATTGAAAAATCACAAAACGAAATGCAATTGATCGCAGTATTATATGAATAAAAAACATTAAAATAAACTCTTTCGCTTGAATGTAATTTTTAATTCCAAGGGGAACTGGCAGATTATTTTTCAGCAACGATCTCTTCTTTCCGGATTCTTCTCGATAACCAGCAAACGAAAAGAGTTGCGCGCGTGTATGTGTGTGTGTGGCAGCTGCTCCGATGCCTCAAGAGGAACCAATTTTCGATGCTGGCACTTTCTTGGTCGCCTATTCAGTGGCATCACTCTCCTGATGGATTCCTTTCTGGCCTAAGGTGCACAAACAGGCTCTTGGTGACACCATTTATCAGCGCTTTCACGATGAACGAAGTTAGCTTCACCACAACACAACGATAACATGCTCCAATCGCTGTTCAATTATAACTAAGTGGATTTCCGAGCGACGCTTGCTTATATACCGATTGGTGATTTCAATAGCCTGTTTTGAAAGCAATTTTAAGGCTATTGAAACAAGTTTTTGGATCAAAAAGTAACAAGTATATAACGCGTCGACATTTTATCTTTCGAATGAAGTGCTTATCATACCATTTCGTTCAGTTGTTTAGGAGCTATTAACGCTCAAAATCTCGGTATCCGGCGTAACGCTTTCGTTTTCGAAACTTTGATTTTACACCCCGGTATAGAAATGAAAGACGTAGTCCTACTTCAAAAATATAAAAATACGGGTCTAATATTTTGCGATAAAGGACGAAACTAGCACTTTTTACGAAAATTTTAGAGCTACTATATCGGTTTGACATGGAATGGCTGTATATATATATATTCATATAGACCGCATAGTTTTACTAGCAACACCGCTCCAGTGAAAAGCAAAAACTCTCTCGTTTTATCTCTTTTCCCATTCGTTGCTCTCCGCAAACGGTGACCGAATGATGACGTAATTTTTCTTGTATCATTTATTGCTTTGCACTTGTCTGTGCAGTGGGTTTCGCTATAGTAGAACGGGACGATATATGCGGTTCAAAATTGTATACAGGCTTCGAAAATGGTGTGCGATGCTTGGTACAGCTCGGATATGCAATCAACAGTCTTCGTTCCTTTCTTTGTGTAATCATTTAGTGTAACACAAGTGAGTGAGTGTCATTCATACAAGTATCTGTATGATCCACTCATGTTTGGTTATATATTCGTTTGGTTATAGAGGTTATTTGCATGACACATTGTGTATCATTCGACATTGATCGAAATCCAAACACTGCCATTGCGCGGAGCAGAAATAACGTTTCGCTGTGTTGGGTGCTGTTCACCTTTATAATGCCCAAGAAAAGGTAATATTCTGAAGAAAGCCTAAATTATTAATAGCTCAATATGATGACAGAAAACCGAAACAATGAGAAATGCAACATCTACTTGAAAATTCGACTTTTTTTATTCAAAACTAGTGATTTCTAAAACCGGACAAACAATGATCATTTTTCGGATAAACCATGATCATAACTTCTCTTTTAAGACAGTCTTTTAAAAAAATAAAATTGGACTATTTGGACGCCTTATGGCATTATTAGCAATCATAGGTATGGGGCTTTTCAACACACCCAAAATCGTTAGATATGATTTTCATGAAGAAAAATCGATTTGCATTTACTAGTTGCGTGAAAACATCCTAAATCGAACAAACCAACATCTTACCAATATAATTTCAGTATCCCTCAAACATGTATAAACCATACCGTCCACTTCTTTGTTCTGAGTATGAGAGTTGATTTTTGTTAATTTTATCTATGGGACGATTAACTGTACATCACAATAGATTCTGTCCTCACTATTAATAATGTTACGATTCTGCTCGATCATGATGTTGCAAAAGTGTCGGAATATTTGCTTCGATTGTTCGTAGATTGTATTGCACATTTTACCTGGAACACGACCTTCATCATGTCCGGGACAGAGTCCGTCAAGCGTTACAATGTTAATCCTCGGTTCGCGGACCAATATGTCAGAAGGAGGCAAAAACGCCATAAAAATCGAAAACTCGCATCTGATAACGATCAAGATTAGCATCAGCTGCAGCAACAGCAGCAACAGCCGCCACACGTTTATCTTATTTGCGAAATTCTCACCTTCATTTTCAGCCCTCATAATCCTTCACGCCAGTCTGACAGACCCAAGACAAAGTAGGCTGCAGCAGCAACAGCAGCAAACGTCGGAGTAGTCGATGGACAGTATCTGTGATCGCTGCAGAAATCCGCAGGCTACTCTGATGCCGTGTCGCCGTGGCGGAACAACAACACCGCAAGTCAACTCTGGTCTGTGGTACCTAGTAGTAGTAGTTGCACGACTGATAAGATAAAACCGCTTTTTGGTGAGAATTGCATTCACCGCCACTATCCTGCAATCTCCGGCGGCTGTGGGCGAGCCCCGGAATACCTATGTGCGCGCGATTGATCACTATCTCGCTCAAGGCGCTGACCGTTTGCTCCTCGTGTCCGGATTTCTAGCGAACCAGCTCGTTTGTGCTTTGTCGACCAACGCGCGCTCGCGCGTACCTTATGAGATCGCGTTCACATTTATCATCCGTCATTGACATGCGGTGTGCGCTGTTTCGTTGGCATCCCTGCATCGGCCTGCTTCGGTGACAGCAGCAGCAGGGTTGTACTGTCATGGAGGGGGAAGCGAAACAAAAACGTCGAAAATGATTGACAACAAAGAAAATCGCTCCGAAACCTCCACGCACCACACGGTTTTCGCAATCTCGTCCCAACGATCTGCAACGATTCTGGCTGAAATTAAAAGGAAACGTTAGACACCACACCGGCTGAGCGTGGTGCGAAACAGCGAAGCACAAAATGAACCGTGGCTCGGAACGAAGAAAAACCGCCAATGGAAAATATGCTCAAAATGAATGTTTCAATTCTTTAGAATTCGAACATTTCTTTTTGGACCCTGGCGGAACCGAAGGACGAGAGGACACGGACAAACGAGTTCTGGCGAACCGAACCGCGGCAGCAGCTCATCAGGGCATTTCATTCAAATTCCTTAGATCAATCATCATCGTCATAAAATCGGGTTCGCATCAACATATTTAAAAATATTTTTATGATAAAATAGTCAGACTAAATGTCTTATGAGATGCGAATGTTAAGTAGGCGAACGATCGGTCGACTTTGGGCAGACAGTGTGTGCGTGCGTTTTTCTTGATGTTTTTCTTCTACCGGATCCTTTCACAGCGTGATTACTGTTTTTAATTCGTTGATTGGTGGGAAAACAGCTACGGAGAACGGCTAATTCAATTATTGTCCTGGTTCTGGTGGTGTCGGCAGATGTTGGTTCGAAAGCTTATTCTCGTATTTAACATTTCGTTAAGATTATGTTAAACATAACGTGACAGAGTTGCCCAAATAAAAGCCGTGTTTTTTATGTAAAAAAAACTATCTTACCATCCATTCATCATAACTTTTTTTTGTCTCATTTATTTATGTTAGGCTGATTAGCATTTTTTAGCTGTAACAGAGCCGAATTTTAATCGTGTACATGTCCCATATTTATCATTTAGCACATTACTATTTACATATGGTACATTTACACAGTAGCGTAAGAGTATTCCTTCTGATCTCCCATTACCCAGTTAGACCACCGGATAGCGGAGACAGTTGATTGATCATTGTTGAGTTATTCATAGAACAGCAGCCCGATGTGTTTTGCAGAGCAGAGCAGTTGTATGGATGGATCGATCTTCATTCGACCATCGCTGATGTTAAAAATCGCATTTTCTTCGCGTCGCATCGCATCGCATCGCGTGTCGCGTTCACTCTGGCCTCACCCTTAAAGATTGATGAGAAAGAAATCGAGTTGCTAGTTGCAAAACAACTGGTTTCATGTTCGGACATTGAATTATCGAGAAAAGTGGGATACATATTCAGATTCTGGATCTCATGTTGCAGATACCTTTTTGCATCTAAGGTACTTTGCATTGGTACTAAGAGGCAGAATGCAGATTGTGGACAACAATGAGTGTCCACAACGCAAATTGTAATCCCTATATTAAGGTTTCTGGCGTTTCCAGATTTGAGACAGTGATATTGAGATTTTGATTGATAAAATTGATATCTTTTGAAACATACATAGACATACAACCTCAAACCATCAGTGACGGTTACTCAAAGATTCTTCTGTTTCTTTTCTTCATTGTTTTTTTTTCCTTTCGTCCGAACCAGAAAGGTTGAACATGCCTTTGTCAGTATACACTGCATGTCTACAAAATTCAAACCCTTGTCTACGTGTGCCTTTGCAAACTCCAATCGGTTTTTGATGTTCTTTGCTAGTACAATAGGGCTTTCATCTGAGTACTCTATCATCAATTTTGCCTTTTTGGAGAACTCTACGCACTCCAAAACAGTTTTTGGATTTGATTTTTTAATCAAATAATTTCCTCAGCTGCAAGATGAGACGCACTCAAGGTGAAGGTGGAACGAAACCATTATAGTAGTATAGGTAAAACCACGTGTATTCATGGGGTAATAGTGTTTGTGAGAGAAGAGAGTTTGTTTTGGTTTTGAAACATAAATAAATCAATTCACTTATCAGACTGTGTGGCGCTTCACTGACACGAGTCCTAGAATACATTTGAAACAAAATACAGTTCGATACTGAAGTAAAATGTATGAACGATGTGTTCCGATGAACAATTGCAAATATAAATATATATAGAAGGTGTATTTGCATATGAAGTAAAATTCTGATCATACGCGAGCGTAGCATGAGCAAATTTATAACACATGCGAATTGGGGTTTTTTTGGTGTTAACAAATTCTTCTGCACAGTAACTCGATGTTGATAATTCCTTAATATTTTCCTTCGTTGATCGTATTTTTTTCACATATTCACATTGGAGAGCTTTAACCCTTCTCTTCGTTGGCCGAGGCATTTTGATCGTCCCGTTTACTTTTTTTTTGCAGCAGGGGCAGCCGTGACAGTGTTCCGAGCTCTGCAATACAATTTTCATAACCAATGTTAAGGTTGCTAAAACTAGACCCATTAAACGTAGAAATAATAATTGTATTGATATCAACACAATTTTATTTTATTGATTTTTATGACATGAATCGTTATTACTCACGAATAACAATTTATTGAGTGTTTTTTCTAGCTGTTTCGATGACATTGTCTGGCATCAGTGTCGAAAAAATAACGATGCTTTCACCAATACAAACAAAACCATTGCGGAAAATTTAAAAATGAAAATTTAACTTTCAGTGCACTAGCTGGAGTTTTCCGACGTTTTTCATTATATATTGCGACGGCAGATGAAAATTTAATATCTTGTGAGTAATCAATTAGAGTTTGGTTGATATTATTTGATGGGAAGTGTGCGAAAACAATCATTTTCTACACACTGTTTCGCAAAATTAGTGATTTTCGGGTGAGGGGTGAGGGAGGGAGATGAAAGAATGAGCGCCATTGTGGCAGCCAATTGTGGCTTCCTTCCACCTTCACCTTAAGGTAATGAAGGAATTCTCGAACAAAATATTTTGCCGGTGCCGGTCATGAACTACACCGGCGAGTAGCACCATACATACAAATCAAACGTCGGAGTTCGTGGTATGGGTGCGTTCGTCGCTCTTCGGTACAACATCGGTTAAATCACCAGTAGCTGCGCTTGGCTACAGTGTTGACATCCGACGGCAATATTCATTTAGGGAGGTAGATTAATCTCTATCGAATAAGAAGGCCCGAAGGCAGTTTAAAACTGTTAAAATTGGAATGAAAATTTTCACATCATGTTATTTGATTATTCAAAACATATAGTACTAAAATTTACCCGACCATTTTTATATATATTCGAAAATGATGTTTCAAATAAAACACATCATTATGATATGAAGTTTTCTTCATACATAATTTTGTAGAATATTTTCCCCACCTGCAACCAAATGTGGTTTTCGCGTAAATAAAATACATATTCGATATAAAAAAGTTATTTTTTCATTCGTATTTTTAATTTCGAAGTTTGTTCATTCCACCTGAAAATGCATTATAGTAATTGTCACTTCCCAAAATCGTCATACGAAGCTTAATTTCCGTACAGAGAATCCGCTATGCCTGATAATATAAACACATCATGTATTTGTCTACTTGCTGGATAATATAAAACGGCCTTTATGCGTAGATTTCAAACCGTCTGAATGGATTTGATTGAAGCCATCTTTTTTGTGGTCTCGAACAGAAAACTTTTTTTGGAACAAAAGAGGAGTTACAATCGTTTTTGAAGTTATACTCAAGAATAGATCTAACTTCAGATCCCGATCTGATCCCCGGGTTCAATTCAAGTTTGATGATATTTTCAGCAATCGCTCTGTTGTATACAGTGCGTAAACTTCTGAATCGATGTATTAAAGTTCCATTGGAAGCTCCATTTATTGGTGTCGAACAGTTTTTAACGAGATTTTACACAAATGAGATGACAGTTTTTCATGATACTAATGTTATAGGTTCTCTCTTGAATGTGAAAGGCATCATACCTGTTTCACAAAGGGTGCTAAGAAATGTACTGGTGTGATAAGCTCCAGCTGCTAATCATACACCCTGGTGATGTACTGGGTTTATAGCAGTATGTAGTTTATTCTGAGTTATAGGCAAGGCTTCCATATTTCAGTTTTGATTGAACTAGTTATATAAGTTATGAAGATTTTTCTGTATCCAACCTCAAACTTAGTGATGTTCTTCGGGTGTTAAATCCCACTAATCATCGATGAAATCCGAAAATTGTTTATTGAAAACTAAAATAATTGCGATGATATAGATAACTGACACCATCATGACAATTCGAGACATAAACGAGTCACAGAAACTATGGGTCAGTACCAGGGCCCGAAATCTTCGAAGATAAAAAATGAAGACCGACTCTACTCTCAGTAGCTTCGCTTCGACTAGAACTGCTTCGGCATTCGCCCACAACAAAAAGTGACTTGACTAGAAAATGAATAGACTAGCGTTGACTAGCGAGGATGACTGGTGAACTAGTCCAGTCAATGGTTATTTTAACTGACGCGACTAATGAATACAAATCTGCCTCTTCATTCAACTGACTTCAATCCACACTTCCATTTCCCCCTGACACTAATTTTATACCCGCTTACGCAATCTTATTTTTACGTCCATATAAAGAGGAACGAAAACATGATTTCTGATGCAAAAAAGAAGTTACCCCATCAATGGACGGCTTATTGTCTACCCATCGTGAGCTCAAACCAACGAACATAGACATTCATCAAGTATGCTATAAAGGTCCTCGCGTTAGTATTAGTAAACCAAACTGCACGCTATTTTGTACGTCAGTCAGACATCGATGCACGTACATGGAAGAGAGAATGAGATGAGGACAATTTGACTGGGAAGAATGAAATGATTTTTTTTTTTTTTTATCCAAAATATATATTTTTATTAAGGCTCATATGGCGTCAGCCTAAGGGGGCCGGGAGATCAATATTTCGACAATGTTTGCTTACAACTATGTTAGTAATATGTAACCGATTACTCGCGGTTGGCTCGAGGTTAGTATTACAAGTGTTCTCATAATTGGTATGTTGCAGTCTTCGATGCTCTGTACGTGTGCCCGACACGGGATACCTCCTATTGGGATGCAGCTGACCATTAATCAGCAACGCCCTCCTAGTCTGTACCCCATAACTAGCGTGGTGCGTCTTTCTCAACTCGAGGAATCCAGGATAGAATGGTCACTAGCCGGCGCAATCATCAGCTCGTGTAGAGTTGTCATAAGCGGTACAACCTTTGGCTCTTGTTGAATGATCAGTGGACTGCACAACCTTTGGCCCGTGCATCTGTAAAGAGTGTGTGTATGTATTGCCGCGACTAAGTAAAAGTTTATCGATCGGATAGGAGGGATATGAAACGGGGACACAACGAAGGAAACATCATTAAACGTTGACATCGGCGTTTCTGAGGAACAGGTATAGATGAAGCAGAAGATCAGGATCTCGGCTACCTAAGATATCCCGTACGGGGATATCCGATTGTCTGCCTTGTGCTCTCAGTGCTCTAGAGAGCTGAGAGCGAGCAGCATGGAACCGGATACACGACCAGACAATATGCTCGATGTCGTGGTAGCCATCGCCACAATCACAAAGATTGTTTGCTGCAAGCCCAATGCGATAGAGATGCGCGTTTAGGTTGTAGTGATTGGACATAAGCCGAGATATCACGCGAATGAAATCACGACCTACATTCAATCCCTTGAACCATGCACTCGTCGACCCCTTAGGGATAATCGTGTGTAACCAACGACCGAACTCATCACCACTCCACATGCGCTGCCAACTTACGAGCGTATACTGACGAGGAATGTGGAAAATTTCATTATAAGCAATTTGCCTTTCAAAAAGTGTGCCTTCTAAAGCGCCCACCTTAGCTAGCGAGTCCGCTTTCTCATTCCCCGGAATCGAGCAATGAGAGGGAACCCATGCTAAGGTAATCTTGAATAATTTTTCGACCAAAACACTCAATAGTTGTCTTATTCTTGTTAGGAAATAAGATGAGCATTTATCAACTTTCATTGAGCGGATTGCCTCTATTGAGCTGAGACTGTCTGAAAAAATAAAATAGTGGTCGATGGGCAATGTTTCAATGATCCCGTAATGCGTAATATATCGCACCCAGTTCAGCGACATACACGGAACAAGGATCTTTGAGTTTGAAAGAGGCACTGGAATTTTCATTGAAGATGCCGAAGCCAGTGGACCCGTTTATGAATGAACCGTCAGTAAAGAACATTTTATCAGACCTAACTTTCCCATATTCTGCCGAAAATATCGGCGGAATAGAATCGGAGCGTAGGTGATCTGGGATTCCATGGATTTTTTGTCGCATGGACAGATCAAAAATGACAGAGGAATTGCAGAAGTATGGGAAGCAAACTTGGTTGGAGATGCCTGGTGAAGGGTGCACGTCGTGGGTAAGGTACTCATGGTATAAAGACATAAAACTTGACTGAGGAGTCAGTTGGAGTAGATTTTCGAAGTTATCAATCACCAATGGATTCATGATCTTGCAACGGATGAGAAATCTGTAGGATAATTCTGTGAACCGAAGAGTAAGCGGGGGTACTCCTGCCAAAACTTCGAGACTCATCGTATGTGTCGAATGCAAACACCCCATGGCTATACGCAAGCAACGATATTGTATTCTCTCCAGCTTGAGAATATGAATCCTGGCAGCTGATCGGAAGCAAAAACTGCCATATTCTAACACTGATAATATCGTTGTTTTGTACAACTGAATGAGGTCTCCTGGATGGGCACCCCACCATGTTCCGGTAATTGTTTGGAGAAAATTGATTCTTTGCTGGCATTTCTGTTTCAAATACGCAATGTGTCTCCCCCAAGTACACTTCAGAATCAAGAATCAAAATATACACCCAGGTATTTGAAAAACATAGAGTGTTGGATCGTTTTGCCGGATAGGTGAAACTGGAATTGGGCGGGTTCGTGCTTCCTAGAAAAAACGACCATTTCAGTTTTCTCCGTAGAGAATTCGATACCCAGCTTGAGGGCCCACGTGAACAGATTGCTCAGGGTATCTTGCAACGACTTTTGCAGAACGACGGGATTAGTACCCGTGATGGAAATAACTCCATCGTCCGCAAGTTGTCTCAGCGTGCAGTCTCTAGTTAGACAATCGTCCATATCATTGACGTAAAAACTGTACAAGAGGGGGCTTAGGCAGGAGCCTTGTGGTAGGCCCATAAAACTGTAACGAGAAGATTTCGAGCTGCCATGAGAGAAAATCATGTGCTTTTCTGACAGTAAATTGTACAGGAAATTGTTAAGAATTGGTGAAAGTCCACGATTATGAAGCTTCTCTGAGAGAATTTCCATTGGAACTGAATCAAATGCCCCTTTGATATCGAGAAAAACGGAAGCCATTTGTTCTTTGCGAGCAAATGCGATTTGGATTTCAGAAGATAGCAGCGCGAGACAATCATTTGTCCCATTACCTCGGCGGAAGCCAAACTGCGTATTTGACAGCAAATTGTTCGTTTCGACCCACTTGTCCAAACGAAGTAGAATCATTTTCTCTAACAATTTACGAATACAGGATAACATTGCAATCGGCCTATACGAGTTGTGATCGCAAGCCGGCTTGTTGGGTTTCCGTATGGCTATCACTCTCACTTGTCTCCAGTCATGCGGGACAATATTCAGCTCCAGAAACTTGTTGAACAAGTTCAGCAAACGCTGTTTTGCCAAGTCGGGAAGATTCTTCAACAAGTTGAATTTAATCTTGTCCGACCCCGGAGCTGAATTGTTACATGAGAATTCCACCATCGAAAAATTCTCATAATCGCTTTGAAGTGGAATGTCGCGTACGACGTATTGTGCAGGAGCGGTGTCGGGGCAAACCTTCCTTGCAAAGTTAAAAATCCAACGGTCAGAGTATTCCTCACTTTCGTTTGTACGGTTCCAGCCACGCATTTTCCTAGCCGTATTCCAAAGAGTGCTCATAGCGGTCTCCCTTGACAAACCATTGACGAACTTCCGCCAATATCCACGCTTTTTTGTTTTAATCAATCCTTTTAGTTTGGCTTCTAGAGCTTGGTACTTTAGAAACCATTCCACTAATCCAGTTTTCCTGAATTTTTTGAAAGCGGATGATTTTTCAAGGTAGACCTTTGAACATTCCTTGTCCCACCAAAGTGATGGAGGACGACGTCGGAAAGTGGTAGCCGGTACACGTTTCTTTTGAGCTTGAAGTGCGCTTTCGTAAATCAAACTCGATATAAAGTTATACTCTTCGAGTGGAGGAAGTTCATGCATTGAAACAATTGCTTCAGATATTATTTCCGCAAATGTTCTCCAGTCAATATTCTTCGTGAGGTCATACGAAATATTGACTGACTCACGAAAGCTTGATTCATTAGCGATCGATAAAATTATTGGTAGGTGATCACTACCGTGGGGATCTTGGATTACCTTCCACATGCAATCCAGGGATAACGAAGAAGAGCAAAGTGATATGTCTAGCATACTTGCCCGTGCAGGAGGGTTGGCTATCCTAGTTGCTTCCCCTGTATTTAAAACTGTCATGTTGAAGTTGTCGCACAGACCATAAATCAACGTGGCACGGTTGTCATCGTAGAGTGATCCCCATGCTGTTCCATGGGAGTTGAGATCACCTAAGATTAACCGCGGCTCCGGCATTGCCTCGATAGTATCAAAGAACTGATGGCGGCCTACCGTAGTTCTAGGAGGGATATATATCGAAGCAATGCAGAGGTCTTTGCCATTGATTTGTGTCTGGCAAGCAACAACTTCAATGCCTGTCATCGATGGGAGAGTGACTCTATAGAAGGAGTGACATTTTTTAATCCCCAATAGTACGCCACCAAACGAGTCATTTCGATCGAGGCTAATAATGTTGAAATCGTGGAAATTCAGCTCATCGGCTGAAGAAAGCCATGTTTCACAGAGAGAAAATACATCACAGTTAGAGCTGTGAACTAAAAATTTAAACTGATCTAGTTTAGGAATAATGCTTCTGCAATTCCACTGTATTACAGTGGTCAAATCCTTGACCTCTTGCCCTGAATCAGGCATCGAGGGAAATGAACGCTGCCAAAAAACCACATTTTTCTTTCAAAAATGTTCTCACAATCGGAAGCAAACATAATACTATGCTTTTAAGAGGGTCATTTATATTTAAAGCATTTAAAATGTTGTCCACCAGGTCAGAAAGCGCAAGCAAACCAGATTGTGGCTGTTGCCTCGACCGCGAAAATGGAACAGACGGGGTGGGTGCTGCTCCGGGAAGTGCTGAGGACCCCTAGTGCGTAGAAGAACCGCTTAAACCAGGAGGTACTTGTTTCGGTCTATTCTCAGCACGTTCAATTCGAGTTTTCATTCCAACTTGGGAAGTTTCGGTCGTCTTTTTGGGGAGTGATGGAAAAGGAGTAATTTTTCTTTTCCTGATGGCACCCTGCGATGTACCGGAACTTCCTGCATTGGGAGCGTCAGCAACAGGCTCGTCGCTCTGCAGAATGGAGTAGGGATTGTCCTGATTCGTTGGAACGGGACTCTTAAGCATTTCTGCATAAGTCCGCTTGGAACGTTCTTTTAAGGAACGCTTGATTTTATCCCCTCGTTGTATGTACACCGGGCATTGAGTAAGATCATGAGGAGACCCGCCGTAATGAAGACACTTGCGCTCTTTCGGGCAAGGATTCTCATCATGGCTTTCTCCACAATCTGCGCAACGTTTTTTGTTGCAACAATAGGCGGCCGTGTGACCGAGTTGCATACATTTGTTGCATTTCATTACCCGGGCTACAAACAACCGAACAGGTAAACGAAGTGCACCTATTGCAACGTAGTTTGGAAGGGCGGAACCCTCAAATGTCACACGAAAAGAGTTTGTCCGATTGAGAACTCTTTTGTCATTTTTAAGTGACACAGATTTCAGTCGATCGCATGCAAGAATTTTCACACTTTTAAGTGAAGAGTTCTTGAAGCGACCGACACCATCGAGTATCTCTTTTCGTGTCAAACCCTTTTCGTTTATTACACCGTCTATTTCACCGTTGCAACAGGGTACGTATACGCGATACTCGATCGCAAAGAGATCACAGCGCGTTATTTCATTCGCTTGGGTTCTGCTGGAGACGACAATTCGTAATTTGTCTGGCCCCATCCGAGTAATCTCGGTAACTTCGGAAAATTTCTGTGTCAACTCTTTTGAGATGCGAATGACGTTAAGAGGTTTGGATTTTCGTCTAAAGTATACGATAAATGGGCCTTTGGCGCCATCAGGGTATTCTTTTAGACGAAAATCCTGTTTCTCGTCTTTTTCCTTCATCTTTCAGTTTTCTATTTCGTATACAGAATTTTCCTCCTCATCTTCTGTTTCATCCTCCTGCTCTTCAGGAGGAGGTTCATTATCTGTTATATTCTTTGGCGTGGGTGGGGGATCCTCCCCGCCCTCTGCCATATTAATAAAAACGAAGAAGTAGACAACTGTTCGATATGAACAGAATATAATAATTTGGATAATATAAATTAGTAAAAGAAATTATATTTCTATATTAGTTATTGTTGAAAATTTTATTTATTTCAATTTTTGTTATTATGTGTAATTTGAAAATGAAAAAAGTTCCAATAAAAGTTTAACGGTGATGTAAGAAATGAACACCCCTAATGCCAACGCTTGCCGATATGATAAACACAAAGATAAACAATGGTATAAATCGAGCACAGAAGCTATACAGAATGATGGAAGAGGTAAGAGGAAAATAAACTTCTACTTGCCCCGCTGCTGTGTAGCGTGTGTGATGATGTGACTTGCTGCCGGATTGTCTCGATAGCGCACCACTTTTTATGAGCTTTACTCGCTCGCAGCGCACCAGATGAAAAAATACACACTAGAAACGGATGTGAAAAAAACACCTGTATCGGATCAAATATAAGTTCGACCGATCTGCTTGCGAGTTGTCGAAGCAATGAAATGATATAGTCGAGTCGGTAGAGGGGGATAGCGACTAAACGCCCGACTGACTGTTTAGTCGTTTTGGCGGAGAAACTGCGTGAAGAAGTCAAAAGTCATTACTAACTGAATATGGATATAGTCAGTCAGATAGTCAGCTGACTATCCTTAGTTGACTATGACTATGCAGAGCCCTGGTCAGTACAGACAAAAATTGAGTCTCTTGCATAATAACATTTTTTTCAATACAAACTCCGCCGGCATTTCGGTTTAGATTGTTTGTCCGAGACCATGATCAGTATCTTTTAGGAGATCTTGACGCAAAGTGATAATACCAAATATGTTATACTAAACGAATTCATGAATTGGTTTGAAGACGTTTATCAACTTGCTTCTCCATAACCTCGAATGGGTGAAATTGATTGTTGTTCACTCAATTAAAAACAAATTCTCTTTTTGGTCATTTGAATATTCGACATTGCCACATCCCACCGCCCTTGTGGATCGATCGTTTGTCAGCAGATGATTGATTTTGCCATCCCGAGAATCTGCCCTGCTAGGGACATCGCTCCCCGCGGGCCAAATTCCAGCTACCTTCATTTGTTCAGCGAGTCTTTTCTCGGTTTGATGAATTTTTACATGCTTTCAAACCACACCAAATTTCATCAGAGTCCGTTCCTCCACCTGTCCTGCCTTTGACTGCATCCGCGAATCCTTCACAGTGGAGCGCGGAACAGTCTCGTCGGGATGCGTCCAAGTGCGGAGCGGCTAATCGTCTCATCTCGCTAAAAATCGCCTCTTATTGATGTTCACAAATTTATTTTTAAGTGCTGTTTCGTCCCCGTCCCCCTCCCCAGCCGATGGTCCTGGTCGCTGTCACGCTAGTGGCGGGTACCAATCGGTTCTCATGTCTGACCAAAAGTCTCGTCCCGCTCGCAGTGGCGCGGCAATCATATTATGTGTGTGTATTGGCTGGGGCAATACACACACAAATTAATCCTAACGAACTAAAAATCGATTCCGATGCAGCATCAATCTTCCCCACCCAGCAGCAGCCATTTGTCAGTCACCACCACCGCGCAGAGGCGCTGAGGGTGAATCTTGGGGGCAGCTGTCTCTCAATTCGTGATTTAATTAAGAGAGCGAAGCCTCGGACAGAAAGCGCTGCGCTGTTGCAATCAAGGTTCAGTTCAATTTTGCATTCGTTTGTTGTTTAGTTTTTTTTTGCACAATCTCAACCCAGCCGATAGACATGCCAGTGGATGACGAATGGCTGACGAAATGCGATGCAATGCCCTGGATGCTGGGCGGCGGGGGAGCGACTGAGCGGCAGGGAAATTAATAAGTCAAATTAACATAGGCTTTGTGTAACAACAACACGACGCGAAGCGGAGCCCATTCGAAGAAGTCGATCGACTGATCGTCGTGAGGAGACACCCTACCCCGCGGCTGTGACCCTTGCGGATGAAAGGAAAAGCCTCCATCCCCCTCCTCTTACGAGAGCATGAAACAAAAACTGAAAGTATGTACATTTAATTGAAATGTATGTATTTTCCGAACAAGTGAAAGTACGGTTGTTAGTTTTCTATCATAACGGTTTGCTCGGGGTAAGGCTTTCCGACCACAAAACAGTCGATTGATGTCTAGGCGATAAAAATAGACAGTTCGATGTGATGCTGGCTGGATTGGGAGAGGGAAAGAGCGCGAGCATAATTATACAGAGCTGAAGATTTTTCACCCGTTTTGTCATCGTTTCCTGCCTCTCGAATGTTATGCTCGTATTCCGCGCGCCGGCCATGTGCGCCACTAGCCTCTGCAGCCTCCAGCCTTCATCCGCCCCGTTCGCGATTGACTGATGGACAGACGAAATGTTGATATGTGAGGTACTATGCGACCGGCGGCGAGGTTAGGCATTTTTCGGTGGGATTGGAAACCCTTCCATCTCGTCTGTTCTGCTCCATCGTCGTCATTGAACATTTCTCAGCTTTTCTGCATACATGTGTCTGTGTGTGCATGTGTGAATGATGCCCACCACCGTGAATGTCATTATTTTAGCGGCCTTTTTCTGGCTGAGTTGTGTTATGAGTTCGGCTGGGTTGAGATGGGTTTTATGTTAATTAAAGATATTTATTTAGAAAGTTTTGAATTTGCTTATCGGGATAGAAAGAAGGGGACCCGCGGGATTGGCTTTGTTTTGTCGTTTTCTCGGGTCATTGGGCTGTGGGGGGGGGGGGAAATTGACATAAGTCTCTCTCTCAGCCTGTGGGGCGTGGGAGATAAGGTGATTTTTTCAACGACACGACGACGATCGGCGTATGGAAGAGATATTTCTAATGATCCCCATCAATTCAATTCGGTCGGTATGGGAGCTGGGGTAGAGAAGAATAATAAATTACGACCACAACACAGAACGTTTCGCATTCCTTTGGCTTCGATCGAGCGCGTCAAAGCGAACAAATAATGGCTTAAGCGACAAACAAATCAATCAATTTGTGAGGCGTGACCAG
Organism: Toxorhynchites rutilus septentrionalis; assembly: GCF_029784135.1. Lineage (NCBI taxonomy): Eukaryota > Metazoa > Arthropoda > Insecta > Diptera > Culicidae > Toxorhynchites > Toxorhynchites rutilus. The sequence goes on from NC_073746.1 coordinate 14,096,260, forward strand.
CATCCAGATCTAGAGTTATGATTATATGAGCAAATTGTGCGGTTCTATTCCGGACCTGCAGCTGGCCATGCTTTCTGGGATCTTGGATTGAATAACGCTATCACCGAAGCAAGCTAAGAAATCGTGGAAATAATTCATGAAATATTCCAGCCTCGATGAATGATGAATGAATGAATATTGAAGTGTTCCCATTAGAAATAACAATTACAGGTGAACTCACAATAATCTGGACAACCAAAAACTAATAACGCTTGCGTCATTGAGCACTGTTATTTTTTCGGTATGACTTTCTTCTGTTTATTCAGAAGATATTCTGTTTGTGAGCAGCTAACACAATGGAAACCATTTATAAGGCTGTGGGAATTAAACGTTTTCAGGGTGGAGAATTCAAATATTTTTTCGAAACTCCGTGTTCTGATTGGTCGATTCGCTAGGCAACCTATTCTCACACATTCAGTGCATCTGCTCTCTGTAGAAATTAGAATACGGGACTGTACAATGAAAAATTAAACATTTTTTTTTTTTTTTATAATTCGTTTATTTGTACAGGCTCAGTTACATAGGTTTAAAGAAGCCAAACTCTCAACTATACTTTTACTATTAACATGTTTTCTTAATTCTACGGTTAATGAAATAGGAAACCGATTACTCGCGGTCGACTCGAGTTTAGAAGGGTGACACATTTTCTTTAGGAAAAGGATGGGATGTAAGGAGATTGTAACCATGTTCACACTCACACTCACACTCACTTTCACATTCATACTCACACATCACACTGAATTCTTAAACTATCCTCACATCTAATATGTATTAACAATTTAACTTATTCTAATGTTAGGGAACCGATAGCTCGCGATGGACGAAAAGGAGGAGAAAATGGGGGGGGGGAAAGGATGTAAGAACAATCACACTCGAAGATCGATATCTTTAAGGAAAACATATATTTGGGACATGTAATCAAGGTCTAACCGAGCCAACACATCTCTCACCGGCACATTGGGCTGCCTTCCTCGAGCCCGAAGGGAGTTTTCTAAATTCGATCTGGCGACAAAATATAGCTCGCACGACCAAACAACGTGTTCGATGTCGTGGTAACCATGGCCACAAACGCAGAGATTGCTGTCGGCAAGCTTGAAACGAAAAAGCAGCGCATCTAAAGAACAGTGATTGGACATGAGTCGGGAGAAGGTCCGAATAAAGTCCCGACTCAAGTCCAGACTTTTGAACCATGGTTTGAGGCTAACCTTAGGGATAATCGAGTGGAACCACCGGCCCAATTCATCTTCGTTCCACTTGCGTTGCCAGTTAGCGATGGTATTTTTACGAACTAAAGAATAAAATTCATTGAAGGCGATTTGACGCTGATAAATATCGCCTTCAATTGCACCTACCTTTGCTAATGAGTCAGCCCTCTCATTACCCGAAATGGAGCAATGTGAAGGGACCCAGACAAAGGTAATGACATAACAGCGTCTGGATAAAGCACTCAAAATTTCTCGTATTCTCTCAAGGAAGTACGGCGAGTGCTTTTCCGGCCTCACTGAACGGATAGCTTCGACAGAGCTAAGACTATCCGTTACAATGTAATAGTGTTCAACAGGTCGTGAGGCGACGCTGTCCAGCGCCCAGTGTATTGCTGCCAATTCAGCAATATATACTGAGCAAGGATACTGAAGACTGTGTGAGGTGCTAAAAAATACGTTGAACACTCCAAATCCTATGGACTCATTCATAGAGGACCCATCAGTAAAGTACATATTATCACAATTGACACGCCCATACTTTGATTTGAAGATCGTAGGAGCGATCCTCGATCGAAGATAATCTGGAATTTCATGGATTTTCTCCTTCATGAACAGATCAAAATGTACAGAGGAATTGATGTAGTCAGAAAAACAAACACGGTTGGGAATATACGAAGAAGGATCAACCTGCATGGTGATGAATTCATGATATGAGCTCATGAATCCAGAATGAAAATTTAGCTCGATAAGCTGCTCAAAATTTCCGATCACCAATGGGTTCATAACCTTACACCGGATGAGGAACCGAAGAGATAATAAATTGAAGCGATCTTTTAGTGGGAGTAGGCCTGCCAAAACCTCGAGACTCATGGTATGCGTTGAGGGCATACATCCCAACGCGATACGGAGACAAAGATACTGAATTCGCTCGAGTTTAATGAGGTGTGTTTTGGCAGCTGATTGAAAACAGATACTGCCATACTCCATCACTGAGAGAATAGTTGTTCGATACAACATTATAAGATCTTCGGGATGGGCTCCCCACCAGGTGCCGGTAATTGTACGGAGAAAGTTTATTCTTTGTTGACATTTTTTACTCAGATACCTAATATGGGCCCCCCAAGTACATTTGGAGTCGAACCAGACCCCAAGATACTTGAATGACATAGCATGAGTGATCGGTTTACCCAAAAGTTGAAGCTTTGGTTTTGCTGGTCTATGCTTCCTAGAAAAAACCACCACATAAGTCTCTCTCTCAGCCTGTGGGGCGTGGGAGATAAGGTGATTTTTTCAACGACACGACGACGATCGGCGTATGGAAGAGATATTTCTAATGATCCCCATCAATTCAATTCGGTCGGTATGGGAGCTGGGGTAGAGAAGAATAATAAATTACGACCACAACACAGAACGTTTCGCATTCCTTTGGCTTCGATCGAGCGCGTCAAAGCGAACAAATAATGGCTTAAGCGACAAACAAATCAATCAATTTGTGAGGCGTGACCAGCATCCAGATCTAGAGTTATGATTATATGAGCAAATTGTGCGGTTCTATTCCGGACCTGCAGCTGGCCATGCTTTCTGGGATCTTGGATTGAATAACGCTATCACCGAAGCAAGCTAAGAAATCGTGGAAATAATTCATGAAATATTCCAGCCTCGATGAATGATGAATGAATGAATATTGAAGTGTTCCCATTAGAAATAACAATTACAGGTGAACTCACAATAATCTGGACAACCAAAAACTAATAACGCTTGCGTCATTGAGCACTGTTATTTTTTCGGTACGGTAAAATGGGGGGGGGGAAAGGATGTAAGAACAATCACACTCGAAGATCGATATCTTTAAGGAAAACATATATTTGGGACATGTAATCAAGGTCTAACCGAGCCAACACATCTCTCACCGGCACATTGGGCTGCCTTCCTCGAGCCCGAAGGGAGTTTTCTAAATTCGATCTGGCGACAAAATATAGCTCGCACGACCAAACAACGTGTTCGATGTCGTGGTAACCATGGCCACAAACGCAGAGATTGCTGTCGGCAAGCTTGAAACGAAAAAGCAGCGCATCTAAAGAACAGTGATTGGACATGAGTCGGGAGAAGGTCCGAATAAAGTCCCGACTCAAGTCCAGACTTTTGAACCATGGTTTGAGGCTAACCTTAGGGATAATCGAGTGGAACCACCGGCCCAATTCATCTTCGTTCCACTTGCGTTGCCAGTTAGCGATGGTATTTTTACGAACTAAAGAATAAAATTCATTGAAGGCGATTTGACGCTGATAAATATCGCCTTCAATTGCACCTACCTTTGCTAATGAGTCAGCCCTCTCATTACCCGAAATGGAGCAATGTGAAGGGACCCAGACAAAGGTAATGACATAACAGCGTCTGGATAAAGCACTCAAAATTTCTCGTATTCTCTCAAGGAAGTACGGCGAGTGCTTTTCCGGCCTCACTGAACGGATAGCTTCGACAGAGCTAAGACTATCCGTTACAATGTAATAGTGTTCAACAGGTCGTGAGGCGACGCTGTCCAGCGCCCAGTGTATTGCTGCCAATTCAGCAATATATACTGAGCAAGGATACTGAAGACTGTGTGAGGTGCTAAAAAATACGTTGAACACTCCAAATCCTATGGACTCATTCATAGAGGACCCATCAGTAAAGTACATATTATCACAATTGACACGCCCATACTTTGATTTGAAGATCGTAGGAGCGATCCTCGATCGAAGATAATCTGGAATTTCATGGATTTTCTCCTTCATGAACAGATCAAAATGTACAGAGGAATTGATGTAGTCAGAAAAACAAACACGGTTGGGAATATACGAAGAAGGATCAACCTGCATGGTGATGAATTCATGATATGAGCTCATGAATCCAGAATGAAAATTTAGCTCGATAAGCTGCTCAAAATTTCCGATCACCAATGGGTTCATAACCTTACACCGGATGAGGAACCGAAGAGATAATAAATTGAAGCGATCTTTTAGTGGGAGTAGGCCTGCCAAAACCTCGAGACTCATGGTATGCGTTGAGGGCATACATCCCAACGCGATACGGAGACAAAGATACTGAATTCGCTCGAGTTTAATGAGGTGTGTTTTGGCAGCTGATTGAAAACAGATACTGCCATACTCCATCACTGAGAGAATAGTTGTTCGATACAACATTATAAGATCTTCGGGATGGGCTCCCCACCAGGTGCCGGTAATTGTACGGAGAAAGTTTATTCTTTGTTGACATTTTTTACTCAGATACCTAATATGGGCCCCCCAAGTACATTTGGAGTCGAACCAGACCCCAAGATACTTGAATGACATAGCATGAGTGATCGGTTTACCCAAAAGTTGAAGCTTTGGTTTTGCTGGTCTATGCTTCCTAGAAAAAACCACCATCTCTGTTTTCTCCGTGGAGAATTCGATCCCTAGCCCAATGGCCCAGGTTGAAAAATTGTTCAAAGTATCTTGTAAGGGTCCTTGCAGGTCGGATTCGTTTGATCCTACGACAGACACCACTCCATCATCTGCAAGTTGTCTTAGGTTGCAATTTTGTGTAAGGCAATTGTCGATGTCGCTTACATAGAAGTTGTACAAAAGGGGGCTTAAACATGAGCCCTGAGGGAGGCCCATGTAAGAGATCCGACTCACTGCCGAATCTCCATGAGAAAAATTCAAATGTTTCTCACAAAGCAAGTTATATAACATATTATTCAATAGAGGCGGCAGACCCCGAGAGTGTAATTTGTCTGACAGGACCTCTATTGAAACAGAATCAAAGGCCCCCTTTATGTCCAAGAATACTGAAGCCATTTGTTTTTTTTTGGCGTAAGCCATTTGAATTTCTGAAGAAAGCAACGCAAGACAATCATTCGTCCCCTTGCCCCTGCGGAACCCATATTGTGTATCTGAAAGTAGGCCATTCGTTTCAACCCATCGATCAAGGCGAAACAAGATCATTTTCTCCAACAATTTCCGTATACAAGACAGCATTGCTATTGGGCGGTACGAATTGAAGTCGGACGCGGGCTTTCCGGGTTTTTGAATAGCTATAACTCGTACTTGTCTCCAATCATCTGGAACAATATTATGTTCCAGAAACCGATTGAATAAATTCAACAAGCGATGTTTCGCCACACCAGGGAGGTTTTTCAACAAGTTGAACTTAATTCTATCCGATCCTGGAGCCGAATTGTTACAAGAAAGGAGAGCAAGAGAGAATTCTACCATCGAAAACTCGGAATCAAGATCGCACCTATCTTGTGGTATGTCTCGAACAATTTTTTGCACAGGAGCGGAATCAGGACAAACCTTCCGTGCAAAATTAAAAATCCATCGATGTGAATATTCTTCGCTTTCATTCGTTGAAGAGCGATTTCGCATGTTTCGAGCCACTTTCCATAATTTTTTCATTGACGTTTCTCGTGACAAACCTCCCACGAAATTTCGCCAATAAGCACGTTTTTTCCCTTTGATCAAATTTTTGAACTGATTCTCAAGGGCTAAATACATTTGAAAATTTTCAGGGGTTCCACGTTTCCGAAAAGCTTTAAATGCATTCGATTTTTCTACATAAAGCTTGGAACATTGGCTATCCCACCATGGATTGGGAGGCCTTCGGCGAATGGTGGAACCTGGGATGGGTTTCGTTTGAGCGCGAACCGCGCTGTCATATATCAAACGAGAAAGGAAGTTATACTCCTCCAATGGAGGTAAACCATCTCTGGAATTGATGGCTAGAGCAATCGCGTCCGCATATTTTTTCCAGTCAATGTGTCTTGTGAGGTCATATGCCATGTTTATAGATTCAGAAGAATTCGACCCAATGGTGATGGAAATTTTGATTGGCAAGTGATCACTACCGTTGGGGTTCTGGATTACATTCCACTTGCAATCTAACGATAGTGAATTCGAGCAAAGCGAGAGGTCAAGAGCACTAGGGTTAGCAGGAGGTTTAGGTACACGTGTTGTTTCCCCAGTGTTCAAAATGGTCATATTGAAGCTGTTACAAAGGTCATATATCAACAATGAACGATTGTCGTCGTACTGTTCCCCCCAGGCAGTTCCGTGAGAGTTGAAGTCTCCCAAGATCAATCGTGGCTCAGGAAGGAGTGAGCACATGTCATCAAGTTGTTTGCGGCTAACCGCAGCTCTCGGAGGCCAATACAAGCTGACAATACAGAGGTCTTTGCCTCTGATGTTTGCATGACAAGCAACAGCTTCGAACCCTCCAATAGTTGGAAGGTCAATTCTAAAAAATGAGTGGCACTTATTGATCCCCAAAAGCACCCCTCCGTATCTATCATCACGGTCCAAGCGTATAATATTAAAATCGTGGAAAGAGATATCATCTCGCGAAGAAAGCCAAGTTTCGGACAGAGCAAAAACATCACAATTGAAGTTATGAATTAAAAATTTGAATGTATCCAATTTAGGGATAAGACTACGACAATTCCACTGTAAAACAGTGATATCTCCGACCTCTCTATTTGAATTAGACATCAAGAGAGATAATCATTGCAAGGAGGGGCCATGTTTGCATCAATTGTTGCAAAATTGTCTTTAATACTGGAAGCATTGAGATGACAATGGTTCTGATGGAGTCGGAAACATTAAAACACTTGAATATTTGATCCAAAAGGTCAGACAACTTTATAAATCCCGATTGGGAATTTGAACTGGACGGAAAAATAGGGACAGTTGGGGTTTTTGATGTCCCCTCGAGTGCTGGGTCGTTCGAAGATGAAATATTCCCACGGAAGCCAGGAGGAACCTGATTTTGCTTGTCCGCTGCACTCGATTTTTTAGGCAAGCTAACAGAGGATATAACCGTGGGGACTTGTTCTTGAACTTTGGGAGTGGTCACATTTTTGCGCCGGGGATTCCCTTTGAAAATAAACGGTGTGCCCTCGCTAGCTGTGTCCGCTTCCATTTCATCAACTGGCAACGCGGAAAAGGTATTGTGTGTTGAGATTGGTTGTTGTTGTTGAGCCAGTGGAGAAGCGCCCTTTAAAATTTCCGCAAAAGTACGTTTCGAGCGTTCCTTTAAAGAGCGCTTCTGCTTCTCCCAGCGACTCTTGTAAGTTTCACAAGCTGAGAGCACGTGTGGGGATCCTCCGCAATAAGGACACTTATGCTCAGTCGCACTGCAGGATTTCCCCACATGTTGCTCTCCGCAAGTGGCACAGCGCTCCTTGTTGGCACAATAATCTGCTGTGTGACCAACTGACTTGCATTTGTTGCAAGTCATGGGCTTTGGCACGAAGAGTCGCAGTGGTAGCCTCAATTTGTCTACCATAACGTAGTCAGGGAGGGCGGAACCAGCAAAAGTTACTCGAAATGAGTCGGACGGCGTGAATTTTGTTTTTCCCTCTTCCTGGGACACTTTTCCTAACTGTTGGCAGTCCAAAATTTTAACTATCGACCGAGGAAGCTTTTTAAATCTGCCATCTCCCTTTTTTATAAATTCGCTCGTCAGACCCGTTTCTGTAATCACCCCCGAAATTTCTACGTTATGGCAGGGCACATAGGCGCGATATTCTAGGATGAATCTATTGTCGACAACAATTTCGTTAGCTTGCTTCCGATCAGCCACGACAACACGCAGTTTGTTCGGTCTAACCTTTCTCATTTCGACCACGGAGGAATAATTTTTTGTCAGATCTTTCATAATCTGAATGACGTTCAGCGATTTCCCGTTGGGTTTGGGCCGGAAGAAAACAACCCATGGACCAGTTCCAGGTGCATCCTCTGGATAAACCTTGACACGGGGAGAGGACAAAACAGAAGAAGAAGACGAGGACGAGGTTTGGGCGGGAACGGGGACGGTAGAGGGGGGAGATGAGGTGGATGGTTGAGAGGGATCAGGAGCAACAGATGAGGAATGCGAGGTCGATGGTTGAGTTAAAACGGGGGGGTTCGGGGGATGAGTGGCGAGGTTTGTGGATTTCTTAGAGGGGGGCTTTTTAATCGACGACTCTTCTGTATCACACGGAACGCGCTTAAGCGATTTTCCGGCACCTTTTTGTACAACGGAAAGGGAGTCATCGAAGGAGATCTCCATATTAAAAGACCCCCCACCTTCATCCATCATTTATGTGGCTGATAATTGCAATAGTTTGAATGATTCCTATAACCTAATAAAAAAAAACAAAGAAAAACAAAAAATAATAAAACTACTTGCTAACGCACACCAGTGCGATGATTGCGGTAACGGCTGCTGCTCGATCGGATGATTGCAGACGCCGCTGCGATTGTGCACTTTTCAGTCCGGTGCTCGTTCTCACGTTCTCACTCACAGCGATTCACACGAGATGCACCAGTACAATTGAACTTAGCGATCGGCTGATCGCGTGTTGGGCGCTCGGCACAAATGAAATGGTGTATCACACCACTAAGCGCGTTCTTCCACACTGATATTGTGTGCGTGCGACTGACCACCGTGTCCGACTCCAATTTGCGATGGCGATGAATTGGCGAGAAATGAAAGCCAGCCACTTTGGCAGGCCTTGTTGCGGCTTCTCCACTCGCTGATTGCGAGGTTGAACACAATGTCGACAATACCACGGTAAACGCGTGATAATAAAAACACCAGGGCGAGTAAGGTTAATAACAGCTTACGGCACTCGATCACGATTACGGGAACGCGAAAGTAAACGACTGATTGCTTGCGCTGTCCAGACTTGAATCCAAAAATTAAACATTAGCTCAATGTATAATTTCCGCATATGTCACATGTTTCTGAAAACCAGATTCATGCAGATTCAGTTGTGGTTTCGTTTTGTTGTGTTTGATTATAGATTTTAAAACCTGCATAATTTAATACACCATCATTTCTGACAATCCAATCAAGCTGTGGTGACTCTTTTACTCGCAATACCAAGTCACATAGCTCGGTAGGTATTCTCAAAAACAGACTACACAATCGCTTTCCGTAATGATTCATTACTATGAAAAGAATTGTATATTTAATGAAGGTATCAAACAAATGAAGAATCTCAACCGTTACTTAAGGTGTCCGTTTACTTAAGGCTTCTGGTGGACAAATATGCTAAAAAAAACTTTGTTTGCGTTTTTCTCAGTTGCTGACAACTATGCGTAGTACGGCAGTGTTCCCCTCTGAAATGACAATTACAGGTGAACTTACAATAATCTGGACAACCAAAAACTGATATTGCTTGCACCGTTATGTTTTCGGTGTGACTTTCTTCTGTCAATTCACAAGAGATTCTGTTTATAAGCATCTAAAACAATGGAAATCATTTATAAGGTCGTGGGAATAAGACACACAAACTACATAATATCTCGAATATCCACTCAGTTATAATTGTACAGCGATTGGAGCATGTTATCGCTGCTTAAGATTGATGCGGCGAAGTCACCACCAAGAGCCTGTTTGTGCAAACGAAGGGTTTTGGTGCGTCGTGTTCGTTCAAGCTTTCCCCTAAGGCCAAAAGGGAGTCCACCGGAGAGAGGAATGGTAGCGCTAAGAAAGATGTCATCGTTGTTGGCAAATAATCTGCCGCTGCTACCGGGGAGAAAAAAACAGTAATCGCTGCAAAAACCCAAACTTTCTACTGTGAAGAGAGCGACCAGCAAGAGGGAAGCTGCTGCTACTGCTGGTGCGGTTGCCCGAAAGCAAAAGCTAAATAAATCCTCGAAAATCGCTGCAGAGAAGCCAAAAACGCCGAAGCCGTACAAATCAACAGCGGCTTCGAAAAAAAAACTACCGTAGCCACACATCATGCACAACACGAGAGATTTTGTTTTGTTTTCAGCAAATCAAATCCAGTTCTTTTCAGAACTTTTCAGAACCGAAATCGTTTATCAAATACTGCGATCAAATACGTTCTTTTTGTAATTTATTCGATCAAGTGCGATCAACGTAGAAATACATCTTTCGAGAACTCATTCTCGCTCGACTCTCGCACAAACGATGTTCGCTCAACAATTTTTCAAACGGTATGTGAGTGTTTTGAGGAAGGGCAGAGCGAGCGCAACATTTATGTGACTGATCGGAAGCGACAGATATTTTGTCTATTGACATCTATCTATATATATAAAAATGGAGTGATGTCTGTCTGTCTGTCTGATTCTTATAGACTCGGAAACTACTGAACCGATCGACATGAAAATTGGTATGTAGGGGTTTTTGGGGCCGGGGAAGGTTTTCGTGATATTTTGAGACCCCTCCCCCTCTCTAAGGGGGGGCTGCCATACAAATGAAACACAAATTTCTGCATTACTCGGAAATTAACCAAGCAAACGAAACCAAAGTTGGCATGTGAAAGTTTTAGGGTGCAATAAATGTTTCTATGATGGTTAGAGAGTCCTTCCCCCACTCAAAGGGGGGGCTGCCATACAAATGAAACACAAAGTTCTGCATTACTCGAGAATTAATCAAGCAAATAAAACCAAATTTGGCATGTGGAGGTTTTAGGATGCAATAAATGTTTTTATGGTGATAAGATACTCCTTCCCCCTCTCTTAGAGGGGGCTGCCATACAAATGAAACACAATTTTTTGCATTACTCGGAAATTAATCAATCAAACGAAACCAAAGTTGGCATGTGAAAGTTTTAGGGTGCAATAAATGTTTCTATGGTGATAAGATACTCCTTCCCCCTCTCTTAGAGGGGGCTGCCATACAAATGAAACACAATTTTTTGCATTACTCGGAAATTAATCAATCAAACGAAACCAAAGTTGGCATGTGAAAGTTTTAGGGTGCAATAAATGTTTCTGTGATGGTTAGACAGTCCTTCCCCCACTCAAAGGGGGGGCTGCCATACAAATGAAACACAAAGTTCTGCATTACTCGAGAATTAATCAAGCAAATGAAACCAAATTTGGCATGTGGAGGTTTTAGGATGCAATAAATGTTTCTATGGTGATAAGATACTCCTTCCCCCTCTCTTAGAGGGGGCTGCCATACAAATGAAACACAAATTTTTGCATTACCCGAGAATTAATCAAGCAAATTAAACCAAATTAGGCATATGGAAACTTTAGGGTGCAATGAATGTTTCTATGGTGGTTAGATACCCCTCACCCTTCTCTTAGGGGTGGCTGCCATACAAATAAAACACAAATTTCTGCATTACTCGAGAATTAATCAAGTAAATGGGTGGGACGAAGTTTGCCGGGTTAGCTAGTGGTATATAAAATGAATCACACACAAGGGGGAGAAAGACTTTGACTCTTTTAGTTTTGCGGACGAGACTGATTGTTTCACCTTCACTATGGGTCAATTCGATTGGACCTTCAGTGATACTAACACCTTGATTAGCGACCTGAATTTGAAATTTGAAATTTGTATATTGTATATTATCCAGTGCAGCTGTAATGTAGACACACTTAATGCGCAATCCATTATCGAAGCATCGAAGCAATGGAACTTCCAAACTAACTCCCAGCCTCAACCAGAATACGTGTCCTCATAATCAAATTTTTGAGCAGTTTTACGACGATCTTCTATCAGCGATTTTTTGGATATGAAGCAACAAATGCAAGATTTTTCAAGCTTTACCTAAAACAAAACCGTATTTTCTTGAAGTATTTATTTCCTTTATGATAAGTGTTCACATTTTCATTTTACCCCCTATATATTCCTGTTAGACGAAGTCCTACGTCAAAAATCGAATCGTGGATAAAAACGCACAAATGATTTCACAAACAAAGATTCACGACAAGTTTGAACACTTTCCCCGAAGATTAATGACATCCACTTGCTTAATTGAAATTGTCCTATTTGAATTTTCATGTGAAAAAAACGCAAGAAGAATAAGAAGAAAACAAATTATCTGTCATTCTGCTGGCTCCTCTCTCTCAGCCCATGATAAATGACAATTACAAATGGTTACATTAATTATTGAGAACTTAATCAGGTCACAAATGTATTTTGTTTTGATTCCCAGATAACAAACATATAGGTATTTTTCGGATAGATGTTTTTGTTTAACATTGCAGTTTTGACATGGAACAAAATGCACTTATTGAATTTAACGTGAAACATGGAAAAAGTGCATCAGAAAGTATAGTTAATGAGAGATGTGTATGACGATTTTCTGTCCGATTGACACATTTGAGTGACTCCGTCAGCCAAGTACCCTCCGCCGTTTCTGAAACTTTATCGTTATTATCAATAGATCAACATTAAACCCTGCATCATTGACGAACCTGATAGATTAAACGTTATTCAGTCAATATGTTGTGTAAACTACAGTTAACATCGTTCGGGTATGCTGTCACTTCAACAAAAAACCTTGGACAAAACACTTTTTTGATATTTTCTTCAAACATTTCTAAAATTTCGGTCCCCGGCTGAACGAATGTACATGAATTATTTACTTTAAAAATATTAGGTTGGAGGAAAAGTAATTCATTATTTTCTCGGTAGCTAGCTTCAGTGATCAATGTCTCGCGTAATATCGATCATTCAATTCCAAGTTTAGGCTCGTTGTAAAGTTCTTTTGTTTGTTCCATTTAGTTGTGAGCAGTGTTTGGATATCTGTCAATATTGAATGAACCGCAATGTGTCATGTTTCAAACTATTCACGAATATATAACCTAACATGAATGGATTATTCACATACTTGACTGAATGACAGTATTCACTTCTGTTGCACCAAATGAATACACGCAACGAGGAATAAAGTATGTTGGTTGCATATCCGAGTTGTCCCTAACATCGCACACCATTTTCGAAGCCTGTATACAAGTTTGAACCACATATATCGTCCCGTTCCAGCTATAGCAAATCGAGATGAAAAATATAAGGCGGGAAGATTTTTAAATCTGTTACGTCACATATTTTGTTTATGTATGTTACTTTTTTTATAATAGTACATAGGAAAAGTATTGTTATTAAAAGTAAAAATAATCGGATGAAATAAACGAATTGGTTTTTTTTTCTTAAACTGATGCTAGTATTCAAAATCATAAGAACCCAACTGAAATTTCAGTATTATTGAGATGTTCTAAATTTAATTACAATTAAATTTAACTTCTTGTCAAATGTTAACTCTAGAATTATATTATTTGAGCTTTTCCTTTCATTAAAACAGCTAAAAATACGAATAACACAATCTGCAGAATTTATTTCATTCAATACATTCAAAAGGCAAAAAAAGTTGATGGGTCTGAGCCTAGGGGCACGGACGGTATCTTGACATAGGACTGTGATTGTGTGTAGTAATTGCATTTAAATTGAGTTTTTCATTGTTCAAAATCTGCATTTTTTCTCTTTTGATACATCAAATGGATGCCCTGGAAAAACCGTTTCCTGTATGTACTTGTATCCTTTAAACGGGTAAGATGACATAACGTGGTAGAATTCCGTACCACATTCTGTTCAAAAATGTACACAAAAATACCATTAAAGTCATTTCTACCCTCTTCTGCTGTGTATTCAATCATGCAGAAGAAGACAAAGAGTCATCATGTATCATTTTTAAACACAAGTCTAAATAGTTAAGACCTACATAAATATATGCCTGAGTCAAACAAATCTAAGACTACAAAAATATATTATAGATAAAAATAGCATTATATCCTTCGTTACCACGTTGTCCGGAACATTGTTTGTAATAACTTTATAGCCCTGTAAGATCGCGACTACTCAAGCTATCATAATCTGATTTCCGTGGGTATACGTGGGTATATATTGTTCGATCTTCTAAATCAGCAGCCATTTAAATTCCTTTATTGCATTTTTACATAACCAAACAACACACTCGATATTATGACATCCTGGACCACAATTACACGAATTGCTAGTAGTGAGACCTACACGATAAAAACATGAATTGTGCATAAATTGATTGGATGACATACAATATAATATAAAATTAATGCCTCTTATCGGTAAATGGAGAATAATTCATTTTACGCATCAACGCACATTATGAGCTAACGCCCGAATTTAGGCAAAAAGATTTCTCATTGCGTCGGGGAGGAAGCGAGTGAATAGTGCAATCGAAAGAAAACATACCCAATTAAATCGTCAAATTGTTAACTTTTTTTACTATATTCACTGTTCATGTTTCAAGCAAAAAAAAAATTGGATAAATTTCCTGTCTAATGATATAAAACACAACATATGTCGCAATAACCTTTTGAGTACTATGCGTTTGAAAACTCTTAATAAATCGTTACATTTTTCGTAGAGTGACCCCCCCTATATAGAAATCAAAGACATGGTCTTTTACTTTCCTTCCGAAGGAAGACGAAAACAGAGATTTTTCGCCTCAGAAAACTCCAACGAAGCCAGCTGGGATTGAACCCAGGCCGATCGGATTGTGAGGCTATTACGCTAACCACACAACCACTGGCGCCGTCGAACCGTATGACCTGGATTGAGACAGAAAGTTTTCCACATGCGAGTTTTAGACGAATGAAGTGTTCAGCACCCTAATTGTGAAAAAAGTGATTACAATTGGGCACAAGAGATTAAACTTCCATGAAGCTCCTCTAAAATTCAAAAATAATACACATTAGAGTACTAATTCTAATAAGAAAAAATGAAACAGTTTAGCTCGTGACATGTTCGGTTTTTTTTTCTAAATGATGAATGTAATGCAAAAAATATTTTTTGCAAATATGTTATTAGTTTCTGTATATCCTCTTTCAACACGTTATTCGTTGAGACATTCAATTTTGTACCATTTGAGTAACTGACTGGTATGTCTGGTATGTGAACTTCCTCTCTTCCTGCTGCTAACTGCTTACAAATTATGTGGAGTTCCACAATCCTACAATTTTACGCGAGAAACGCGATTGGTGTTGACATATTTGCGCTGATTTATGTTTTTCAGTTATTCAAGGTAATCAAGGTCTCTTCTAGCCACAAGTTTTCTCGGGCTCGAAGGGAGTGTTCTGAATTCGAGCTGACGGAAAAATATATCCCGCAAGACCAAACAAACAACGGGGTCGATGTCGTAATAGCCTTGTAGTACGAAGACCATTACCAAAGCATCTCTTGTAGATAAATTTAAACACCATTTGAGCAATCCTATGTGGAAAAGTAAATATTAAGCTAAAGGTGGAAGCTAGCCATTGTAGTAGTATAGGTAAACCCCCATGTGTAAAAATGCGGTAATAGTGTTTGTGAGAGAAGAGCAAAGCACACGTAAATAGATCAATTCACTTATCAGACTGTGTGGCGCTTCATTGAAACGAGTCTTTGAATACATTTGAATGAAAAATAACAATTCAATATTAAAGTGAAATGTATGTGCACCCGTGGCCGAGTGGTTTGCGTCTCACATTATCATACCGGGTGTTCGGGCTCGATTCCCGTTCTGGCCGGGGGATTTTTCGTCAAAGAAATTTCCTTCGACTTGCACTGTGGTTACGCGTATTCAAGAGCTTGCCCCTCGGAATACATTCAAGGCGTGTTATTTGGCTTAAGAAATCTCAACAAAGTATTAATAAATGACGCTAGTTAATGCATACGTTGAGACGGCAAAAGTTCCACAGGGAACGTTAACGCCATTCAAGTATGAACGATATGTTCCGATGAACAATTGCAAATATAAATATATATAGGTGCATTTGCATATGAACTAAAATTCTGATTATACGCGAGCGTAACATGAGGAAATTTATAACACATGCGAATTGGGGCTCTTTTGGTATTAACAAGTTCTTCCGCATAGTAACTTGATGTTGATAATTCCTTAATATTTTCCTTCGTTGATCGTATTGTTTTCACATATTCACATTGGAGAGCCTTAACCCTTCTCTTCGTTGGCCGAGGCATTTTGATTTTGATTTAATACTTTTTCGTTTACTGTTTTTGAAAGCATAGGCAGCCGTGGCAGTGTTCCGAGCTCTGCAATACAATTTTCTTAACCAATGTTAAAGTTGCTAAAACTTAGAGGGTCTCCGTAGCCACATTGGTTGCGCGTTCGCTTAGTAAGCGATCGATCGTGAGTTCAAAACTCAGGGCCCTCATTGACCATCTTTGTGTTGTTACAGAATAACTACGTCCACGCAACAATCATCAGCGATGGAGATCGATCCACGGTCGAAATAAGATCGATTCATCCATACAACTGCTCTGCTCTGCAAGAAACATCGGGCTGCTGTTCTATAAATAACTCAACAATGATCAAACAACTGTCTCCGCTGTCCGGTCTAACTGGATAATGGAAGAACAGATAGAAAACTCTTACGCCTAAATGGCTACTGTGTAAATGTGTACCATATGCAATGGTATAGAAGGGAATACTCTAACGCCGAAAATGGCAACTGTGTAATGTGCTAATTATAGATATGATAAACATGTGACATGTACACGATCAAAATTCGGCTCTGTTACAGCTAAAATGCTAATGAGCCTAAAATAAGCAGAAGGGATAAAAAAAAGTTGCTAAAACTTACATTATAGACCCATTAAACGTAAAAATAATAATTGTATTGATATCAACACAATGTTTTTCTATTGATTGATGATGATGTTGTCTGGCATCAGTGTCGAAAAAATAACGATGCTTTCACCAATACAAACAAAACCATTGCCGAAGATTGAAAAATGAAAATTTAACTTTCAGAACAGTAACTCGAGTTTTCCGGCATTTTTCACTATACAATGCGACAGCAGATGAAAATGTAATATCTTGTGAGTAATCGATTATAGTTTGGTTGATATTACTTGATGGGAAGTCTGCGAAAACGATAATTTTCTTCACACTGTTACGCAAAATTATTGATTTATGGGCAAGGGGTGAGGGAGGGAGATGAAAGAAATGAGCGCCATTGTGGCAGCCATTTGTGGCTAGCTTCCACCTTCACCTTAAAATCGTTCTATCAGCTGTAGCGGATTTTTTTTTTCACTTCAGTTTGATCGAAGTAAACCCGCTCGGAGAGGAAAACTGAACGCCCTGACGAGAGAGCGAGAATCGTAAATCGTACGCCATAGAGATACTCATTCCCGTGGAGCAAATTCTTGTTACAAGTTGTACACAAAATGGGTGAGGAGAGTAAATCAATTACTCGAACTAGATCCAGTCTAGCAATGCTTTGGTCAACTCAGAGTTACCAAGAGAACAAACATCATTTTGTTATGAGCGGAAAGGTCCCATCGTTAGTCGCAGTTTATACAGATCGCGATCTGTGCAGTTTGCGATTAATCGTAAATCGAATCATGCTCCCCTGTTTTCCATCCTTGACTCAGAATCGAATGCAGCAGTTCACGTTTTGCTGAGAAAGTGAATATTGGCGTATTCACTGGGTCTATAGACCCAACTCGGCGGAGATTCATGCACACTACGATGAGCTGATCAAAGCCATTGAAGTTTCCTGAGATCCTGCCGAAAGATTAAATAATAGACTGCACGAATACCTTCCGCTACCAGTTCGTCAAACAGTCTAATAGAATAGACCATTTGGTGGTTTTGACCATTGATGGGAATGGCGGATCCTTCGGTTGAAGGAGGTCTCGATGTTAATAGCTCTGGAATTGGATAAATCTGGTATTTTGGACATGAGAAAGACCGTTTGGATACAGCTGGCACTGGAGAAATAAAACACCTTGTAAAATTAAAACACACTGGAATACCAACTAAATAACGGATGGTTGATTTTCGCTATGCTTCATATACATTAGTTGGATGTGGAATGAATAATACATTCGACTGTAAAAATAGAGGAACAGAGTTCAAAGTCGAAATTTTTAGGTGATTTTTGAAGTGCTGTATCTTCGATTGTAGAATGGAGATTGTGGGACTTTCAAGGAACGCTTCCGAGTCTTGAAGTTATTTTGAAGCTGTTACTAACCGCTTGGCTTTTTGTGGTATTGCTACGATAGATGACTTCTCTTAAAACCATTTTCTATCAGACGGGAAATTCAGTGTCAGTCCCCATGGACCAACGCGAGGCTCAAGGTGGTAAATGAATTGACTTTATAGTCAATTGATGAAATTCCATTCTGTATTCCGTTTGAGTTGTTTTTGCATTCCATTCGATTTGTTTCCCTTCGAATATTAAATGGGCAAAACGTTCGAAAAAGGGCGAAAATTATAACTCTAACGTAATGATGGTTTGGAACGAAATGCAGAATCGGAATGATTATTCCTTTCATCTAATATTAAAATAAATAAGTTTCTGGGTTCGATAAATTTGATTTTTCATTAAAAAACGATATAAAGACTTGATTTGAGTTTGATTTGAGGGGTGACACGTAAGAAAAATTCCCCGGGTGTCACCCGGTCACGTTACAAGCAGTGAGTTTACAACACTAGGTTTCAACTTGGAATCGAGGAATGATAACCTTGAAAGTTTTTTTTTCGAAGGAACATGGAAAAATTGGCAAATTTATGTGTTAGGTTTAACTTTGTCAGTGATGCTTGTTTTATTGTAGATCACTGAAAACTGAAAATTCCTAGAACAAAAAACAAACATTTTTTTTCGAGACTAAAATCATTCGGTCGGAACTTTGAGGCCAGGCCTAATATATTTTGTTTAAGACTCTTTATACCAAATCGTAAATGTTTTGTATCACTCCAAACATTTGTACCTCCTATCGAGTGTATATCGTGGGGTACGTTATAACGAGAGTCTACCTGCATTCGGCCCGATACCGAAAATCGGTGCGATCTTCCCGTACGATCTCCGAACCCTTTTGTTTCCGCCACAAAGGAGGGCGCGCGCGAGCACACACCTTTATCGTCTTCTTATTAATTTCTCGCACGTTGGCTGGTTATTATGCTGTATGTGCCATGCCACAAAGTTCAGAGCAAGGGAAAGTAATGCTGTAGTTGCGATCTTCGCTACCCTACCTAACCTCCTCTCCACGCTCCCACTTACCCCACGATTCCCGGAATGTTGCTCGATCCTCGTCATCGACGCCGTTGTTGTCGTGGTCGATGTCTTTTGGTCGTGCAAATTTTTGCCGCTAAACGAAGCCAAAAAGGATGTTCAGCAGCAGCAGCTTTCGGTTAATGAATGTGTGTTTTGGAAATAAATTTTCAATGGCATGCTCATGTGGTGCATTGTCGTGTTGTCTCTGTTTCGCCCCCAGGACAATGTGCCGCATCCGCAGAAATCGTGGCAGCCCCAATGCTGGAACAGCTCGAACAAGACGACGGACGGTTCAGTGGTTCTCCTCTTTTCCCGGTTTTTCGCACGACAACGACGACAGGAACAGTAACGGCAGCAGCAAACATACGCTCCTGCCCGCCCTTTTTCATGTTTCCGTAATACCAGAAGTTCTTATAATTTATTTATAATTTTCCCTTTTTCTTACGCGCGATTATCTGCCATCGAGCAGAGCAGAGCGCAATGTGCGCAGGAAAGGGTTCGCAAAAACGCGCCGCGTGTGAGATACCGTGCACCCGATAGATTAATGAAGATTGATGCCGGTTAATGTTTGCGGTTTGGCGGAAAAACTTTCTCTTTCCTTCGGTCCACCACATTCCCGCTATCCGATCGCTTCTGATTGAATGGTTTCTGTTTTGTTTTCGCTCGTGGTCTCCGCAAAAAAAAAACCAATACCAGAGCCCGAGCCGCCTGCATCGTATCGATTGCAATAAACAAATCAGCTCGCTGAAAGATAGCAGAGGAAAATTTGCGTGTTGCCCCCTGCGGTTCAGTTCATTGAGGTTATTTCCAAAATCATCTTTCCCTGCTTGCTTGCCAGTCGGCTGCAGCTTCCCACATCTCTGCAGAGGATCCCCCCCAGCAGGGCAAACACGGCAAGAGTGAAACAGCAAAATTGCCTCATAGCTCTGGGGGCATCTCACGATTCCCAAATCAACCGAATTGCTAGCAAACAATATCAATATTTAAAACCCCGGTCCAGGTCGCGGTCCAAGTCAGCGGTATAAACGTGATAAAAAATTAATAATAAATACGCGAATGATCACCGCGCCGTCTGGACACCGACCGTTCGTTCCGCGCGATTGGGACCCACGTTTGGGGGACGAAATTGATTTCGGAGCCCTCAGACAAACGCGGTGCTCGAGGAGGAAGAAGAAGCGGTGGCACTAAATTACCGACGGCTGGGCTCTGTGCTACCAGTTCTTTGGCAGCTCTTTGTTGTTTTCAGTATGCAAATGCAGCGGCAGCGAAGGCAAAAAAAGAGACCCCAACTCGAATACCGGTTCAACACCGCTTGGTGCCGCATGATTGGGTTTATCATTTTCAAACGCGGGGGGGCTTAATCCGAATCGGATTCCCGATCTCACGAATACACAGCCAGCAATCTCGGTAGCTTCTTTTTTTTCGCGGTATTCGATGTGTAATGTGCGCGAGGACGGACGGGATGACCCAAATCTTGGCGATCATCAGGTGACGGCCATTGTACCGGTGTTTATTTTCGGGGATGAGCGAACACTTCGATCGCCGGCATGACTAATGTTTGTCGCTACAATAGTTGAACAAAGTCTGTGTTGTTCGGTCTGCGTATTGTTTGGAGAAAAATGGTCTTGAAGTGATAGCCTTTTCATTCCGGGATAAGGCAATACGTATCGTGTTCGAAACAGTTATACACAAAATGAGTGTAATTTGTTTTCAAATTAGTTGTATCTCGTGGACATTTTTGTTCGTCTTTGACAGTATTACATTATTTTGTGGTACATATATCTTCTTTGTGTATCCTTATCTGTTTGATTCCACACTCCGATGTTCAATTACACGTTTGGTTCATATTATGAGAAGCAAGTTTTAGGATGGAAACGAACCTGTTGAAGCTGGAAGGACGTTTTTTATCACCTCAATTCAGGAACATATAAGGGAAAAAATAATTATTAAAACTAACATTCGAAATCCGTCCCTACCCTAAACTTCCAAAAATCAGTAAATTCGTCGATTTCCATTGGATTCACTCTTGTCTTTTCAGAGACCCAAAAGCTTGATTAAAATTCAATAAATTGGTTTTAAATACATCGTTCAGACATAATATTCTTCATAACATAACAGAAATATTGTATCTATTATGAATCGTCACTAACGTATTTTTTTCTTTTCGTTTATTTTCAGGTATGGTTTCATATCGTGTTCATATCGAACTGAATTTCTAAGATGATAGAGAAACACTCAGTGCCATGTATGTAGAACCCCGTTTCGAAGTAAATGATTTATATTACTTGGAACAAAAATCCAGGATAACAAACCAGAAAGCTTAATGTCAAATAATGTTCTAGATGGGAGTCAAATTGACATGTATTCAATCGAGATGGCGAGATAAGAGATAGTATAATTCCAATCCTCAAGAACTCTCCAACCCCTGCGATCTTCAGAAAATTTTGATATTAAAACATCTCAGATTTTTCAGCTTTCATAACAAGAATTTTTGAGGCTTTTGCGAAGCCGAGCCATATGATTTACTACGAAATTATTTGAATTAATTTACTTGTTTCACACTTCATATATTTTTTCAGCATCAACTCTTCAGTAGAATGTTTGGGTTTCCTTAAAAAGAACAGATTATTTATCTGGCTTTGTGGAAGCAGCTGGTGATGGTTGATTCATTCTATCTTCGGCAACGCATGAAAATAACATTTTTTGACATTAAAATTAATTTTTAAATTGGAATTAGGATTAGCATCCGCATTAGCATCGAACAAGTTGCACAATATCATGGGTGGTACGAGTTCAGAACTGGAACACGAATCGTTCATTGATTGAAAACGAGGTGAACAGCTCGTAGATCTGCTTTCCCGCTTTCCCGTATTTAAATAATGTGACAGTTGCCACACGCTTCTCGTACAGACCGAACTCTATCGTTACTGGGAAACCGAACAAGTACTGATGAGACCACGAAGCTTGGTGAGAGTGAAGGGGGACATCGAACTACACGCCTGCAGGTCGTCTTGAAACACTTGAAGGGAGGCCCGAAATTCAACAAGCTACGTTGGTCGTCAAACTACTGGTCGGTAAAGCCAATAGTTTCCATAACCTATCGTTGCTTGACTTCCGTATTTTAAGTATGATACTGAAGCAGCGCTCTCTGATGTTCGATGACCACAACCAACCACCAGCCTATTTGTGCCATGGTCTGCATCCATCGAATCCTCTTCCGATCTTGCTGTACACAAAAAATTTACTTATTCCAAACAAAAATCGCTAAAAAGTAGGATATACACCAAACGACAAAAACGCTAGAAGACACTATGAGACAAATGAAATTTGCTGTTAAATTTATTAACTCTGTGGACACACAGTGAAATCAAAATCGAGGTGGGTTATAAAAAATATAAAGAAAGATAGTTGAGTATCACGAGCTGTAGAGCAATCAAGTTTATCACGCAATTTTGGGGAAAAATGATAAAAACACCTAAGAGAACACAAACTTTGAAGTTTTTTTCTTCTAAAATGTTACTTAAATTCCACTAATTGAAATTTTTAAATGCTGATACATATTCAGTACCACATGTATCATCAACAAAAAGGAAGCAACGGGTTCATTCTATATAGCAGGGATGGCCAAACGGTAGTCCGCGGTCTACCGGTCGCTCGCGAAGGTATTTCTAGGCGCCCGCCACCTGGTCTAGGATAGCAATGGATTAAGTATCCTTCCACTTTTTACCGTGATAATTTTATAAGATGTTGGTGCTAACCTCTATAAAACATATCAGTTGTTAGAGTAGATATTTCTTCATTGAAGTTTCCGTTTTTAAATTTTCATTCAGATATTTATCAACACATCCAATTGTTTGACGTAATAAAGCAAACAATTTTCACTACGAACAATTCAAACAATGTTTTCCCCAGGCATTTCATATACTAAATAACCAATTTTAAATGCTGAAAACATTCGGCATAAGGTCTCGAAAGTTAATAAAAACATTGAATTTTTGAAGAAAACTTCTCCTTTTTTATTCCATCTGTTTATTTTTATTACTAGGCTCATCTAGCAATTCAGCTGTAACAGAGCCGAATTTATCGAGCACATTTTTTTCTCATGTTGTGTATTACACAGTAGCCATATAGGCGTAAAAGTATTCCTAACTCATCGATACACATTTTGATCTATTACACATTAGCCTTTTAGGCGTAAGCGTATCCATTCCTATTCTATCGAAACACAACATATTTCGCATTTTTCGGCGTAAGAATATTTCTATTGTTCGAATCTTCACAGCTGGACACAGCGTGACTGTTGATATGAGGCTTCCATTGTTGTGTTTATAAATAGCACCCATTACCGATGCAGCAGATCGATCGTATGTGGAGTGAGAGGCTGAGATCACCATCACATGATGATTGATGCATGGAAGTAGTAGCTAAAATAACAAAACACAAAAATGGTCAGTTGAGGGCCCTGAGTTATAAGCTTGTAATTGTACTTCGCTTTTGAAAATGGCGAATGCGAGTTTTAATGAAGTATTGTTATTTTTGTTTTAAAACTACGATAAGTAATGTAAATTAATTGTGCTGATGTGGGGAATTTGGTCATTAAAAGGAGGGAATTGTGCCAGGCAATATTGCACATTTACTTCGCTTTGAAGATGACAACGATCAGCAGAAATTGCCACAAAAACTTTATTGGATACGCTCAAATTTGCGATCCTCGGCAAACATTTGCAAATCTGAAATGTAACGTTCGATTGAACAACTTAGAAATGTTTGAAAGACCTTCGTCAGTGAATGATGATGGAACAGACGACCAACAGAACAGAAGATCGTAAAAAAGAAAATTGTGCAGCATTTGTCAAGACTCTACAACAAGTTAAACTTGAAATATTTTTTTTTTCTTATATCAAAGAACAAATTTGGACATGGTTTGAAATACCCTCCGACTGGCGGCAGTGACGAAAGTTTCGAATCAAATGATCGATGCTTATCCTGATATGCGAAATAAGTGTTACGTGTTTTGTTGTCTTTTGCGTAGAATTTATGTGAATCTGGATTTCCTACAATGCTGCTGGTGGAAACGAAACACCGTAACAGAGGATATCGAAGACATGAGGCGTGCTTTTCGACAACGTTCTCGCGAATTATGATTTTGGCGAAAATCGTTCAGCCACAGGTGCCATGCTGACTTGCCAAACTTTGTATGCCTGTTTTGTAATCAGATACAAGTATAAAATCTAATTTGTTGCGAATATAACTTGGAAACCGTCTGTATTCTTACATTACTTTACTGATATGCTACAGACTTTCTTACAAAATACTGATAGGGGTGAAGCTCCGGGATTAATTTTCGCGAAGGGGGGAATTGAGCAAAAAAGGTTGAAAACCACTGTTCTAGTTGAACAAAACTTTTCTCGTTAGTTCTATTTTGCTGTTATAGAAACAGTCGGGAGATAGCTGTAGGCATAATTTTTCGATCTGTTTGATTTCCTTGTTGCATTCCTGATATTTTGCTTTAAGAAGCATTTCGGCAACTTTTCGAAATATGCAATTCGCCGACGTTCGAGAAAGAACTCGATTCGATAAGATTCTATTGATTTCCAAAATACGAAAATTTATTCGGTGTTATAGGGATCGAATTGACCGCTCGGTTCAATTTACATAATAGGGGTCAATATTTCCGATAGATATTCTAATACTTCGTATTTTTAAGGGATAATAAATGCTTTGTATGTTCATAAACGACAATTTCCTTAAAAAATATCGGCGTCGGAGTGATGAAACTTTACAGAAAATAAAGTATTACTTATCAACTATTTAGCAACCGATAAATATTGTATTGTGATTTGCATTGATTTGGACCTCTAGTTAATTGGACAGACCTGTAATGCGACACGAATAATTGGAAAATTGATCCTCTAATTGGACATTTTTGTAGACATCTTTTGTGCTAGTTTATAGAACACGGTAGTTTTTTAGGAGTGTTTTCAACCAATCATTTTACCAGATTATGTATTTTGCACACTTTTTGAATGGTTATTTGTTAGAATTTCAATGATTTTTCTGTTTTAACTTGTTGTTCACATCGTGTTGTGTTTGTTGATATGCCCAATTACAGTTCACAATCGCCTCTAATGCGACCACTCAGACCTCGGTATGTCTAATTAGAGGTAAACCACTGTATCTTTTTTTTTATTTAAATAAATACAAATAACGCCTAAAAATACACAATAGCAAACTTACAGAGGCACGCACACACGCACAGTCTGTGACACAGTGCGCGAGTATACGAGTTATAATTTTGCGCGCGAGTACAGGAGGGTTAATACTTTGTTTTATTGTCTAGTCATTTTCTGATGATTTTTTGACACAGTCAAAGATGGTAGACCGCAGCCTAATATATGAACAATTAGTCGTCCGTAATGCCCAAAAGTTTGGCCACCCCTGTTTTATAGCGTAGAGCCTCTTGAAAGCAAAAAGTGATGATAAAATGAGAGAAATACATGTAAGTGCTATTAGAAAAGCACTTCAAGAATAATCTCAATATGCGAACTTCGTTCCGCCCAAAATGGTTTTTTTTGTTACCAATACCTTCAAACATTCTTGCTAAGCGAACGTTCATTGGTCCAAACGCCAAACTTTTGATTGATTGATCTTCTAATTGACCTTTTACAATTTCCTTTCACTTTAAATTTCATAGTACTTTTATCAAAACTCATTGTAATATAATATATTAGAATTGTAATATTGAACAATTCTCGATCAAGATTTTTCAATCACTTGCAAATAACATGTTTCTCCCTTAGATGGAATACATAATTGATACAGAAAATATACTAAAATCATGACATCTCAAGTATGACGATTGCTTCTTCGAGTTTTGTGCTTACCCCTTTGCTTGATTAGTTCTCGGGTTATGCAAAAATTTGTGTTTCTTTTGTATGGCAGCCCCCCTTAAAGAGAGGGAAGGAGTATCGAATCACCATAATTTAGTTCCTTTTTCTTGCTTAATTCTTAATTTATGCTGAAATTTGTGTTTCATTTGTATGGCAGCGTCCATTCCCCCCCTAAGAGAGGGACGAGGAGTATCTAACCACCATAGAATAATTTATTGCACCCTAAAACCTTCACATGCTGAATTTCGTTTCATTTGCTTGATTAATTTTCAAGAAATGCAGAAATTTTGTCTCATTTGTATGGCAGGCCTCCCTTAGAGAAGGGGGTGGAGTGTCTGACCACCATAGAAATATTTATTCCACCCTAAGCCTTCATATGCCTAATTTGGTTTAATTTGCTTGATTGATTCTCGAGAAATGTGGAAATTTGTGTTTCATTTGTATGGGAGCCCCCCCCCCCCCCACTGAGAGATGGAAAAGTGGTCTCGAATTATCATAAGAACCTTCCCCGACCCCAAAAACCCCTACATACCAATTTTCATGTCGATTGGTTCAGTAGTTTCGTATATATATATACATTTAATACCGAATAGGGTGGCTCTATGCAGAAAAAAAGATCTAGATATTTTTTTCAAAAATTTCACTTCATACCATACATATTACCTTAAATTTTGACCCCAATGCCCTATTTTTAATTGCGAATTCATTTAAGTTGTTCAATGACTGATGGCGTAACGCCCGCTTCATTGAACATCCATCTACAAATACATAAGTAACATCAATTCATCTAAAGCAGGGAGCATCTCCGACGAGCTGGAAGCCTTTTTGAATAGGCACAATGAGTTATCGAAATTCTGCAAATCACATTTGCTCGGATTACAAAATGACAATCACGCTATTGCCATCAGTCTTCCATGTTTCACAAAAAACACTGCGTCCGGAATAAACATGTCCACGCTGCTGTTCACAGTTTTGTGTTTGAGTACAAACATGATTTTTTCGTACCTATGTTAGAAAATGTGACATGTTTGTATTCGTGGTATGTTTGGACATACGATGTTTAATCCCAATGTTTCACATGATGTTCGAAGATGGTGTACAGTTTCTCTTGCATTTTCACCCCAAGCACCGGCAGTGCGTAGAGTAGAAGAAGCGAATCGGACACCACACCACCATCACTCAACGCGTGGTGTGTTGGTATGTTGACATGGAAAAAATGCTTTCCTTTCATGACAATGGGTGCTTCATCAAAAATATTGGGCAAATAAAATAAACCTCTTTTTCTGTTCTGAACAAAATAAACATCGATTGATATGAGAGTTTTTCACATTTGATATAATTATTTAGTGCACGCATCAATTTATATATTGAATTCATGTAACATTCGCTATTATTAGCTATTTGAACAAGTACTTAAATTGAATTATTCAGCAGTGACATGTTAGGCGTGACGCTAACCACTCGACCACGGGAGCAACAATTTTGGCTGGATCTTTGAATACAAATGGCCAATACTGCTTGTTCGCGACGATCTCGACCCGAGCTATAAAACGAGCGGAGAAGAGGAGAAAAAAGGATGATGCAATCGCATGCACACATAGCATATGTAGTGCAGTGTAAGTGTAGCTTTTAGTTTTTTCCTTCATTCAGTTTGTGATAACATCGAGAAATTAATGATGTGTTTTAGCCGCTGAAATTTCTCTGCTGGTTCTGCTGTGTGCCGCTGAAGGTTGCATCTAAACCAAATTTTTGGGTATTTATTTTTTTGGTCAGCATTTGTACGACGTCGCCCGCTATGCAGTCGGCTCCCCAGACTTTAATTGCCAACATGCACGCAAAAAAAAATAGAAAGCTTCTTTCTATGCAGAGAATGTTTTCTTTGAACGAAACCAAGAATTATTTAATCAGACTTGCAAAATGTGCATGAACGATCTATAAACTTTTACTTAGTCGCGGCAATACATACACACACTCTTTACAGATACACGGGCCGAAGGTTGTGCAGTCCACTGATGATTCAACAAGAGCCAAAGGTTGTACCGCTCATGACAACTCTACACGAGCTGATGATTGCGCCGGATAGTTACCATTCTATCCTGGATTCCTCGAGTCGAAAAAGACGCACCACGCTAGATATGGGGTGCAGATTAGGGGGTCGTTGCTGATTAACGGTCAGCTGCATCCCAATAGGAAGTATCCCATGTCGGGCACACGTACAGAGCACTGAAGACTGCAATATCCCAATTATGAGAACACTTGTAATACTAACCTCGAGCCAACCGCGAGTAATCGGTTACATGTTACTAACATAGTTGTAAGCAAACATTGTCAAAATATTGAACTCCCGGCCCCGTTAGGCTGACGCCATATGAGCCTTAATAAAAATATATATTTTGGTGCATGAACTTATTAAGAGGCTATAAGTTCATGCACCAATTTTTGAAATGCGAACTAAATTTCAAGTTCGTTTCTGTGAAAAAGTATTCTAAGAAGAAATGTTTTGGGATGAATAATTTCTGTGTATGAAAAGAAACGAAACGAAAGCAATGAATACTGCGACATCGGGTGATATGTTTGTACATGATGTTCTTGAATTATAAACATCGTGTTTGTTTTCACATGTCTATGTTTGTGTATCATTGTTCGTGTTGGGGATAGACACTCAACACTAGCGAGAATCATGTTCGAATTCAAACAAAAACATGGAATTTTCACATCGCGTGGACATGTGTAAGTGTTTTTCGGAAGACTGATTGCCATCAACCCTGATAAAACATCAGCTGGAGAGCACGTGTGTAGATCCAAAGCACAAGCGCTGCTGGAATCATGATAGCACGGTGACACGAGAAATTTAATGCGAAGAAAAAACAATAATCTGGAATTCATCGTTGACACACACCGTTCATACGACCCTCGCTATGTTCTTCTTCAATGGCACTAACGTTCCCAAGGTTTGCCTTCTCAACGTAATACTACTTGCGTCATTTTTATTAGTAAATAGTTGAGATTTCTATGACGAACAATACGCCTTGAATGTATTCTGGAGTGGCAAGCTCAAGAATACGCGTGACTACAGTGCAAGTCAGAAGGGTTTCTTTAATGAAAAATCTCTTGCATAAACATTAGACCAACGAGACCCCGTCACAGATACTTAATTCATTATGAACATCATTTCTCATTTTGATTTAATATTTATGAACATGCGACGAAACAAACAGAGGGCGCGCTTGATGGATTTTTATGTTTATCATATGGTGATTTGACATGGTCAAGAAACGCCAATTCAAGATATCGTAAGCTGTGCCAACAAATTATGGTCAACATATACGCGAAGGTAGAGATTGAACGACTGCAATTCTTAGTACACAATCAACAAAAGTGGTGCGAGGAATAATACAGACCCTATCATGAGCAACGCCGACACAGCTTTAGTTATAGCCAGGCCAAAGCGCAATGCATTGTCATGACATTGCGCGTGTGTTCAAACACAAAATGAAGTTCGATCGTATTCGTCCCCACATATTGTTGGTTGTATTCTGTTGAATGGAAAAAGCGTAATTTTGCATTCTGTTCAAGCTTAAGTCCAATCGAGTTGAGCAAATGTGACAACCTTGCCACGCAATTCGACGTAAACAACATTGGTCTCCATGTTCCATTTCTATGAAGCAAAAATAGTAATGGTTTTTCGGGTGGAATAAACATGCAAAATTTAGCATTCAAATACATTCAAAACAAATTTAGCATCCAAACGAAATTAGAATTTTTAGAATTATTTCCGGAATTATGCCGATCAGATAGAGAGTAAATTGAACCACAAATACGGATGACTTATTTTGACCATTGTTTCGCGACAAGGCGAACGAATTTAAGAGTGTAAAAGTCGATTTCGATTGAATTGTAAAATCCGATCACTCATATGCATATATGAATATTGAGTTCTACAAATCGGTGAAGAGTAATAAAAACATCCATGAATAAAGGAAGCAATATGGCTGTATTTCAAACTTAGATTACTGATGTGAATACTCCTCGATTGAATGACAACGATAAAATAACGCGATTCCAAACAGGCCGATTAATCAGCTCCATTGAAGTTAACTGGCGTATCGCTGTTTTCCAATTTATGAACGAGACCAAGCTGTTATAAACTAAGCCATGTTGAAAATCACATGCACGTATTTTCTAACAAGGAGACAGCAATAAATATTGATTTTCTATATTTCATTTTTTCTACTTTACGACAAACTTAAATTACTTTTTTCAGTTGACGTTTAACTTTAAAGAGATCAAACATGTCAGTTTCGTTAATGAAATACACCAAGAAATCATTTGAATCGTTTTTTTATCGGTCACATTCGATTTATTTTAAAGATCGTTAAAATATTCAAACACACTTACAATACATTAGTGTGTTTTATTCAACACCCAAAATATTCACTAGAAATAATTTATTTGGCAGAACAACGTGTGCCTGGTCAGCTAATTGATTGATTGATCTTCTAATCGACCCCGTTGAATTTACCTTTTACTATAAAATTCCTAGTATTTCTAACAAAACTCATCATTATAAGATCAGATTATTTTCAGACACAATTCTCGTTCAAGATTTTTCAACCACTTGCGAATAACATGTTTCTCCGTTACATGGAATAAATGTTTTATACAGAAAATATGATAGAAGTCTAACCTCCATAGAAACATTTATTGCACCCTAAAACCTCCTTATGCATAATTTGGTTTCATTTGCTTGAATAATTCTCGAGTAATGTAGAAATTTGAGTTTCATTTGTATGGCAGCCCCCCCTTAGAGAGAGAGGGGGGGGGAGAGTGTAACCATCATAGAAATATTTAATGCACCCTAAAACCTCAATATGGCAGCCCCCCCTTAAAGAGGAGGGTGGGGTCTCAAACTATCACGAAAACCGTCCCCGGTCCCAAAAACCCCTACATACCAATTTTCATGTTGAGTATATATATATATATATATATATATATATATATATATATATATATATATATATATATATATATATAGATTCAAAACAAACTCCGAGTGGAGTTTCATTTGACGTGCAAATTTTCGCCTGTCTACTAAATACGGAAATCTGTCTACCAACCTACCAGCATCTGTCTCCCGTCAGCCATCATCGGCAAATCTCGGTCGCAGCAAGCGTTGAAATCGTTTCAAGCGGTAATTTGGAGTGGCAAGAATGTGTCCCATGAAAATAGGGTGCATAAACCTCGTGGCGTTAGCGCGCTAGCACGAGATATTTACCCCGCGAAATTCGCCTCTGCGGCGCGGAAGTCTTCCGATGGCATATCTCATTATCTCGCCAACTTGCCATATACGTAAAAATGTGCATAGTGGGACCACTTCGAGACCCGAGTTCACGTTCAGTGCTTCGCAACCCGTCTCTCGGTCCGTAGTCATTCATCACCCCACAGCGAACGCGAACGGTGATGGTGGCCAACAGCAGCCACTCCCCGTTTAATGATTCGCCCCGTTCGCCTTGCGGCCAGAAGAAGTCAACGCATTAAATTAACTCGAGTTACACACAGGGTACATATAATTCAGAACTTACCCCGCGTCCCAAGCCAACGTATATGATTTTCCGCCCGAAAATTAGATCCGGCCCAACGTCGTCTGATTTTCAAACACCCCAAACGTTATCTCCCACCCGCAATCGAATCGATCTCTGCGCGAGTGTAATGACGAGTCCGAGTGAGGACGGACACGGCTGACGACGTCGTAATAGGTGATGAAAGTCGGACCGGATCTGGCTGATTTCGGTTTTGTAAGGAAAACGCGGAAGTGCCATAATCATGCGGCTATTCGCGACACCCAAACCTTCGGTCGTTCGGTGTTTCAATAATGACAGCCCAAATAATGATAGCTTCAAGTCGACGATAGAAGCGAAGCGGAGCTCCACGCCATGAGAAGAGGGCGACACTTTCCCTCACGATGCATGATTTATGCCCCAGCACCGTAACAAAGTAAAAGATGCATTTGCATTTGCTATCAGCGATGTTGAAAACGCTCCCATTTATAACCTCGCAAAGCCACCACCGGTAGAACTCCGGGAGTCTCCACATCTCCACAGAAAGCAGCGGCTTCCCAGAGATCCCATGACCGCGGTGCGCCGAGGTTGAATGAAATCATAAAGTGATTGATTAATTGACGTGAGAGAAGAGTGCTGCCGTTCGAGAGTTGATGCGGTCCATTAGAGTTCCCTGGCTGCCCTCCGCATCATGGGCTGCGAAAAAAATGGCGCAAAAAAGCAGCGATCCGGGAACGGAGATAAAATTACATTACTGTTGAATTAACCTCACAGCGGTCGATTATGAAACCGCTGTAGAATGAGCGGAATGAGCGTGGCACTAGAGAAACTGAAGAATATTTCTGACGACAGTCCGAATTTGTCAACCGTCAACAAATCCTCCAAAAATCAAAGACGAACGACAAACAAGCTGCGAAGCAGGACAATCCTAATCTTAATTACTCGAAGCGCTCCTATACTGTCTTCGTCGTCGTTTTTCTTTTTTTTTTCGTTTATTGTTATGATTCCCATATATAACACCAGCGGACAACGCCATTATCATTATCTCTCGCTTTTGATATTTTCTACTTTTTCTGCTGGAAAAATAAAAGCTTCTCTCTGCGGCTGCGCAATGCAACGCAACGGTGCACATTCCAGCATCTCAGCTCTCAGCTCAGGTTTCATTCCTCGCCGCCGTCGTCGTCTTCTCGGCTTGGCGAACCACATGTGAGTGGGGACCGAAAACGACGCGTAGATCCATAACGAGCTTTTATAATACTTCTTCTACCGTATTCATATCCCGGTCGTTGTTCGTATATTTTTTCCGCTTTTTTTTTTGTTCAAGGCGCGTCTTTGAATCACTTTCCGCCAATTCGCGTCTTTAAAATTCGAGACCCCAAACGACACACACTCTATCACGACCTATCTTCCGAACTTCCCTTGCTGTGTGTGTCTCTTGTTATTGAAATTAACAGAATCTGTCAAGCCGACACAGTTCCTAGTGCTTCGGTAACGAAATACACACAACCGTCAAAAAGTATTATTCGACCCAAGAACGAGTTTCCACTCAACTTTATCTCCTCGCAGACGGTTCGAGGCAGAGGCAGACAAAATCTAGAAGATAAAATAAATATTGAGGTTTACTATGGCCACATAAAAATACCAATCGATACCAATACGCTTTATTTTTCATATTTGTTCTATCGAACTCGGGGACTCGGGTCCGGGTTTCCTCCGATCGACCGACTGTTGAGCAATAAATTAGCAATATGTTCTCCTCCGGAGCTAATCCGCCAGGATCGTTGGATCGCGCAGGCGCGCGTGCTCTCGTTGGTTGTGCTGCAGATCAGCAGATCGCGGCAACCAGATCACGGTTGTAGACACTGGGCATCGAGCGCGGAATCATAGTAGCCACGACGGTTCACGGGCAGCAGAATGCGCGACATCAAAATCTATGTTCAACAACGACTGTGTGAATATATGTGTGTGTGTGTAAGTTTGGAGTGCCAACGTCGTTTGTTACAAGTTTGAGGGGACAGAGCGCGATTTGCTGAAAAGGCAAAAGCGATGTTCAACAAATTGTTTGTCCCCTCAGGGGGGGTGATGGCGGCGGTGGTGGTTGAGTATTGATTGAGGTGTGGTTGTGGGGAAGTATCTGATCGATCGTAAGCCAGGCTATGCTCTGCCAACGCATGTTTTGAGCCACCGTCCAGTGACATTCGTCGACTGGTTGCTCAATTTGACACTGGGGGTCTGCGTGTTGTGAGAGGCGAGACGGCGATCGCAGCGCGATCTGTGTTCTCGATTCTTTGAATCCATGTAAACCAGTAAAATGTTCCATTGCACTCCGTATGAGTTTATTATGTATGCATATGATTATTATTCGGTATAACAGATTAGGCGCTTACGTAGACCCGAGAATAAACCACAACCATGGAATAAATTTATTCAACATTCCTCAAGTATCCGGAAATACTGATACATTCTCATTATTTCCGGATACTTGAGCAACATTGCATAAAATAAGTTTTTTATTCCCTGTATCATGTGGATCAGGAGTTCCAGCCAAAGTTCAATCGTGTCCTTCCCAGAAGTATGTTTTGGCGTGTGCCAAAGGAAATGAACCCGCCCAACGCGCCGGAGCTTCGCCCAATAGAAAAATATTGGGCGATTATGAAGCAGGCCCTCCGGAAGAACCCAAAAGTTGTCAAATCGGAGGCGGACTTCAAATAAAAATGGATTTCTGTTCAAAAAAAACTACAACCTGACGTTGTACAGAACCTTATGGACGGGGTAAAAAGGAAGGTGCGAGCATACGGGCTTGGGTTCGAAGTATGAATAAAAAGAAAATGCCAAAAGTTGTTTAATAGTTTTTATTTTACTGTCAAAAATTTTCAAAAGGATCGGTCTACTGGGCGAATTTCTACAGCGTTTTTTTCCGTGATGCAATTTGATGTGACACACCCTTTAATTATATTACGGTATTTACATTATTCATCAACAAACCAGTAAGCAAATTAAATTGAAATGAAAACGGACTGGTTATTTCGCAGACATAGATTACTAATGGAAAGAACAATATAAGCCATTATCTGATCGTATTTATTCCATGGCATGTCGAGAGAATTTCCAACCCGGGAAGACCCTAGACCGATCGGGAATTGAACCCAATACCTATGTCAGTATCAGCCAAGAATTTACAAGGGAATTCCCGCTTTATCTGATACCCGGCCACGATGCTATCGTTTCCGAGTTCAAGCAGCTGAGCAAACCCAAGCCTAATTCTTGCCGATACTTCAGGCCCATTACTTATCCCAAGGCATGTGAAGAAAGTTTCCGACCCGAAAAAATCCTCGACCGATCAGGAATTGAACCCAATACCTATGTCAGTATTAGCCTTGAATTTACAAAGGAATTCCCGCTTCAACGGATTCCCGACAACGGTCTGTTAATCGTTTTCGAGACCAGACAGCTGAGCAAACCTAAACCTAATTCCAGCTGATACTTCAGGCCCTACATCCAACCTGGAGTATGAAAGTATCAACCTGAAATCTGCAATGAGATCCGCCATAACACAGAAAAATCTCGTTATAATTATCTGTTGAAAAGATAAATTTACGAGTATTCCGGTTGAGCTATCCCTAGCTTCACTCCGGTTTCTACATTGAACCCCTTGGAAAGCTTTTATTTGATTCGAGAGAAATTTGATTATGTTCAGTCTTATGCTTCTCTATGTGTGTGAACGCGCGCGAAATGGCAAAACTCAAATGTAACTACATCTATTCGAAGAATAAATCATTGTTGTTGCGAAGAATGATTTATACGACAATTCATTGTTTTATTAACCATTTTATCTTCACTTTTCGGATCATCATAATATCAACTCATTCAGCAGCATGAGGGTAAAATGATCATGAGGTGGTACCCCGCATGTGAGGGTAAAATGAACATAATTTAAATTTATTATAAAGATTTCTACAGGCCATCAATCAAAACTGTTAATTAATCTAAAACAAATTTATACATTTTAAAGATGAATATGCTCAAAAACATTAAATATTTTTGAAATCATATTTATTCAAACAATGTTAAATGAGGTGTTCGGAGGGGCTTTAGAATTTGGACCGATTGTATTGATGTTAGGCTCATAATTGTTTTCAGCAAATTCATGGACATCTGGACCAGGAGAGATGATAGCACTCGGCAGGGAAGTTCGTTGTACTGTTTGCTGCATCGATCTCCTTCGGAGTAGTTACCGTCATTGATGCGATAGTACTCTGCTTTGGTTGATCCGTTACCTCAGAAGGAGCGAAGCTTTCGTCGGTGAAAACATTTCGGTCAAATGGCCAAATTCCCGTCCTACGGAAACCGCTAACAGCCACACCTACCGAAGCTGCTTTCGAAAAAGCCACACCCAACAGTTCAGAAACATCGTATAATCTGATTACTTGCCCGGGGAATTGATGCATGAAAGCATCGCAAGCATCCGCAAAATAGCCTTTGAATGGCCCCATAAAAGCCAAATCCAATGGTTGCATTTTGTTACTGCAGTGTGGAGGCAACACTAGTACAGTCAAAAAACCAGCACGAGCATTTTCTGCAAATGCCAAGTATCCAACCTGTTTTTTCCTCTCTTGGCAGCAATTTTGAGCTTCTTTGGAGGAAGCATGAAGTCGAACAATTAGTTAAATATAAATCCAACAAAAGTGGAATATTTACCGTACTTATTCCTGTTTCGTCGCCATTATATATGCGAGAAGGGGGAAATCTCTTCGCCTTCAAAATATCTCCAAGAAGATCGAAAAATGCGTTGACTGTCGGCTTATTAAAACCTCTAGCCCGGACTTCCGGTTTCCTGAACGACACATTCGGATTTCGCTTGAGAAATTTCTCCAACCAGTATCTTCCAGCCTTTTTATGTTTGTGATTGAAGTTGTGCTCCAACCCGTTTCTCTCCGCCATTTCATAAGCGAATGTCATTCATAGTTACACCATAAAACCTTGCTTCCAAATCGCAAAGATGATCCGCCAGCTCCTGCTCTTGTTCTGGCGAAAACACAAATCTTCTCGAGCCGATACTCTTCTCCTTCTGTGGGGATGCAATCCACCAGGCGAGAGTGCACTTCGGAATGTTAAATTTCACGGATGCACACCTAATCGACATTCCACAATCGACAGAACGCTTTGCCGCGGTCATTTTACCCGCACAGTATGCATAATTTTCAATAAGTAAATTCAACGGAAAACTTCTTAAAATACTTACTATTGTCAACAACTTCTTTCGAAAAAGGTTCCGCAACAATATGTTCACAATGATTTGTACGAGGTCTTATTTTACACTTCGTAAAACGTTAAAAACTGCAGATCAAATTTTACATCAACAACAAGAATGTGCACGGACGATTAGTTTTTGTTTACCATTCTCAACATTTGACAGTTTCATGCATAACAGGGTGTCTCGAATAGCTTCATATGTTCTAAGGATGGAATGATTAAGAAGATTCAATTGGTTTTCAGTTGAAATTTGAGCACCGGTTTATTTTACCAACCCTGTTCATTTTAACCGCTTTTCCCCTATATCCTATCCTACTTTCTGCTTTTTGCTTTTCTAGTGCCGTTCAGATTCCCAAACATATTTTTCAAACAATTTCGTCAATGTTAAGTGTTATTGATGTTGAAGATGAACTTGGTGTAAGAAAGGACATCTTCTTTAATGACACTAACGTTCCCAGTGGAATTTCCGCCGCCTCAACAACTGACCACAGTGCAAGTAGGAAGATATTTCTTTGACGGAAAATCCCCTGACCAGATCGGGAATCGAACCCGACCAACCCACGGTCCGCGGGTCGCATGCGGCCCTCCAGCATTGTTCATACGGCCCGCAGCCTGATTTGAAAAACAAATCATTAGCGAAATCTATATATATATATATATATATATATATATATATATATATATATATATATATATATATATATATATATATATATATATATATATATATATATATATATATATATATATATATAAATTGAGTGATGTCTGTCTGTCTTTCTGTCTTTCTCTTTCTGTCTTTCTGTCTGTCTGATTCTTATGGACTCGGAAACTACTGAAACGATCGACATGAAAATTGGTGTGTGGGGGTTTTTGGGGTCGGGGAAGGTTCTTATGATAGTTAGAGACCCCTCCCCCCTCTCTAAGGGCGGCCATGCAAATGAAACACAAATTTCTGCATTACTCGAGAATTAATGAAGCAAATGAAATAAAATTTGGCATGTGGAGGTTTCAGGATGCAATAAATGTTTCTATGGTGGTTAGACACTCCATCTCCCTCTCTAAGGAGGGGGCTGCCATACAAATGAAACACAAATTTCTGCATAACTCGAGAATTATTCAAGCAAACGAAATAAAATTTAAAATGTGGAGGTTTCAGGATGCAATAAATCTTTCTATAGTAGTTAGTTACTCCTCCTCCTCTCTTAGGGGGGGCTGCCATACAAATGAAACACAAATTTCTGCATAACTCGAGAATTATTCAAGCAAACGAAATAAAATTTGGCATGTGGAGGTTTCAGGGTGCAATAAATGTTTCTATGATGGTTAGACACTCCACCCCCCTCTCTAAAGGGGAGCTGCCATACATACGAAACACAAATTTCTGCATTACTCGGTAATTAATCTTGCAAATAAAACCAAATTAGGCATATGGAGGTTTTAGGGGGCACGAAACGTTTCTATGGTGAATCGACACTTCTCCTCCCTCTCTAAGGCGAGCTGCCATACAAATGAAACTCGAAAACTGATCAATCAAATGGAGCCAAATTTGGCATGTGAAGGTTTTTGAATATGAGAAATGTTTCTATGATGGTATGACACCCCTCTCTCCTGTGAAATAAAGAGGCGATCCCGTAAAAATAATACACATATTCCAACCAAACATGACAATTGAATTTTTTTTTTATGTGACAAAACGCACTCCAATATCATCTTTTATCTATATAAACAAAAAAGGATCACCGAATGTGTTGATAAGAGCAAAACTCGAGAAAGGAATTGTCC
Source organism: Toxorhynchites rutilus septentrionalis (assembly GCF_029784135.1). Taxonomy (NCBI): domain Eukaryota; kingdom Metazoa; phylum Arthropoda; class Insecta; order Diptera; family Culicidae; genus Toxorhynchites; species Toxorhynchites rutilus. The sequence goes on from NC_073746.1 coordinate 14,134,800, forward strand.
GATTTAGGGCTGTCTTTATTCTATCATATTTTCTGTATCAAACATTTATTCCATGTAACGGAGAAACATGTTATTTGCAAGTGGTTGAAAAATCTTGAACGAGAATTGTGTCTGTAAATAATCTGATATTATAATGACGAGTTTTGGTAGAAGTACTAGGAATTTTATAGTAAAAGGTTATTTTAAAGGGTAGATTGGAAAATCAATCAATGAACAGTTCTGCGATTGGACCTATGAACGTGCGCTTAGTAAAAAAACGTGAATGTGAAAATAAATTCAACAAATCAAATGTCAAATTTCATGGTATGGGCACGTTCCGAATTCTTCGGATCGTTTGACGTCTACTCTCTTCAATTGACATATTGTCACTCAATAATGAGCTTATCGCCTTTCAATTTGCTGAAACTTGTGCAGGCTGAAAAAATAGTGCTACACTCTCTTCACGCTCAATAAAGAGAATATCACTTCACCTGCATACAGCCTCGTTTCGTTTCACGCCCATTTCTTTTATTCTTCACACCGAAGCGAAGTTATCAAATCATCAAATGAAAACGAAATGTTTTTATATTGAATTATTTCGAATGAAAATTTCGTTGGAGCTTAAACCGCATTCACTGAAACTGAAACTGTGCAGTGTGGTATCGGGCGTAGCCAGTTCTGGCGCCGATCGTAAGAGCAGTATGCCCTTATATGTCTCGTTTAACTTCACTTTCTTTGAAAGACGGCCCGGTAAAATAATGTTTGGAGAAATGAAATCGAATGAAACTTTCAATTAAAAGCAGTGATCGTCCTTTTACATTCAAAACTGAAAATGACATGAAGCCCATTCAAATGATAATGAATAGGGCACTTTCAGTCGTCAAGTGATAGCGTTTGCTTTCAAATTCAAAGGAAACGATAGCAGAACGAGAACGAAATTAATAAATCAATGTTTCAGTATGCGTATTGAATACACACAATCGAAAGGAAGAAGTGAAAAAGTCATTTTCATCTTTTAGTTTCGAAATTGTCAAACCCTGGGTTTCGTTTGGTGTTTATTCGCAACCGAGTAACTGACAACGTGTAAACCCGGCTTAACTGCTGGAAACATTTCAAGAGTCTTATGAGAGAGAACGGGATGTATGTACGCGTGAGTACACGAAAGAGAGAGAAAGTTTGGTAGAAAATTCATTCGACTTTCACCATTTCAGTGTCTATTGGAAATCGCTTTCTTATCGCTGTGGCGTGTGTTGTGTAAATTGAAGCAAAATGCACTAATAAAACAGAAAGTGGCTGACGAAGGACGTGTATTACAGAGAAAATTGTCTAAAATATACATGTTTACGTGCATAAAGCAGAAAATGGTTTATTTGATTTGATTTGTGACGAATCGATCCAATTTTTGACTTCATCAAAATTGAAGAAGTGCTGGTCAACCAGGCCATGTTGCATCGATCGAAAAAGGTAGTAATCGGACGGAGCAATGTCTGAAGAATACGGCAGGTGGGATAGGAACTTCCATTTCAGCGTTTCCAAGTATATTTTGACTGGTTTCGCGAGATGCGGTCGAAACTTTATCGTGTTTTTGCTCGTATTGTGACCGTTTTTCCTTCAGTGCACGGTTCAAACGCATCAATTGTCGTCGGTAGAGGTTCCCCGTAATGGTTTCATTCGGTTTTAGCAGCTCATAGTACAACACCCAGCTGGTCCCACCAAATACACATCATAACCTTCTGGCCGATGTTGATGCATGGCCGGGGTATCCATACGTTGCCCGACGTTTAGGATTGTCGTAATGGACCCACTTTTCATCGCCAGTAACGATTCGATGCAAAAAACCCTTTCGTTTATGTCATTGGAGCAGTTATTCGCACGTGAAAAAACGGCGGATATGGTTTTCTGAGCTACTCCAAGCTACTCTTGTTGCGTTTGTAACGAATCTTGATCGAGTAAAGCCTCCAATTCTTCATCTGCAAAGTTTTTTGGCGGTCCGGAAAGTTCTTCGTGTTCCAAGTCAAAATTACCACTTTTAAACCGTGCAAACTACGTCTGACACGTTCGCTCAGTTGCAGCATGGTCACCATAAACTTCCACCAAAATACGACGACATTCCGCAGCTTTTTTCTTCATATTGAAGTGATGAGATAACACTCCCCGCAAAAATATACTGAAAAAGACGCGCAATTACAGTAGCTCTCTAACGAATATCTGGGAATTTAATTCACTGGAATAATAATCAAGTTACGCCATCTGTTGTGAAACCGAAAAACTTACCGGTACACCTAATACTTTTTCGCATCAGAAATCAAGTTTTCGTTTCACTTTATATGGACGTTAAAATAAGACTGTGCACGCAGGTAACGAGATTCATGTCAGGGTAGAGTAGTAGTAGTGGATTGAAGCAAGGTTGAATAACAATTTCCTAGAATAGTTCATCAGTCATCCTTGCTCTTAACACTCGTTAATTCATTTCTAGTCAATTCAAATCATGCTGACGGCGAATGCCGGAGTAGTCCTAGTCGAAGCGAAACGACTCAGAGGAGAGTCGATGTTTCGCCTTCAAAAATGCTAGGACCCTGACAACAACATCACAATGTTGTTGTTTTTTTTTTTTTTTAATTCGTTTATTTTTACAGGCTCAGTTACTTAAGTTTAAAGGAGCCGAATTCTTAAATATAATTTTAAAACTATATATATAAACAATTTTCTTACATCTATGGTTAGTAAGGTGGAAAACCGATTACTCGCGGTGTACTCGAGTTTAGGAGGGTGACATATTTTTAGGAGAAGGATGGGATATAAGGAAATTGTAACAATGTTGATGAACACTCAATTTATAAATCTATTCGTATATCTATAGTGTATTTACATTTCAACTTATTCTACTATTTATAGCAAGGGGACGAATTACCCGCAAAGGAAGGAAAGGAGGGTATAAGGATGTAGGGGCAATCACACACGAAGATCTATAGCTTTAAGGAAAACATATATATGGGACATGTAATCAAGGTCTAACCGAGCCAACACATCTCTCACCGGCACATTGGGCTGTCTTCCTCGGGCCCGAAGGGAGTTTTTTAAATTCGATCTGGCGACCAGATACACCTCGCACGACCAAACAATGTGCTCGATGTCGTGATAACCTTGGCCACAAACGCAGAGATTGCTGCTGGCAAGATTGAAACGGAAGAGTAGTGCATCTAACGAACAGTGATTGGACATGAGTCGGGAGAAGGTGCGAATAAAGTCCCGACTCAAGTCCAGACTTTTGAACCACGGTTTGAGGCTAACCTTAGGGATAATCGAGTGAAACCACCGGCCCAATTCATCTTCATTCCACCTGCGTTGCCAGTTAGCGATGGTATTTTTGCGGACTAAAGAATAAAATTCATTGAAGGCGATTTGACGCTGATAAATATCGCCTTCAATTGCACCTACCTTTGCTAATGAGTCAGCCCTCTCATTACCCGGAATGGAGCAATGTGAAGGGACCCAGATAAAGGTAATGACATAACAGCGTCTGGATAAAGCACTCAAAATTTCTCGTATTCTCTCAAGGAAGTACGGCGAGTGCTTTTCCGGCCTCACTGAACGGATAGCTTCGACAGAGCTAAGACTATCCGTTACAATGTAATAGTGTTCAACAGGTCGTGAGGCGACGCTGTCCAGCGCCCAATGAATTGCTGCCAATTCAGCAATATACACTGAGCAAGGATTCCGAAGACTGTGTGAGGTGCTAAAAAATTCGTTGAACACTCCAAATCCTGTGGACTCGTTTATAGTGGACCCATCAGTAAAGTACATATTATCACAATTGATACCCCCATACTTTTCATCGAAGATCGTTGGAGCGATCAATGTTGTTGTGTTATGCTTTATTATAATGACTTACAAGTACACTGAAGGGAGAAAAGATTGGGTTAGTGAACCTACACCCAAAGTTAATTTTTAGCACATGTTATGGCATCCCGATTTATTACATTAAATGAGCTGAAAATTAACAGAAAATGTTGTACAAAATGTATATCATTTGTATAATATATATGATAGAGCCAATATGAGCGAGCGAAACAGGAGGCATATTTTTTTTCCAATTCATTTATTTGTAAGGCTCAATCGCATGAGCTTTGTGGAGCCACTAAATCATGATTTGTTTATACAGAATTTCAACTTGAATCTATGTTTAGTAGGTTTCGACCGATTACTCGCGGTTTACTCGAGGTTAGGGGGGCAACAATTTTTGTGGGACGGGTCAGGTTAGGGATATGGATATGAGGTATCGTTGTCTCAACCGAGAGTTGCCGCACGCACTGTAGCATTGTGCATAATGACCAGGGATATCATCTGGTGTTCGACTATCTGTCGAGGGTGGGCGACGATGAGATGAGGGGACAAGACAAACAAACTAATAACGAAAAAGAAAAAAAACGCAAAAGGATTAAATTCTTATACTAGACCGTTTCACAAACATATAGATCAACTGCATATAGCAGATGTCGCGAGTTCCCAACACGTCTCTAACAGGAACATAGGGTTGTCTTCCTTGGGCCCTAAGGGCATTCAAAAGAAACTCTCTGGCTGCGTAATTATCCGTACATTGCCAAACTGCGTGATCGATGTCATCGTAACCGTTTCCACACCGACAGACATTGCTTTGAACAAGATTTATTCTGTGGAGATGCACATCTAGCGAGTAGTGGTTGGACATGAGTCTACTCATTACACGAATGAAGTCACGACTTACGTCCAAACCTTTGAACCATGCTCTCGATGAAACATTTGGAATAATTGTATATAACCACCGCCCAAGACTTCCAGTGTCCCAATCGGATTGCCAACTCAAGAGGGAACTCTGACGCAGTAATTGGAAAAATTCATCGTATGAAATCTGTCTATCAAACACTTCGCCTTCCTGGGCACCCACCTTTGCGAGAGTGTCCGCTTTCTCATTGTCAGGAATTGAGCAATGAGAGGGGACCCATACAAATGTAAACTTGTAAGATCTTTCGATTAGTGCACTCATCTGCTGCCTCACTTTTGTGAGGAAATAAGATGGGTGCCTACTAGTTTTCATCGACTGGAGAGCCTCAAGCGAACTGAGACTATCCGTGAAATTGAGGAACTGCTGATGGTGAAGTGAGCACGGTCTGGAGTAAACGATGGAAGACAAATATCTGACGAAATATATAGTGGTAATAAATTCTCATAAACCGAGATTGTATATTTAGATGAAGAATTTTTTCAAAGTTTTCAATTGTGAAGGCCGTGCCAGATGATGGTGGGAGAGCGAGCGTTCCGCTTAAGCACTTGTGGAAGATCACTAGCACACTTTCATGTCCTTTGAAAGGACTGTATCACTTTTTGGCACTTCCTTCTGGATAGTTGCTGGTTCTCCGGTGGAATCAGGATGATGATCTGCTGATAAAAAATTAGCAAATTGTTTTGGTTTTTTACAAGTTATTTAATACGACAAATTACACGGATTTAGATCTTTACTCAATGGTGGTTGGAAATGAAATGAGATTGAATTAAAGGATATATTTACACACTTTCTCTATATACACATACGACGTTGGGAGATTTTTTCTCTTCCTCCCCCACTGTCGGTGATGTCGATTAGGCGGGACATGCGTTTCGGCTTTTTTTTTATCCCATCCGTTTATTAGGCTCATTTAGCAATTCAGCTGTCACAGAGCCGAATTTATTCGTATACATTTTTACGTTAAGATAACTATTGTTGTATATTATTTAGGCTTAAGATTCCTATCCATCGATAAACATTTGTTTTTTTTATGTATAACACAGTAGCTGTTTAGGCCTAAGAATATTCCAATTCTATCGATACACAACACATGCCGCCTTTTTCGGCGTTAGAATATTCCTATTGTTCGAATGTTCACAGTTGGACTGTTCACAACGGGACTGCTGATATGAGGCTTCCATTGCTGTGTTAGAATTAGCACCAATTACCGATGCAGCAGATCGTAATGTGAGCGGTAAGGGACTGGGATGACCGACACATGATGATTGTTGCGTGGACGTAGTAGCTAGAATAACATTATTAGCTCATGATCGTTCGCTTAGTAGCGGACACGCAACCAATTAGGCTACGAAGACCCCCCGTTTCGGCGTCATATTTCCAAAACATTCTGCTTAGCGCGGAAAGCAGACATTTCAGGACATGTTGGGGCGCGAACATCAATCACCAGTGTGTTCGTGACTCCGCATTTCACTAGTATTCTGAGAGAAAGTTCCCAGAATCGGTTCTGTAGAGGAGTTACTCCTGCCAGAACCTCGAGACTCATGTTATGCGTTGAGTGCATACAGCCAAGGGCTATACGCAGACAATGATATTGAATTCGTTCCAATTTTAGAAGGTGACTCTTACCTGCTGAGAGAAAGCAGAAAGAGCCATACTCCAGAATAGATAGAATAGTTGTTTTATAACGCGTTATGAGATCTCCCGGATGAGCTCCCCACCACGTGCCGCAAATCGAACGGAGACCCTCTTTTGACATTTTTGCTTCAAGAAGGCATATATAAATGAAAGCATATGAAAACTTTTCGTATAGTTTGCCAAATACACGGCCCAGACAGAGAAAGATATATTCTCGTTGATGCTCTTCTTTATCCTCTTAGAAAACACTTTCCAACTTCATTTTATGATGAGGTGTAATATTATCACGCTTCTATATAACAGCACTGGCAGTTATATGGATAGCGTGGTCGTGTGAAATAGCTTTGCATTCCAACCGACCTTGGTTCGATCTCCGTTGACGTCGTATGAACATTTTTTTTTTGCACAATCCCAAATCAAATGTGCAAAAGAAAATAGAAAGAGATATCTGCTCGCATACATACAAACCATTTTTAAGCTTTTGAAACAGCTTTTTTATTTGCGCATTTGACTCTCCAGCACACAGAATGGCATCATTTCTGCCAAAGGTGAAATGTTTTCAGGCAACGCTAGTTTGAGTGTAGGTGAAGTTCAGTGCCGGAAATATTCACGTTCACGGCATTCAAATACGGCGAATTTCAGCCTGCCTTGTATTGACAACCTACTGCTCAAGCGAGAGTCGATAAATATGGAACAACACTATCAATGAACACCAGTGCAATGAACATCAACATCAGCTTGCCATAAAGTTCATTTTTCATTTGCATATTCATTTTCGCCATGATATTCGTAACGTAGAAATTGAATATCATTGCGTGTTAGTGAAAATCAAAGCATAAAATTCAACGTCAACTAATTGGGAGTAAAATCGATTAATGGTAAAGGATAGCCATTTATTATACAAAATTCTTGTTTTTGGCGACATTGGCAATGAAATGTATGGTATAACTCTAGCTATATTTTATGAATCTACTCCCGATTGGCCAGAAATGGCGTACACCACAATTATATGGGCAATAGGTGACAATAACAGACGAGCGAAAAACGAACATAATCTTGTTTTGATTTCCGGTTTAATGATACTGGCTATAAATGACTAGCAATCATATAAAACCCCTTCTTCTTCTTCTTCAATGGCACTAACGTTCCTAGAGGAACTTCGCCGTCTCAACGTAGTATTACTTGCGTCATTTTTATTAGTACTTAGTTGAGATTTCTATGCCAAATAACACGCCTTGAATGCATTCTGAGTGGCAAGCTCTAGAATACGCGTGATCACAGTGCAAGTCGGAGGAAATATCTTCGACGAAAAATTCCCCCGACCAGAACGGGAATCGAACCCGAACCCCCGGCATGTTAGTTATGACGCTAACCACTCGGCCACGGGAGCATAATATATAAAATATATAAAACCCCTACGATATGGGTATTGGATGGAAGGGCTTAAACAACGGAAGTCGAATATCGTATTCCGGTGGCTTCCGGTGCATTGAAAACCGCCCTAGGAGACCGAAAATGGAGTTAGTGAAATCGTGTTAGAGCGAAATGGCGATAGTAAAAGATCATATAAAGCGAAAACGGAAACGGAAACGGAACGCTCAACGCCGTTCAACGCAAGATGTCGCTGAACCGCTCAACACCGCACAACGGTCAACGCTCAACGAAAGCTAATGTTGCCTTCTCCGGATTCCTTTGTTTCCAAATATGGAAATCAAACACGTTTTCAATAAAAATTCACTGCAAGCGATGAGGATCAACTTAACGTTTGTGATAATCACCTGAAATTATTGACAGTAATGGAAGTGCCTGAATGCAGGCTTTCCGAAATTCGTTCATGCTCTATTCGTGCAATATACCAGACAAAGTTCACGCGTCTCGACTCTTGTGTTATACTCATTATGACAGATATGGCGTTGAGTTTCAACAGAAGAAAATTCATTCGACACTGGGAAAAAGCTAATGTCTTCATTCGTGAACAGATTTTGATAATTTGTGGCACTGGTGAAGTTTCATGCAGATGAATATTGTATCATATAATTGATTACAAAAACACACCAAAGCAATCATGGCAGATGGGAGTTGCATAAAAAAAATCCTGGAATAATGTTCGAATTCTTCTACAATATTCTTAAATTACAGCCTTCCCGATATGAACACACAGCGTGTTTTGTGCCTCTGGGTTCCATTCCTTCCAGTTCCTTCGGACATAACCAGTGCCTCTCTTGTAGGGAAGCACTTGTTTCACCCCGTAAATATCGGTGCCCTGTATCCCGTTCCCGCTGCAACCCTCCCAACCCCCAACCACGGATGCACGGTTGCCGTTGATGTCGGCCATTCACAGATTATCATATCGTCAAACGAAAAATACCACTGTGCCAGCTTTAAGCATCCTTTTTTATTACGTTGTATATCTCGCGGGGCCAAGCCAAGAACAACAGGAACACAGCAACAATAAGCGGGCTCGGGCAATAATAAGGCCCCTCCGATATTTAGAGAAGGGGAAGAAAAGTAGTTGTAAAACTGTCAGAGTTAAAATTTAAGTATTATTTTTCCTCTCCTGCTACATTAAAATTTATGATCATATTGTTGCTTTGGGCAAAAATTTTACTGTATGTGCTGCGCTGGTTTCTGTCGTGACTTTGTTCGAGGCCTTTTTCCCGGGCTCAAGCGTCCGGGCAAGGGCGGCCCGCAAATCTCTTACCGTTTCGCCACAGCAGCGCAGTTGACGTTCATCACTCGCAGGTTTCGTACGAACCAGCAACAGCACCAAAGAGGTTCATCGGGACAGCCGTTAAAAGCTTTTAGTTAACGTCAACTGAGGGCTCTGTCAAAAAAAAAATCCACCCCTCACTCCATGGTCTAATCTCGGTCGGAAGTTTGAGTAAAATACACATTTATAATTACTTTCGCCACACCACCTCCCAGTGAGAGAGGGCAGTGCACGACGAGAAAAGGAGACCACATATGCGGATGCTGCGAATAAGAAGGCACCACACTTGGTTTATATCGTGCAATTTATTGCTCCGCGAAATTCAAACGAGAAAAGCGAATAATGTTAATAGACCCTTCCTGGCTTTCATCCGGCTGCTCCCACTTTGTGTTTCGCGCGTTGATGTGGCCGTGGACAGTCGTATAATAAACGTCAAAAGACCTGAAAAGTGCAGGAAATAAAAAGCCAACACTCTCATTTACCCCTTGCCCGTGACCGGCCCGCAGCCGCACCACTGACACCTACTCAGACCCGATCGGTTGCCACAGATTCGCGCACACAGATTCCAGAACAGCAGCGAGCGGCAGAGGAAATAAATCCCGCCCGGAATGGAACCTTTCTCTCACTCTCGCACTCGCACTCGCTGGGCCGTTTGTGGGCTCGTAAAAGCGTTGGACATAAGTTTATCAAACGATCCTTAAACGCTTCATCATCACGCCTCGGACCCCACCACGGGTCCATCTTCTTCCTTTCTGCCTATTTCGGACAAAACTTCGTCAAAAACAATAAAGACTGCAACCCACTGCGCCCCGCAATCTTCCCCACAGACCGATGACACTCGTGCTTTGTGTACAAGTGTGTGTGTGCGCGATATTTTGATGGCCGTTTTTCGCCCGATTTACCCTTTTTTATACTCTGGCTTGGTCGTTTTTATCTTGTGACTTGAATTTATTGCATCGCAATTTTTACTTCCAAATATATCAAACCGTTTTATGACAGATTCTGAGGGGGTGTGAACATCTGCACGGAGCCAAAGGCTTCGCAGGAAGTCACCGATAAGAGAGCGCATTGTGTATTTATTTTGGCGGAGAATAATGGTTTCCGAGCAGGCCGGGGTGATCTTCAGATGAACTATCGGAAATAAAGCTCTGGTGTTGGGTTTCTGGGAGATCAGAGATGTGGGGATGTACATGTTGCCAACCAGGAACGCTATGAAGACGAGGTGTGAAATAATTCACGAAAATTTCCACTCTTAGAACTACAAGATCCGAAAAATTTTTCAGCTCACTCAACACACGAAAAAAACAACGGAATATGTCCGCCTAGAATATGTATTCCGTTCACTGGCCTCATCATCTGGACGGCTCTCGCGTTCTTTACTTTATTTCGCATTACTGTGGCAGCGAACTCAAGCGAGTACACTCATACAAATATTCTACGCTCCATTATTCAACCTCCCCCAAACCAGTCGCCGAGCCGTCAGAAATCTTGAACTTCCCCCTCAACAACCCGACTCCACCACCGTGTTGTTGTTGCACACGATAAATTGTCATGCTTGAACATTTCGCGCTTTCCCGCGGTGTTCTGGCCTGAGACAACCTTAACTCCACCCCGGTACCTTCCTCTCCTCCCGCGCGACCACCACTTCTATCGAGCGGTGTGTCGCTTTCCGCTCATAATATTTATGAGTGTAGTCCTGATTGTTGCGTGTGCACTTTTCACTCAAAGCGTTCCGGACCGGCTGGATGACGTCGTGCCTTGGGGCGAGCGACCAGTCAGCCGTGGCCGCCGTTGTTCTTGGAAGTGATAGCGCAATAGCGCATCATTGACCGCGCTAGCACTCACTGGTCTCGTCTCGGGTGGCCCCCGTGTACAACTTTTGGGAGTATGGTGGTGCCCTGTTGACCTGCGTTGAGTGTTGATGTGCATTTCTCGTTTGAATTTCTACTGTATTAATTAACTTGTGGTCGAAAATATTCTACAACTTGGGCTGTTATACACGGTAGTGCATTTTGAATTGGTAACATTGCTGTCGATCCCTTGTCAAAATTCCAGGGTAATCAGGTTCTTCGTTCCAAAATTAGAGATCTAAATTCTCGCTCAGCTGCGAGATAAGTGTTCAGTCAGACAATCTAGTTTTCGATGAATTCTGCAATGTTGAAATTTTCGTCTCTTCCTCTTCACTGAAAATTCTTTTTCAGAGAGAAAGAGATGTGGGAAAATCTCTCTCTCTCTCTCTCTCTCTAAAGTTTAACGAGAATGTTTTTTCGTCTCTCATTTAGTACTGAAAATATTGGGCGAAAAATCAAAGCTAACTTTATCAATGTTAGCCTGTTCAGACAGCGTCTAAACGATCTGCATTTGGACAACGTCTGAATTAGGATTGGGCGATCTTGGATCGATATTTAGTATATGTGTAAAATGTGCAAATTCCTCTCCGATTTCGATTTTTTGGATCAATTCTTTGTACTCAAAAAAATCGTGAAAATCGATCTTTCCGATCTTTTTGATTGTAGATTTTTTTTTGACATAGGACTATGTCTTTGATTTCTAACACTACGAAAAATGTAACGATTCATTAAGAGTTTTCAAACGCATATTACTCAAAATTATTGTTATTGTGACATATGTTGTGTTCAAGGATGGTTCCAATCGTATCAACGAGCGCTCGTTCAATTCTCTTATTTGATTCATTCAACGCACACAATAATATGTTTTAAATCACTCATGAAACAGAAAACTGACGCGTCAACGAAAACACTGAATGAACACAGCGTGAGAGTCATCGTTTGGTATTTGTGCGCGTGTTCATCGACGCTTGCTTGTATCATTTTATGATTCGTTCGTTATCTTCTGCCGTCGCTTTACTTTCGTTTCCTGATCCGATTGGGTGCTTAGCCTCGGAGCTTTGGATCGAATCGCTTTGTGATAGAGTGGTGTCGCTCTCAGAAAAGAATTGAATCGCAAAAATGGCAAAAATGGGATGCGATGAAAATATAACTTTTCGATGTGCTAATGCTCGCAGGTGCGCACCTAACAGTTGTGGTCTAATAACTTTTAAAAGGAAAGCCAATAGGGTTCAGTTTGCTTACTAAATAGTAACTATATATAACCTTCGAAACGCAATCTGTAAATGCTTCGAGTTTTGCTTGTCCAATTTTTATTATAATATAAATTGTCAAAAGCGGATTTTTGTCCAATAGTGGAGGCACAAGTTCGTAGCCTATGGGGCAAAAGATCGCACTTATTGAAATAAGCTTTTGAGATAACTTGTATCAAAAATCAATGATTTATCATTGGTAGCGTGTGAAAAAATCATTAATAGCGTGTGTAGGCATCATCCAAGAGGGGATGGTAGTTGATTACTTGCTGGCTAGACTGATTTGTTGTAAATTTCGAAAAGGCATACGATGCATCCTCATGAAGCTAGATCACGTCCCTCTAGTTTTGTAACCTGGTTTTATCCGCGCTGGACTTTGATGGCTTTCGCAAAAACACCAAATCTTTGAAGAAATCGTTTTGTCCAATGGTCTGCAATGGATGATCAGTTTCTCAGACTGCTCACTCTCGACTAGAGATGAAACGGAATGTTGATTTTATTTTCACTCCGGATGATCGAATTTTCCGGATAATCGAATCATAAGAAAATTAAACGGAAATCTCTCGGTAAACGTAAAATAACTATGATTTGCACTGACTTATTTGTACAATGCAGTATCTTAGCCACAAATTGACTAGCGCCCCATGGGGGAGGAATAATGTTTTGAAATTCGAAAAAAAAAACATTGCCTTGTTACAGCTCATGAACCAAAATATTATTCAAATGATCAAGTCCAAATACAAGCAAAAGCTTGGCATCCAGGAGCCAAGGAGAGTTCGATGAGAAGGTTAAGCGAATCAACATTAGGGATGCTATGTTTTGGGTGGCCGAGGCTTGGGACGAGGTACCGAATGATTCCATTGATCCCGTTGTTGGCTGTAAAAGAACGCATGAACGCATGAACGTTGATTCTGTGGTTTTCGGATGACTCAAACTTTGGCGTCTTTACGACAACAGTAAGTAAAGTCTGAACGAGCTAAAATATTGTATAGTGTATTTTTTCGAGGTAATCTTTTTTTTCAGGAAGTCCCATTCGTAAATTTGAGATGACCTTTCTCATTGGCACTCTAATGCACATCGTTACTCGTGAATTTATTTTTAAACCAAAATAAATAATAATTTTGCGAGAAAAAAATTAAATTAAATTAAATCTATTCTGCGATAATATCGTAACATATGAAGATGCGAAATAGACATCTTTTGAGAATCCAATAAATCAAAGAACTATCCAAGCGGATTCAAAGATTAATCACTCATTTTGTATTCTTTGCAACAATCTCAACACTCCTACCCCAACTTTTCCTTTTCCTTACTACATCCATGATTATTCGAAAGATCATATGATGCACTGTTGATAACCGAATTAAAACATACTAAACAGACATTGCTCATCCTAACTACATCCATATTTCATCAAATTATCATATTAGGTATGTTTAAATATTAAATCGATGTATTCATTTAAATTTGGAATTGCCAACGTATATAAATTTACTGCAGATAATCGAAACTAGTTGTATAGAGTCCGACCTGTACTTACTCTTTCTTAACTTATATTAACATTATTTCAATATAACCCCAAAAAATCATAATTGTAACCTTTTCTGTTATTAAGTTCTTAACAGAAGAAAAGCTGTTCAATATTTCTTGCAGCATACGTGATAATCTATTAATATGTGTTCTTCGCCTTAACTCAGTTTTTAAAGTGATTTAATTCATCCTCTTTAAAACAAAATTATTGATTGTCGGTCTGGGAGACCATTAGCGCGAGTATATTAGGGTTAAAAACAGGTTAAAAACGTTTTGTTGGGAGAAGTAATGGATACAATCTGGAACGTAACGTTATTTGATGGTGTGAAAAGTTCTTTCGGATTTACATTAGAACTTCATTTCTTTCCTGAAGAAACATTCCGCAAAAACTGAAATATGTATATTCGGAAGATTACTGTATCGTATTTATTTTCCATCGATTGGTGAAACGCTATACTCCATGCGAAAACTGGTAAATATTGACCATCCGGATAACATAAAAATTCTTGCTATCAATTTCATATCATATCTGTGTGTATATTCTCATGCACCAGACTTTTTTATTCGATGTTTTCTTCTTTACGTTACCGGTGGTCCTGTTTATTTTGGTCGTTAAAAGTTACTTGCTGACGGTTTTCCAATGTCCTTTATGCTGCTATTCTTCGGAAGCAAACTACTGCACCACAAGCATTTACAAATCATAACATCTTTTATCGCATATACAATTAACCCACATTAATCTAAAATATGTATTACACCTGATAAATTTAAAGAATAAGTAGGGGACATTCAAAAACAACTGATCGAATAAAAATCGCCGCCCTGCTTATAAATATTTGTACGGTATGCATCACAATATACAGACATTTGCTGCATTGGCCCTTAAAACGCTTGCTGTCGGTATGATAATTGTTCAAATGAGTACAATCACGGGAAAATTATCGCTTGGCGATCCTTCTCTATCTCATCCGCACACAAATCCGATCGACGGAGAGTGAATCATTGGTCGACAGAGCTGCTGTTCTTTCTACTTACGAGACAGAATGAACTTGTCTACCACATGTTTGGATTCGCTCACTCACTGAGTGGTATCGTATGATGCGAGACGAACACATTGATTGAAGAAGTTGTTTTCACATGCTGAAAAAAGTTGGATGCTTTCGTCGATTCTCTCGTCAATCACCAACATTGGTTGTGTTATATACCATTAGACAGGGAATTTATCCAGCTTTTTTTTGCTTAAGACATGAACAGTGAATAAAGTAAAAAAAAGTTAACAATTTGACGATTAAAATGGGTATGTTATTTTGATTCTACTAACCACTCGTTTTCCCCCACAACGCAACGAGCAATCTTTTTGCCTACAATTCGGCGTTAGCTTACAATGTGATTAGATACGTATTATGAATTATCCTCAATTTGCCTATAATAGACATTTATCAGTTGGCAGAAGCAATGGAGGGATGATCTAGGAAAGATCTTGAAGATGATAATGGATGGTTTCACTCTATTCTCTATAGATTTGATGAGAGCTTGGCCCAAAAGGTTAAACGTTGACATAGGTTTTATTAGATTGAAGTTTAGGTTGTTGTGCAATCAATTCGTGCTCAATTCACGTTTTATCGTGTACGTCTTGCTACTTACAATTTATGTGATTGTGGTCCAGGATAGCATTATATCGAGCATTATATGTTCGAAAGGATATTTTTCAGGGCTTCATTTGATGTATCAAAAGAGAAAAAATACATATTTTGAACAACGAAAAAACTCAAATCAAATGCAATTACTACACACAATCATAGTCCTATGTCAAAATCCCGTCCGTGCCTCTAGGCCCAGGCCCATCAGCTTCTGCAGATTAGTTTTTCAGTGAACATTGATTCAAATCTCACCAAAAACTACCTGACAAATTTCATAAACATTGGATCCCTTTCAAATTAGTGGTTGTAAATTTAGGAGAAGCAGTTTTGGATATTTGTTCATTATGACCACTTGACAAGTTATACACTGCGTTTCACAACTATAGAACCACTCATTTTTCCTGAGTTTCCAGAGATATGTAAGAAGTCGGTTGAATTGAAGTATAGAGTGTAGGATATAACAACTATCTTCATTTAAAAGACTGGCCACTTAAACTTTATTGTTGTGTTCAGGCGCGAAATATACTAATAACTATAGACCCAGATGAGAAAACTCGCATTCTCACTTCAAAATAAATTCTCTCTCTCTCATTCTCTCTTCAAAATTAACGTCGATCCCGCATGAATTACAACACATTTTTCATTCATACGTCATCTTTAGTTCTCAATCAGTTTGAATAACCCCCATTCGGGGTGGTTTCGATCAAGCCGCGCCATGTTGTAGTGTGTATCTCGTTCTTCGCAGAGGATACTGCTCGTTTAAGCTCTTCAAATCTGTTTGTAAGCTGCATCTACTATTCGTACGACCACCCTTCATAAGTTCTTTGTAGGGGTTTGATCTGGTAAACAAGCTGACTAGTCCGGAATCTGAAGCCCGTACATATCTCTGGAAACTCATAAGAAATGAGTGGTTCTATAGTTGTGAAATGCAGTGTATTTACATCATCGCATTCATTAGGCTTACTGTGGAAATTGTTTCGATATTGGATGGTGCCATCAGGTCCAACTGAAGCGGTCTTTTCTGAAATTGAGGCTACTACCAACATTTCGACTAAATGCCAGATGTGTGGCACGGTTGGATGTTATGGGATTGTTGTCAGGGAAGTTCTGTATAAATATCAGTTGTTAGATTTTTAATTTTTTTAACTCAATAATTACCTTGACTGTACATGACGAATGCCCTGGGAAATACAATTTTTCTGAGCATTGTGTCCCAAGGCACAACCTTATTGTTAACGTAGGACTATGAAATCCCAACCAAATTGGATGTGTGGTGGGGTGACATTGTCAACAGCAAACGCCTTCCTTCATTTTTCCACCGAAGAGCGTAGCTATTACCGCAGAAAAGTCCAAATAAATCATTCACGACTTATCTGACGTCCTGCTAGGGACCAGATGGCAGAGGCAGCGGCAGTCAAATGATCGTTCTCAAGGCTGAGCGTTTAGTTTAGCTTTTCAATTTGGCTAAAGGAAAATTAACGGAGAAAGTCTGAAAGTCTGACAAACCTCTATAATTGGAAACATCATCATCATTACACAGAATTGAATGAATCCGAAAACGCTCCCAAATTCACAGAAGCTCTCTTCCAGCATATTCATAGTGCTTTCACGGCCACTCGACGACATACATCTTCTTCAATGGCACTAACGTTCCTAGAGGAACTTCGCCGTCTCAACGTAGTATTACTTGCGTCATTTTTATTAGTACTTAGTTGAGATTTCTATGCCAAATAACACGCCTTGAATGCATTCTGAGTGGCAAGCCCTAGAATACGCGTGATCACAGTGCAAGTCGGAGGAAATTTCTTTGACGAAAAATTCCCCCGACCAGAACGGGAATCGAACCCGAACACCCAGCATGTTAGTTATGACGCTAACCACTCGGCCAAGGGAGCACCGACATACATCTCCTGCCGATAAATCTTGAGTTCATAGCTTTCTCATACACAAATCTGCGGAAACACTCTCCACCAGACATGAACTTCGAAGTGGTGCATTCACCGAACAAAATTGCACCACTGTGTGCAATATCTCTAAAATAAAAGAAGGCACATAAAGGAAATTGAATAGCGTAAATTCAAATTAAGGCACCAAAGAAAAGTCGCAGATAGAACAGAAGTGTCGTAGATAGAAGATAGAAGACATTAAAATATAAATAAGAAAATTGAGTTTGAGACAGGGGATTTCAAATAAGTCGCGATGGGCACGGGAGCCTACCTTCGACAAGTAAACGGTGTTTATCTATTAACTTCTCGGTTACGCGATTCGAAATCCTATTATTCGATTGATTTTATTCACGAAAAATCCACCAAACGGGAATTGCACTAAACTGTTTCTTTTCCACTAAGAAACAGCTTAAACACTAAACCAAACTGTACGCGAGATTTCTTCGCGACAAAAACTTGATGGAAAAATTCTCAAGGAAGATTCGAGAATTTTCCACTTTCGGAGAACGATTAAAAAACGTGCGTTTTATTTCTTACGTTGTGCTTTAATGAGTAATTTGAACAGATGGTATTAGATTTTATAATTAAAAAACAGGAAGTGGGTTATATCTATGGTATAACCGCAAGGGTGACGTAGGACTATCGTTGATTTAGAGATCATTTGTATGAAGTTGAATCTGAATTCATTCTGAATGAATGAATATTTGGAGAACTTCGAAAACGAGAGCGTTATGTTGGAGGCACAAGGTTTTATGCATCCAATATTGGATACGGAAATATCCTACTGATGGGGAAGAATAATCTTCAGAAGCTATCCTGTTGATTGCGATTGATTGAAAAATCACAAAACCTAATGTATTTGGTCACAGTGTTACATGGATAGAAAACATTAAAATAAACTCTTTCATATGAATGTAATTTTAAATTCCCAGAGGAACTGGCAGATTATTTTCAGTAACGATTAGATATTTCCACATTTTCCTCGATACTGGAAGCCCACCAGTGGTTAATGCTAACTCGATAACCATCTGTTAATAGCACTTGATTGAAACATATTTGGTCACAGTGTTACATGGATAGAAAACATTCAAATAAACTCTTTCACATGAATGTATTTTTAAATTCCTAGAGGAAATGGCAGATTATTTTCCGGATCTTTCTCGATCCAAACGGAAAGAATTCCGTGCGTGTATGTGTGTGTGTGTAGCGGCTGCTTCGAGATCTTCCCGGGGAACCGTTTGTAGCATCACTCTCCTCCTGATGGATTCCCTTCTGGCCTAAGGTGCACAAACAGGCTCTTGGTGACACCGTTCATCCGCGCTTTCATGATAAATGAAGAGCCTCACCACAACAGCGACAACATGCTCCAATCGCTGTTCAATTTGAACTGAGTGGATTTCCGAGCGGCGCTCGCTTATATATC
This sequence comes from Toxorhynchites rutilus septentrionalis, assembly GCF_029784135.1. Lineage (NCBI taxonomy): Eukaryota > Metazoa > Arthropoda > Insecta > Diptera > Culicidae > Toxorhynchites > Toxorhynchites rutilus. The sequence continues at coordinate 14,153,525 of NC_073746.1, forward strand.
GATTGGTGATTTCAATAGCCTATTTTGAAAGCAAATTTAAGACTATTGAAACAAGTTTTTGGATCAGAAAGTAACAAGTATAGAACGCGTAGACATTTTATCTTTCGAATGAAGTGTTTATCATACCATTTCGTTCAGTTGTTTAGGAGCTATTAACACTCAAAATCTCGGTCTTCGGCGTAACGCTTTCGTTTTCGAAACTTTGATTTTACACCCCGGTATAGAAATGAAAGACGTAGTCCTACGTCGAAAAATCAATGAGAACTAGATCGCGAGAGAAAAAATTAAATCGATACAATTTCGTAACGGTTTTTCTAGTACATAATCAGCTCTAACAAGTCGCGTAGTACAACAAGAGAGTTTTTTGTGAACGAAAATTGAAAACTAAGCCATCAAAAATACTAAGAATCCTATCGATGGAAAATCAAAGTGAGAGGAATAATCTGTTATGTACAAAAACTCATCAATTGTTCTCCACAAACAAACAATTGGCAGACAAACTCTTTCTCTGCGAATACACTGAGCAAAATTTAACTCCAAGTTTCAATCAGAAGTTTATTTGAGGAAAAATATTGAAAATAATGAATGTGTTTTTCTCTTTATCCAAAATACGGTACAGATTGATAAAAAGACGGGACGATTAAAAATGGTCGAAAAAACGGTACAATCCCGTCTACTTAATAATTGTATTTTACAATTCTCCTTCTCGTTATATTTTTCCGAACAGTTCCCAACATGCAGTCCTGCTTTTCGATTTTTAACGCAAAAATGAGTTTGACGTCCTCCGCTTTTTTTTGTTTCTGTTTGCACATACAGAACAATCCTTGCTCTTTATATTTATACAGTGCCGTAATACATGGAGTTTTTCATAAAGCCTTCTCTTAAGTATGGGACAACTTTACTGTTCTGTTATGAGTGCCGTTATCTACTATTCATAGGCACACCGTTTAGATTCGTAAACAGGTTCACTAGACATTAAGATTCGTTTAGAAAAAGTGTGAAACGATACATTGTTGAATAAAGCATAAGATGAGTATAGCACCCTGTTGTGGTGACTGAGAGCAGACATACGACCACAAAGACTAAAAATAATAAATTACAAAACTGTTACCAAGTACGTTCAACCGAGCGTTAATCAGACGATGGACAGGATTACGCTGCATGTCCCTTTGCTTTCAAAAATTTGACAGAAAATACCCTCCAACTCACTCATATTACCATAAACGTTGACGCTGTTTCTGCCAGGTGTCCTTTATTCAACACATCTACATGTTACATTTGTTCCCCATCCTGAAGCGCAAATGAACCGCTACTAATCCTTGCCGTTCATCTATACTCCCCGTCCTTGTGGTCGTCCCATGCCAGCCGACGGATCGCACGGCTGCTGGCCGAAATGACATCTCATTAAAAAAATCTAACGACCGGTGACGGATAAATGTACGTTCACAGCAATGGTCCATTGCGCGAGGCTCGCGTCGCCTGAGAAAGGGCAACATTCATAATTACATACGAAAAAGCTCACTTCTTCGGAAAAGCAGCAGCAGCATTATTCACCTTCGGTTTCGCATCGACTTCTGTCCGACTTCCTGCACGAGGTTCTAACTATGAATCGCTCGTGGAAGCGTGGAAGGAGTGCGACGGCGACGAAGGAGATGGAATAAACGACGAATCAGGTACCCATGCTACCGTTTGAGTCACACTCTCGAAAAATACTGATGGCCGGTCGTCTTCTGTTTCTAAAACAAGCCCTCCCCATCCCGGAGAGGAGAAGTGTGAAAAAAACCCAGAGAGACCCAGTAGAAGACGCAGTCTGGCGACGGTGGCAGCGGCCTGGGCCCCGGGTTCGTCGTTTCTGTGGACGTGTCTTCGGGTTTAAACAGGGAAAAATGCCATGCACTTATTATTCCCTTTGCCTTGTGCGCTGCGTTGCGCTTTGCTTTACCTTTTCTGCGCACGCTGTGGACCCGAGAGTGTACAGAAGCAGCTAAATTATATCACCATTAGCGATAAAGCCTAAAAGCAAAACGACGACGGGGGAATGCAGGAACGGAGGAGGAAGGGCCGCAAAAAAGAGCTTTAAATAATCTCTTTCCTAAATATGTTCCACGAGAACGAGTTTTTTTTTGCTTTAGCACAATCACTCGGCTAGGGACGAACCGAGAATCAGGTTGAAATTAATTCCATAATTAATAATTAAATATTCTACAATTTAATTTTGAAACTCGGGACGGAAGGGTCGCTCACGAGACGATGGAATGCCGCTAATAATCCCACTTACGTTTCCTCCCTTTTGGTCTCGACTGTTAGCAGTTGGCGTTTTGCGAATGGTTTTGCGAATTGTTGCTGTCAGATTCCTGCGCGTTGACAGTCGGTGGACGTAAATTTGTTTTCAGTCACGCACGGTTGTATTTTTTTTGTCCACTTTCTTCGCCGCTTTGCCTTTTCCGTTGGCACACATCATGATCAATCTGATCCTCATCATAATCATCATCAACAACCTCATATCATAGTAGCAGCGCGCTCCCACGTGTGGGGATTTGCTTCCCCAAGCCCCACCAGAACGCAAACGTGGATAATAAATTTTATGTGATTATTTAATTTATTTAAATTTGCTTTAATTTTCAGGTTCATCAACATGCTTCATTAATTCGCCCAACATAGCGCGAACCAATGATATGAACGAGTTGAAGGGTACACTGCTCTTCTCTGGCCATTTGAACATTGCTGCGGCGCGATACGAGAAAGAGTGATGCATCACAATGCATCTTCCCCATTCCCGGGTCTCGCTCGATCTGGACCGTTCAAATGCGAAAGAGGAAGAGTAGTCGTGCGTGTCCCCATCGGATCGACCAACGGTAGGGACAGACATACTCACATTTCATTTCATTAGTCGGTCTCTACCTGAGTTACCTCTCCCTCTGCTCGGGTGATGGTCACACTCACTTTGCATCGTCGTTTGTGGGGATAATGTTTTTTTTTGCGCTCCCCTCGGCGAGTCCAGTGTCGTCTATCTTGGGCAAATCTGTTGGAATTTTTCGTACATCAAGCGGACTAGAACAGGCGCCGCAGACGAGCAACTTGTGTCACAGACGCAAACATTCCGTTCGGTCCGTGGCCAACCGGGATTACCGAACCGAACCGAAGAGCTCAGCGCAATCAGAGCTACCCCGCCTCGGCGCGCGCTTTGGACCGGTTGTGTGGTGTTGGGGAAATCAGCTGTCGGAAATGCTGGATTGGAAATTGTTGACGGAATTATTCCTGATACAGATTTGGGACCTACATTGGAGAGCGAGATGTGATTGTGGCTTGCTGTCATGCGCTGAACGCGTTGGAATGTTCATGTGGAAATTAGACTGAATCTGCTAGAATCTAAAATCTAATCTAAGAAATATCAATATATAAATATCAAATATTGCACCATGAAGTTTGGGAGTTAATTCTGAATTTCACATGTTTGTAGTGATATGTGGTTTGTTAGTTAGAGAAGCTCATTGGTTCTGCCACTCAAGATATTCAATGATAAAATTAGTTAAATCAACATATTATTTTTTCTGCCTGATTTGTTTTAAATTCAATGGGAGTTTTTTACTTTTACTTTTATCATTTTTGTTTTTAAGAAGCCTTAAACTTTTTCAGTTCATTCGTCTCTAATTGCTATTCACATTCATTCAATGCGTTGTTCCCATTGACGACATTGAGCTTCGTTTTCCGGATTTGGGATGCGTGAATGCCAATAACGAATTTTCAGGTGGAATGAACACACTTTTAAAATAAAAATTATGAATGAAAATTAACTTCTTCGTATCGAATATGTACTTCACGTAAAAGAGTAATTTATTCACATTGAATAACGAAATCATGCGAATCTGTCAACCTATTTGCCTTACAACGAAACAAGTTGTACAAGATTGGTGAAATAAATTCATATTACTCACAAATGTGAGTTCCAGTATATCTCGAACTCTATACAATTCAACATTAGAAAATTCAGTAGAGTATGAATATAAATTCGAAAAATTATTTATTATCCTGCAGCAAGCTTGAATATTGTTTATATTGTTCTATCGATGTGAAGCAGAGATCACGAGTTCAATTCTCACTCCCGACATTCTTCCGAAAATGGAAGTAAAAGTGACGAACCAGCCAAAATGTGTTGTGAAAGTCACTATAATAGAGAAAAAGAAAGAAAAAAAGATGTGAAGCTGAACAATATTTTTTTTATATCTTGTTATACATTTCTGATGTGGACAGAGGTAACTGTCAAAACAACGCAGAAAATCGCGTAAATTTATCTTCATTGTGAAGAGTTGAAAAAACGAGCTAAACACTTTTTTTCGCAAATTGACCAAAAACATTAAACGAAAAATGTGTTTAATGGTGTTTTTATATTATAACGCCGAGTTTTTGAGAAAATATTAGAGATTTTATCGACAAATGATTAAGTAAGAGCCAAAACGCCATGTTTTAAGTGATAAAATAAAATGGAATAAAGTTTTCCATTCAATTTTTTTTTTATATTCAACACTTTCTTCGGGCCTGTCAATCTGATTTGCCTCCCTAAACGTATCGCGCCACCAGACGTCGGCACTGTACACGGCATACAAAACAAAGCAGTCTATTCCCGTCAGTAATAAAATCGATTTGAATGTAAACATATGCCGTCAGAATTATCGAATAAAACAGATGTAAATGACTTTGGGCCTGATTCTCGAATACACTTCACGGTGGAAACGAAATAAACGGCACGCCATTGAACTACGTTATACGGGTTAGTGAAGTGTCGAAGATAATGATGGGTTTTCAGGCAGAATGAGCACTGTTCAAATAAAACATCATAAATGAAAATTAACTTCTTCGTATCAAACTGGTATTCAATGTGAGTGGAAAACTTTGTTTTCTTCATGTGATATAATAATCTCATACAAAAATTTCATCTGATGATAATTTGATGTTATAATGATAAATTTAGTGGGAAACTAATCTCGTATCCAGATGTCGACACCGTACCGTTGTCATCGCGAATACGTTTCATTCCGTTTCCACCGTGATGTGTATTCGTAGTGTATTCGAGAATCAGGCCCTTTGTATTCCAGAATATAACGATTAAAGGGTTTGTCACATCAAATTGCATCACGGAAAAAACGCTGTAGAAATTCGCCCAGTAGACCGATCCTTTTGAAAATTTTAGACAGTAAAATAAAAACTATTAAACAACTTTTGGCATTTTCTTTTTATTCATACTTCGAACCCAAGCCCGTATGCTCGCACCTTCCTCTTTTCCCCGTCCATAAGGTTCTGTACAACGTCAGGTTGTAGTTTTTTTTTGAACAGAAATCCATTTTCTCTTGAAGTCCGCCTCCGATTTGACAACTTTTGGGTTCTTCCGGAGGGCCTGCTTAATAATCGCCCAATATTTCTCTATTGGGCGAAGCTCCGGCGCGTTGGGCGGGTTCATTTCCTTTGGCACGAAGGTGACCCCGTTGGCTTCGTACCACTCCAACACGTCCTTTGAATAGTGGCACGAAGCGAGATCCGGCCAGAAGATGGTCGGGCCCTAGTGCTGCTTCAATAGTGGTAGTAAGCGCTTCTGTAGGCACTTCTTAAGGTAAACCTGCCCGTTTACCGTGCCGGTCATCACGAAGGGGGCGCTCCGCTTTCCGCAAGAGCAGATCGCTTGCCACACCATGTACTTTTTGACAAACTTGGATAGTTTCTGCTTGCGAATCTCCTCCGGAACGCTGAATTTGTTCTCTGCGGAGAAGAACAACAGGCCCGGCAGCTGACGAAAGTCCGCTTTGACGTAGGTTTCGTCGTCCATTACCAGGCAATGCGGCTTCGTCAGCATTTCGGTGTACAGCTTCCGGGCTCGCGTCTTCTCCACCATGTTTTGCCTTCCGTCGCGGTTAGGAGCCTTCTGAACCTTGTATGTACGCAGGCCCTCCCGCTGCTTGGTCCGCTGGACGAATGAACTTGACAAATTCAGCTTATTGGCGACATCCCGGACCGAACTTCTCGGATCACGTCTAAACTGCTTAACTACGCGCTTGTGATATTTTTCACTGACGGAGCATCCATTTTTGCCGTTCTTCACCTTCCGGTCGATGGTTAGGTTCTCGAAGTATCGTTTTAGTACTCTGCTGACCGTGGATTGGACGATTCCCAGCATCTTACCGATGTCCCGATGTGACAACTCCGGATTCTCGAAATCAGTGCGCAGGATTAATTCACGACGCTCTTTTCCATTCGACGACATTTTTCCAAATTTACGAAAAATTTACAGTGAAGCATGGCCAACGTGATCTATACACTCTTATCTGATTATAAGCGAAAGCTGAAGATATAATTCCTATAAATTAAATTTCTACAGCGTTTTTTCCGTGATGCAATTTGATGTGACACACCCTTTATATCCGTAGAGTGAAGCATAAAATATTGAATAACATCGTTTTCTACGCTACTACACTGCATTCGCTTGCACTTTTACACTGGTAGATTCCAGCGTTTGTTTACAAAACCGATATAAGTGACCTCACGGAAGTGTCATTTTCGGGAATATAATGGGCCTAATTCTCGAATACACTTCACGGTGAAAACAAAATAAACGGCACGCCATTGAACTACGTTTTACGCATTAGTTAAGTGTCGAAGATAATGGGCCTGATTCTCGGGTGATAATTCTTTTTGGGGTGCGTTCATCACTTTTACACTGATAGAAATCTTCAGTTTAAACCCCACACGCATTGTTTTTTTTAAAAGTTTTTGAAAATTTATGTTTAACACAACAAAAATCTCTCTCGAATCTCGGCAGTACTAGTCCTCCATATTTATCACCAGGAATATTGAATGGTGCAGAATTATCCGACGATTGTAACAGTGAGAGCGGATCCGCAGCTATCGGTGTCGAGCTGTTATGTACATCATTAGAGTTTTCATAAATTTTATGCTCAGAAAGGTTCTGATCTACGTCTATGGGTTGATTTTTCCATTACTTCAGTAATCATGAAGTATTAAATACACGAGGTAGGCTTCACTTAGCTTTTATCGTTATTCCGGTTCGTTCATTATCACCGATTATTGATATCTCCTGACGTGGATTCATTTGATTTGGTTTGAATGACCGACCATACCGATTAAACCGCACCATATAGTTTCGCTTGAACAAAACTTGTGTGACTTCTCCTGGTGTTCTAGTTCCCCTCAATCGTTTCCTTTGTCGCCATCGCTTCTCAGCTCCGAATCCTCAGCTATGAACAAACTTCTTTGGAAATTGCATGCTCCCTGCATATTTCCTCTCCGGATGCACTTGCGACATACATATTCCCGGGACCTGTGGAAACAATGTCGCCAATACGGAGATCGGAAGCAATTCCTTTATTAATAGGCGGAATTGAAGCAAACTTGACACCTTGCTGCTTCCGGTAATATTCGGTGCTCCAAATTTATCTCCCCTTTCGACTAGTTGAATTCAATTTTACACAAAGTTCACATTCACCTCTACAGCGTGCTTCTCAGTTTCAGTTTTCTCAGGTCTTCCCTTCCAGACCATTTATGAACGTTTACCATTAAATTGTCACTAACATTTATTTGATCGTTTCCTGTTACACGATTGTTACAACAACTCGTGACATCTATTCTGCATTTCCAGGAAAAGTCGTATTTATCAATAAAAGGATTGAACTGTCTGATAGTGCTAGCCGGTCGAACATCCATATTTCACCACATTTTTGAACTTCTTTGCTGAATGTGTCTTCTGAGAATAACGCACATGAACTGAGAGCGATGTATTTATTTCCATCGGTTTTAGAAGATCATGCTTTCCAGCAGGATGAAGACGCCACCAACACGTATTAGAATGTCGGAATAGTAAAAATACACGGCTTTCTAATTCTTTCATGAGTAAACGGATCCTGGTCATCGTAGAAATGTCATATTTTCTGGAATACACTTCTATTGTGTTTTCGGGAAGTTTGTGCCGCCACTGATGATAATCCAAATCAAGAATCAAGAATAATCCAAAGTACACGAGACAAGAAATAACAGCTTCATTACAAATATTTATATTCATGAGTACCTGGTGAACCTTGGTTACGTTAAACGTTGGAGGATGGTGTGTGCTTTTTCAATTCGCGACTACGAAGCTGAATTTGACAGCTAGTGTGCGTGAAGCGAATGTCAACAAAGAATTGCAAAAAGAATGTGATTTTTAAACGCACCGTTTTTAACGTTTTTTGCAGAAATGTTCGTAATGGTAAGTATGTATCGAAAGAAGTATCCTCTAGGATTTAGTTAAATCACATAAATTTACTGCAGGGGAAAACGTTTTTTTACCGCATCCAAAGGACACTGTCTTTACTTGTGAAAAAGTAAACAAACTTTCAGGATACTAAATTTTAATAAAAATTAATAATTGTGTGCAAAATTTATCTTCCAAACGGTTGGAAAATAAGTTTTCCTTATGCAGTGAAAAAAAATTTGCCGTAGCTTAAGCTGAATTTAATTTATAAGTGTTTTTCTGTGACCTTGTTTCATGCATTATCAGGAGTCGGAGAAAATGAAACCTGCTACGTGGCTGTGGAGTTTGCGGATGTGTTCGATTACGCTGCGGGTGGAAGCCGTTTAGTCGTCGAAGGCGAAAGAGTATTCATTTTTTAATAGTTGGTGTTGAAGAAGTTCACGATGAAGGCTTCAGTGTTTTCTCGTCCTGCCTCCAGTCATCATCTCCAAGCTCGGAACCCCATACAATAAAAATTCGTACGAAAATCTCCTTCTCCAAATGGTTGTTTTCGTGTTCCTGTAAAACTGGCAAAGGGAAGTGCAAACACGTCATGGCTGTTTTGTATCATTTGCTTAAGTATGTTTTATTTTGTTTCTTTATTATTGCACATTTTGCACCAAGTGGGACTGTTTCACACTTTTTCAAAAGTGCGAAAATGTGAATGTGAATACTTGGAGAGTAGAAGTTCGACACGGTGAAATGGAGACTACAAATACGGGAGGTTTTTGTAGGTTCTATCTTTAGCCGTAGTCGTTGGATCCAGTCTAGATACCGCGATTTGTCCGTTTTCGGAGGGAAGGCATGAAAAGAAATTCCGGGGCGATATCTCTGCTTACATCCGGGGACGACACAAACAATACGGCTTTTGAATTTTGCAGATTGTTCGGAGTCAGCTTCCAGCAAATTTCGTCCGACTTGCATGTTCTCCGGGCAATTTGCGCAGCTTTTGACGTCCATATTTCACACGTTCTAAGGAAAATATTTTGAAAAATATTAGAGCACTGATTCAATAGAAGCCAGATCTTTGTATTTTAGGTATTTTATGAACACTAAGCGGATATTTTTATAACAGATTTCATTAATTCGGTTTACCTCTCTCGCAGGTAGATTGACAGAGGGTGTACTTCAACGGCTTTTTTTCACTACTAAATGACAATAAATTTTGGTTCGGAGCATCGAAACAGCTAAGAAAAACTATTTTTCAACAATTTTCACTAATTGTAAGATAAACACGGTACAAGTTTTCGAGAAATCAGTATATTAATTACAGAGAAAATATGCAACGGTTTGTTTACATATTTTTCACTCACATGCGAAACTTTCATAGGTGGCGACACCGTACCTTCGATGACGCGAATTTATGTGGTATGTGAACCATTTGCTGTTATACTTTGAGGCAAGACGGGTCTATGGTACTAGGTGAGGCCGTTTCGTCACTAAGTTGGTTAGGGGAGCGGTATATGAAAACAGTACGGAAGAAAGCAGAAGGGGAATTATTTCCTTGAAGCGTGAAAGAGACAGACTGATCAGGAGCGAGCTTCGGCACTAGCGTTTTGTATTTTGTTTACAAACAAAACACAGTAGACTTCCAAGATGGCTGAAGAATGGTTTTAGCAAGTTGGCCCACCTTAGGATATACTTCTACGCGCCTTGACTTTGAGGTGCGTCCATCCCTTCTACACTGAAAGAAATCAAATGTAAACATTGCATACAATTTTGTGAACATTGCATACAATTGTCTAGTAAATTCACTAGACCAGGGGTTTTCAAATGGTGCTCCGCCGGAAATTTGTGCTCCGCTAAGTTATAGCAAATGCTCCACTTGAAAACCCACCTTGGAATAAAACAATCTTTAATTCGATTTCACAGCGCATACAGTGCTTTATTTTGTTTACTTCGGGTAAAATGCCGTGTAACTGCGGCACGCAACCGAAATATAGTTGTTCCCAGTTAGGTAATGTCAATGCAAGTAGGATTTGTTTTGTTGATGGAAAAATGTAGGTGCTCCATCTATTTTTTTTTTGCTATAAAAAGTGCTCTGCCATAAAAAAAATCTGAAAACCCCTGCACTAGACAAGAAAATTCGTTTAGAAAAATGTAAACTATTACATAGTTGAATAAAATATTAAGTATGATTCCTTGCTATGGTGGCTGAGAACAGACAAACGACCGTAAACGGTTAATTTCCTAATGTTGGCATCTTAATCCTAGTTCCTATATAGGTAATGAAATAAAAATGAAAGTATGGAATATGAAATGTAAATAAATCGAACTGCAGTGCATCATTGTTGTTGCTTCTCTGGTAATCTTGAAGATAATCACCCATCAAAATATATATCCGGGAAAGAAACCCCCGACATTCTCGGATTGAAGCAACGCAGAATTGACGAATTTACGCAAAGCTGAATCAGCTCATGCGACATCTACGTTAGAGCTCAGAACCACAGAAGTGAGGGTGTATGTTTATTTTACGCACTGAAAAGCAAGATTTGGTGGTGATTATTTATTTTATTTCAATTTAGATTCATTTCAGCCATTGAATTTCGTCAGTATATGGTAAGAAAGTTAGAGTTTTGTATATTTACGATGGTTTCAACACGCGATTTGACCAAAGTCATAGATAATCTTCGAAAATTTGAAGTTTGATAATGCATACCGGTTATTGATACTATGGATATTTGCGATGAAATCGATATCATATCAAATTGGCTGATATCATTGATTATGTAGGGGCCGATACGAGAAGGATTTGCAGTATTTTTAGCGCAAAACACCCTATTCATCGTTTACTTAGTTGAAAAAATATTAAAGTTACAGTACTTATAACAAGCCATTCCTCGTAATGTACATAGCACATTGTAAAATGATGATTTTCTAACCTTTTCAGTGTGGAAAGAATACATGAAACCGAGAAATTTGAAGATAAATTCTGATTTTTCTAGAAAATTTGAACGAATTTCATACCAAAAAAACAACACATCCTCATTTTACTCGCTGCGCCATCTGGTTGTAAATCCAACGTAAATTCGTCAATTAATCTGCTCTAAAGAAAGCACGTTTTTTGAGTCACTGCAGAGTGAGTTTTCATCAGTGGTACACGGGACAAAAATCAAAAGTGAGTTCATTCATGGTTTGTTCCAAAAAAAAAGAATCTTTTATCATCGAAGAATTCCTTTTCTGCCAAAGAGATGGATGTCTAAAATTGACGTATACATCAGCTGCAGAACTGGGTACACCTACTGATTACTGAACCTATTTCTAGCTCAAATAGATATATCATATTGATTTGAGGCGATCCAATCTTTTTCTGTCCCATTTGCATCTCCTAGAAGACGAAAACTGGGATCCCTTAAACCCAACGAGTGTTACCAGGTGTAGTTGGGACAGTGCGTTGCAAAAATGTTGCAGTTGTTCATTTAAATTGACCAGTCGAACAACTTCCCATATTCTTACACCACGTACCAGAAACCAGCCCAAATAGACATATCGCTCCAGTTTTCGATCGCGCACAAACCCGATCAATCCGGAGCTCGTGAGAACCGCCATGGCCGGTCGGTCGAGGCACCGCATAACCACGCAGTCGCACACACAATCCAAATGAAATATAGGTATTCATTCAGGCTGACATAAAGCTGCAACGTTTGATTGACTGACTGAGCTGTGAATGTGGGCAGCAGACATTCGTAGCCAAACTGGTTTCCCCCCATTCCGATTTGCACCTGGGAGCCCGGAGGGGATACCAATATCTAGCCAAGATATATTCATGTGCATTTCATTGCATTTCTGGCTGGCACCATCTCCGATAGATACTAACCCCGCGAGAGAGCGGTCACAAGTTATGTCGCAATCATTTGTACGTCACCGGGGAAAAATCTGCTCCGCGCTAATGGGTAAAACATTTTCAACGCTGGACCCGCTGCTGGCGTCGTCCAGCCACACGAGAGGACGAAAAAGTAAATCGTGTCATGCGGATCAAATTAAATTTAATAGATATCGAATCCGACAGAGAGCAATACCAGACCATCAATCGTTCCGGCGTCGTCGAGAAGGGGAATTCCGCAGTCGCTCCGTCGGCAGACACAAAGAGACACAACGGATTATGCAATGCTACCGTCGGAAGCCGGGTGATTAATGGAATCGATCCGTTGGGCCATCTCACGGCGGTAGTGATGTTTGTTCTAAACCACACAGAATCGCTCTCCCACGGACAAGTCATTTAATATCACTTTCAATGCAATTTATGAATGGAAAAAATCCGCAAACTCAACCTTCAATTATATGCAAAGCTTGGAAATTGTGCAAAAATGTTCCGAGCCATAATAAATATGATCTGTGAGTAGATCTTCACTCCGTAATTGTGCCCATCGGCGATCGGAGGGGTCTCTCGTTGCAATTGATGCCGGATGTAACTTATCTCAGTCCTTTTTTTTCGCATAAACTGACTTCCTCTGGAAACGGATCGTCTCTCTGATGAAATCCTTTTTTTTTGTTTCACATTAAACCACTTGTTTGATTGCAATCAGCCGTGTCCAGCCAATTCATGTAGGCATAAAATTCCTGCAACTACTACTGGTGGTGGTTCTGGGGGCACAAATGAGTTTTGACCCCTGAAATGTGCCCTCCAGGCCAGGGCCAATGAGGATCAACCAGCGAGAGGTTGGTCACTCTAATTGCATTTAGATGACTCATTGGCCCCCAGCTCCGGATTTCAGCGCAAGTTCAGCGTGTTGTTCGGCGGCGAAACAGCTGGATCGCGCTCATGGCGCTGTAATCCAATCCGTGGCGCGATCATGCGATCAGAAACACATAATAAGACCCTTAACCATCGCGCAAAGCTGAGCCAAGTGAGCCGCTGCTACTGCTGCGCAATGGTTAGCTCATTACCGCGTTCATAAAGGTTGTGCGCAGAAAAGGGAGAGCTTTGCGCGAGAGATGATTTTATCAGTGCCGTACGCGATTCATTAATTTGAGGGGTAGATTAATTTAATAGAAGTGGTGTGGCGTCGCTGACACCTTGCCGGTAGCACATAACCGAGGAACCATGTGCTCGTGCAGAGGCCTTTGGTCGGGTGGTGCTTAATCGCTACCCCCAAGGGATGATCGCGCTCAATTCACTTCTTGGCGCGATGTTATCTATCGATCGGAGGGTGTTTTGAGTGTAGATCTAGCGACACGGATGACGAAGTGAATCATTTAATCATAGTTGTATGGTTTTGAATTGCTCGAATCATGTTTACTCAAAACGAATAAACACAACGGGAAACGTCGGTGACATAACCGGAGAGACGTAGGACTTCACCAAGGATAGTCAATTTAAATAAAATCTCGATTTTCTCAGTAGTTTTTTAGCAAAATTACATCTCCAACGCTTCCAGAAACATAATTCCCAAAAAAAAAAAAACGAAAAATTATTCTATTCAGCAAGTTTCGCAGAACGGCAACAAGAATTTCGAAATCCATTTGTTGGTGGTAACTACAACAATCGTACTGGAACGAATTTGATTTGAGTTGTTAATTGAAGAACACAACTTCCACTGTCAGAATTTTTTTCTAACAGTTTCTAGCAATTTGACGCAATTTTTAACCATTGTTTCTGATACAATTTCGTAGAAGTTCAACAATCGATCGAAAAGTCCTCAACCATCAAAATGCCCAAAAACAATCCCAAATTCACACAAGCTCTTCCCCGGCAAACAAATTACACTGATGTCGCTTTTTACGCGGATTTCGGAATTTACGTAGATTTTGGAATTTACGCGGTTTCTTAATGTGACACGTGTCAACCACGTAAAAAGTAACTCCGGTGTATAAAAAAAATCCATTTGCTTATTATTATTATTTCAAATGTTACCTTAGTGGCCCTGAAAAGCACCATAGATTTCATACACGAAAGCAATGGGTGACCATTTTCAGCATCTTTCGCAGAACGGCAACAGAAAATCTGAAATCAGTTGTTGGCAGCTACTGAGGCAATCGCAATGGAACTAATTTTCACCTCAATTTGTGCAGAGTTCATGAACAGTTAGCAAGAAAGAATATAAAAAAGAGTTCAATATTCTTCCCTTCACTTTCCATCATGCATTGGATGTGATTATGGATGTGACTGTCCATTTCAACCCCCCAGTGCAATTATTTCAATAATTCAAATTTACCACTTACGAACGAATTTACTTTTCCGTACATACCTAATATCGCTTCTCTGTCAACTAACAAACCGAAATATGACCATCAGCGAATTCAATTTCGCAATTAAACCACTCAAAATGCTTAATATCGAAGCCGCAAAAGTTACATCCACACGCGGAATCATGTTCGATTTTCGGTTTTTGTTTCTCTATTCCACTTTTGATCAGTATTCATTGTCATAGGATGGTTTAAATATTATAGAATAGCATGTAGAAAGGTTTCCCATCAACAGAAATTTGAAATTCATAATGCAACTATACAAATCAACCACCTGTCCATTATACCCCCACTGTCCGTCTTACCCGCGGCTCCCCTACACTTATTCGATTCTGTATTGTGTATCCGCGAAACAAAAAAAAAGGTTCCTGAAGTGAAAACCGCTTCACTAAGTTGCACTCTACCACTACGATTTCGTATTTTTTATAAACTTCAATAGAATTCGAGAAAAAACGGAACTCAAAGAGGAAAACAGTTGGAAAACACATGGTTTGTTTACATTTGCATCATACAACCATAAAATCCGGTAGACGGCGACACTCTACTTTCTACGTCCCGAAATGCCGTCGGTGCGGCTTGACGTTTACTATGATAGGCTTGGGCGACATCTGCAGAGCTCTGTACCAGGGGTATGACTAAAACGTCAAATCCCTCATATTGCCAGTAAACCCAATATTACTGCGGTTCACTGACATTTTGGTTCTGTCTATTACTGTTGCTTACAACTCGGTCCGGTTATATAGTCGAATAGCGGCTAACTTTAAACTCCATGTTAAATGTGAATACCTCCATGTGAAACCGTAATATGAAAATCGCTCATGCAGTTAGAAATAAAGCAGCGCATTTTTCTTTATTTTTACTATCTCCATGATTTCAACGATTTCAATCCTCGCGAATGATATGTTGGTTAACAAATGACACCATATTGATTTTAATTTTGGGTAGCCTATATTCAATTGATGTCTAACCCCTGCTCTGTACAGGTGAATGTTCCGTAGGATTAGCTTTATTCAATCAGTTTCGAAGTATTTATTGATTGATCGCTCTTACAAAAATAGGCATAGTAAATTATTAACGTTATCATTCCGACACAGCGTTAACTTCATAGACACAACCATTTAGAATCAATAAGTCTGTTGCGTTGGCAGCATTTATATCTTGTTTTAGCTGATAAGTTCTTGATTCGTATTTAAACTGTGATTTCGTTGTTTCATCTTTTTACTAATTAATAATTGATTTTATTGCGAAAACAACATTGATTGCTTATAATTCCATTTTTTCAAGGTTCAACTTACTAACTAGCTTTTGCATTAAAAATTTTTTTTTTTGAGTTTTATAAATTATTTTGACGTAGGACTACGTCTTTTGGTAGGGTGTAAGTTCAAAGTTCGAAAACGAGCCGGCTGAACGAAAACGAGCCGGCTGAACGAAATGGTATAATAAAATGTTTACGCGTTGTAGCTTGTTACTTATTGATCCAAAAACTTGTTTCAATAGCTTTGAAACTACTTTGACAACGCACTATTGAAATCACGCAAATGTGTATATAAGCGGGTGCTTGCTCGGAAATCCTTTTAGTAGTGACTGTGAAGTGGCTAGAGAATGTTCTCTCTCGTTCGCCACAGCACTATGCTCTCTCTCCCCAAATCCCGTTTTTATTCTGCTACCGGTTTAAATGAATCCTCTAGTTGAAAGCGTGTCGATGATGGTTCGATGCGCTTTGCATACAAATGGTTATCTGGGTTATGAATTCTATAGCGGAGAATACGAAGTGTTGATGTGGGGATCTCTATTTCACAATATCAATTAAACCGCATTGTTTGATGAAAGCAATTTGGCCTGTATTGAATTTTCACGAAAGCTTTGAGTAGATTGGTACGGAAGCTCACATGGATTTCGTAAACTGTTGGTTTGTCTACCAATAGGTGCCTAGAGTTTACTTTCAGTAAATGTCTCGGAGAAGTGAAGCATCTGACAATGAGAACACAAATCTCGATCTGACTTGTTCTCAAGAGAACAAGAATCAATCATCTCCTGTTGTTTCTATAAAGCCACCCATCAATCATTTTCTGGACCACCAGCCAATTTGAAAGAGTCGAATTCTATATAGTTCCCCGTATGAATACTAATACTCAATCACTCGCACACTTTTGAGAAGAACGTTCAGCAAACCTTCAAAACATCTATTCATTCGTTCATTGAGAGTTGATTCGGATGCAACTTTAAACGAATGATTACTAAATCTACGGTAGTCCTACGTCCTCCTTGTTGTTATATCACAGATATAAGACATTTCTAGTTTTTTAGAAAAAAAAAATCTAAATATAAGACCTAAAAAATCTTAATCAAAGTAAAAAGGTAGGAAAATGTTTTAATTTTCTTCTAAAAATACCAAAATGAATTAAAAAAATACACTGCAAAATAATAGGAGTAGTAAGTTTCTTCGTTTTCTTCAAAAATTAATGCTTCTTTCTGCAAAAATGGTTACAAATTTAATATTCAAAGTATTGTCCATCGCTTGTCACAACTTTTTCCCATCTTTCTGGAAATCACTGATCCATTTGCGGAAATAATCGGCTGGTTTATCGGCTAACCACGAATCGATCCAATTTTTGACTTCATCAAAATTCAAGAAGTGCTGGCCAACCAGGCCATGTTTGATCGAAAAAGGTAGTAATCGGACGGAGCAATGTCTGGAGAATACGGTGGGCGGGATAGGACCTCCCATTTCAGCGTTTCCAAGTATGTTTTGACCGGTTTCGCGACATGCGGTCGAGCTGCAAAATAACGTTATCGAGTCTTTGCTCGTATTGTGGCCGTTTTTCCTTCAGAGCACGGCTCAAACGCATCAATTGTCGTCGGTAGAGTCCCCCGTAATGATTTCATTCGGTTTTAGTAGCTCATAGTACAACACCCAGCTGGTCCCACCAAATAGACAGCATAACCTTCTGGCCGATGTTGATGCATGGCCGGGGTATCCATACGTTGCCCGACGTTTAGGATTGTCGTAATGGACCCACTTTTCATCGCCAGTAACGATTCGATGCAAAAAACCCTTTTTTATGCCATTGGAGCAGTTGTTCGCACGTGAAAATATATTCGCACGGCGGATATGGTTTTCTTAGCTACTCCAAGTGTATCTGCAAGTTCTTGTTGTGTTTGTGACGAATGTTGATCGAGTAAAGCCTCCAATTCTTCATCTTCAAACTTTTTTGGCGGTCTGGAACGTTCTTCGTCTTTCAAGTCAAAATTACCACTTTTAAACCGTGCAAAACACGTCTGACACGTTCGCTCAGTTGGAGCATGGTCACCATAAACTTCCAACAAAATGCGATGACTTTCCGCGCTTTTTTCTTCATATCGAAGTAATGAGGTAACACTCCCCGCAAAAACAATCTCGTTGGTACGAAATTCAACATATTCGAAGTGGCAAAAAACTATGTTGTTTACTCTTCAACTTTTTGATATATACTGAAAAAGACGCGCAATGACAGTAGCTCTCTAACGAATGTCTGGAAATTAGATTCACTGGAATAATAATCAAGTCACACCATCTGTTGTGAAACCGAAGAAACTCACCGGTTTCTCACTTATATTTAAAAACATACCAAGAACAATTGATGTTTCAGAACCTAAAGGGTGTGTCACAACAAATTGCATCACGGAAAAAACGCTGTAGAAATTCGCCCAGTAGACCGATCCTTTTGAAAATTTTAGACAGTAAAATAAAAACTATTAAACAACTTTTGGCATTTTCTTTTTATTCATACTTCGAGCCCAAGCCCGTATGCTCGCACCTTCCTCTTTACCCCGTCCATCAGGTTCTGTACAACGTCAGGTTGTAGTTTTTTTTGAACAGAAATCCATTTTCTCTTGAAGTCCACCTCCGATTTGACAACTTTTGGGTTCTTCCGGAGGGCCTGCTTCATAATCGCCCAATATTTCTCTATTGGGCGAAGCTCCGGCGCGTTGGGCGGGTTCATTTCCTTTGGCACGAAGGTGACCCCGTTGGCTTCGTACCACTCCAACACGTCCTTTGAATAGTGGCACGAAGCGAGATCCGGCCAGAAGATGGTCGGGCCCTCGTGCTGCTTCAATAGTGGTAGTAAGCGCTTCTGTAGGCACTCCTTAAGGTAAACCTGCCCGTTTACCGTGCCGGTAATCACGAAGGGGGCGCTCCGCTTTCCGCAAGAGCAGATCGCTTGCCACACCATATACTTTTTGGCAAACTTGGATAGTTTCTGCTTGCGAATCTCCTCCGGAACGCTGAATTTGTCCTCTGCGGAGAAGAACAACAGGCCCGGCAGCTGACGAAAGTCCGCTTTGACGTAGGTTTCGTCGTCCATTACTAGGCAATGCGGCTTCGTCAGCATTTCGGTGTACAGCTTCCGGGCTCGCGTCTTCCCCACCATGTTTTGCCTTTCGTCGCGGTTAGCAGCCTTTTGAACCTTGTATGTACGCAGGCCCTCCCGCTGCTTGGTCCACTGGACGAATGAACTTGACAAATTCAACTTATTGACGACATCCCGGACCGAACTTCTCGGATCACGTCTAAACTGCTTAACTACGCGCTTGTGATCTTTTTCACTGACGGAGCATCCATTTTTGCCGTTCTTCACCTTCCAGTCGATGGTTAGGTTCTCGAAGTATCGTTTTAGTACTCTGCTGACCGTGGATTGGACGATTCCCAGCATCTTACCGATGTCCCGATGTGACAACTCCGGATTCTCGAAATGAGTGCACAGGATTAATTCACGTCGCTCTTTTTCGTTCGACGACATTTTTCCAAATTTACGAAAAATTGACAGTGAAGCATGGCCAACGTGATCTATACACTCTTATCTGATTATAAGCGGAAGCTGAAGATATAATTCCTAAAAATTAAATTTCTACAGCGTTTTTTCCGTGATGCAATTTGATGTGACACACCCTTTATAATAGATAGAAAGTTGGCGTCTTTGACAAGAGTCCATAATTTAATATTATCTTTAACATTGTCCGCTATCTTGACTTTAAAAATTAGGATTAGTTGTAGTTTTTTCAAAGAATACATGATGAGTTGTTGTTACAAAAACTGTTTTCCCGCAGAAGTGCCCTTCTTTCGATGTATGGATGATTCATTGGCTATTGTATGGGCTATTTATATAATTCTTTCCAGAATTAAAAAAAATACTTTTCGAGAAAAATATTTTTAGTTTTAAAAATAGAAATAAATTTAAAAATGGTGCTGCCATCTCCTAAGACAAGTGAACATAAAATTCGTCAAACGAAAATATTCTTTAGTTTAACGGATAGAATGTATGTAAAAACTTTGTTTGCATTGTTGGTGTTTCCTGGTGGGGATAAATAGTGGTGAGAACTTCGTCTCACAATGACCGTCAGCGAAGCCATAGATAATGTTTATTCTGATCGACCGGAAACAACCGATTAGAACATTAATGGAGTACAATTGTGTACCGGCCACCCATTGATTCACTCGAAAATAAGTTTATCGCATCCGATATTCCACTAAAATAACATCAAAAGTCCATCAACGTGAGCTCAAATCCTGCAAGCAACTATGTTGCGTCGTTAGTCGATAAATAAATTGAACCATGTTGGGACAACTTGTTTCGGAATACATTTCCACATTGTTTATAATGTCGCTGTAAAATGTTATCACATTCATACTCTCCACTTTGGCCCCAGGTCATTCCCTCCGCAACCGCCAATATTGGTGCTGTCCCAAAACGGCTCTTGCCAGGGAACTAACTTGAGGCGACGAACCCGAAAATTACACTTCACTTACTGAGCCTGAGTCACGATCCTGACCGCGCGGCAGAAGCTGTTGATGCCTTCCGGTGTCGTCTCTATGGCCGTAATTGGTCTTCGGGGACGCAACTCTAAATTAGCAGTCCCCCATCATATGCTTCCGATAGTAATCTAGCGTTATTAAATTATCCTTCCCCTTTTTTCTTTTTTTTCCACAGATCCGAGTCAACGTGTTGGACAAGAACGATAGCCCACCGACGTTTCGTGACGTTCCGCTGTTGTTTTCCGTATCGGAAGATTTGGCCGTGGGGCAGACGGTAGCGCAGATAACGGCCACCGATCCGGACACCCTCGGTTCGCTCGAGTATGCCCTGGTGAAGGGCGACACCGGAAAGTTTCTGCTCGAGAAGGATACCGGACTGCTCAAACTCCGGGACACGCTGGATCGCGAAACCGAAGACACCTATCGGCTGGTGATCAGCGTTACCGATGGCATCCAGAGCACCGAAACCACAGTCACCGTCCAGGTAAGTCTCGCGCTGTCCGCCGCAATTCGTATAAATTTTAATTTTAGTGATGCCAATCCGATTCCGGCCTTTCGGTTGAGTTTGATTGATTACTGAAAAATCATAAAAGCTTTCCCAGGGCTGCACCGTCTCACTCACCACGGAACATTCGGGTTGTGTGTGTTGATCTGAAAGGCATTAAAAAGATTCCACCTCCTCTGCCTTTAATTTTGCATTTGGTACGATGCATACGGAGTGTGCAATTTTTAATTTCACTGCCCGAGGCGATTATCCAATATCACTCCGCTTGTTGTTGGAAGGAGGAACGAGAACGCGCGTACATAATCTCGGACCGGATCGCATTCAGGACTTTTGAAAAATCCGCATCCTCTCGACGCTTGACTCTGTGTGTGCTTTTGGGGGTAATAAAATGGACACCAAACGCCGCCAAAACATGATGACGAGCTGCGTTTTATTTTCGGCTCAGCTCACCGCCCCTTCTCTACCTCCTAACCCCCCCCCCCCCTTCCGCGTTCGGTTAGAATTATAATACAAGTTTTAAGAAACGATGGCCGGCCGGGTTCGGTAGTGAATAATGCGCCTCGCAGTAATTTCTGACTCTGCGACCAAAGTCGCTGTTTCGGCTGCTACTCCTCGGCCGGAATGGTAATTTTCGACAATCATTTTTCATCATCAAAGATTTACCACATGTCAAAGTCAAAAAAGGATCTCACCACTTTGCTCCCTTGGCCCGCCACACCACTCACTCCGTGCGTTGTTCTACGATTTCGGAATTTTTATTTCATTTCCCCACTGCCTGTGTCGCTACCTTTTTTGGGGCAAGTTGGAATCTGTGTGCAGGGTTGTCAAGAATATTTTTCAAAAAACTGGAAGATTGCTCTCAAAAAACTGGAAAAATACTGAATCGTTTTATTTTAAGAAGTTCGGCTATGAATTCTATCACAATTTCTCCTGTCACTGTGCAGTCGCCTACCATGATTACTCTCCAGCACTGCCCATGTTTGCATAGGAGACGTAAACGACAAAATGAACAAAATCGACTTTTTCGCTGTATCGCACTCTACACAATGTAATACGTTTGCTCAGAATACAAACAAACATTTTTTGTTCGAAAACATTTGAGCAATTTAAAAAAAAACCTTTCCGAAAAATCACTGTTTGTCCGCATAACAGACGTAGTTTCATACAGCTTTCATACATCGTTCGAAAATCAACAATTGTCAGCATTATGTGCTATAAGCTAAATCTTCATTTGAATCACATTCTTTGTAGAGTCCAAACATTTATGCCACGATGGTATCTTATTACTTAGTGTTTCCTAATAGATGAATATAAGAACCCATTGAAACGCTGCTCATATAATTACTATTTTCTGTACACTGCACTGTGATGAACAAAGAGAAGCCATTTGTTTTAATGTTATGATTACCTGAGTTTATGCATTTGAATCTTCAAGTAGATAATGAAACAATCAGATCAGTAATAAAATTAAAATTATATTGGTTCTTAGCATTATAACTTATTGGATTCAACATTGAATTATTCCACATACTCAGCATTTACTCATACCGTTGGAATAAGTCACTACACCATCTTTATGCGATTGATCGTGATATTGGTTAATCATGTTGCTAAAATTACCAACATTACAGATTGTCATTACAAATTAAATGAATTGAAAAAACACGAACATGCTGTTCTTATCATATCCCAGAGTATTCTTCAGGAAAAAAGTACTATCATAGACTCGCAACAAATAAAGAGCACCTTTTCCAGACATTTCACTAAATTTCTTCCAAACCTTTTCGATTTTATCCGAAAACAACTGAAACTACCGACGGAGACGTTTTGACTGTTATCGGAATTGTAAATACTAACGCTACAAACAGAGCAACCTGATGATTACGTCTAGCAATGCGGACAAGTGTTTATTGAAACGATTGATTGTCCGCATAAATAGACGCAAGGTGAATGTTTGAAAGTATTGATAATAAAAAATTCAAATGGAAAAATTATGTTATAATCCGCAAAATCACCTAGGCCCTCTTTTTGCCGATAATACACTTCAACTGAACAGATCATTTCATCGGAAATTTGCATGGTTATGCTTGTAGGCCAAAAAACAACAAAAATGCGTTTTTCCAACACTAATGGTGTTGTCTATTACGTTTCCTATGCAATCATGGGCAGAGCAGGTGTTATATCAAAATTGATCCAAGCAAGTGTGATTTGAAGAATTTCAACAATTCATTGTACTAGTCCAAAAAGGCTTCCAACTCACGCCATCTGTCATTTAACAACGTAAATAAATTCATTCTGTTTGAAAAACGACGAATAAATATTTGAATATTGTTCATACAAACATACTAACATCGCGATTAAAAATAGGGGATATGGGTTGAATATGGGTTGAAATAAGCCAAATTTAAGAAGAATCTGCATAGGGCCATCCCAATGTCATGGAAAAAAAAGTAATGAAGATGGTAGATTTTCGAGCGACATAGCATGCGCTGCCATAACTATTTCTCAAATAGTGACGTCAGTCGTTTTGTTTATCTTTGATTGCCTTTGATTGTGAAAATGCTATTTTCAGGAAACAATTTTTCAATTAAAAACGTACATTTTTCAGAGCTCCCGCTGAATATGAGGCTTATTTTGATAGCGTGCAGTGAATATTTGTGAAATCACGTCGACAAAGACGGATAAAAGTGATATTTCCATGTGCCATTTTCGTTCCCCCACTTTCATAGAAACAAACTAAGTATCATTATTTTAACGTTACGAAGTTCATGTTTCGAAGGCTCTCAGTGTTGGTGTGTATATTGTGAGAGAATAATCGCCAATCAATCAAAATTTCACCGAAAATGTTACTGCTTTCTAGAAGTAAGCATATTTCATAAAATAGCGAAGAACCATCAATTAACCATTCGAGCAGATCAAAATAACGTTACCCACCACTCGAACATTACTGGAAAACAATATTTGAGGATCTTTTTTTCTAGAACCTCTACAAAATACGATTTTTTTAATAAAACCCGAAAAATCTAGTATTTATTCATCGACAATGTTATTCATTTCTGGTTATACATCACTGCATCAAACCTAATCTCAATCGTTTGTTCCTTTCCTGCTAACTCGAATTTTGACATTTCTGTAGTGTTTCTTTTGACCATCTTCGTTGCTGTTAAGTTCGCACCCACGAAGAATGTGGAATAAACTATTTTCGTATACTACTTCAGCTCATATTTCCATAACGCAGTTGCTTTGTGGTTAGTGTCCCGTGTTAGACACTTTATTCTAGGGTGATTAGGTTCCTCCCCCCTCTCTAAGGGAGGGCTGTCATACAACACAAATTTCTGCATAACTCTAGAACTAATCAAGCAAATTGAGCCAAATATGACATGTGGAGGTTTCAGGGGCCAATAAATATTTCTTTTGTGGTTCAACACTCCGCCCCCTCTCTAAGAAGGAGGGAGGGGGGCTGCAAACTCGAGAACTAATCAAGTGAATGGAACCAAATTCGGCATGTGGAGGTTTGAGGAAATAATAAATATTTCTATGGTGGTTCGACACTCCTTCTCCTCTCTCCTCGAGCGCATAACTCTAGAACTAATAAAGCAAAACTCGAGGAAAGAATCGTCCGATTTAAGATCCCTTCATTTTGCTATATTTTCTGTATCAAACATGTACTCCATGTAACGGAGAAACATGTTATTTGCAAGTGTTTCAAGAACCTTAAACGAAAATTGTGTCTCAAGATAATTTGTTCTTGTAATGTCGAATATTGGTTGAATTACTAGGAAATTTATAGTAAAAAGAAATTGTAGAGGGTCGATTAAAAGATCAATCAATGAACAGTTCTGCGATTGGACTCATGAACTTGCCCTTAGTAAGAAAACGTGAATGTTTGAAAGTATTTATAATAAAAAATTCATTTCGGATGGGACGAAGTTTGCCGAGTCAGCTAGTGTTACATAAAAGTGGTTACACTGAAGCACACATATAAAAAAGTAGAAGGGTCTGAGCCAAGAGGCACGAACGGAAACTTGACGTAGGACTTTGGGGAGATTTTGTAAATGTTCAGAAATCCATAAATTTAACTCATTCAGTACTGCAAATGGTGGCTCTAGAAAAAAACCATTGGGTATATGAAGTGAACTGAACTTAAAACGGATTGTAAGAGTCGTAGAAACACGCCCGAATTATATACAAACATATTGTATGTTGCTCTTCCCCCACAGCGCAAGCAGCGAGTAAAATCTAAAAAAAACACATACCTACTTCAATCACTAAATTGTTCACTTGTTCTACCAGCTTCACTGTTTGAGCTTGAGCTTAAGCTTGAGTAGACTGTACATTTCGTAGTTGCTCTCCGTAACCTGGACCAGCGAAACTGCACAAAGAACACACCGAATGACGCTTGGGAGTATCATTGTGCTAGTTTCCACATCGTTAGAGTCACCAGGGGAAGGGAAGGAATGTTGGTATGATATTCACCGCAAAATAACTCAAAATAACTCAAAATACTACATCTTTCAATGTTTATTAGTGTCTTGTTCAATGTTTCTGAACTTAACATGTTTGCCATTACTAATGATTCTCGGTAGATGTCGTAACAATAGATGTTACATTCTATATTCAGAGAAAATTTCATCTCCTTAATAGTGCAAAGTGCCGTTATCTACCAAATTAACAAAACGGCTCTAGATTGTAATTTTATTTGGTGAGAATCCGACGAACCTCCGGAATGAACTGATTTTGGATATATTTGGAATCATCATCAATGGCAGTATAATATAGGAACAAGTCTTGAAAGTTATCCGGTTTTGTCAGTTTTGATTCCAGCAACCCTTTTTTTCTCAGAATGAGTTAATTCGTTGCTTTAATGTATTGAAAAATGAGCTAGGTTCATCGCAGTTATAAGTATATATCTGGTTGAAACTATTTAGAACTTTTCGCTTTTTAGTTTTTTTCAAATGCCCAACTTTTTCATAAAGTTCAACAAATCATAATATTTTATATCCAACTTTCTGGTGTTCTGGTCACGTAAATTTTGGCATAGAAGTGGTCACATACTATAAAAAAACATACAGATAAACGGGTTCACATCAACAAAATTCTCAATTTTATCAGTGTTTCTGAACAAAACACTGCACGCTATTTTATATGTGTGAGTAATTTTCGTGTACGAGACAAACAAAAATTAAGCTCATCTGTAGTATATGTCAAACCATGTTGAACTCAAGCATCGATACATACATACGTGATACATGAGAGAGAAACGAACTCATTTTAGGAAAGGCGCTTCAATATGCAATGAGGTCCATTTGACGGGGAAGAATGAAATGAGATAATCTACGAAAAATGTAACGATTCATTAAGAGTTTCAAACGCATATTGCATAAAATCGTTATTGCGACATAAGTTGTGTTGTATACCATTAGACAGGAAATTTATCCAGCATTTTTTTGTTGTTGCTCAAAACATGAACAGTGAACATGGTAAAAAAGTTAACAATTTGACGGTTAAAATGGATATGTTTTCTTTCGATTGCACTAACCACTCGCTTCCCACCTCGATGCAACGAACAATCTTTTTGCCTAAACTCGGGCATTAGTTTACAATGTGAGTTGATGCGTATAATCAATTATTCTCCATTTATCGATGATAGGCATTTATCAATTACTAGCTAACCCGGCAAACTTCGTCCCGCCCATTTACTTGATTAATTCTCGAGTAATGCAGAAATTTGTGTTTTATTTGTATGGCAGCCACCCCTAAGAGAGGGGGGAGGGGTATCTAACCACCATAGAAACATTCATTGCACCCTAAAGTTTCCATATGCCTAATTTGGTTTAATTTGCTTGATTAATTCTCGGGTAATGCAAAAATTTGTGTTTCATTTGTACGGCAGCCCCCCCCTTTGAGTGGGGGAAGGACTGTCTAACCATCATAGAAACATTTATTGCACCCTAAAACTTTCACATGCCAACTTTGGTTTCGTTTGATTGATTAATTTCCGAGTAATGCAAAAATTGTGTTTCAGTTGTATGGCAGCCCCCCCCTTTGAGTGGGGGAAGGACTGTCTAACCATCATAGAAACATTTATTGCACCCTAAAACTTTCACATGCCAACATTGGTTTCGTTTGATTGATTAATTTCCGAGTAATGCAAAAAATTGTGTTTCATTTGTATGGCAGCCCCCTCTAAGAGAGGGGGAAGGAGTATCTTATCACCATAGAAACATTTATTGCATCCTAAAACCTCCACATGCCAAATTTGGTTTCATTTGCTTGATTAATTCTCGAGTAATGCAGAAATTTGTGTTTCATTTGTATGGCAGCCCCCCCTTTGAGTGGGGAAAGGACTGTCTAACCATCATAGAAACATTTATTGCACCCTAAAACTTTCACATGCCAACTTTGGTTTCGTTTGATTGATTAATTTCCGAGTAATGCAAAAAATTGTGTTTCATTTGTATGGCAGCCCCCTCTAAGAGAGGGGGAAGGAGTATCTTATCACCATAGAAACATTTATTGCATCCTAAAACCTCCACATGACAAATTTGGTTTCATTTGCTTGATTAATTCTCGAGTAATGCAGAAATTTGTGTTTCATTTGTATGGCAGCCCCCTCTTTGAGTGGGGGAAGGACTGTCTAACCATCATAGAAACATTTATTGCACCCTAAAACTTTCACATGCCAACTTTGGTTTCGTTTGCTTGGTTAATTTCCGAGTAATGCAGAAATTTGTGTTTCATTTGTATGGAGCAGCCCCCTTAGAGAGGGGGGAGGGGTCTCAAAATATCACGAAAACCTTCCCCGGCCCCAAAAACCCCTACATACCAATTTTCATGTCGATCGGTTCAGTAGTTTCCGAGTCTATAAGAATCAGACAGACAGACAGACATCACTCCATTTTTATATATATATAGATTATTCTATTGTATGTTGCCCAATCAATTCGTGCTGAATTCACGTTTTTATCGTGTGGGTCTTGCCACTAACAATTTATGTAATTGTGGTACCAGATATCATAATATCGAGCATGTTGTTTGGTCATGTACAAATGAAATTAATGAATTTAGCTGGCTACTGATCTGGAAGTTCGATAGAGTATACTCACGCATATTAGATAGCTTGAGTAGTCGCGATCGTAATAACCCATATATGTCTTCCTAAGAAACCTGCTTCACTTCCTCGAATGCGCATACCCATTTTCCTTTCCCTTTCCTATACATAAGCAGAGCTTAGCACCCAATGAGATCAATTCACTACATCACGATCTTCGCAAGAGAGCACTCATAACCATATAATACTCAATATACATCACTGGACTATAAAGTTATTACAAACAGTGTTCCGGACAACGTGGCGACGAATGAGAAAATGCTATTTTAATCGATAATATATTTCTGTAGTCATAGATTTATTTGACTTAGGCTTATATTTATGTAGATCTTAACTATTCAGATTTGTGTTTAAAAATGATACAATGGCTCTTGGTCTTCTTCTGCATAATTGAATAAGCAGAAGAAAAGGGTAGTAATGGCTTTGACGGTATTTTTCGTACATTTTTGAACAGAATGTGGTTCCGGATTCTACCACGTTATCCCATCTAACCCGTTAAAGGATACAAGCTCATACAGGAAAGGATTTTTCCAGGGCATCCATTTGATGTATCAAAAAAGAAAAAATTGAAACAATGAAAAAACTCAATTCAAATGCAATTACTACACACAATCACAGTCCTATGTCAAGATCCCGTCCGTGCTCCTAGGCTCAGATCCATCAACTTCTTAAAAATACTGGAATATTTTAAGGTTTAAGTGTTTGGCTGAATCGAGCTAAAAAATTGGGTGGATTATAGATATGATATAACCGCAAAGGTGACGTGGGACTAGCTTAGCTTAACAATCATTTGTTTGTATTGATTAAATTTTTGATTGAATTAAACAATTTACGAATTCAGTCGAATTCAATAAATTTGCTTTGTGAGTGAAGAGATTGAATAAATGCTATGTAAGATCAATTCATGCATTGTGATAGATTATGTTCTTCGTTACAAGTAAATTTAATGGCAGTCCATTCACGTTTGGTATGATGCCCAGGACAAAATATGTGAACGGAAGAATTATGAAACGTTTATTTTATTTTACATTTCCCTCTGAAGTTCGATCTCTCAAGTGCACGTACTTCTCGAACCGCGAATTTGCTTGATTTGATGAACTTCAGGCACTCAGTGCCAGCAATTCAGTGAGCAGAAGATATGAAGGCATATCCTTCAATGCAATCTTGTATAACCGAGTCAAAGCGTTGTGTTCGTACCCGTTTTTGTAATCCGTGTGCAAAAAAAAACATGCTGGTGAGGAAAGTACCCCCTGATTGCATGAATCAACAACTTCAACTCATACTTTTTATGTTATAGATCCTTTGAACTTGAAAGTTCATTCGCCTCTAATGTCTGCTAGATTTCCCCTGGTTCTTAAGTTTAGAAGACCATGTTGAGGAAACACATTCTAGTCTGCACAAAGGCAAGCGAGTACAATAGTATAAAAGTGCATTTATTTGCAAAACCGATTTCCCCACGCTCCTTGAATTTAAAGTCTGTGTTAGGGAAATACATTTCAGTGGGAACAAAAATACCCCCGACCTGCATTAATTTGCAATGCCAATTCCCCCAGACACCTTGGTTTTGAAGTTTGTGTTTGGGAAACACATTTCGGTCGGAACAAAAAATACCCTCGATTTGCACTAATTTGCAATACCAATTTCCACGCTCGGATTTGAAGTCTGTGTTAGGGAAACACATTTCAGTCGGAACAAAAATACCCCCGACTTTCATGTGTTTGCAATACCGATTTCCCCAAGGCTGCTTGGTTATGATGGCTGTGTTGGGGAAACCGTAAATCGGGCCAATTAAAACGAGTTAGATAACGCTTAACATTTTACAGTTATTCAATTGTATGTATACATTTTATTAATTGCGATAGATGCGTAGAAATATTCCCTATCAATTGATGCAAACATCTATACAGTAAGAAATGTTCGAGTTATAAGCATACGGAATCTTTCATTTTTTCTGGCATGTTCTGTGTTTATGTTCTCATTTTACACCCCATATACTCCGGTTAGACGTAGTCCCACGTCAAAATTGAAGAATACAGTTTCAACTGGAATATTGGCAACGCTGCCAATGTGTATTGAGGGCAGGGCAGAGGGAGAGAGAGTGCAGCAGTCCCACCCGGGGGGCGTGGGGTGGATGAGTCTGAGTGCAACTGCGCACACACTCGTTTGCATTTCGCCCGGCCACGCATCAGTCGCGAAACGCAATCACGACGGTCATCTCACATCTTGTGCAGCTAAAAGGTTCGCCAGCCGGAGTTCGGAGAAAGGGCAGGGCGGGAGACCCACGGCGGAAGCGGCGAGCGAGAAAAGATAAGAAGCTGGCAAAAAATGGTATGTAAAAGAGCCCACCTTTTAATCTCTCCAGCCTTTTTTTTTTTCCTCTTAAAGTTAAATTAAATGTAATTCTTGTGTAAAAATCAAGCTCTTTCTCCCTCCCGCCGACGTTCCTCGTTCTCGGGTGGATTGCGGGTCATCAGCGGTTAAACCTTTGGGACGCGGCAACGGGTATGACCCTTTCGGTGGTACTTTCGACCGGTGGATTTGGAGTCATGAAAACGCAGCTGTGGAAGAACGGCCTGAAATTCTACATTCCACAATGTTGCGGTCGTCCAAATTCGTAACGATCAAACATTTGTCGAATCGTCGTCGGCTTCGGTACTCCGAAAGAGAATGGCATGAAAAATGTGAGCTCTCAGAATGATATGCCCACCACCGCGTCCAACCCTGTTGCAACAGAAGACCCCCGAAAAAGCGGACCGAAAAGGGATCCAAAAAGTCACTTTTCACAACGTCAATCAAACTTTTCAATAAAACGCTCCGTGGCAATCGGTTGCGAAATGGCGATACAATAATCCACGAGCAAATAGGTTGGGTTCTGTGGAAGGGAATTATAACTCATTTTAATACCTGTGAATTATCATCAAAAATGTCTTGCGATCCATCACTATCACATTAATTATAGCCTCCTTTTGGGGCTCTCGCTTGGGCTTGGACTTAGGCTTTTTTCCCCTGGTATGTAAAGTAAGAAAATACCCGACGTTGTTGATGCTTGATTTACTCCATCTGTTCGGCTCAAATCTCTTCCACCCAACAAACAGGGCTTTGATTGTGGCGGCCGGTAGACGCATTACCGGCCAAAGGCCGAAATCATCGCTTATATAAACGTGAATCGTAAACGTGGCTTGTGGGCTTGCTGAGCTTGGAGTCCAAAAACGCAGACAGTGATGAGATAACCGTATGCGTGGTTATTTGTGGTGTGCGCGCGCTCGCGTATGATCCGCTAGGTCAGCGCTGAAGTACTTCTAAAAATACAGCTCATCAGCATCTTCCATTTCGGGCCGGACTTTAACTGGATGGCCGCCCGTGCCCCTTTGCGAGTGATAGGAACATGCACGTAATCGGTGGATAATTGCCGTAAGAAACCCAAAACCACAACGCCTGTGGTGAGGCTGTAATGTTGATTTTACACCAAACGGTGTTTAATTGTTGCGACGGTAGTGACCTTACCGGGCAAAGTAGGACGTGGTGACGATTGGTATCTCAAACCGAAGGTTGCGTCCATCGCTCGGCTGGCTCGCGAATGGAAATTGGTCTGCAGATAAGGATTGTTCAAAAAGTTTTGAAGTTTTGTTTAACAGTGTGAGGAAGAGTACGCATTTAAGAAAATTGTAAGAATGTTTTTTCGTATTTAATTTGGAATTCTGTTGGGAGTTTTTACTCCAGATGGCACCACTTGCACTCGCGCTAACATATATGCAACTACTGCAACATAAACAGAAATAACCGCTCAGAGAAAGTTTAAGGCCACATGTAGGCTAGAAATATTTTGACGCGGGAAAACATCATAGCTATAAGACGGTATGACCAAACCAGAATACCTATTTCGTGGTTCAATAGTTTTGAATTGCAATGAATTATGTATTTCAAAACAACCGGGCAAACGTAATGCACCGGGCAAACTTATGCCGTCCGAGATCGCTAAAGCTCGATCGGACTTTGCGAAAGGATCGTAATGTATATTTCTAACTAATCGGGCAAACAAACACATATGTGGAACACATATTTGTGTGCGAGAGACCGTCGCTTCTTAGGGCGGGTCGGCGGCCGACTTGGATCGCATCGTCTTGGCGATTTGTTATCCTCGTTAGATGCATTGACCTCAGAATAAATTTCGAAAAACGAAAACGAGAAAATTATGCGCTTATGTTCTGTGAGGCTTTCAAATCCATCATGTTTTTCCGCGCCACAAATTTTCTACCCTACTTGTGACATTACACTTCTTCTGAGCGGTAGTTTCTGTTGCAGTTGTTTTCTGGTGCGATTTCCGGTCACACTCAAACTGAAAGTTGCGTCCATCGCTCAGCTGGCTTGCGAATGGAAATTGGTTGGCAGATCGTTCTAAAAGTTTCATTTAACGATGGATTAGGACTATTTTGCACAATATTTGGAGTTTTTCGAATGAACAATAATAAACTCCGGTTGAAAACAATTGCGAAAGGGAAAATATTTGCGTTCTTGTTTGTGTCCTTGTCGATGGGACACCGTGGGAGGTACTTTTCCTGTGCGCCGGATATTCGTCGTAATTTGGCTGATGAAATCCAATTGGCGGTATCGTCGATTGGAAGCTTTATCTGACTATTACTTACTCCCTAAAAGCATAAAAGATCGACTAGTGTTCGGTATGAATATGGGAACTCTGCCAATCTTCCATGAACTAAAAGTACCTGAACTTTTTTAATATTAGCTGTTTAACTTCTTTATCGACGTTTATTTGTAACGAAGATACAGTGTCGGACAAAACATTAAAACTACTGCTCAAGCAAAAAAAAAAGTAAGTGACCAACCATTGAGAAAACATAATCCAATCCAGTGATTCACTCCATTTATAATGATTTATTTGCATTGTTCGAAGAAATTTATAGCAGTGGTCTCAATGTTTTGAGCATCTTTTCTAATCCTCCTAAACATGAAATTTTCCACAGCTTCAACGCGTTTGGCAATGGACAAACTAATTCGGTAGTAACGGAATGTCCAAAAAATCGAACTGTTCCTGACCAAATTAACATTTGACAACGTTTTTTGAATGAATTGTGCTTCTTGAATGTCTTGAGCTGTGGCAAATCAACTCGATGCTCTTGGGGTGATGACGAGTCGAGAAGTTAGGTGTCAATATGGGGGAAAATTTATTTGTTCATCATTTTCGACTTCATCGTACACTCACATTATCAAACGATCGCATACACAAGTTAAAACAGTTATTAAATACATAGTTTTACAGAGGCGAATGCCACATTAGGCAAAGTCTCTTTAAAAAAAATAAAAAAATAAGTAGTATGATTTCAAACCCCGTTCCAAAGTCCATCTTAAAACTCCCAATATACAAATTATCCTTCTCCTCATAAGCAGTTGATTGTTTCAAAATAAATGACTCATGCGTGGTCACTTCAATTTACGATTCCCACGAAACATTCCTCAAGCGCAACTGCATTATTTCGTTAATTGTTTTTCTCCCACATTCGTCCATGCCAACATGCGCGGGCGATATGAATGCACCCTTACATCATGTCGCGCGCAGCTAAAGGCAATAAACCAGAAACCAAAACAAACCCAGTTCTATTCTGATTAAATACGCGACCGTACACAAAGTCGTCGTGACACTTTACGATTTCCCATGAAATCGATATGCGCGCTTATGAGCGCAGTAAGCAATTTTATTTCTTGACACCATTCACATCGAACACTGCATTCGATTGATTGGCTATTCCCCTTTAAAATCGACTTGGCTCCTCCCAATGAAACTCTCCACAAACTGTTGGCTAAGTTAGCTTAAGACACATGTAACTAGCATTAAGACAGTTCTTGTATGACACTCGACGCGGATGCACGCGTGGAGTGACGAGAAATGAATAAAACCCTTTTTGAATAAAAGTATAAAGCAAATATAAGACATGGCGACCGTGAAATTAAACCTGCAATCTTCGGAAGTGATTTATGTGAAGAATATTGAAAATAAGTACAAGGCCGCGTGTGATGAACAATATTGGTGATGTGAACAATATTATTGGCATTACAATATAAACTATATAATTACATGGCGAGTGGTAAACTTGAGTGCAATTACCGCCACAGCTCAATGGAAAAGCCAAAATAAAAGTATGAGAAGAAAAGTTAAGGAAAGGGAGAAAAATCCCCGAAGTTTGTGTAATCAACTTTAGCGCAGACTGAAAAAAAAAATATATATGAAATATATATTTATTATGGACAACTGGACAAGCTTAAATAGTGAATATTAAGTGTCGTGCCAACAGGCGAGTGATAATTCGAACAGCAAACATTGGAACAATAGCGAAATCTAAACAAATAGTGCTGGGAGAAATTCAAAAAGTGTTACAAACAATGTGATCGGAAAAGTGCCAGAAAAGCGGTGTAATATAAATACTGACACTGAATAGGAGGGAAACAAAATAAAAAAAAAAAACTCCTTACGAAAATAATTTCAATGAAGATCAAACCAAAAGTGCTGGGAGAAAATCAACAGAGACAACTTATTTTCCCATGTGAATAAAATGAAAAGTTAACCTTAATAAGGAGAAACAGCAAGAGCAGCAGCGGAAAGTGTAACGCGAAGATAAATGAACAGAAGCAGGAACATCGGAAGGCGAGACCATTGTCAGCAATAAGGAACTGACAGGCGGGACCAACAGAGAGCAGAAGGAGCTAAATCTGGAATGAAACCGACGATATGAAGTAAGCAATTGAAACTGATGTATATCAAAATAAAACGTACAGCACTTATCGAACTGAACGCATAGGCTAGAATGATTATATGTTTCTTTATGAAGTGTTCGAATTACATACCCTCGGTTACAAAGTATTTATAAAAATTATTTCCAAATAATGAGTTTTGATAATAATATATTCGGTATAGAAACAATAAATTTCGATACATTTACCAATGACTATAATGTATAATGCATAATGAAAAACAATGCATGTAATTAATTGAATATGCTTCGAGAAAGTAGAAATGGGCCTGTTTGACAAGAAAACTATTCAAAATACAGGAGACCCACAAGTAAATATCCTAAACCACGTGGAACAACACACTTTATTCCACGAAACGCAAGAGTTATTATTATGGATTATACTTGCGATTTTATTAATATTTGCTTTCATTAAACTATACAAGAATTATAAGCAGTGTGTACGTAAAGAAGCACTGAAAGCTGCACAGTCGGCACAAACTATGGCATCAATTGCCTAAAGCTTTAGACTATATATGAATGGCCGCTAATAGAATAACTTAATATACAAAAATTACAGCAAAGAAATAATATCATAAGAAAATAATATAACGAAAATTATATATTATTTTTTTTACCTCTACTTCAAAAATCTTATAAAAATGATTAAAAACGATTTTGAAGATTTTCTGAAATTATTAGCCGATGTAAGCAAAGGAAAGGGCGAAGGAGCTTTCGCACCTGATATAGTAGTATTTGGAGAAAATACTAAACTCGAATCGTATGAAGAATTACTAGACAGAATAGATGAATTACCCGGATGTGATCCGATTACGTGGCTAAAACTTCCCGGCCAGAAAGAGAGAAGACGACAAAGATTGGCCGAAGCAAAAAGGAATAGAAGGCAAATGAAAAATAATCAATAAAATAATATATATATTTTTTCGCAAATTTGTTCTTACCATTAGTCCGAAAAGATAAAATTCTGAGAATTTATGAATAAAAATGAGTCTTCCTAAATGGAACAACTCAAAGAAATTGAATCATATCTGAAAAAGGGATATCAGAATTTGAACAAAAATAAAAACAGACCAAGAACTTTACATAATATTGAAGTCAAAAGGCAACAGTTACAAGAAAACTTAACCAAATATCGAACAATACTAAAATCTTTCGAGTATAGACTTGGAGCTTCAGTCTGGAATGACGAAGTTGAAACTTATGGTGCACTGAAACAAATATATCAGAAGGCCATCAAAATTTTAGATGAATCAGAAGTAATACAAAGGGAATACGATAGTGAACCAGAGACACTTGGTAAATCAAGTGGTTTACTAAAACCCTATAAATTAAGCACTGACGATTCACTATTGAGAGTGAAAAGTGAAATTAATTTAAAACAAAGAAAAATTAAATTTAAAATATTGACAAAAATTTTAATTTGGTATATTAAAATACACAAAGTATCCAACATGGCTCTTAATATTAAAACAGCCGCTGAATTAGCAACGCTGATACCCACTTATGACGGAAACGCAAGTGGTGTTAAATCATTCATAGACGCGGTGAACTTGGCAAAGACCATAGTTCCAATCGAAAGCAAAGCAGCCGCAATTCAAATTATACTAACAAAATTAACTGGAAAAGCGAGAAATTTATTCTCAATATCTCCAACGGATTATGACGAAATAGTCGCAAAAATCCAAACAAATTGCGAAGAGAAATCAAATTCAGACATAGCCTTAGCTAATCTGATGAATTTGAGACTCAAATCGACAAATGAAATCGAGAAATTCACTAAACAACTCGATGAATTGACAGATAAGCTCAAAGATACCTATATAAGAGAACAAATTCCCGACACAGTCGCAAGGAAAATGTCTCAAAAGGTAGCGATCAAAACACTTATCAAAGAAACACCCAACAGAGAGACCAAAATGATGCTGAAAATTGGCAAATTCGACAATTTACAAGAGGCCATCAACGTAATGGTAGAAAATGAAAAGGACAATACTGATTCAAACGCAGTCGTACTGCAGTCGATTAAGGCTAGACAACCAAATCATTATAACACAAACCGAAATTTCAATTACAGAAACCCTATGGTTTATGAAAGAAATAATCAAAGAAATTATTTCCATGGAAGATATCAAGCAAGATATCCAAATAACCTCAATAGAAACCTCAACCGACAATATCCCATTAACCATCAGTATCCTACTAATAGAAATTCAATCCAAAATTCCCGACAACAACCAAATTTCAATCAAAATTTACAACAATACCCTTTTCAACGAAATTTCAATCAAAATCAAAACAGAAACGTTAACAGAAATTTCAATAGAAATAATGTACCAGCGAGAATGTACGTAGTAAATCAGCAAGACATTCCTCGACTGAATAATCATGCAAACAATAATGGATTTCACCCACAAAACGAATCAGATAATACTTGCCAAGCTATGGTACCGTTCAACAACAATATTGCAAATAATGGGAACAATCAAGCAAATACCGATTATTTTTTAGCCAACCAGTAACAATTGCTAACAGATGTCGACTAACTGAACAATTGTTACGGACAGGCATACCGATTTTGACATTAAATTTAAATGCATCAAATTTTATCCAAGTCAAAGTGCACATGACTGGAAATAAAATATGCAACTTGATCATTGACACCGGTGCAGATATTTCGTTGTTCAAAGCACGAAATATTCTCCCAAATCAACAAGTAAATATTAACAATAAGATTAAATTAACCGGCATTACGGAAAATAGTGTAGAAACATTAGGTTTAACAAATACATCTTTATGCTTTAATAATACATTAACTTTAAATCACGATTTTCACCTAGTTACCGCAGACTTACCAATTACGGCTGATGGTATTCTAGGTCGAGATTTTTTAATAAATTATAAATGTTTAATAGATTATGAACATTGGCTACTTACATTTAATATAGCCAATATACAAATTTCAGTACCAATAGAAGACAACTTAAATGAAGGCTTCATGCTACCAAGTCGTAGTGAAGTTATCAGAAGGATACCATATTTAAACATTAGAGAGGATATGGTAGTCCATTCAGAAGAAATTTACCCAGGAGTTTTCTGTGGTAACACTATAATTTCACCTTTAAAGCCTTATGTAAAATTTGTAAATACTACGAATAAACCTTTGTACATACATTATTCTAAATTTAAGCCTACATTGAGTATTTTAAACGATTATTCTATTCTTAATGTAAATACCAAAAATATTAATAATAAGAGATCCGAAGAGATTTTTAAAAGCATAAACACGGACAAAATTCCTCCATATGCTAAAGATAAATTTAAAAAATTAATTAATGATTATCAAGACATATTTTGTCTTCCAGAGGAGGATGTTACTCAAAACAATTTCTATTCACAGAACATTGTTCTAAGTGATAAAGTTCCTGTATATATTCCTAATTACAAGACGATTCATGCGCAACAAACCGAAATTAATCAACAGGTAAACAAAATGTTAGAGAGTAATATAGTGGAACCTTCAGTTTCACCATACAACTCTCCTATACTTCTAGTACCGAAAAAATCCCAAAATAATGACAAAAAATGGCGTTTAGTCGTTGATTTTAGACAACTAAATAAAAAAATTTTAGCAGACAAATTTCCTCTACCAAGAATTGACGATATTTTAGATCAACTTGGCAGAGCAAAATATTTTTCAACATTAGATCTCATGTCAGGTTTTCATCAAATACCTTTGGACAATGAGTCTAGAAAATTTACGGCATTTTCAACACAAAACGGACATTATCAATATACAAGATTACCGTTTGGATTGAATATAAGTCCAAACAGTTTTCAACGTATGATGACAATTGCAATGGCTGGTTTAACCCCAGAATTAGCTTTCATTTACATCGACGATATTATAGTCGTAGGATGTTCTGTAAACCATCATATTTCAAATCTAAATCAAGTTTTTGAAAGATTAAGATATTACAATTTGAAGCTAAATGCGCAGAAATGCAAATTTTTTAGCACTGAAGTTACCTTTCTAGGTCATAAAATAACAGAATATGGCATGTTACCAGATGATTCCAAATTTTCAACTATTCAAAATTATCCAGTTCCTAAAAATGCAGACGAAGTTAGAAGATTCGTTGCATTTTGTAATTATTATCGTAAATTCGTACCAAATTTTGCATTAATAGCAAATCCCCTTAATCAACTATTGAAGAAAAATTCACAATTTATATGGACCAATAGTTGTCAAAATGCATTCAACACCCTAAGAAATTCATTAATGTCATCAAGATTATTACAATATCCAGATTTTACGAAGCAATTTATATTAACAACAGATGCTTCAGATATAGGTTGTGGAGCTGTATTGTCTCAACAAACACAACATGGAAATTTACCAATAGCTTTTGCAAGCAAAACTTTTACACCTGGTGAAAAGAATAAACCAGTGATTCTAAAAGAATTAACAGCCATACATTGGGCTATTAATTACTTCAAACCTTACCTGTACGGTAGAAAATTTTTAGTACAAACGGATCATAGACCGTTAGTTTTCTTATTCGGTATGAAAAATCCAACTTCAAAATTAACTAGAATGCGTCTTGATTTAGAAGAATATGACTTTACAATTGAATACATAGCAGGAAAATCAAATGTAGGAGCAGATGCTTTATCAAGAATAGTAACCTCCTCTGATGAATTAAAAAATTTAAATATATTAGGAGTAAGCACAAGAGCGATGACTCGTAATTCGAAAAATAATTCAAATATGAAAACATCTGATAATCAAATTTCTGTACCACGAGAAACTGATCACTTCTCTACGTACATGACAAATAATCCATCAGAAACGAAGAAATTAATTAAACTCGAAACACGCGTCGACAAATATGGAATGATATTTTATTTAAAGAAAAACAATAAAATTATTGCCCAAGTGCATCAACAAATTTTACATGGAAGTCAGACATTAGAATCTGCACTTCTGAAAATAGAAGGAACAATGATTAAAATGAACCAAAAGAAATTAGCGCTGTCGACAAAAGACGAAATATTTAAAATGATATCAATTGAAAACTTTAAAATATTAGCGAATACTCAAGTGTATTCAATAGAAATTATTATTTACAATCCACCAATGTTTTTAACAAAAATAAAAGACATCCAAAAAGTATTGAATGATTACCATAACACCCCTACAGGAGGTCACATTGGTCAACATAAGTTGTACCTTCAAATTAGAGAAGTGTATAATTGGAGCAATATGAAAAGATCGATTGCAGAATTCATCAAGGCCTGTGAATTATGCAAACGAAACAAAGTCATAAAGCATACAAAAGAAAAACAAGTAGTTACTACAACACCAAATCACCCATTCGAAAGTATTTCAATAGATACAGTTGGACCATTACCAAAAAGTAACAACAACAATAGATATGTAGTTAGTATTCAATGCGAATTAACGAAATATGTCGTATTAATTCCAGTACCTACTAAAGAAGCAAACGTAATTGCTAAAGCATTAGTAGACAATTTTATTTTAACTTACGGAACATTTTTAACTTTACGTTCTGATCAAGGAACTGAGTATAATAACGAAGTCTTTGAACAGATCTGTGAAATGCTTAAAATTGAACAAAAATTTAGTACAGCCTATCACCCTCAGACGATTGGTTCTTTGGAGAGAAATCACAGATGTTTAAATGAATACCTGAGATCTTTCGTTAACGAACATCAATCGGATTGGGATGAATGGTTAAAATTCTATGCTTTCAATTATAACACAACCCCACATTCACACCATGAATTTACCCCTCATGAATTAATTTTTGGAACTAAAGCTAAATTACCACAAGAATTATTTGAAAAAGGAACTGAACCAATATATAATTTTGAACAATATAGTAAAGAACTAAAATTTAAATTACAACGATCTAATGAAATAGCAAGAACCAAATTAATTGAGCAGAAAATTCAAAGAGCAAAAAACTCAGAAAATGTCATTAATCCAATTCATTTAACAGTAAACGACAAAGTTTATCTAAAAATAGAAAACAGAAGAAAACTTGATCCATTCTATGACGGACCATATATAGTTCAAGAAATACTAGATACAAACTGCAGGATTCAGAACCCCAAAACAGAACATACACAGACAGTACACAAAAACAGATTGATAAAAATATAAAATCAAACAACATTCATTTTTAGAGAAGTTACTTCATTCGCAAAAACCAATTATATTACAATTATTTATAGAAATCTTTAGAAATATATCAAATTACCAATATTATACAAAACCACATACCATTGTTTACAATATACCAACAGCTTTGGAAAATAAAAGTTTAGAAACCTATAAAAAGTCTATAAAATATTTGTAACATTGAGAGAAGCCAAGGAATAATTAATCCATAATCTGAATACTAAGAATGATTCCATTGCATTACATCATTCTCTTAAAGAGGGATGGTGTAGTATGATTTCAAACCCCGTTCCAAAGTCCATCTTAAAACTCCCAATATACAAATTATCCTTCTCCTCATAAGCAGTTGATTGTTTCAAAATAAATGACTCATGCGTGGTCACTTCAATTTACGATTCCCACGAAACATTCCTCAAGCGCAACTGCATTATTTCGTTAATTGTTTTTCTCCCACATTCGTCCATGCCAACATGCGCGGGCGATATGAATGCACCCTTACATCATGTCGCGCGCAGCTAAAGGCAATAAACCAGAAACCAAAACAAACCCAGTTCTATTCTGATTAAATACGCGACCGTACACAAAGTCGTCGTGACACTTTACGATTTCCCATGAAATCGATATGCGCGCTTATGAGCGCAGTAAGCAATTTTATTTCTTGACACCATTCACATCGAACACTGCATTCGATTGATTGGCTATTCCCCTTTAAAATCGACTTGGCTCCTCCCAATGAAACTCTCCACAAACTGTTGGCTAAGTTAGCTTAAGACACATGTAACTAGCATTAAGACAGTTCTTGTATGACACTCGACGCGGATGCACGCGTGGAGTGACGAGAAATGAATAAAACCCTTTTTGAATAAAAGTATAAAGCAAATATAAGACACATAGTTCGTTCTGAGAAAAGGAATTAGAAACAAGCGTGAATTACGGAAACGACGAGGGTGAATGTTCCACGGAAATGTTCAAGCAATTCAAGGGAATCCATTGCCAGTAATAAGATCAAAGATGAACAGACATTGTACATCTACCTTACAGCGATCATAATTCTGAAAACTGATCAGATCACTTATTGGGAGCTAACGCAAGCCAAAACGCATGAAAGTTCTCTTAAGTCGGTCAACCGCAGGAATCTGCGTAACGGAAATGGAGACCAATCCTGGGGAGCATGTTCTAGGATGTTGTGACAGACATCGATGGACCAGAAGCATGACTACGAATTAAACCAAGTACACTGTTCGCTTCAACGACTGCGTTACTCAAATGTTCGTTAGACCTTCCTTCGATTCGATCGTAACTCCTAAATCAAAGATCAAACTTACATGTTCCAGAAATTTCGATCCCATTTATAACGTGTTTACAGCGATTTGAAGGATATTACTTTGCACTTTTTTACGGTTTACGCGCATACATTGCGATTGTGTTACGTTTACCCGAATACC
Source organism: Toxorhynchites rutilus septentrionalis (assembly GCF_029784135.1). NCBI lineage: Eukaryota > Metazoa > Arthropoda > Insecta > Diptera > Culicidae > Toxorhynchites > Toxorhynchites rutilus. Next base: position 14,195,804 of record NC_073746.1, read on the forward strand.
ATTCCGAACATTAGCGAGTGTCGCACGGCGAGCATTCCGCTTGGAAAAGGATAGTCTCCTATGTTTCTATCCTTGTGAGAGATCGCCGCTTCCGACGGCGGATCGGCGGCCGGTTCGGATGGCACCATTCCGCCGGCTTCGGGCCGCCTCGGAAATAGACACTGACTGTGTTCTCCCTTACATCGAAATTGGGCTGGGGTGACGTTCATACGTAAATACTAAAACAAATCTTATTTAAGGCAGTATTCTAGTCTAGAAATTTGAAAAAAATCAATTTTGTTTTCGTCATATTTCTGAAGTTTAGGCGTTAAAGAACACACCCTAGAATACACCTTTTCGGAAATCCTCTTTTTAACCGAGTTATAGCCATTTTAGTTAGGTGGAATCTAATCTAGTACGACAATTAAAGGTGGAAACAGAATGCCGCGTTGTGCGTTGCTTCTCATCAGCTGTCATTGCTTGCGTTTTGTACTAAAACATTTGCTCGACGCAGTCTGTTGATTTGCAGTCACAATCTAGCATTCGCGTCACCACTTTTCATGTAAACAAAAACAAAATAAAATTCGTATGAAAATCTTTTTCTTGTTTTGTCCACGGATCAGTTGAATGTTTTTGAAAACAACACATTGATATATCCGCGTTGGCTGCATTGAGCTTCGTTTACTAGTTTAGGAAAGCGTGAAAGAATAGCTGATTTTCAGTCGGAATGAACACGTTTTCAAAATTAAAATTATAAATGAAAATTAGCTTTTCCATATCAAACTAGTATTCTATTTAAATGAAAAACATTTTTGTTTGCAGGTGGTGAAAAAGTTTCATACGAAAATTGTTTATGAAGCCAACTCTATATTATGATGAAAAAATTCAGCAACAGTGTTGGAATTGTTTACCCATTTGGTTGAATTAAAGCCACAAACACGTGTTTCAAATAATCAAATTACATGATGTGAATATTTTCATTCAAATTTTAAAAACCGGCTTCGTGTCTTCTAATTTGATGGAGATTACACTAATGAGTTTGGGACCCAAATTCTGACCCTAATTTGAAGTTGCCACCAGACGTCGACACCATGCCACTGTCATCGCGAACTCGGCGCAAGCAGTTTAGAACAAATGTTAGCGTTTAGTACAACGATGCTAATGACGCAACGCATTATTGTGTTCAACTAAATGGAAATACACATATTTAAAATGAAGTGTCAAAGCACAATTGTCGCAACGCGACGCATAGCGCGGCATTCTGGTTTCACCTTTAGGAATTGACAGCTTTCATCTACATGTGTGGTCAAAATCAAGCCTCGGCAAAGTCATATTTAACAGAGTATATTCAGGGGACTATGTAGCCTTCGCATCCAATTGAATATGAGTGCTTGCTTCTTCCAGCAGTCTCTCTGTCAGCATGAGTCAAAAGACATTCGGGACCTCTCGTCACTAACTGTTCTAATGACGCTCCGTGATCATCTCATTCTTCACCGTCAAATGGACTTCACGGCAAATTGAAGTGACTCCTTCCAGACTGGATTCGTTCCTCTCCCTCATGTATCATGTATGCATGTATCGATGTTTGAGTTCACGGTGGGTAAACAATGGAGCCGTTCATTAATGGTGTAACTACTTTTTTGCATCACTTTAAATAGACGTTAAAATAAAATTGTGTACGCGGACTGTACCTCGTTGTCCGCGTACCGCGTCAGCAGGGTCGTTTAGTAGGGGTGGCTTGAAGTCAGTTTGAATGAAGAGGCAGATTTGTATTCATTTGTGACGTCAATTAGAATAACCATTTGCTAGAATTGAATTGATTAGAATTGAAGTGATTGTGCTCCCGTGGCCGAGTGGTTAGCGTCATAACTAACATGCCGGGTGTTCGGGTTCGATTCCCGTTCTGGTCGGGGGAATTTTTCGTCAAAATAATTTCCTCCGACTTGCACTGTGATCACGGGTATTCTAGAGCTTGCCACTCAGAATGCATTCAAGGCGTGTTATTTGGCATAGAAATCTCAACTAAGTACTACTAAAAATGACGCAAGTAATACTACGTTGAGACGGCGAAATTCCTCTAGGAACGTTAGTGCCATTGAAGAAGAAGAAGAAGAAGAAGAATTGAAGTGAAGAGCGAGGATGACTGATGTTGTTGTCATGTTGTCATATTGACGTCGAATGCCGAAATAATCCTACTCGAAGCGATGCGACTTAGAGGAGAGTCGATTTTCACCACCGTTATGATTCCAACCCAATTGATTTCCTTTACATAACATATGGGATTCGAGTTTGTGGAACAGCGTTTCATGAAGCTTTGTTGGCAAAAGCTTTGTACAAAACCGCAAGAATAAGATTTTCGAAAACTTCACTGAAGCTTCAAGATGACTGGCACGCCAAATCAAATCACGCAAAGCACATCAGTACGATACTAATTTTCTTGGTGAGCCGTACGACGATGGCATACGATGATGCCCACTCTGGTCATGACGTCGGTAAAATGTTCACTGCTTTGAGTATTGAAAGAAACTCACAATTTACCTAGCAAATATGTACTATTTATGCGTAATAGCGTATGAATTGTGCAAGTATTGAATTTGAGTCGCAAATATTACCCTTCTGGTTATCTCTCTCCGTTGTCTATATTATCGAGGCTGCACAAGTGATCGAAAACACCGGTTGGGTAGTACAGAAATAAACGTAACAAATATTTGGGAGAATTTTCGCCATTTAAACCAGAGATTGAAATGTCTGCCTACTTGAGTGAAAAAACACCCGTTTTCACCTATTCGGGACATAGAAGGTATGGTGTCACCGTCTACCGGGTTTCATGGTTGTATGAGGGAAATGTAAACAAACCGTGTGTTTTTCAATTGTATTTTTGAGTGCCGTTTTTTTCATGAATTCTATTGCAGTTTGTGAAACATACAAATACGTTGTGGTAGAATCGAGTTTACTGAAACGATTCACCTCATAAATCATTGTTTTATTTTCTGATACTCAATACAGAACCGAAAACGTGAGTTCTTTGAGATTAGCATGCTCGAATGCTGTTATAAAATGTCAATCATTGAATGAAAATCATTTTGAAATGTTGTTTGCATGGTCAAATCACATAGTGACCCTTATATAATCCCCACTAAATGGGAAACGATAAAGCATTTTCGAAGGAGGTCAGAGAGAGAGAGAGAGAAACACAGAGAGAGAGAGAGAGAGAGAGAGAGGGAGATTTCGCAACATTCCTCTTTCTTGAAAATAATTTTCGATTAAAAGGAAGAGACGAAAATTTGAACATCTCATCGAAAACTAGATTGATTGACTGAATACTTATCTCGCAGCTGAGCAAGATCGATCTCTGAATTAAACCATTAACGGATTAGGGAATACCATATCAATACATAACAAAAAACAATAAAAAACATAACCTAAATAAATGTAAAAGAGAAAATAACGTTTTTCGCCATGGGAACCCTAAGGCAAATTAGAAAAAAGCGATAAATCGGTTATACTGAAAGATAGAAAAATAACAACTTTCTTCTACAAAGATGATGAAAAAACTGGGGCTAAATTATTGTCGAACTATATTTTCCTCAATTTATATATTTTTACTCCACCGAAAATTATGGCCATCCTATTTTTTGAAAACATAAAAATGAGTGCTCCATGATATGTAGAGCCTTATTATAGAAATCGAGGCGAGGAGAATTTGGCTCGTTAGCCCTATTTTACTGTAATAGATACCGAGCAATTCGATGGCATCGTGCGAGTGACAGCTTTCGGTGTAACTTACAAAAATTTTCGAGTTGTTTGGTTTGCTTGTCGCATACCTTCAGAGAATTATTTTGCTTATTTCCTTTGAGAAACATTTCAGAAACGTCTAAATATATGCAATAGCAACACATGAAATTCGATACGGGATTTTGCTCGGCGTAATAGTGATAGTGATTGTATCGAATCCTCGATTCGATTTATATAATAGGGCCCGTAGCAACTTCTTCACAGACAGTTTTTTGTCGACAGAATAACTGTCTTCGACGAAGTTGTTTTTAGATTTTTTATCTAAGTTACATTAGGTTGACTAGTAAAAATACCTTTTTTTACTCTAATTTTTATGTTAAGTACAAATTATACAGTAAAACAGTTTTCGACTTTTAGAGTTCTAGACAAACAATTTGCAATGCGGAACTTAACATCTTAATCCAACTCAAAGTTATTTATGTTTTTTCCCTAAAAACTTATGATTTCAAATTTTGTTTCATCATACGAAAAATTAAATATTTTTAAATTTTCAGTGTGCCCTTTAAAATGCCGTCAATGAACATTTTTCTATTTCTATTTTTGGGCACCTTTATTGTGAAAATGAGCGTTCTATCTTATATAACAACTTTGTTGCAGACAGTTTTTGTTAGAGTATAACTGTCGAGCACTTGATGTAAATTTCCACCTAAATTTGTTCCCTGGACCATTGTGCACTGGATCAGCTGGTAGTGTCCAGATAATGACCGTTCATGCTGTGTTTGCCTTGAACATGAGCGGGGACAGACACAACTTCCGAATTCAATGCGAATTGTGCCGCAGTCGTCAATCAGTGGAACATAGAACATCCACGAGACGGATACCCTAAGACACTTTACGGGATCCCCAGAAGTATCTCTAGAGTCCAAATCAGAACTAACTTTTTTTTCGATGTGTTCAAAAATGGTGATAATTAAGCGATAATTCTTCGAATTAGTTTAGGCATCTCCAAATGGATGAACAGTTTGATATGTCTTTTCGCATACTATCAGCGCAAATTCTTCAATTATTTTACCGTGTGATTGTACCGATTTTTTTAGGGTCGCCTATCACTGCCTTGCATAATATGCTTCACTAATCCTGGCAAGCTACATTATATAAGCCGATTTTTCTGGAGGTGGGAAATTTAGTTGAAAGATGACTGATACAAACAACAATGATATATTAAAAAAAATTTAAGAATTTCAGTGGATTGAGAAATAACTTGATTAGTTTTCTTGTCCCATTGGACAATCATGAAGTGGTCAAATAAAAATAATCAACTCAAAATTGGTGTCGTTCCCTTAACTATTACTATTAAGTGAAACTTAAACTTTAATATTCTTGCATATTGTGTTTATCGCCAATTTGCTAGACAAAAATTTCAAACGACCGAACTTCGAATCGATTCAATAAAAAACGCGTCAAAACTCTAGCTTTGGGTCACCGGGCTCAAGACCTTCCACTTGATGTTTGTCAGCGCAATCCAGGCGGACGAGACCTGTCTAGACCTGCCATGAAGCCAAAGGATTACTAGGGAAAAGAACAAAGCGCACCGAATCACGGATCCCAACCGCTCCGCTCGACCATAAATAATCCAACGAGCCGTTTCAGCACATCAAAGTGTAAAGTATCAATTGAAAAGTTTTCGAAAACAACGTTGTGGACCCCTTCAAACTTGACTGACCCCGATTGGTGTTGCTGGTTTGTTTTTCCTCACTTCTGCTTGTCTCCTGCCTTCAGCCCCGTGGCGCAGGTCGCACCGAAAAGAGGAATCCCGTGGATGGATAGATGGATGGATGGATGGAAATCGCTACAAATCGAGACCCGAGCCCTCCCATGGTTTGACAAAAGCGTTACGTTCGTCGAATACCGTGTACCCAATCGATGCGGGTCTTGTAAAACATATCATTCCCGAAAAAAAAATTAAATTAGACAACGGGTGGAACGCCGACGCGGAATAATATCTTTGAAATAAAACAAAAATCAAACGAACACCGTTCGGAAAAGGAGGAAGAAAAATGAGCTCTCCACTATCCTTCTATGGCGTTCTGATCTAATCGTACAGATTCAATAATAAATTCATGTAGCCATTTCATGCAAACCAAATAGTTCTCTCGTCTGTTTCCGCGTTGAAAACAACCAAACAACAGCCAAGACCCAACCGGAGGATCTCTTATTCTCCGGTCCGGGCTAACTAAATTAAACAAAGAAATTCAAATAAATCATTTAAGAGGTTTGTTCACTCTCTCTCTCTCTCTCTGTCTGTGTGTGTGTCTGTCTAGCTCTCCTCACTCCAATGAATGACATCTTTACATTTAATCCCGAGAATGGGGAATGATTTAATAAAAATAATCATAATCATAAATAAGCAGATGGGGATCAAAAGTTTCGCCCCGCGTCGTCATCGTCTCGTCATTCGAGCTTGTCTTCTGTTGTTATTCGTTTCATTTTTCGGGATGATACTCTACAATATCTCGTCATCGTCGTGGCAACGAACCGTCGCATCTCTGTTTTCGTTTACTCGGTTATTTTTTTTTTTTTGTTTTCGGGGCCATTCCATTCCGAGACACGGCGCGCGTAGTTGTTGTTGATTTCATCATCATCACCATCATCATAAGCGGAGCGACGACCTGCCCCCCTCTTTTGGACTATTTGAATTAGATTAGAGTGGGGGGAGGGGGTTGGTCGAAGAGGAGCGAGGAAACACATCGATTTGACAGGTTAGATATTCGTTGTATCGTTCCGTGCGGACGGACGGACGGACTAGGCCATCTGCATCTGGAGATCTCTCCCGCAGCATCTTCGGGTTTGTGTGATGAGGACCGAAAGGGATGATGATAAGGGGGAGGGGAGGGTAGTGCGCGCACACGCCGCCGTCATCTCCATCCAGTTTTCTGGGTGTGTGCTATTTATAGGGCACAAACCGCAAACCCGGGGGATGTGTTGTGTGAACCATTTCAACAACCCATGAATTTGCTTGTTGCTGTTTTGTAACTGTTATGTGGGGTGTCTGCAGAACTGAACTTTTTTCGATTGATAAATGACGATAATGACGGTGGTACCGCCTCCCGTGCCTAGCTTCCCGGCGAGGTTCCAAACCAGGATGATTTATCAATTTGATAATTAATATAAATTCAACATCGTGAAGTAATTAGCCGTTCCGAAAGCGAACTGATCGAATTTGCGAAAGAACACGCAAATGCCGTTGTCGGATGAGTGCGCTTCGAGAGATGCTGTGGAATGTGAAAATTATACCCAAGATCTTTTGGAAGTATTTTGCTCTAATTTTCAGCTGTTATAAAGACGCATCCAGTTACGATAGCGAATTTAGGTTGCCAGAAATTTGGACAAATTTATATTCCATTAAATACCATGCAATCATCATGATTGGCAATAATAACACTGGTCTTTGAAAGTCTAGGTTGAGAAAAAAATTACTCTGTGATTGACTGGAATTAACGAAATTGCATTCTGTGTGTAAGATCTATGAAGCTCGAGTTCGCATGACGCTTGCTTGAAGCGATTCTTGCTCGGGACGCGCAACCTTTCGTCCCGAATCAAATGAATTACGGTTAAACAAATTTACGAGGTGTGGAACGGACCATAAATAGTGTCAGATTCAGATTGCATATTTCGAACTCTGAATTCCATATTCAGATTGAAGCTCTTGTTTACAAAAATTCTAACTTTTATTCTTGCCAGCTAACGCACAATACGTAATATGTGTCAAAATAAAAAAGCTAAGTTTTGAATAACATTTCATCATGGACAATCGTGTTGCTATAGGGAAGACCAGGATTGCCACATTTAAATCTGTAAAATTTTGTGAACGAAATGGTATGATAAACCCTTCATTCGAAAGATAAAATGTCTACGCGTTCTATACTTGTTACTTTCTGATCCAAAAACTTGTTTCAATAGTCTTAAAATTGCTTTCAAAACAGGCTATTGAAATCACCAATCGGTATATAAGCGAGCGCCGCTCGGAAATCCACTCAGTTCTAATTGAACAGCGATTGGAGCATGTTATCGCTGTTGTGGTGAAGCTCTTCATTTATCATGAAAGCGCGGATGAACGGTGTCACCAAGAGCCTGTTTGTGCACCTTAGGCCAGAAGGGAATCCATCAGGAGGAGAGTGATGCTACAAACGGTTCCCCGGGAAGATCTCGAAGCAGCCGCTACACACACGGAATTCTTTCCGTTTGGATCGAGAAAGATCCGGAAAATAATCTGCTAGTTCCTCTAGGAATTTAAAAATACATTCAAGTGAAAGATTATATTTGAATGTTTTCTATCCATGTAACACTGTGACCAAATATGTTTCAATCAAGTGCTATTAACAGATGGTTATCGAGTTAGCATTAACCACTGGTGGGCTTCCAGTATCGAGGAAAATGTGGAAATATCTAATCGTTACTGAAAATAATCTGCCAGTTCCTCTGGGAATTTAAAATTACATTCATATGAAAGAGTTTATTTTAATGTTTTCTATCCATGTAACACTGTGACCAAATACATTAGGTTTTGTGATTTTTCAATCAATCGCAATCAACAGGATAGCTTCTGAAGATTATTCTTCCCCATCAGTAGGATATTTCCGTATCCAATATTGGATGCATAAAACCTTGTGCCTCCAACGTAACGCTCTCGTTTTCGAAGTTCTCCAAATATTCATTCATTCAGAATGAATTCAGATTCAACTTCATACAAATGATCTCTAAATCAACGATAGTCCTACGTCACCCTTGCGGTTATACCATAGATATAACCCACTTCCTGTTTTTTTCGGTTCATTTATTTGTAAGGCATAAGCTTTGGATACAAAAATTTCCCATCACGTCTTCAAAATCTTTCACATGAAGGTCAGCATCAACGAAAAAATAAGTTACTCAACATGATCAATAATAACAGTCTTCTCTCATTATGAAGTTCGCAAAATTGAGAGCTGTCTGATTGAAAGGAATGATTGACATTATTGATGAGCGGTAGAACAAAGTTAGGAACAGTATAATCGGTTTAGTCATAGGGTCGTTTAAATGAGTCAATATACGATTGGCAAATTGATTATGGTCAAACATAACATGAAACGAAAAAAAAAATACTTCAAGCTCTTCAAATCGCTCAAGATTTCGCTTAATAAATGCCTCCAACGAAAGCCATCTCGTTGCGTTGCGTCCAACTTTTTTATAAATCAAGGTATCTATGTATGCACTGTAATAAATTTAATATTGAAAATTGAATTTCAAAAAAATCTGTAAATTTTGTATTTTTGCTGAAAATCTGTAATTCTGTATATACTGTATCTGAAATTTGGCAAAAAATCTGTAAAATACAGAATATTCTGTATATGTGGCAACCCTGGGGAAGGCAGTAAACGCCGCTTTCAATGCCACAGATACAAATAACCTACCTCATGTTTGAACGCGTCTGTCACCTGTCCCCATCTGGTTGCAGTATAAAACTGTTGCCAATTTTAAGTCTGTCTTGACGTAGGGTTCGTTGTTCATCACCACGAAGTCACTTCTGAGCGCTTCTTAAACCTCCCCCCCCCCCAAATAACCAATGAAACGAAACAAGTTATCGATCGTTACCACTTTTCATTCCCCCTTTCACAAGACAGTCCCGAGAAGGGCACCCCGGTTCAAGAGATCACAGATTCGAGCAAGCGAGTTGGGCTATCGGCTGTGTTCGACCCATTCATCGCGCGCACTACACACCCCGAATTTATTTGTGACTAATTCCGTGTTCAAACAATACTGTCCGATGGCCGAAAATAGATCGGTTCTGTCTAAATTTGTACGAAAAGTAGCCCTGACAAAAAAAAAGTTGGAAACTCTCTCACGATTAATCATTGTTCGGAAACTGTGGGAACCATAGTGGCTCTTTTTCATTTTTTACATGTCGGTTTCTGCATAACATCTAAGAAAATGATCGAATTCCAGGCGCAGGTAGCGGCGGCGCCAGATTAGTCGTTTTCTCGCATATCTATGAGGACAGTTGAGGGCAGTCTAATTTTGGTTCGTTTGCGGGATATTCTTGCGCTTCGGAAGATACCAATATTTATGTGCAATATTTCATAGTTTTATTGTCATCATTCGGAGTCTCGATCCCATTTGAACAACGATATTTCTTGCAGATTATCGGTTCATTTTTAGGTATGTTTCTAATTGTCTATTTTGAATATTATATTTAACTAGCTGACCCGGCAAACTTCGTTCCGCCCAAAAATTATTTTTCGTTATTACATCCACGTTTTCTTTTAAGCGCACGTTCATGGGCCCAATCGCAGAACTGTTCATTGATTGATCTTCCAATCTATCTATTAACTGTAAAATTTCAGTACTTCTACCAAAACTCGACATTATAACATCAGATTATTTTCAGAAACAATTCCCGTGCAACATTTTTCATCCACTTGCAAATAACATGTTTCTCCGTTACATGGAATAAATGTTTGATACAGAAAATACGATAGGATGAAGACAGCCCTAAATCAGACAATTCCTTTCTCGAGTTTTGCTCTTATCAACACATTCGGCGATCCATTTTTATTTATATAGATAGAAGACGATATAGGAGTGCGTTTTATCACATTGAAATCCATTTCCAAACATCAAATGGGCTAACAACGCTTGTCAATATGTAATTGTAGAACAAATGCGAATTGAATTTTTCGAATTTTCCCATTTTCCTTCAGAGTTTTCCGAAAAATTTCAATTGTCATGTTTGATTGAAATATGTTTGGTTATGTGCATTATTTTTTATGGGGCCCCCTCTCCTTTCCAGTGGAGGAAGGGGTGTCATACCATCACAGAAACATTTCTTGTACCCAAAAACCCTCACATCCCAAATTTGGCTCTATTTACTTGAATAGTTCTCGAGTTATGCAGAAGTTTGTGTTTCATCTATATGGTAGCCCCCATGCCCTTAGAGGGGGGGGGGGTGGGGGTAGGTGTGTCGAACCGCTATAACGTTTATCGATCCCTACAACCTCTATATGCTAAGTTTGATTCCATTTGCTTGATTAGATCTCGAATAAATTTGTGTTTCTTTTGTAACCAGTATATAAATATATAAATCATTTATTGTACCCTAAAACCTCCACATGCCAAAAATGGTTCCATTTGCTTGATTCATTCTCGAGTAATGCCGAAATTTGTGTTTCATTTGTATGCCAGCCACCCCTTAGAGAGGGAGGTGGAGTGTCTAACCACCACAGAAACATTGATTGCACCCTAAAACTTCAATATGCCTAATTTCGTTTCATTTGCTTGATTAATTCTCGAGTAATGTAGAAATTTGTGTTTCATTTGTATGGCAGCCCTCCCCTTAGAGAGGAGGGAGGAGTATATAACTACCATAGAATAATTTATTGCACCCTAAAACATCCACATGCCAAATTTGGTTTCATTTGCTGGATTAATTCTCGAGTAATGCCGAAATTTGTGTTTCATTTGTATGGCAACCACCCCTTAGAGAGGGAGGTGGAGTGTCTAACACCCGTAGAAACATTCATTGCACCCTAAAACTTCAATCTGACTAATTTCGTTTCATTTGCTTGATTAATTCTCGAGTAATGTAGAAATTTGTGTTTCATTTGTATGGCAGCCCTCCCCTTAGAGAGGAGGGAGGAGTATATAACCACCATAGAATCATTTATTGCACCCTAAAACTTCCACATGCCAAATTTCGTTCCATTTGCTTGATTAATTCTCGAGAAATGTAGAAATTTGTGTTTCATTTAGGGATTTAGGGAGGGATAAATGTTAGTGGGAGGGGGTAAGAATCAGGATTCACTGCGTTGAGTGATGTGATTATGTATATGCTAAATATCGACCACTCGACTGAACGAAATTCCGTAAATATTTTATGTCACAATTTGCGGCAGCAATTAGGTATCCTGAGAAAGAAAACCTGTAAAATTGATTAAACCGGCTACATAATCTTTTATTTAACGCACGACCTGACGTCTTGGATTGTCTTCCTAAACTGCAAAAGTTCTGTTGATGTTTATTTTCGTAAAAAATACTATTATCTCGATTGAAACATGTTTATATGAAAACACAGAAAATAATTTATTTCTACACCCAAACTATCGTTGGCAGAAAACATTTCATCTTTGGCAGAAATGATGCTATTTAGTGTGCTGGAGAGTCAAATGCTCAAATAATTAGCTGTTTTAAAAGCTTAAAAATGGTTTGTATGTATGCTTGCAGACATCTCTTTCTGTTTCCTATTCTCATTTCATTTGGGATTGAGCCAAAAAAAAATCCATACGACGTCAATGGGGATCGAACCAAGGCCGGCTGGAATGCAAAGCTATTTTCCACGACTACGCTATCCACATGGCTAATGATGCTTCAGCAAATACGTGATAATATTGCACCTGATTATAAAATGAAGTTGGGAAGTGTTTTCTAGTAGAAAAGGAGCGCATGTAGGAGAACAATATCTATCTCGATCTGGGTCGTGTATGTGGCAAAGTATGCGGAAAGCTTATTTGTCTTTTATTTCGCTCGCTCGTATTAATCTTATATTGCTGTACCATGTATATTATACAAATGCTTACCAGTATTTGTGAGTCATGAAATTCTCTGTTAATTTTAGGCTCATTTAATGTAATAAATCGGGATGAGAAAACATGAGCTAAAAATTAATTTTGAGTGTACTAAAAGTCCAGTTTAGAGGGGGTCTTCGTAGCCACTTGGTTACGCGTTCGCTTACTAAGCGATCGATCGTGAGTTCAAACTCAGGGCCCTCAATTGACCATCTTTGCGTTATTATAGAATAACTACGTCCACGCAACCATCATCAGCAATGGAGATCGATCCACGGTCGAAATAAGATCGATTCATCCATACAACTGCTCTGCTCTGCAAGAAACATCGGGCTGCTGTTCTATAAATAACCCAACAATGATCAATTCAACTGTCTCCGCTGTCCGGTCTGCTGAACAATGGAAGAACAGATAGAATACCCTTACACCTAAATGGCTACTACAGTGTAATTTACCATAATGTAATGGAACAGAAAACCTAACGCCCAAATGGCTACTACTACTACTGTGTAATTTACAATTTATAGAAACATTAACATATGTACATGTACACGATAAAAACTCGGCTCTGTTACAGATAAAATGCTAATGAGCCTAATAAAATAAATAAATGGGATAAAAAAAAATAAAAAGTCCAGTTTATTCTATTAGACGCAACAACTTCACATTAGACGTATAAATCGCCCAAGAATTTCCTCTATTTCACACGATGCCTGCAATCAAATTTAGTATGCTCTCTGTAAAGATTTTCAAACAATGTTCTACTGAAGCGTCATATTTTTAATCCTATTTTTCTTATTGGACGCATACATAGAATCTAGTTGAGAATAGAAAAAAATCCAATCAACGCATCCATTGAGTATGAAGTATAAAGAAAACAGAGAATGAAAAACAACTTAGCTCTTTGTATCCTTTCCGCTCGCGTAACGCGTGCTCTCTCCCGATACTTGATCAAGAAACTGCACAGCAACGCACACGCACACATATAGATGCCCGAACGCGTAACAACATGAAGCGAACTTTTTCACTTTTTACTTGGTTTGCCTCATGACATGAAACCACTTTATTATTTTCGAGAATTTTCACTTTGCGAAAACACTTTCCGAAATGATTTCAGATGGAAGAACTATTTCGGACTGGCCAAGAAACAACGTTTTGCCTAACAAACTACCAACACTCTGATAAAAAAGAAAACTTAAACTGAAGGCGGAGAGACCGAAAAAAGCCATCCACATTCGACAACTGCACGCGCGAGACTCCTACTCATAGTTCAGAAAAATAGAAGTGCAAATCTCATTTCACCAAAAAATGGAGGCGATCCGGCGTAGTGGTAACATCCATGCCTCTCATGCTAAAGGTCACGAGTTCAATTCTCACTCCCGACATTCTTCCAAAAATGGAAGTAAAAGTGACGAACCAGCCAAATGAGTTGAAAGTCACTATAATACAGATATAAAAAAAAAAAAATTCACCAAAAAAAAATTAAGGGCCTGAACCTAGGCGCACGGACGTAAGTTTGACGTAGGACTATGATTGTTCGGAACATTTGTTTTTTTTTAATGTAATTCTTTTCATTGTTCATTGCTGATAAATCTGTTATTTTAACTCTTTTGAAACTCCAAATGGTGACTATATAAGGGACGGTTGTTATATGTACTCATAACCGTCAAACGGGTTGTAACGAACAAAAAACAAAACTTAGCTTTTCGCAGGAGGTTTAACTGTCCAACTGAGAATGATGATTGAATATCAGTGTCACACATAACGGGGTGGGATAGTAGGCGAAATATATTGGATCGTTAAACAAAAAAGAAGTCGGTAAAAAAAAATTATTGTACGCAATTTTGTGTTGCATACAACATTCACGGAACACTCACGGAAGCTGAAAGAATGAATACATAATACATGATTTACCTTTGCATTCGCTAGCAAACCATACTATTTTTATTCGTAAAATTGCTCACTTGTAGAGTATTCCTCGTACATAAAAATCAAAGACGTATTCTTAAGTCAAAAAACATCATTGATTTTCATTAATTAAAGTGAGATTTGAGCCAAATTTCCACGACAAACTATGCTATTTCCACCGCTGTGTTTCAAGTTTGGTTGGAGATGTCTCTCCTGGATAGGATTGAGCGATCTCGGATCGATTTTCAGAAGATCGATCTTTTCGCTTTCGATCTTTTTGATCTCATATTTCGATCTTTTTGTAGATTTGTTTTTCTATATACATCGGATTCAATATCGCCAAACACCACCTAACATTTTTTCAAACATAATATCAACATTTAGATCGCATCTTCTACGATTCACTTCCGTACAAATGCTGACAGAGACAGAAATGTTTTTTTTTTTAATAAAAAGCAAGTGGACCGAAACATTTTTTTTGTTTAACGGTTTTATTTGCCTTCAAATTGGAGGGTTTTATTTTGGAGGTATTTCCCGGTTACCTTCTCAGGTTTCTCTTGGATTCTCCATCGTCGGATATAAAAAATTCAAAAAGTAGAAAGTATGGCAACGCTTTATTGCAGAGATGTTTCTCGGTGATCTTCTCTGAACTTCTCATGTATGGAGGATCGTCGTCGTCGGGCATGAAAAATTCAAAAAATCAGAAAAAAATTATTTTTGCTGTTTTTCGGAAACCAAAGATTTATTCATCGTTAGGTAGAAAAATATTTCAAAAACTATAAGTGTGTGAGTGTTCACGAAATATACTGTAAATAAGCTTTATATGTAAAGGTTTTTCACGGTTACCTTCTCAGGTTTCTCATGGATCCTTTGTCTGGATATAAAAATATTTCAAAAGTTAGAAAGCATAGGAATATTTTAAGTGCGATTTATGACAGAGGTGTAGAGGTCCCGGTGACCTTCTCAGGTTTCTTAAGGATAACGTCCGTCGTCGGGTGTCAAAATATGTGAATAATTGAAAAGTTCGACGCACAATAAATACAAAAATATCGTGTGTCCGGCCGCCGGGCAATCGGATTATATGCGATTTCTGAGATTTTGTTTTGTCGAGAGGTTGAAAATTCGCGTTTACAAAATCCCATCACTTACCGCAGTGAATCCTGATTCTTAACCCTACCCACTAACAACTATCCTTTCCATGGTAATCGCTAGGGAACCCCACTATAGAGGCGACCCTTCTGATCTTCGGGCGGCGAATATCATACTAACATTCTTTCCCTTCCCCTGGTGACTGTAAAGGCGCGTCCACATTATGCCGAATGATGCCGATCGGCCTGTACCAGGCGACATATTCGGTTCGTTATGTAATGTGGACGCCCCATCGGATGCACGAAGCCGTCACGAACACACGAAGCACAATGTCTTCAACGCTCATTTACATCGTTATGTTTTGGTTCGACTTTCTCGAACCGGACCCACTTGTTTCGGGTTGGGTTCGGTTTGATTCAAGTCGGTTTTCGGCACGTCGGCAAGCCCGAGCGGTACGTCCACATTTAGTCGGCTTTACCGAGCGGCCAAGGCCGATTGACGTGATGTGGACGCGTCTTAAGGACGTGGCCGGCGTCGTCATTGACCATTTAGAGCTTGAATCACCGAAAATTGCCCAACAAAAATGATTTGCTAGTCCCAATCGTCATTCTGTGTGTTCTTTGTGCAATTTGATTGGTTCAGGTCAATCACGGAGAGCAACTACGAATTATACAGTCTACCCAAGCTCAAAGCAACGCAAGAAATTCATTAATTCTAGCACAAGAGAGGGAATATGAACGCAATACTCCAACGTGAACTACTCGTGAACAACCTGGTTTGTGTTCTTCCGATCAGCCTCGACAACTCGCAGCTTATCTTCAAAATTTCAGTCACGGAGATATACCTTGCCAGATCTTTTACGATCGGAATGATTCTGAGATTTTTCATTAGGCTCAGGTCAGAAGAAAACAAGCCACGAACGAAGCACACGAAGACGGAAAAAAATTCATGACAAACTGTAGCAGATCACGAAAACGGGAACTCGAAAAGTTATCGTGAAAAGTGGTAGTTTTGTTCTTTATCGCTAAACATTAGACCCGTATTTTTTTTTTATTTTTTCAGTAGGGTGACCATTTCCATTTCAAGGTTGTCCGAAAAATCTACTTTTTCCTCTTTTTTCCAAAAATGACTTTTTTCAAAAATTCATAACTTTTGAACTACTAGACCGATTCAGATGATCGGCATATCAAATTGAAGCCAATCACCTTGTCTTTTTTGAAAAAAAAAATTAACCTGCGGAAAATTCAAATTTTGTTCTCGTTATTATTGATTGTATTCGTTTTTTATTGTTTCATAGTCTCGGGACCAAGGGCGCAATATTTTTTTATATTTTTTTCTGAAAAGCTGAGGATTTTAACATATGTCGAAACCAAAGAGGCGTTTTTTTCTTTTTTAGGTTATGATTTTTCAAAGTTAACCGATGGGCCAAAAATCATTTTTCACTTTTTATCCAAAAATGACTTTGTTCAAAAGTTTATTACTTTTGAACTACTGGACCGATTCGAATGATCGATATATCAAATTAAAGATAATCAGCCAGTCTATTCTGAAAAAATGACAGATTTCCCAATTAATTGATTCCTAGTCGCATAGAAATATTGAACGAAGACTGAAAACATTTTTACTTTGAAAAATAATAACTTTGAAACGAAAAACAACACATCTCTGATTTTTGGATACTTGTTACGAATCAAAATCTATTTTTTTTTCGCAAGTCTAGTATTTTATATTTCATAACTAATTACGAAATCAAAATCTATTTTTTTTCGCAAGTCTAATATTTTTCAAAAAAGACTAGCTAATTGGCTTTTATTTTATGTGTTGATCATCTAAATTGGTCCAGTAGATAAAAAGTTATGAATTTTCGTGTTGGAAAAAAGAGGAAAAAAATATTTTTCGAACCATTGGTTAACTTTGAAAAATAATAACTCAAAAACGAATAAAACGCCTCTCTGGTTTCAACATATGTTATGTGAAAAATCTTCAGCTTTTCAGAAAAAAATTAAAAAAGATATAACGCCCTTGTTCCCGAGACTATGAAAACAATAAAAAACGAATACAATCAATAATAACGAGAACAGAATTCAAACTTTTTACAGGTTTAGTATTTTTCCAAAAAAGATAAGGTGATTGGATTTAATTTTATATGTCGAACATCTAAATCGGTCTAGTAGTTTAAAGGTTATGAATTTTGGAAAAAAGAGGAAAATGTTGATTTTTCGGACCACCCTAAAATGGAAATGGTTACTCTACTGAAAAAATAAAAAAATAACGGGACTTATGTTTAGCGATAAAGAATAAAACTACCACTTTTCACGAAAATCTGAGATCCACTATATCGGTTTTGCATGGAAGGCTGCATATGTGTTGGATACCACTTTTCTAATCTCCAGCCTCTGCGTAGAAATTCAAAGGGATGAAAAGTTTTATCCCTCTTAATGTCAAAAAGAAGAAGAAGATTCTTCTCGCTGTTGTCTCGGATGTAGTGGCAGCTATCCAATTCTATTAAAAACTTCACAGGGTTACAATGTGCTTTAGTTTATAGTAGAATTCATTTTTATCTGGTAAATCTCAAGCAAATAGTCAGGAACCATGATTTTTTATTTACACCTGCAAATTTCATGTCAGATAACAAAGTTTCTTTATTAGATTCTATGGAGACATCTCCTCGAGCCGTGTCAATTCTATGGTCATGACCAAATAACCTTGGCATCTCGTTAAAACCTTGCTGTACAACTTCCGAAACTGTGTTTTGCCCTCTAAGTTCTACTACAGTGTTCAATGTGGTTGCTTGCTGGCTTGAAGAGAATGATAATCTTCTCGAAGAGAGATACTCCGCACGATACTTTTGTTAGGATTGTATTTTATAGCAATATCATCGGCTGAGAGGACTAAGTTTGCTCTGATTGTTCCCTAACAACTTTCAATAAAGCTGCCACTCGTAAGTTCCACTAAGACGTGACTTATGATTCATTAGAACGGTAGTTTTACGTTTTTGGAAAACACTGTAAATGTTTGAAGACGTCTGTAGACGTCTGTAGTGTAGATTTCACCAAACTCAACTAGAGAGGTCAATTTTCCACACGTTTCTCAACTGAATCCCAATTTGAAAGTGAACCTAACTGATACTAATAAAAATTGCTCTTCCCACCCCCAGGTAACCGACACAAACGACAACCCGCCATCGTTCTCCGAGCCGGCGTACTCATTCGACATTCCGGAGAACGCACCGCGCGGCTTCCAGGTGGGCAAAATTTCGGCCAGCGATCCGGATTTGGGCACAAACGCAGCCGTCTCATACACCGTCATCTCGGACTGGGCCAACGATGTGTTCTCACTGAATCCGCAAACAGGAATTTTCACACTGACCGCCCGGTTGGATTACGAGCAGGTAAGAACAGAGCCCACTCATACGTCACTCCTGCTACTGCAATCGATAATTAATTTACACACGGAACAGCCGTTTGTGTTTAAAGGCTGTGGATGGGCTCGCAGTCACGTTTGCGGCCGTAAAACCCATCGCAAGCAATTAAAATACGACGGTATGCATAAATAATGAGACAATCTTAAAGGTTCTTTTACGATTTCGGTTGGACGCGCTCAGCACCGAGAATCGCCTTTTTTATTGTGTTGTATATCGCAAAAGTTGATATTCATTACAGGAATATCTTGCTGAAAATCGTTAAAAAATATCTATCGGCCTAAATTTAAATTTATGACCCATGTTGGCGTGTTTCCCGTCCCATCCCGTTGATCATTTCTCTTCTGCATTTCCTCCCAACAGGTACAGCACTACATTCTGGTGGTCCAAGCCCAAGATAACGGCCACCCGAGTCTGTCCAGCACCCTGACCGTGTACTGCAACGTAATCGATTTGAACGACAATGCGCCAATTTTTGACCCGATGAGCTACTCCAACGAGATCTTCGAGAACGTGCCAATCAACACCGATGTGGTAACGGTCAGTGCCACCGATACCGACTCCGGTAAGTCTCGCAAAACGTCCACATTTATCGGATTCCTTTCACCATTCTTCCACCATCACGACGACGCGATTCCCAAGCCAGATAACCAGATTCGCGGGCCGAACTGAAGAAGATTCAAATGCATACCTTCGCCCTTCTCTCCCACACTCTATTTTTTCGCTCCCCCTCCCATCATGATGCCGTTCGATTAAGATATCATCCGCCGTAACCACGGCACGTTTGAACCGGTATAACCCTGCGCGCACGACCACTTTTGCCGCTTTGCATCCTCCTCGCTCCGGTTAATTGGTAGTAAATAAATTTTCAATTTTAAATAACTAATTTCCTGAATGACATAATCTACACATAACGTGCTTCCTGCGCAATCGCAATCGTGGATTCGCGCAATCTTGGCGCAAAAATCCAATCTCTTGCCAATCAAATCGGAAGACGAGAAACACCGACCTGTTTCACAAACAATGGCCCTTTAACCCCCGCAGCCATACTTAAGACACAAATCGGATAAGAAGTGATAAGCCATAAAATTGTTCCAATTTGAGTGTCCCGACGTTCCGTCGGAGCCCACAGAATTTAGACCATTTGTCGACTAACTCGACTAACGCCCACTGCGTCCAACACCCGGGGCAGACATAGTTCTATGACCATAAAATGGTCTCACGCCGGCCGACCGGAATGGGAATATCTGCGTCCCCATGCGTTGGATTTTTACGATTCCGATTGACGTGGAACTATCCACACAGCTCGATTCTCCGCCATGAATGGACACGGAAGGGGATGGAGTGGAAAAAAATTCCACGCCATTACTCTCGAAGGCCGTATACGGACGGACCGGATTGCCCACGAGGGAGCACTAAGCTGGTTCTTTATTGAGCCCGAGCTTGCATTTTATTGACATCGAAATTTATAGATACCGATAGAATGTGGATAAACAATTTTATTTTCCCGAAATCCGATTCCTCCGGGCAGCCACAGACAACACCCAAACTCGTCAAATATAACGCAAAATATAGCCGATATTCGTCTGGAATTTTCTGGGGGCTTATGATCGCGCTCGGCGCATCTGGCGAGGTCCATCTTCCATCCTAATCTCGCATCTTACGGTGGGAATCGACCATAACGTATTGGGGAGAGAGATAGAAAAAAAATTGATACTAGTTTATTGCTAATATTTACTGGCCATAAATTATGCACACTAGCCCCAAAGTATTCCAGGGCTCGGCTTTCATCAGCACTTTACGGCTGCGCTGCGCCCCAATCTTTGACCACTTTGTAATCGTGTTTCATCGTTAAAAGATTTTTATTCAAACTTTTATCGACTGTTTGTTTGCACGGTTTGTTCGTTGGTTCGACGATGCGAACGCAAAGATAGGCTTTGATCCCACGGCGGATGATGATTGTCAATCCTGGGATATTCATATATCTCATTCAACACTTGTACCGATCCTCCCTTTGAACCACCTTCTATTGAGACTGTCATTACGGTCTAACGACCTCAAAACTTGTGGGCTGCCGTCTGTCTGACGGCGGACTGCCATTGCAAATTATCCTAAATCCTTTCAAAGGCACCTTCCGAATCCAGCCAGCCCTGCTGCAAGCTTCCCGCTGAGACGACGCAATCGCCAACAACAGCCAAATTTGAATAATCATCGAACGAAAACTTCATCAGTCTAATGACGTGATCACGCCCCGAAAGTACATCACCCCGACATATCGGCGGAGGCTAATAATTGGATATTTGTTGTTAGTCAGCCAGCCAGGAAATGCGCGCCCCGCCGGATGAGGAAGATCGGGGGGCAGACGGAGAGAAGATGTAAAAAAGCACCGACCCACAAGAATAAAAGTCGCTTCAATATTTACGAACAATTGCAAAGAGATAAATCAGAATAACCACATTCAACCAGCCATTATCCCGGCAAGAGATGAACAATTGACAGAGATTCTACCCTTTTCGCGTTCCACCGATGATGATGATATAGTGATGACTGCGCGGAAATACGAGTCATTTCATTGCAATATGTACGACACGAAACCTGCATTCACGCATTGCTCATTACGCGCGGATTGGCTGCTCGGAGCTGCTCAGAGCACCGCTTAAGGCAAACAAAACGCCCCAACCAACGTTTGGGTCGCCATGTCCGCCGACCCCAGCAGCTACTACTGATTGCATCGATTTGCGAACGAAAATATCTCGCCCAGCGCCTGAGCTGGGTGGGCTAAGTTGGGGACATGTACTGAACCTAGGCGTCGGACAAAATAGTTCCTCTATATCGCAATGCATCGAAATCCGGACACTTAAGCGCTTACAGGATGATAACTTCAACTACTAAAAAATATTGACATATCCTAGCATGAAAAATTACCGTTTTATTATATCCTCCTCCGTCGCACCGCTTGGGGGCAGCGGCTATCCCAACGCATCCAAACGGAACTCCGTTACTATGTTAAGTTTTATATTTCGAATTTTTATTAGGAATTGGAATTAGGAATTTGGCGTGGTTAAGAATGATACGAGATGTGTTCCTCATTTGGGATTAAATTTTGTTTCTGTTTAACCTGCATGGGAAACTTCGTGATTGCACATTCAAATTCATGTTTTTGTATTCCAGTTTGCAGAGTTTGAGCTTCTGGTATTTGATTTTCGTGTTTTCGTCTCGTCGAACAAAGGAGAACTTTTCAGATCACCCTTCAATATCTTCAGCCGCTACGAAATGCATTTGATATCCGAGTTTTATTTCGTCGAACAGAGGAGTTCTTTTTGGATCACCCTTCAATATCCTTTACCGCCATGAAATGCATTTTCAGGTCACCTTTTGATATCTTCTTTTTCTATGTTTTGTCGAGTGGTTGGTAGTTCGCGTTCACATAATCATATCACTAATCACAGTGAATCCTGATTCTTACCTCTCCCACTAACAACTATCCCTTCGCTAGGGAACCACGCTATAGAGGCGACCCTTCTGGCCTTCGGGCGGCGATTATCATACTAACATTCCTTCCCTTCCCCTGGTGACTGTAAGGACGTGGCTGGCGTCGTTATTGACCATTTTAAGCTCGAATCATTGAAAATTGCACAACGAGAATAATTTGCTAGTCCCAAGCGTCATTCTGTGTGTTCTTTGTGCAATTTGGTTGGTTCAGGTCAATCACGGAGAGCAACTACGAAGTGTACAGTCTACCCAAGCTCAAGCTCAAGCTCAAAAATATTTGACAGAGCACCTGCATTTTTTTATCAGTAAAACAAATCCTATTGATTTAATGTTACTCAACTGGGAACAACTCTATTTCGGTTGCGCGTCGCAGTTACACGAGATCTGACCCGAAGTAAAGAAGGTAAATCACTATATTCCCAGTCAAATTAAATTAGAGAATTTTTTGTTTAATTCAATGTGGAATTTCAAGTGGAAGCATTTGCTATATCTTTGCGGAGCACCATTTGAAAACCACTGGACGACCGATTTGTCATCATTTTTCACGTCAAGGACGGCTACCCACCTCTGCAACTGATGAACTCATCGATAAAATAGAAGTAATGGTGCTCGGAAATCGCCATCTAGGTTTGAGAGAGCTGACCCGTGAATTATAATATATATCGGAGTATATCTCCCGCGAGGCCGTTCGTCATATTTTGGTTGATGTTTTGGGCATGAGACAAGTCGCAGCACGACTGTTGCCAAAAGAACTCAATTCTTTTCATCGCAATCAAGAGGCTGAAGACATGCTTGAACAATAAATTTCTGATCCCACGTTCATCCAACGCATAATTACTGGTGATGAGACATGAGTGTGACTTTCTCCTATTTCCGAAACTCAAATTACCGCTTCGTAAGACCCGTTTTGACAGCATTGAAAACATAAAAACGAATCGAAGGGAATTCGTTTTTATGTCATGAACTGATGGCAATTGCTGAAAAATGCTATAAAAAGTGTGTCAATGACTTGATTGTTCGTTGGAAAAATGTATTTTTCCAGAAGGGGCCTACTTTGAAGGCGATAATATATATTTATATTTAATATATATTAATTTTATATTTAAATTTATTCCATTATATTTCATGTTTGGTTAAACTTCTTCACTTTATTCGCCTCTTGCCCTGAGAAAGGCCTTTGCGGAAAGAAACTCTACTCCATACTGCTTCTTCACCTGTCTTGAAAAAGACAATCCACTCCCGCTCGACACTCGCCGGCAACGATGTTGCTTCGATGACCTCCAAACGAGTAGTGCTGATATACCTTATTCTTCTTCTAGGTGAATTATACAGACTTTAAATATTTTCTGTTTATTCTTCTCTAGCCTTGTAAAATGACCCTTGGCGAAAACTCCTTTTCAGCTCCTCCTCCTCCTCCTTGAGAAAGGCATTCGATCCCTCGCCGAGGTTCGTCCAGTAAACGGTGTTCACTAATCAAGTACCCCACAAGTGTAAGTCACAGGTATTCCGTTTTCGTTATTCCCTTCGTTGTTTCTATTCTCGCGGCTGCATGGTTTGTCCGTTATTGACAGATGGGCCTAATAAATGTATGGGAAAATGGAAACGCTTCTAATTTTCATCAATTTAAACCTTTTGCAGACTATGTGATCGTAATGAATAGCATATCAAACAAGTCTTAGAGAATTTCCGATTCGATTGGTGTACAAAACGTCAAAATTCGTTCTCGTTATTAACGTTACCTTTATTTCATAAAAACGTGGCCTGTTCTCTAATTTGGCACTCGTATCTCTCGACTGCTACTATGCTTGCTGTCAGCAAATGGAAAATAAACCGGGATACTCTGGGCCTTGTCGCCCAGATATCGTTCAAGTTGAATATGATTTTTTTTTTAAATTGATGGAATATGCACCGCCAAATTATACGCTCATAAAGCTTTGAAGTCTTCGTTATAAGACGTTGTTGCTGTTCTGGATTTTGTTTGGGTGTTTTCTGCTTCTGGTATGTTTTCAAATTATGGCTCTTCTTAATCCACTGAATCATTCCGATGCTGATGATAAATTTCTTGGCCAATTCACGAATGCTCACGAATATAGTTCACGAGTTTCTGGTCCAATCCGGGGTCATTTGAACCGGATTTACATCCACTTATTTGGAATATGTAAGGAATAATGAAAGATTTTGAGCGTTTATAACTCGATTATTCCTTATAGGTCGCAATAATGTTTGCGTCAATTGAGTGGCAATATTTCTACTCATCCATGATAGAATAATTGTAAAATGTCAAATGACAATTCAAATGATTTGTGCAAAAAGAGCGACTAAAGAAACAGTGGAATACAAATTGAGTTCACCAAGTAGCAAACATTGCATCGTAAGCCCCTCTCCTGTATGATCCTTCTACTATATAATATCCATAAAATTCACTGCTCCGCTGCCAAGCGATTTCTAACCGGAAAGCAGTTAACACATCATCAACCAAAAGTAAATATAATCAGAAAATAAGCAGAGTTTGCTTAATCTGCTTTGCTCCTATTGACAGGTTATCAAACAGAAGGAGTTAACCAGTTTCGTGCTCATAGTCCAACAAATAAAATGGTACAATTTAGTTCGATCGAGAACCCGAATCGACGCGCTCTCAAAGGTAGTGGTAATACAAATATAGAACCGCCTGTGGCTTCAGTGTGTATGTCTAGAATAAGAGATGCATTACGTGCATTGGCAATACGAGCATAGATTGGTCAGCTTGTGTATTGTTCTCGCGAGAACAAGAAGGATTCATGAATCAACCATTTTCAGCTGCTTCGCAACCCTTTTCTTGAAGGCTTCAACTAAAAAGTTGTTTAAAAGTATTCGATGCATTCTAAAGTAATATACGAAAGGATAAAAATAGAATTGATTTATCTAATTCATTGCCGGGAGAGAGCTTGTGTGAGTTTAAGAGTGTTTTTGAACTTATTGGTGGGTTTTCCGATCGATCATTGAATTTTCGCGAACTCTTCCCGGGTCAAAAGTGGCGCCAAAGTGCAGCTCATTTCAAGGCTGTAATTTGTGTGAAAAATGTGTTTTACTGTAGTGACAGCAGCTTTTTCCTCTGCCGCCACCAAACAATCGAATCGATGCATATTTTCTGGTTTCGTTCTGCAAAAGGTTTAGTATAATTTGTGCATTATTTTCTCGGGAACATATTTTTTGGGAGTGATGGAGATATATTTTTTCTAAGAGAAACTGAAAAACTACTTGGGTATTAAATACGTTCAGTGTTGAAATAGCGTTCTAGACAACGAGCATCCAACAGTACATGGTAATGCTGAGCATTAGAGTGAAAATTCCCTTGATTCGTTGCTTTAAGAATGGTTAACGCCGCTCTGTGCAAGCATTGAGTTGGATCACTGTTTAGAAATACAAGTCATAGATATGTCAGGAAACAATCCGTCGATTCGACTGGAATCTATGCAAAAACATTCCGATATCGTTAACGAAATTGTTATTGAAAATTTAATAATAAACCTAAACCAATAAAAATGTACGTGAGGGGAGTAATATTGTGGTGCAGATAATTGGCCGTTTCCCTATTTAGAACTGATCTTGACGAAAAATTAGTTCTTCATCCTCGAGTATGGTGCCGAGGTTATGAAACCTTAGCTCGCTTATACCGTTTATATAATAAAGACTAACCAATTCAAAGCTACAAGTTTGTCAAAGTATCAGATCTTAAATGTTTTTGATGTGGAATGATGATCTGTTTCATTTCAACTTATGTAGAGTCCTATGAACTTCACCGCGACTGACACTATTCCTTCCAGCACTTCTGGTGAGGGGAATTACGGCGTCGGTAGTACGCCACGGATCACGCTTTGCCTGCGAGAGATCGGCTACAATGTAAGCAATCTCTAAAACCATAACAATTAAAAGTAATGTGCGAAGATTGTTTCTTCACAGCAGTATTATATTTTCGTATAATTACACTTCATTCCCTAAACGCCCGTATAGAATCGATGAGGGGATTAACTTTGAAAAATGTCCGTTATCAGCTTCTAGCCCCCGCCGATGGCTAGATAAATCCACTAACGATCGATATTCTAGCGGGAAGGAAAATGTGCTCCCCCACCAAAGCCTATATAACTTAGGATCAATCCGAAAGATCCATCGCCCGCACCGTCGCATGGCGTCCGGAAGACATTTTCTGGCTACACGCGTAACTCTAGATTAGACATTTGAAAAAAAAAAAACAAATGTTAGCGAGCTAATGAACTGGAAATTATAATAATAAAGCGAAACGCTTGATCTAAATTAAGACGATGATTCACGAGCGTCTCCGCAAGCGCTCAAAACAGGCGGATTAAGAACCCCAATTAGTAGGAAATTTTTGCCGCTCGGTGTGCTCTCTCCCCCATCTCAAGGTAAAGTAAGGTAAGACGTAACAGACGTAAAAAACGATCAGTTTTCGAAAGTCGATATCGACTGAGCGACAGGGAGAGAAAGAGAGAGAAAGGAAAGGATACGAAGTTGGGAAAGGGTATGCCCACGTATATGTGTACCTCACAGGCCTAAAGGCAGGTGAAACAGTCATCGATGGGCGCGAGATGATGTGCCATCTCGGCGAGAGTGCGGGGTGGACTCTTTTTGAATATTAATTAAGTTGTATTTAAGAGCAGGTTGCCGTTGTCGTTCGGTGCCGAAAAACACTCACAAACACATCTCTATGGTCGTTTTGGCATCGAGCCGGGAATGTGAGGCACAAAAACAAGACCAAACTGAATATGTCCGACACATGCAGTCGGTCGGTCGGTCGTGTCTCTGGTCAACCGGAGAACTAATGAAAAAAATTGTATTAATTTATACTCCAATATGATTTTTGCAGAGGTGTAATATTCTGTACCGGCCAGCTACTCGAATTATTGTTTGTGTACAGTCGAGCGAGCGATCAATCCACCGGATTGGACAGCGCACCGTCGGAAGTGACGATCCGGGGTGAGGAGGGATGCAGACACAGATGCAGCAAAAAAAAAGATCGCTGAGAATCGTTTTGTCGTAACCAGTCAAAAGACATGTTCATTGACTGTTCCATCATGTTTTACTTCAGATTTCACTTCTGTGCGCGCGCGTTTTCTCGACCTGTCTTGCCTGTCCCCCGTTCCCCCGCTGCAATGCGTTGAATATGAAGCTATAGCTGTCATTCCGCATTTTTTCCTCCTCCTGCTCCTTGTCTCGCGCCATATTATCCGGACCCGCGCGGATTTGAATACAATAAGTGACGAACCCTGTATTTATCACTTCGATAAAATCATGTCCTCTCCTCTAGCTCAGGACTCAGTCGCAACGCTCTCGTAATTTGTAACGCTTCATGTCTTCTTGCAGGAATTAATGGACGCATCGAGTACAGCATCACGGCCGGGGATGACAACGAGGATTTCCAGATACTCGGCAACGGAACGATCCGTACGCGGCGCGAACTGGACCGCGAGAGCAAAGCAAGCTACAATCTGATCGTAACGGCGCGGGATTTCGCCAAAGAGCCGGAAAAACGTCTGTCGTCCACTGTGCAGGTGAGTGTCTGCGGCCAGTCATGTGATATGGGACCGATTCCATATGAATCCAAAGTTGGATTTTTGAAACTATTGAAATAATTCTTATAAATGTTTTTTCACCCGATTTCATGAATGTACGCATGATTTGCAATAAAAAGGTGTACTGAAAAATTTTGCTTATTACTACCACAGTGGTTTTAAAACAAAATTACTGAAAATCACCAACTTTCGGTTGTTTCGGATGTAAAAATGCTTTCAGGAAAATAATTTTCTTTTTTGAAAAAAAAAAATATTTCTAGTTTTCATGTAATGATAGAGAGGTACATTTTGTAACAGATTTCTTATTGTTCCATCATTCCTACAATTTTTCCAGCATCATTACAGTTTTAAAATTGCCTAACTTCTTTTTTACCTACGGAAACTGGATAAATTAAAGGTACTTTTGTGTTCCTCAACTATTTTCTATTACTATCACTTTCGAGTATTGTTCATTAAGCTGTTATTTGGTGTTTTTATACTCTGTTGTAGTTATATAAGAACAGAAAACTTTGGTTGGTCATTCTTTCGCTTTTGAACTCAATCGAATAGTTACTTTGTATTTTTGATGGGTTGTTTACGTTCTTTAGTTAGACTAGCACCTGTAGACTTGTGTTTTATTCTTCGCCCTAGAGCATCGCAGGTTCTTTTGTCATAGCATTATGTTGCAAAAAATGCCATTCAACATCTATATCATAGTTATTCTTAAATTGGCAAAGACTGGAAAAGTTCTTTCTATGTTTATACTGTGTGCTTTTCCTGACGTATAAAGCCATTTCATTTTTGAGATAAATAAGTTAACGGATATAGAATCATGACGGTTACTTGAATGATTGCCACTTTTTACTTGAAATATACTGCGTTTTTCCAAATGGATTAATGGATTTTTGCTTGCCGCGTATTCCAGTGATGACTTTGATGACATCCTGTAGTACAAAGGTGTTATTCTCTGGAAACCCACATATAACTACAAATTCTCCTTCCCTCGAGTTTTTTTTTATTTTACCAAAAAGTCGGCTGAACTCATGTGATATTAATTTTTCAAACTTTTGAATGAAATACTCAGCAAACATTAAATCGAATACCTTCGCATATTCCAAATTGCATATAAAGTGGGATCGAACTACAATTATTCATAATGTCGATCAAAGTAGACATTGCGTACATATCGAACAGATAGCTGCTGCTCGATAATTCAAACAACCGAGGTTCGAATCCCATCGGAGCAATTTTCCTAGCCATCACCACTACTCATTCTAAACATTCATTTGCTTCTCCCACTAAAAAGACAATTGAATACAACGTCGGACCGAGCTCAAGGGTTGCTATGAAAGGGGTATACATAAAAGGTGGGATGAACGAGTATGGCAAGACAGTTATAGCTGGCAGTGCTGTCAATATGCATTCTGGAGTCCACACATCCTCTCCCCTCTCTAAAAAACGAAATCTGGGGAATAAATGAAAGAAAATTTAACTCTCTTTAGTTTTTCCCCAAAAATGTTATGCTACCCTTTAATAAAGCAGCATTATATTATCATCCAATTCTTTCTTCTGCTTCCATCACACTAACGATATTCTCTAAATTAGCCGGATTATGGCTATTACGTATTGGTTGCTGTGCTTCATTACGTTTTGAATTGTCTTCCTGAACTGCGACTTGTCCTGTGGTGGAATCTCTATCAGCTGATCGTTGTATGAGAACCCCGCCATAAGTGAGCTTTTTTTTCGCCTATGACACGTGTCATCATAAGCATACTGTTACGGACCCAATTTAGATAGCAAGGCCGGCCAATAAACAAAATAATGTTATTGAAGTGCAAACGAGCGCATAGAAAATTTATAGCCCAATGAATCACCAGATACGGCCATGTGATTCATCCCTTTCTTATTTTTCTTTTCCTTTTGTATAGCTTCAGACAAGCGGTGCATGACGCACCAGAAAGTAGGGACAAATAAATAAACAAATCTGTGACCCGCACGATCCTCTGAATAGATCGTATTACTCATAGTGTAGCGCAGGCATACAAGATAGGAAATCACGTGTTCATTTGAGACCGTGAGCAGGCAGCATAGACAGATAAGGCGCCTGGAATACACAAAGACAACAAGGCACCAGGCGAAAGATTATTGCTGGTAATAAGCCTGGCCTCGCCCATTATCGAATATACGAAGGGCTATAAACAAAAATAACATTTTAAGCCGACGATGAGTAATAAACTTTCTAAATTGTACCCCTCTAGCGAGAGCGACAAAGGTCCGCAGAGATAAGCGGGTAGTAATAACATGTAGGGAAATAGCAGGCAGACAATCGATATGGGCTCGGTTGTCTGAGAAGGAAAGAGAGATCTCTTCTCTCCTTTATAGTTTTAACGCCTAGGAATGAATTCTTGGGTATATATACTGGGGATTCTGGCCTAGGAAAACAGTTCAATTCCTTAGTTCAAATCAAACAGTTCAATTTCACAGTTCAAATCAAACAGTTCAATTTCACAGTTCAAATCAAACAGTCCAATTGTTGAGTTCAATTTCACAGTTCAAATCAAACAGTTCAAATCAAACAGTTCAAATCAGAAGTCTAATTCGTTAGTTCAAAATCAAAGTTCGTAGTTCAAAGTTCAATTCGTGATCCGAAAATCCACCAAGCGTTGACAACCAGGCGTCACGCATCAGAATCCGGATACACCCAAGCGTTGGCAACCAGGCGCCACGCTATAAAAGGTATAACCAAAAGGAACAAATCCCAATCCGAAAAGCAGACCATTTGCTTCGCTTCACCGGACCGCACTGGAGCCGGAAGAGGTTGAAGTTTTGTGGCTGCCCTAGCCGGGATTTGTTCACGCAAAGGGGCTTAGCCCATAAGAGACCAACCAAGTCCAGGGAAATAGATCCCTGGCTTTAATAAATTTAAACCGTGATTCTCAGGCCTCAATTGCCGACATCTAGGGAAATAAGTTCCCTAGATTAATCACGAAGCGCTCGAGAGAGGACGAGCGAAAAGTCTTGCCTTCATAGCAAGCATCTAGGGAACTCCAGTTCCTTAGATTATATTTTGGTGGCTCCAGAGAGGAGATTTAAAACTCACACCTTCGCCAAGAAAAGAACCACGATCCCTCGCGCAAGAGGAGTAAATCGGGAGGCTCAGAATCACGCCTTTTTGAAAAGACTAAGAAGTCAAGAATTGAAATTTGAACTCTCGCGCCAGAGAGTGAAATTGAACTCACGTGTATTCAAACGGGAATCACGTTGTAAGAGGAGATAAGACTTGGAACTCAAGCACTCATAGAAATTGATTTGAACACACGTGCATTCAAAAGGGAATCACGTTTATAAGAAAGAGATAAGACTTGAAAATTTAAGCACTCAAAAAAGATCTGAATTGAACTCACGTGTATTCAAGAAGGAATCACGTTAATTAAAATGGCTACATACGCATATAAAGCCAACCCTAATGGGCACTGCCGTCTGTGTACGGACAAAGACAAGAAAGAGGACATGGTCGCATGCGATGAATGCGATCGGTGGTTCCACATTTCATGTGTGGGACTCACATACCTACCCAAGAAAGATGAAAGGTGGGTATGCCCTAAGTGCATGAGCACAGAAAGGGAAATGATGGAACTGAAAGTCAAAGTCAGACAATCAGTTTCCGGAGACAGCTTGCAAGAAATTTTGCAAGAGAACAGAGCAGCAATGGAGGCTCTGGTAAAGTCCATGAGGACAACGAGATTCGAAGCTGAACCAGGTACAAGTTCAGCACACAATAATGACAGCATCGAAGGTCAAAATCAGGAGGCAGAGCCAGAATGGACTGTCTACCTAAAGCGACAAGCACTCATGAGCTTGCCAAAATATGGAGGTGCGGCCAGAGAATGGCCGAAATTTAAAAAGGCCTTTGATGAGACCACAAAACAAGGTCAATTTAACAGGCTTGAAAATTTGAATCGCCTGCAAACAGTGCTGTACGGGAACGCAGAGAGGAGCGTCCGACAGTTAATGATGGATCCAAATAATATGGACCAAATAATTGATAGACTAGAAGATAATTTCGGAAGACCCGAACTAGTCTATAAAGAACTACTAGCCGAACTCACCAATATCAAAAGGGAGAGTCGGAATTTGATTACCGAGATATCCGAAGCACTGGATAATCTCGTCTGTAATGTTTCTCTTATGGATAGAGAAGAATTCCTGATTGACCACCGATTGGTGGAAGAGATCATAAGGAAAATGCCCTACGGTCTACAGGTGAAGTGGACTGAAGAAATGTACGACGGGGCAAAGACTTTAGCTGATCTCAATGAGTGGCTGAAGCCTCATTCGAGAACCAATAGACTGCTGAATGGCACCAGCAGGCCGCAGCCGCGAGAAACAAGCAGACCGCAGCCGCGAGAAATTAACAGATCGCAGCCGCGAGACACGAGGCCTGAGCGTCGATTTAACGTAAATACGCATCAGGAAAATAGATCGACAATAATAAAACGCAATTGTGAAGCATGTCGGGGAAACCACAAACTCCTCGAATGCACCAGATTTAAGGCTATGAAGCCTGAAAAGCGAAATGAATTAGCCTTTAAGGCAAAGGTATGCTTGAGCTGTCTCGCATTTACAAACCATATGATGCGAGACTGCAAAAGAGCAAAACAATGTGGAATTAATGGATGTAAGTTCAAACATCATCCATTAATTCATAAATCTCATGAGAGAGAATCAAGTGATTCAAATCAGTCGGAAGGACAGCATAGTCCAGATACACAAGCAGATGGTGAGATACACAATCACCAACAACTAACAAAATCCAACGTATTCTACCAAATAGTTCCTGTGACGTTGAAAAATAATGACAAAATCATCAACACGTTCGCTTTCTTGGATGCGGGGTCATCACTCTCTCTAATAGACGAGGAGATTGCGAACAAGTTAGGGCTCAACGGAAGAATTGATCCGTTAATGCTAAAGTGGACGCAGAACGTCACGAGAAACGAACAAAACAGCCGTAGAGTTCAGGTACGAATCAACGGCAACAATGAAAAAGAATACGTCATGAAAGGAGTGAGAACGATAAAGAATCTCCAACTCCCAGAGCAAAGCTTCAACAAGGAGGTGATGGAGAAAAGGTATCCATACCTCAAGAATCTGCCGTTGAGCAGTTACAGCAGTATACGCCCGACGATATTAATTGGACTGAGTCACAGTCACTTGTTAATTCCATTCGAAAGGCGAATGAGAAAACCGAACGAGCCCACAGCGCTACGAACCAAACTTGGATGGTTCATGTTCGGCAACATATCGTCCAATGTGCAAGGCGGACACATCATGGTCATTCAGCAAGAAGATGAAATGAACAAGGCTTTGCAGAAATATTTCTCCACCGAAGACTTCGGCGTTAAGGTAGTCAAGAATCTACCAAAATCAGCTGAAGAAGAAAAGGCTGAACAAATTCTAAGAAGTACTATGAAATACAAGGATGGTAGATACGAAGTTGGACTTCTATGGAAAGATGAGGAAACGAAATTTCCAAATAGCTACAACAATGCAGCAAAGAGGCTGACAACGAGTGAGAGAACGTTAAAAAAAGACCCAGAGTTGAAAAAATGGGCAATAGAAACATTTGCGGATTACGAGAAGAAAGGCTACATCCGCAAACTGTCAGAGGAAGAAATTATGAAGCCGATATCAAGAGTGTATTATCTTCCACACTTTATTGTGCACAACAAAAATAAGTTGCCACCTAAACCAAGGTTGGTTTTCGATGCGGCGGCAAAGACACAAGGTGTATCGTTCAACACGGAACTGTTATCAGGGCCGGATGCTACTACGTCATTGTTCGGTGTTTTAGTAAGATTCCGAGAAGGAGCAATTGCTGTATGTGGAGACATCAAAGAGATGTTCCACCAAGTACGAATCCGAGCTGAAGATCAACACGCTCAGAGATTCTTATGGAGAGATTGTGATAGCAGTAAGAAACCTGATGTATACGTAATGCAGGTGATGACATTCGGATCAACCTGTTCACCGTCATGTGCACAAGCGGTTAAAAACCACAACGCAGAAAAATTCAGAAAATATTGTCCAGTGGCGACTGAAGCAATCATCAAGCAACACTACGTCGACGATTATTTGGATAGTTTCGAAGAGCTTGATAAGGCAGCAGAGATAGTACTACATGTTATGAAAATTCACGATCACGCGGGTTTCCACATCAGAAACTTTGTGTCAAACAGCAGAGAACTTCTGCAAAGTTTACCCTCGGAACGTGTACAAATTTCCGGAATCAAAATGTTCGAAGAAAAGGATTCAATGACAGAAAAGGTACTTGGTGTATATTGGAACACCACGTCTGACACACTCGGCTATCAAATCAAATTAGACAAGCTAGGAAGTGATGTTACACAAATGCTACGTTTACCAACAAAGAGAGAGGTACTAGCTTTCGTGATGAGTGTCTACGATCCACTTGGACTCATCTCAAATATAACTGTGCATGGAAGAATCCTCATGCAAAGGCTGCACATAGAAAATATAGATTGGGATGACGAAATTCCCGAGAAGTTGCAGTCAGACTGGCAACACTGGTTAGAAATTATTGAATCTGCTGATAGCGTAACGATACCAAGATACATCCTCGAAGAAAGAACAGGTGAAGTAGAACTACACACCTTTGTAGATGCTTCTGAGAAAGCATTTTGTGCATGTGTGTACGTAAGAAGTATATCTGGAAACACACCACACGTAAGACTTCTATCAGCAAAGTCTAGAGTAGCACCAGTCAAACCATTGAGCATACCACGCCTAGAGCTACAAGCGGCCGTGTTAGGAAGCCGATTAACCAAAACGATAATAGATGAAACGAGGTTGAAAATCGTCAGCAAAACATTTTGGAGTGATTCACAGACCGTATTGTCATGGATCAAGAGTCCAAAACGAAGAAGCGTATTTGTGATGCATCGAGTAGGTGAAATCCTGGAAGATAACAGGAAAAATGAATGGCGATGGGTGCCAACAGATGAAAATCCAGCCGATGAAGGCACAAAGGAAAAGCTAGGAAAATCACAATGGTTTGAGGGACCTGATTTCCTAAAGCTCTCAGAATCGTCATGGCCTTCCATTGAAGAGAAGGAAACAGACGAAGAGTTGAGAGAAACAGTGCTAGTTCACGAAGAACTAAGCAAACTTAGTTTCATCGATAAGTACAAGGAATACTCAGATTGGTGGAAATTGGTGAAGAACCTTTGTGTATTAAACAGGACAAAGGAAAGATTACGTCGTGGATATATTCCAGACATTGAGTACAAGGACTACCAAAGAGCTGAGAACGTGCTCTATAGAAAGATGCAATGGGAAGCATTTCCAACAGAGATGGAAACTTTATTCAATGGCGGAACAATATCGTCAGGACCATTGGTCAGTTACGCACCCTTCCTAGACGAGGCAGGGGTAATGAGAAGTGGAGGACGTTTGAAGAAAGCCATGTCAGTACCATGGACTACAAGAACGCCAATATTGCTCCCACAAAAGCATCCATATACATATTTGATCGTGAAAGCAACACACGAAAGATATTTCCACCACGGCGAAAACACCGTCATAGCAGCATTACGGCAGAAGTATTGGATACTGCATATAAGAACAGTATTAGCAAACGTCAAGAAGAATTGCAATAGGTGCAAAATACGACGTGCAACTCCGGTAGAGCCGATGATGGCAGATTTACCACATTTCCGCACAGAAGCGCATATACCTCCATTTACAAACTGCGGAGTAGATTACTTCGGACCTTTCGAAGTAGCGGTAAAGAGATCGCTCGAGAAGAGATGGGGCGTCATATTCACCTGTCTCTCAACAAGAGCAGTACATATTGAGATGGCAGAAAATCTCAGTACTGATGCGTTCATGGTCGTGTTAAGGAACTTCCAGAACCGAAGAGGAAAGGTCACCAGTATCTACAGCGACAACGGAACGAACTTCGTTGGAGCAGAGCGAGAGTTAAAGTCGCTAGTCAATGAAATCAACGAGAAGATGGGCAAAAATGAAGCAGCAAAAATGGAAATCCAGTGGAGATTCAACCCACCTTCAGCACCACATTTTGGAGGCGCTTGGGAGAGATTAATAAGAAACGTCAAAGTAGCACTAGCAGAGATCCTGAAAGTTTGGGGTAGGAGCAAGCCATCAGCAGCAACGTTGCAAGCTGCATTCATCCAAGCGGAATTTTTAGTCAACTCTCGACCGTTGACACACATACCAGTCTCCTGCATCGACGATGAAGTGTTGACGCCATTCCACGCGTTAATAGGAAGAGCAGGAGAGTATGCCCCACCGTATGCACCAACGACCAGTCAGTATGACACAGCGCAATGGAGACGCATTCAACATTATTCCAAGTTGTTTTGGAACCGATGGAAGAAGGAGTACTTACCAACTCTGTTAAAGCGTAATAAAAATACGCAGAAAGTAGAACCGATCAAAGTCAACGACATCGTCTTAATCACGGACGACGACGCACCACCAGGAAAATGGCTTAAAGGACGAGTCATCGAAACGTTTGTGGCGAGCGACGGGCAAGTTCGCCAAGCAAAGATCCAAACCGCGAAAGGTGTCCTGAAACGACCGGCAGTTAAAATTGCAGTACTGGACATTATCAAGGGAAATGATCCAGCCATCAACTAATCAGGAAGAAGACGTCAGTGCTCGCTACCAGAGCACCAATATCCGAAAGATGCAGCCAACTGATGTAAGCTCGCGTCAGAGCTAAGATGTATGATCCATGGACCAAGCATTGAAGAGGACATCCTTCGGAACCAGGCAACGTGCCGAAGAATTGAAATTTAAAAGTGTTTTTAAACTCTGTTAGAATATAAGGATGAATGTAAAATAAATGATGCTCCGAAAACATGTAAACAAATAGAGATATAAGTAACACAGGTAGCATAGGGTCCGTTCAGGAATTTTATAAATCGAACAAGTAGATTTATCAGGGCCGGAATGTTACGGACCCAATTTAGATAGCAAGGCCGGCCAATAAACAAAATAATGTTATTGAAGTGCAAACGAGCGCATAGAAAATTTATAGCCCAATGAATCACCAGATACGGCCATGTGATTCATCCCTTTCTTATTTTTCTTTTCCTTTTGTATAGCTTCAGACAAGCGGTGCATGACGCACCAGAAAGTAGGGACAAATAAATAAACAAATCTGTGACCCGCACGATCCTCTGAATAGATCGTATTACTCATAGTGTAGCGCAGGCATACAAGATAGGAAATCACGTGTTCATTTGAGACCGTGAGCAGGCAGCATAGACAGATAAGGCGCCTGGAATACACAAAGACAACAAGGCACCAGGCGAAAGATTATTGCTGGTAATAAGCCTGGCCTCGCCCATTATCGAATATACGAAGGGCTATAAACAAAAATAACATTTTAAGCCGACGATGAGTAATAAACTTTCTAAATTGTACCCCTCTAGCGAGAGCGACAAAGGTCCGCAGAGATAAGCGGGTAGTAATAACATGTAGGGAAATAGCAGGCAGACAATCGATATGGGCTCGGTTGTCTGAGAAGGAAAGAGAGATCTCTTCTCTCCTTTATAGTTTTAACGCCTAGGAATGAATTCTTGGGTATATATACTGGGGATTCTGGCCTAGGAAAACAGTTCAATTCCTTAGTTCAAATCAAACAGTTCAATTTCACAGTTCAAATCAAACAGTTCAATTTCACAGTTCAAATCAAACAGTCCAATTGTTGAGTTCAATTTCACAGTTCAAATCAAACAGTTCAAATCAAACAGTTCAAATCAGAAGTCTAATTCGTTAGTTCAAAATCAAAGTTCGTAGTTCAAAGTTCAATTCGTGATCCGAAAATCCACCAAGCGTTGACAACCAGGCGTCACGCATCAGAATCCGGATACACCCAAGCGTTGGCAACCAGGCGCCACGCTATAAAAGGTATAACCAAAAGGAACAAATCCCAATCCGAAAAGCAGACCATTTGCTTCGCTTCACCGGACCGCACTGGAGCCGGAAGAGGTTGAAGTTTTGTGGCTGCCCTAGCCGGGATTTGTTCACGCAAAGGGGCTTAGCCCATAAGAGACCAACCAAGTCCAGGGAAATAGATCCCTGGCTTTAATAAATTTAAACCGTGATTCTCAGGCCTCAATTGCCGACATCTAGGGAAATAAGTTCCCTAGATTAATCACGAAGCGCTCGAGAGAGGACGAGCGAAAAGTCTTGCCTTCATAGCAAGCATCTAGGGAACTCCAGTTCCTTAGATTATACATACCATTCCGCTCTTCCATCGCGGTTTATTTATGAGGGTCAAACTGCGATTCTGCTTTCGATTCCTTTCTATAGTTTGTCCCAGTTGAAATTTCACGACACATTCATTTTTTTTTATAATCCGTTGTACCATTCCTGATCTCAAATTTGCGGTTGCCACGAGCCGCTTCAATCAAATCAAACGTTGTCGTCGCGATCATATTCCTATACAACATAGCGCGGTTGTCGCGATCCGCTTTCAGTTATACTAGCGCGGTCGTCGCGATCCTCTTTCATTTAACCCTTGCGTGGTCGTCTCGATCTGACTTATACCAGCGTCTCGATAAACTTATACCAGCGCGGTCGTCGCGATCCGCTTTCAATTTAACACGATTCCAATCCCTTCCACAAGCCCGATCTTATAGAAAAAGTACATCACTTCACATCTTCTTCTCCTTCTTAAATGGCAATAACGTTCCTAGAGAAACTTCACCGTTTCAACGGAGTATTATTTTTATTAATGCTTAATTGAGATTTATATGCCAAATAATAGCCTTGAAGGCATTCTGAATGGCAAGCTCTAGAATACGCGTGACCCTAGTGCAAGTTGAAGTAAATTTCTTTGGCCAACCAACAGCGCATATCAACATCACTTCACATTTTGCCTTAACTCAACAACCAAACCAAAAGCGAAATTTGAAAAAAAAACAGGAAGTGGGTTATATCTATGGTATAACCGCAAGGGTGACGTAGGACTATCGTTGATTTAGAGATCATTTGTTTGAAGTTGAATCTGAATTCATACTGAATGAATGAATATTTGGGGGACTTCGAAAACGAGAGTGTTACGTTGGATGCACAAGGTTTTATGCATCCAATATTGGATACGGAAATATTCTACTGATGGGGAAGAATAATCTTCAGAAGCTATTCTGTTAATTGCGATTGATCGAAACATCACAAAACCAAATGTATTTGGTCACAGTGTTACATGGATAGAAAACATTAAAATAAACTCTTTCACATGAATGTAATTTTAAATTCCCAGTAACGAGTTATTTTCAGTAACGATTAGATATTTCCACATTTTCCTCGATACTGGAAGCCCACCAGTGGTTAATGCTAACTCGATAACCATCTGTTAATAGCACTTGATTGAAACATATTTGGTCACAGTGTTACATGGATAGAAAACATTCAAATAAACTCTTTCACATGAATGTATTTTTAAATTCCCAGAGGAATTGGCAGATTATTTTCAGTAACGATTAGATATTTCCACATTTTCCTCGATACTGGAAGCCCACCAGTGGTTCAAGGCGCCTAGAAGTATATACTAAGGTGGGCCAACTTGCTAAAACCACTCTTCAGCCATCTTGGAAGTCTACTGTGTTTTGTTTGTAAACAAAACACAATACGCTATTGCCGAAGCTCGCTCGTGATCAGTCTGTCTCTTTCACGCTACAAGCAAATAATTCCCCTTCTACTTTCTTCCGTGCTGTTTTCATATACCGCTCCCCTAACCAACTTAGTGACGAAACGGCCTCACCTAGTACCATAGACCCGTCTTGCAGTGGTTAATGCTATCTCGATAACCATCTGTTAATAGCACTTGATTGAAACATATTTGGTCACAGTGTTACATGGATAGAAAACATTCAAATAAACTCTTTCACATGAATGTATTTTTAAATTCCTAGAGGAACTGGCAGATTATTTTCCGGATCTTTCTCGATCCAAACGGAAAGAATTCCGTGCGTGTATGTGTGTGTGTGTAGCGGCTGCTTCGAGATCTTCCCGGGGAACCGTTTGTAGCATCACTCTCCTCCTGATGGATTCCCTTCTGGCCTAAGGTGCACAAACAGGCTCTTGGTGACACCGTTCATCCGCGCTTTCATGATAAATGAAGAGCTTCACCACAACAGCGACAACATGCTCCAATCGCTGTTCAATTAGAACTGAGTGGATTTCCGAGCGGCGCTCGCTTATATACCGATTGGTGATTTCAATAGCCTGTTTTGAAAGCAATTTTAAGACTATTGAAACAAGTTTTTGGATCAGAAAGTAACAAGTATAGAACGCGTAGACATTTTATCTATCGAATGAAGTGTTTATCATACCATTTCGTTCAGTTGTTTAGGAGCTATTAACGCTCAAAATCTCGGTCTCCGGCATAACGCTTTCGTTTTCGAAACTTTGATTTTACACCCCGGTATAGAAATGAAAGACGTAGTCCTACGTCAAAAACACTCGCGTTCCGTCCCTCCAGCTACCGGCGACAATACACCAATCACAACTGCTGAGCCAGAACGACAGCCATGTTTTTTTCTCACTTCCACGTATTTGTTTTTATTTTCGAAATTAACTAAGCTTTTTCACTTTACCACATGCTAAATAATTGGTCAAACAGTCAATTAGCTGCGACAGAAACTAGTAACCGTCCTGCAGAAAACTCCAGTTCCTGGCAGGATCGCCAATGTGTGAATTACCGGGCTCCGTGTGGTATGCTGCTTTGCCTCGGAACTACCAAACACATCTTACTTCTGCAAAGGCTGTAACGAGGAAGAAGCACGTTATCGTTGTCGGACCGAGCTCGAGGGTTGCTGTGGAAAGGGTATACACAAAAGGTGGGATGAACGAGTATGACAAGACAGTTATTGGCAGTGCTGTCAATATGCATTCTGGAGTCCACACATTATATGATTTTTGAATCATGCCTATTGTAGTTCATATAGACTCTGCCAAATGTCTGTACGGCTTCCATCCTAGAAGTATGATACTGGAGTGAGAGAAAAAAAGATCTCTCAATTCTATCCTCAATGCTCATGAATTCAATTTGCGTTAACCGTACTGAGCTCTGTCATTGTGAAGCAATAATCACAATGGATTCTCCACGCAACGCATTTTTTTAAATTAACAAAAAATATGCATGAAATTTTTCATTTTCCTATCGAATATAATGTATTAAACAAAAAACTGTATCTAATGATTTTATGGCATAATGATGATTTTTTGTGAAAATAATACGAAATGTATAGATTAATGGTTAAGCAAAAGAGCTTCAGAAAATATCAAGTGATTATTTTTATTCAAAACTAGGTGAAACTGCTTTCGAGCGTGATAATCTGATCTTTCTGTCACACCAACTTCAAGCTTTTATAAATGTCAACAATGCACTTCCGATAACGCGAATTGTTTTGGAATAGATGAATAATAAACAAAAGAAAAAGTAAGCATTGCGGATGCGGACCGGAGAACTTACGTGTGTGGGCTATTATGACAGTTCACATTTCCGACCAGGAAAACTTTTGCAGGAATCCCATCCTGACTTTTGCGGATAGTTTTTATTCTGATGAAGTAAACACAAGAAAAGCTGGAAAAATCAGAGTAATTTCAATAAATAAGGCAAAATTGAGTGTTTGTGTCATAAGTTTGGGAAAACAGGAAGGTTGGATTGCTTCTATGTTAAAAATACTCGAAAAACATTCGACGTCGACCAAAAGTAGAGAATTTTTAGTAAATTCCATAGCATTAAGCATAATTTTGCCGTTCATCTTTTTGACTACAAATTATGCGTACTTTCATAAAATCGGTTCTGAAAACAATTATAAGAAACAATTTAATAATTTTTCAAAAAATCATCTTTAAAACTAATTAATTGTTTTGGTCTTTTTTTCTATTTTGGCACATTTCATTAGTTGTCCGCTGCAACATATAAAAAATTTAAAAAATCAGAACACCTTTTTTGAAAAGAAAAAAAATTTTAAGAGAGGACCCTTGTCTGGAAGGTCGAAAAATAATGAATTTTCGTGACCATCCAGACCGGGGTCTCCCATTGAGTGTTATTTTCAGAATAAAGAATGCGTTTGCAAAATTTAAACCAAATCAAAAAATACAAAAACTGAATTTCCGAAAAAAAATCATCGTTTGCGGTGGATCTGCTCAGCAATAGAATGAAATTGATGATTTTTTTTTCTCGTCCACCAGGTTACGATCATCCTCAAGGATGTTAACGACCTTGCGCCGGAGTTTGTGACACCCAACGAAACGAGTGTCGTCGAGAACATTCCAATCAACACTGTCATTATGGCGATTAAGGCTGTGGACCGTGACGAGGGACGCAACGGATACGTCGAGTATCAGCTCGATCCGAACGTTCAAACCCCCTTTACGGTCGGCTCGGCGGATGGTTTGCTGCGAGTATCGGGCAGATTAGATCGTGAAACCAAAGCCACCTATGAGCTGACGGTAACCGCAAAGGATCGAGGCGAGCCGCCCAAGTCCAGCCAGTCCAGGATACTGATCCACGTGCTGGACGAGAACGATAATAGCCCCATCTTCGATCCGAAACAGTACAGCGCGGCCATCGCAGAAAATGCCAGCATCGGGGCTAGCGTGCTACAGGTAAGTGTGTCCATTGAACCACTCCGAGGAGCTTATCTCCTGCCTTTCACGATGCGAGAAAATCAAGCGCTCGAAGAAGAAAGCCCCATCGCGCACACTCAGCGCTCAGACCCGCGTCGAAAAACCATTTAATTTTTTTGATCCGAAATCATTTTTTTATTTATTCAAAGCGTTTCAATCGCGCACATCTTGCCCACGACGAGGTGACCGCCACAGGTCCAGCCACAGACCACCGAACGTGGGAAGGGGTGGCTGATCCGGGGGGAGGGAAGAATTAAAACGTTTTTGCTGTTTATTTTAAAGCGTCACGAAATGCCTTTATTCAAAACATCATTTTTCTTTCGACTATATGCGCATATACGCAAGCAGCGACAGCGGTGGTGGCGGCGGCTGCGACGGTTTGCGATCCTCTGTCGATCCACACTGCACAGAGTGGAGGACTTTCGTGCAGGCATGAAAGTCAACTACTCAGGAAGTACGAGTCTGCAATCTTGGCTACGATTCAACTCCCACTGAATGCCAATGTGTGCAATAATGATGGCGGCATCATTCGGCGTTTGTGTGATGTTTTGAAGAACTAGATGCTCGATTTTCGTGTGCTGTTCTTTGAAAACCGGTGCACGTATTTATTCTTTCAAAAGCTACGCACGGAAGCTAACAAACGGCAAAGTTTATTTTTCACTTAAAAACGTTTATCTATAACTAATAAATTATTCATGAATCAAATTGAAATCGAGCAGTAGGCCGCACTCGGCCTACTGCGATGAGTATACAAAAGGAGCGAAAAATCACTTCCAAATCAACGGGAACAAATCCCGGCCTACTGGGACTCGATCAAGCACTTACCAATCGAGCGCACATTTGCAGCAACCGATAGCTAATTAACTATTTTAATTCGCCTGATATCGGACGAACGAACCGATTTTAACATGTTCCCTCCTTTCATCTTGTCACGCACGCGCACACACGCACAGGTTTCCGCCACCGATATCGACGAGGGCGCTAATGGACGGGTTCGCTTCTCGATAGCGGCCGGCGACGACAATCGGGATTTCACCATCAGCGAGGACAGTGGAATCGTCCGGGTTGCCAAGAACCTTAACTACGAGCGGAAGGCCCAGTACATCGTCACCGTGCGGGCCGAGGATTCCGCTAGCGATACGGAGAGCGGCGAGGTCCGGTTCGATACCGCCCGGCTGTCCATCACCATCACGGACATCAACGACAATCCGCCCACCTTTCTGGACTCGCCCTATCTCGCGTACGTGATGGAGAATGTGATCCCCCCGAACGGGGGGTACGTCATCACCGTGAGGGCGTACGATGCAGACACACCACCGTTCAACTCGCAGGTTCGATACTTCCTGAAGGAGGGTGATACGGACTTTTTCAAGATAAACGCATCGAGCGGGGAGATTTCGCTGCTGCGAGCGCTCGACCGGGAGCTGCAGGCCGAGTACATCCTGACACTAGTGGCCATGGATACCGGTGAGTAATTTTGGTTTTTCCTTGTTTCGGTTTTTTTACATTTGCGCCCGTGTTGTCTCCTTACATATCCTTCCATTGTCGTATTCAAAGTCCAGTCCAGAGAGCAGTCGAATGCTTATTTCTCGAAAACAGTAAAATTTTCGGTGACATTATGATTAACTGGCGATTATTATCTCACAACATACACACCGACACTAAGAACGTTCGAAACAGCAACTTCATAACGGTAAAATAATGAAACTTTGTTTGTTTCTATGAACGTGGGGGAGTGAAAATGCCACATGGAAATATCGCTCATATCCGTCTTTTTCGACGTGATTTCACAAATATTCACTCCACGCTATCACATTGGCCTCATATTCAGCGAGAGCTCAACAAAAATGTCCCTTTTTAATTGATAAATTACTTCCTGAAAATAGCATTTCCACATGGATGCGGTGGGCGGTAAAAGATAAACACAACGACTGATGCCACTATTTGCGAAATAGTTATCCTCATTACCTTTTTTCCAGAACATTGGTGGTATATCATGCGCCTAACTGGCATATACATG
The DNA here is from genome assembly GCF_029784135.1 of Toxorhynchites rutilus septentrionalis. NCBI lineage: Eukaryota > Metazoa > Arthropoda > Insecta > Diptera > Culicidae > Toxorhynchites > Toxorhynchites rutilus. The sequence continues at coordinate 14,240,285 of NC_073746.1, forward strand.
CAAAAGCGGAAGTGATATACATGCATAACAATTGCTTGCGAATTAGTTTGAATGAACATACGACTTAGGCCGTCCGCACACGGGTCAACTGAAAACCGACTTCAACTTGACGAAGGTTGAAAGCATGTGAAATCAAATGGGTTTTGGACGATTTTCAAAAGATCGGACCAAATGCAATCGTTTCGATGGGTCACGTATCGAATATGTTTCAATACTCTGCTGAGCGTCTTAACGCCTTGTGGTATGCAAGCGTACAACGAGAAAGATTCGATGTTGTACGTGAACATGTTCAGATGAAGGAAGCCACAAATGGCTGCCACAATGGTTTTATTTCTAACCCATAAAAAAATATTAAATGTGACTTTATGAATTCATAACATATGGTTAATATCGTACTATTGTCATTAAAATGAAATTGACTAATCATGTATTTGCAAGACGATTCAGAACGTAGCACAGTTCATTAAATTGAAGTATAAAAATCCAATATTTTTATCACATTGGAAATGTCGAAGTTTCAATGGGAGAAACGTCATTTACGGGAAGTTTCATTGCGTTATTTTTTAAAGGAAAATGCGTATGATAATCATTCGAACTTAATCGATTTTGGCGAAAGTAGCTGCATCGAAATGTTCACCCTCAGTTTCCAAATGAAGATGACAGCTATCACCGCAGTAGAATACCTTCTTCACACAAATCACCACCTTGAAATGAGCGAAAATTGAATGATCGATCGAAAAGTTATCAATAAAACGCATCCAAAAATCTCCTAAATTCACACAAGCTCTATCCCGGCCATAAAATATAAATTGATTAATTTGATTTTTATCATTTCGGATATTAATTCGGAATACATCGAACATTATAAAATAACTCTTCAGTGAAAGCTTTGGTGGTTCTAGAAAGGGTCATAGTTTTATAAAAGCGAACAAAATTGCGTCACAGTATGTGTTGGATTGATAGTACGATGACGGTTTACTTCTTCCGTTTGGTAAACGGGGGAATGAAACAAATTGTGTCAGGAACGAAGTAGATGGTTCACGTTGTGCAAAGAAATCGAAACTTTTTGCCGCTACTACCACTGCTGTTACTGTCATCGCTGTTGTTGATGCTTTGCTACCGTTTCTCTTGATGTTAAATGCTTTCCGGTTAGAAAATGAATGATCGCTTCGCAGTAGAATGGCATGTTTTATACATATTGGCTGTCAGAAGAACCACACAGGGGTGGAGCTTGCGACGCGATGTTTCGCTTCTTTCCAAGCTTCCATTATATCGAGCAAACCCATTGTAAGTGACATCAGCTTTAGGAAAGAAAATGAAAGCACATAACGCTAGCGCATACACTAATTTGTGTGCGTGTTGTCTTCGTTATCTTATTTTTATTATTCTACTTGGATGGAATGACATACATGGTGGATAGCTACGTTTGTTTGCGCAGTAATATTGATGTATTCAAATTGTATTCCCCTGTTATTCTGGTCGCCCCTTTTGTTCGGTGAAATTAGAGAAACACAAATTGGGTCAATCAAAACGAGGAATTCAGCTCGTTTAGATAATGCTTGACATTTTACAATAATTCAATTTTGTATCTCAAAAAATACAATTTTCTTTTCTTTTTTTTTTTGATCGATGCGTAAAAATATTCCCAATCAATTGATGCAAACGATATGAAGGATATGAAGGAAACGGTCGAGTCATTATTTCCTACATGTTAAGTGTTTAGATATTCATTTTACCACCCATATCTTCCTATAAGACGTAGTCCCTATGTCAATAGACACACAAATGGGGTGCACCTAGCGTCTGAAACTGTCTCTGGTCAACGGCATCGACTACGGTTAATCGGTTAATCGGACTGGCAGAATATACACAAAGCGGTCCACTGTTCATGGAAAATTCGAAACCCTGGACTTAAGCGGTCCAAGACAATGAAAAAACTCATTTTTTATCGAAGCAACTAATTAACTTTGTACTTTTCATCAACTTTATTGATATTCTCAAAACTGCATTTCGATTTGAGGGGTGATCATTATTTATTAAAATTTTTCATCGTAAAATATGAAGGAGAAATTTTTCATTCAAACAAAAATATCTCTGTGTTGGAAGGTCCTATAGGAACGTTGTACGGAACAAATTAAGGCTAGCTGCTGAAGTTAGTTGATTTGCTATCGACTTATTTGGCAAAAAATTATGTTAATCCATAAAATCTTTGAAAACCAGAAATAAATCTATGTTTCCAGTATTTTGGAGAAGGACCTTGAACTTACAGAAACGAGTTCACAGTCTCACTGACAAGCAGGAGCTATCAAGAGTTCAAAGATGTCGTAAATTACTCCAGCGGCACACGGAATATGAGATCCTCTTGTCGGATGAGAAAATGTTCTCTCTACAATATTAACATAATCAGTAGAAAGATCGGGTGTATGACGCAGAGCTATCAGGGATTCACTGGGATAATCTGGTCATACAAAGATTTCAAAATGTTCCCCGGACGATGGTGTTTAGATGTTTTTACAAAAATTGGAAATTACCGCTTCTATTCATTGAACCCAATGTTAGAATCAACACGAGGTTCTATATTGACAATGTATTTAAGACTTGAAGACGTACTTCTCTTGGCTAAAAAACACCACTAAAATAAACCATATTGTTCTGTATCACATCAGTCAAAAGCCTATTGGAAGAGCTTATTATCGTATCGAAACAATGGCCAGCTTCTGCGTCTGATTTGAATATTGAGGTAAAAATTGGAAAACGAGAAATCGATCGCAAAATTGTTTAATTTCGAACGCTTATTGCTCATTTCCTGAACGATTTAGAAGATATTTGCATCAATCGAGTTAGGCACTCCCTAGCAATTTATTACATTGATGAAAATTCTATATTTTATGAAACTAACTATCGAATGATTGCAAAATGTCAAGCATTATCTATACGAAAATCCCGCGTTCTGATTGGTGGATCACAACCAATTTGTGCTTTTCCGAATATGAGACATTGCAATTAATTATGCGCTTGGATTGATTTTCTGCTGCACCAAATGCCTCTTTGATTGGTCCAAGGAGCAAGTGGCGATTTCAGTTTAAGGATTACTTTAGACAGATGCAAGAATTTCAGAGGTAAATTTAAAATACATTGAACACATATTTCACATATTTTGGGAATTCACGATAAATGAATTAAATTAACAAGGAATCAAGTCATACGTCAGACTTACAACGAAGAACGTAATCTATCACTATGCATTAACCTTTAAATGCATGATGATGTACAGTAAAACCTGTTTTTAGTGCGGTTTTTTTGTGCGATTTTATTTTTTGCGGTATGTAAAAACAAGTATATTTGACGAAGTTATAATCAATTTAGTTTTTTTCGATGGTTTATATGCATTTCAGTGCGAAAAATCATATTTGCGTCTAAATTAACCACTTCTCAAATCATCCCATGAAATGCTCAAAGTTGCGCATGACTTGTTGCTGTTAGAAACAAGTTTCGAAATGCAACTAAAAACACAACACAGCCACGCGCAACCGAAAAGGCAAACTGTCCCATCGCAAAGCAGGGAAACAAAAGAAAATCAAACGGTGAATGGCGTGGATTTGACTTATTTCCTTGGGGGAAACTTTTTTATGCGGTCCCTACCTACCGCACAAAAAAAGTTTTTTTCAAATTGTGTACCGAACACGACTTTTTAAAGCTGCTGGTGAAGTTTTGCACAATTTTTTTATGCATTTTTTTTGGCGGTCCCTATTCCCCGCACAAAAAAAGGTTTGCCTGTATATGTACATCAGTGTTTTCTTCCGTACATAATTTCTAAACAGTAATTCAAACACAGTATTTTTTACTTTTAATAGGTATTTAAAAAGGAAAAATATGCATTTAAGGGTTAATTGACCTAAATTGGGATTTGTTCGCAATTGAATTCGGAAATTGTTTCATTCAATCACTAGTTTAATCAATTTAGTGAATACTGGCATAATCAAATGATTACTAAGCCAACGATAGTCCATAACCCACCCATAGTTTTTTGGTTTTCTTACCAACTTCAATCTGCTTCTAGCTACGCAAAAAAAACAACAACAATTTGTGCGTATAACCAAAAAATACAGAGGCATTCTTTTCCAGATAAATGCAAATAAACGCGGGCCGGTGCCTCAATCGACACTCCGAAGTGGTTTAGGACTTTGCATCGATAAAAATCGTTGTGTGTGATATCAGTACTACACCCAAAATTGATTTACAGCTCATGTTTTGTCATCCCGACATTAACTGAGCGTAAAAATGACAGAAAATGCCATGACTCACAAATACTGGTGAGCATTTGTATAATATATATGGTACGGCAATATAAGATTATTACGAGCGAGCGAAACAAGGGACACTTTTCAAATTAGCACGCATTACTTGGCCACAGCCTAGACCGAGGTGGATATCGATCTCCTTTATGCTGGAAAGTGTTTACTAGCGTGGACAGCGTGATCGTGTAAAACAGTCTTGCATTCCAGCCGGCCTTGGTTCGATTTCCGTTGACGTCGTTCGAACTTCTTTTCTTGGGTGCAATCCCAAAAAAAGATGAAAAAAGATAAAAGAAAGAGATGTCTGCTTCCATACATACAAACATTTTTAAGTGTTGAGGGACAGATGCCATTATTTGCCTTCAAGACATGGAATGACATGTTTTCTGTCGAAAATGAAATGCTTTCTGACAACGCTAGTTTGGGTGTAGGAAAGACTGTTGTCTGCTCGCTAGCTGTTGCGAGAGTGTATAATTGAGGCAGGCAGGAATTAAAGAATTAAAGAGACTTTAAACTCTGAGAGTTCATTTGTCTCTCGATATAATTGAAAACGCAAATAGCTTAGTTATACCAAAAAAAGGAAAATGGACGGAATTCAAATTGTAATATTTGCTATCTCTTCTCTTAGTAGAGTGAACAATTCATTTGCTCTTCAAATGAGCGATTTACGCGTGGCTGATTCGCAGATTGGAGATATGTTCACCGAACGTTTCATCCAATAAATCACTGGATACACACGACTGGTGTGTAACATCGTCTTGCTGGAAACACTGCTCCTCCATAATTAAAGCTTTTGTAAATTAAAAGTGCAAAAACATCACAAAAAGTCGGTGTTTAAATTAACACAGAACAAGAGCTTAACACAAAACACTGCTCCTCCATAATTGAAGCTTTTGTAAATTAAAAGTGCAAAAAATCACAAAAAGTCGGTGTTTAAATTAACACAAAACAAGAGACAGATGTCAAAATGGCGCACTTATCAAAAAGTGCATTTGCTATTCCTACTGACAAACAATGCAGTATAAGTGAAGATACTTCTCATGGGGAAAACAATTACTACAAGGGAAGAGGGGTGGTGCTGTTCATATTTCACATAATTTTTACGAATTTGGTTTAAATGTAGATGATCCAGAAAATTGCCAGTATAGTGCGTCAAAAATATGGTGTGGTTGTTGGAGGCAAACGAACTGCAGAGTTTAAAGCCTCTATAAAATAAATGATTAATTTAGAAATACGAGTGCTGATATATTGATTGATTGAATCTGTATTTTGCAAATTGAATAAAATTGAAAACATGATGATGTTATTTTATGCTATCGAAAACAAACATACAAAATCAACCGTGAATCTACTCTTATTAATTGAGAGTTTGTTGGCGTAGGACTAAGTGATTAATTTCTATATAGGGGGGTCACTCAACGAAAAATGAACGTTTATTAAGAGTTTTCGAATGCATACTACGCAGAATCGTTCTTACGATATATGTTATAATATATACCATTAGACGGCAAATTTATCCAGCTTTTTTTTTTTGAGACATCAACAGTGGAAAAAATAAAACAAGTGAGCAATTTAACAAATAAAAGAGGTATGTTTAGCGAGCGGATGCAAAGGTAAATCATGTATTATGCATTCTTTCTTCCAACTTCGTTCCCATGAATGTTGTATGTAACACAAAATTGTGTGCAATAATTCGTTCTATCTAACAAATTAGCAAGCTGTTACAGTAATCAGATGCGAGATTTTATGCATCACTCAAACTTCATGCGAGATTTCATCAAAGCAACGAGGAAAGTGTCACCCATACAGTGATCGTTCATTAATTAGGAGGAGGCATTGAGATCCGCATTACATCGCATCACAAAAATGAAACGAAATGAAATATTAATATTCCCAATACGACTTGATTGTGATAGTCTGTAAACGAACATTTTTTCACCGACAATGGAAATGAATCACAATACCATAGCTATCCATTAAAAATAAAGCAACTTCATTATTTCATGTGTATTTTACCTCAAAATATCACGAAACCGTGAGTATTTTCAACTTGTTTTTTCGCTCCTTCCCCATATATTTCATATTCAATGTAATCAATGACGGATAATTTTTTTTTGTATACCGTTTCACTTATACTTCATCTACCATTCCATCCTGTTATGTGTCCCACTGATATTCATTAATCATTTTCAGTTAGACAGACTTTGTGTATTTCTTTGTTCATTACAAACCGTTTGACGGTTATGAGTACATACAACAAACGGCCCTTTTCAGGGCTACTATTTAGAGTTTCAAAAGAGTTAAACTAACAGATTTCTGAACAATGCAATGAATTACATTTAAAATAACCAAGTGTTTTGAACAATCACAGTCCTACGTCAAACTTCCCCTAGGCTCAGACCCTTCTACTTTTTTTAGTTTACAGCAGGTCAAAATATTATGTTTTCACATACAAAATTTTAAAGAGAAATTCATCTTCCAAATAGAACACATCATCTCTGGTATCGCTTGACATATCAGATCTTCGGCAAATTCATTGAAAAACATGTTTTCGCCTATTGTGTTTTCCATCTTAAACGCAAATTCAAGAACAATAAGTACAATAAACTAGAAAAAAGTAAAATTGTTAAGATATTGAATTCATCAAATTTAAAACCATAATCAGGTATAATGAAAGTTCGAAAAAATTATGTTCAATTGCTGCTCTCATCCGCAGTTGAATCGATACTAAATGGTAGTGTGTAACCTTTTAGGTCTTCCTATATATTCGGTGAAAACCCAAACTCCGCACCTTCTTCCAAGGAGTACACCCCAGGCTACAACCCATCGTTTCGCCGAAACGCACAAACTACACTCAGCAAAACGTCGTTAATGAACGTAAACACATTTGGCCTTCAGTTACACTTAACCGAGGTTACCTTCTGTTCCGTCCCGTACACAAAACCCCTTTCCGAACCACTCGTTTACAGAGGGGGTAAACTCGGCGACCACGCGATGTGTGTAAGCGTTTTCCGATAAACTACTCCTCTGCCATTTGCAGCAGCGCTGTTCGGGCAGGCAGGCAGGGACAGCCCCACGAGAGAGTGTGCTCCTTTTCGGACCGTCTTTGGAAGCTGTGATACTGACCTAAACTGCCGGCAGCGAACAGCATCATCGAACCACAACCGCGGCAGCAACAGCACGCAACGATACACCATCAAAATCGAACGGAAATGCCCCGAGTGGCGACTGCAAATGCACATTTTGTTATTAAATGCAAGAACCCGCCGAACGCACCGGGAGAAACAACAAGCGAAGCGAAACCGAGACTTAAGTCTTTCCCTCATTAGGGGCAAAACTCAGATGCTCACATTCGCTCCACGGTCCACACGGGGAGGTAGCGGAAGAGACAGAAAAGGGTGCGCGCGCGGGAAGTGGACAGCATCATGCTTCGCAGGAGAAAATCTGTGTTATTTGGAACCTTTCGGATGCGCGGGGGGTCAATCGATGCCGAAAAGGGCCGCACTGTGGGCTACAAATCAGCCGAAAGTAGATAATTTGGTAACATACTCGCGCAAGACGATAATTTTGCATTGGTTGATTACGCTCGATGGCCGAATTGCGAGTGTGGACACACATGTTTCGGGGGGAGAATCACTGAATTATTGTGGATTACGTTTTCGTGCGTAATCAAACGTAAACTGAATTTTCTAATCTCCACGCCTTTTGGGTATATGGGTGCAGTTTCCGTTAGATCCAGTCCAATTAAAACAACCCACATGCGTTCCCAAGTTTCTTGCTTCTCAATTCAGCCAAAGGAGGTTAGCTCTCATCCAGGAAAGCTGATATGGAGTTTCCGAAACATTCTTCTTCGCCCACACAGCGTTAAAAAAAAATGTAACCGAAAGAGACGATAACTAAGAATTTTAGGTGAATGGTTGCGAGCTTAAAAATATATCGGCAATCATCGGAACGGTATCAAATGGTAACATTTCCCAGCCTCGCTAGATCACATTCCCTGGCGATCAGAAAAAAATGACACTTTCTCGATCATCCCAATCGTCGCCACCATCACCCCATCAATTTCCACGGAAAACACGATCGACGATCGCTTTGTGGAGGAAAAAAAGGGAGGCAACAAACGAAGGAGCTGCAACAGTGCGCGGGACAGAGACCGAGGCAGACACCGAGCGACAGAAAAAGGAAATTGGATACGATGACAACGCCATTGTATGTAATTTGGATGTCGAACCTGTCAAAGACTGCCCCTGACGAAAGTACGCGCGAATGAACAACTGATCGCTGCCCCTACACACAGTCGAGTCGTCACAACCCAGCCGTGAAAGGACGCGAAACGGCGGGCGGGATGCTGCGGCATGGGGCAGCAACAAGGGAGAATAAGTAGCCTCCTCCTACTCCTGCCGAAGGCCCGTCCGGTAGAGTCGTGGTCGAGAGCGTAAATGAGTGTGAAGTCGAAGAAGGCACCAATAACAGGAACAGGTTAGCCCCCGACCATGACGACAAATCGACGCAAACCGACAGGAAAAGAAGAGACAGGCGTGTTTATCTCCCTCTTCACCCTCTGGTACAAGGTCTGTGAAGCCCGGGAAAGTGGGGAGAGGAAGAACTAAATGAGAATTAATTAATAAACGGTTAATAGTAATGACTTTTCACTTTAGTTTTCCCTCTGTCATCAACACGTGCTTTTTTCGGCGGCCTTCTGATCGGCGGCAAAGAACGGCAGCGGAACTGGAACTAAAACAATGAAGGAAGCTTATGTTATACAGATCACTCCAACAGCTGCTCTGGAAGGCGTTCTTTTCGCCTCAATGGTACTGAATCATTCTAATCGTAGCAAACTAAGCTAGATGTTTACTCTGTGTGGAAGAAATTCCGCTCAATTAGTTACAAGGGGCTCGTCAAGGGGCACTGCAAGTGACTTTCAACTCTCGGAACCATAGCTAGCTTTGACCAGCTCTCGTGGAGTGTTGCGTACGAATAAAAACTTGCAGACGCAAGAACCGGTTTGTTGCTGAAGATCGTATTGCGAGAGCTCTGAGCCGAATGGCGGCGTACATTTATTTTCTTCATGATTTCAGTGATACAAAGCCAGCAACTTTATGAGCACGTTGCATGTGGGATTATTTTGTTCAAAACAAAATAAATTATTTGAAAAAATATATACACTGCGTTTCACAACTATAGAACCATTCATTTTTTCTGAGTTTCCAGAGATATGTGAGAAGTTGGTTGAATTGAAGTAAGTTTAAGTTATAAGTTTCTAATTCGTAGTTCATCTTAAGTTCTCAATCAGTTCAAAAAACCCATTCGGACTGGTTTCGACCAAGCTGCGCCATGTTGTAGTGTGTATCTCGTTCTACGCAGAGGATACTGCTCATTTGAGCTCTTCAAATCACTCATACTGCTTGTAAGCTGCATCTACTATTCGTCCTATCACTCCTAATAAGTTCCTGACAGGGTTTTGATTTGGTAAACAAGCTGACCAGTCCAGAATCTGGAGCCCCTATTTATTAAACCGTGCCATGACCTTCCAGACCAGTGTCTTAGAATATCAACAAATATTCACGAGTAACGAATATGATTTGTTTTCAGCTTGAAACACACTGCCCACATAATATTGATGACAATAACAAACGAGTTCATTTCGTTCATATCGCTGATGCATGAACAAATTTGCTATAATGAATGAATGCGGCATTGAGTGGGGTTCATAACTTCGCTGTTATTTATACTTTGAATATCAAAAGCAACACATTGATATTCATCACATCCGAAACGATATTCGTTCTGGCAGTATATTTGAGTTCAAAATAAATTTTATTTGGCGAGACGGTAGCAACGGCATATGCAGAATGGATACAACGAGTGGTTGTAGCTCCCGTCAAGTCAAGTTTGCGACATCGGGAATTTCATAAGGTTTTTCCGAACATGGCATCCGGCAGTTGCAAAAACCAACCGCACACACCAGCCTCAGGTTAGAAGTTAACAACAGCTGATATTCATTTGACAGAAATGAAATTCAATTCTGACGTTTCGGATAATCAAGATGAAAATGACACTGAGTGGAAAAAATAAACATCAAAACATATTGAAGAACAAAAATTCTTTTGCTCATATTCACTGGTTGCCTGGATTTGTCATTTTAATTTTCGTTTGGAATGTATAGGTTTTCGATGCAACCTAGCTCGAAATTGATAATTGGGTAATTTGGCGTCAATTCATAAAATCCGGAAACACATTGCATTGTTTAGTGAATAGGGGTTTTTCAGATTCTGGACTGTCCAGCTTGTTTACCAAATCGAAACCCTGTCAGGAACTTATTAGGAGTGATAGGACGAATAGTGGATGCAGCTTACAAGCAGTATGAGTGATTTGAAGAACTCAAATGAGCAGTATCCTCTGCGTAGAACGAGATACACATTACAACATGGCGCAGCTTGGTCGAAACCAGTCCGAATGGGTTATTTGAACTGATTGAGAACTTAAGATGACCTACGAACTAGAAACTTATTGTAATTCACATGAAATTGGCGTAAATTTTGTGAAGGAGTGAGAGTTTTTCCATCTGGTTCTATAGTTATGAAACATTGGAATTTTAGTTTTTTGAATGTTTCGCGCCTGAACACAACAATAAAGTTGAAATGGCCAGTCTTATAAATGAAGATAGTTATTGTATTCTACACTATATACTTCAATTCAACCGACTTCTTACATACGCCTGGAAACTCAGAAAAAATAGTGGTTCTATAGTTGTGAAACGCAGTGTATGTGTCTAGGACACGAAATTATTTGGTTCAATCCGCTTGTTTATCGCTACAGATATTATTCTAGAATGCATCAACATTTTTGAAAAACTTCTTTAGTAGAAAGTGGTGTGGATAGAGCCGTGGTTCTGTAGAACTCGCTGAAGATGGTTGAGTCATGATTCATTATTTCCCTCACGAGAATTAAAAGCAAGCATCTCATGCGTTTTCCTCTTGGTATTACAGGGGTAGTGGGGGAAATGTGGTCACGTGGGGTAAAGTGGTCACCTGCTTGTTTGACTACTGACACCGTATTGATAGTCATCTTATGTTTGAAGAATTTCATGACTTTTGAGTCACCCTGTACTACAGTGGAGCTGTCGCATGTCAAGATATAAATAAAAACAGAAAACGCTCTCTCGGTAGCAGTAGTTCTGTGCGTTTCGAATTTAAGGAATTTCTAGTGAAATTTGTTTTTTTTTTTGACCTGATATTTGCGACAAATCAACAGTTTGGACGACTGTTCACATATTCTAGCGGAGGTGAACAGATATTTTTTTCAATTTCAGTTGTTTGGGGGGAAAAGTGGTCAGTGGAAGATTACTACTGACAATGATCTGTTTTCAAAAGCTGATATATCTTATCGCCTTTTGCTCCTTTTGCTTTGCACCCCAACCATAACCAAGCTTCATTTTGAAAAACGTTATGTGTTTCCTACTACGTTTTTGTACGCATGAGAAAATTTTAATTACAATTCTAGGTGAATAGGCCTAGCTCATTTCATACATGTACCTACTAGTTCAATAATGAATTAAACAAATTTGGCCAAAAAAACACGCATAAATTTATCTCTTTTAGCGTGTGCTATTGCTAGTGACCACTTTGCCCCCCACAGGTGACCACTTTACCTCTTCACTAAAAAAAATGATCGATTTTTCTAATAATTAAAAATGTACTATTTTCAATTTCCATAATAAAAACCGCTTACTATCTCGAACTACAATGAGTTGAGCTACAATATTCTTCGAAGAACGGGAATTTTAGTGGTATGTGGACACAGGAAATGGGACAGGATAGGGTGACCACATTCCCCCCAGTTCCCCTAGCTGGAACAGTTATCGTCGCGGTCTTTTTTCAGTTGACACACACATTCACATGCGATTATGTATTTGATCCATCACCAAAATTGTATCATTCAATCGAATTTCACCTTAGTTGATCCACCAAGTTGCGGAAAAAAATCGCAACGATTTCATTCTGTCATGTTAAATGGATTCCTCAAAGTGATGTTTTCCTCTCGCTATTCGACTTTTACATTCTAACCGTGTGAGCAAGTTGCCATCGGGCGGAACCTAAATTGCAATATTTTCTTCATCCACAATGTCCGTTAAATTGCGGCAATGTATGTTCTCTATGTATGCATTTCAAGCGAACGTTGTACGTGCGACTGATCCGCTGTGATATTCGCGGTTGCTCCATATGTAACGGTACACAAATAAGCAGAATAAATGTACGAGAAAACGGAAATGGTATGGGTATGGGATTTTCATCATTTTAAACCTTTTACAGCCAAGGGGATTGTAATGTATAGCATAACAAACATATCTTAGAGAATTTCAGATTCGATTGATATACAAATCATCAAAATCCATTCGCAGCAAAAATGGTTATCAATATTATTATTATTATCATTATATAATTCATATTAATATTATTTTATATAAACTTGACCTGTTTCCTAGTTTTGCACCCTTATTGGGAGACATAGCCTGCGTCAAAATTCAATTTGCGATTCACATTAAATGACAATTTATGTATGGTCAGATCTACATTTGGTCGAAGAAGTATTAGGATTTAATCGACGAGTTACAGAGCGAGAGAGCGATAAGGAGATAAAGAGAGAGGGAGAAAGAAATCAGCCGAAAGCAGGTGAATAAAGTTCGAATATTATTCGTTGAGATAGTAACACCTCAGTAAAACCTCATTAGTTACGATATTGCCACTGCGAGAGGTGGTTGTTCGATGTTATTCGTTAAGGTATTGGGAATTCTCTCAGAATGATATCCTTCTGGGTTATTGTGATGCAAAATGTATGAGTTGTCTCCGAATGTGGCCTTTTACGACCAACGACTTTACGACTTAAACGTCGCATTTGGCTCGTATAGCATTTTTAATTTAACATACCAGAGCATGATGCAATTGAGTTTTACATTTTACTGTACATTCTGATAATTCTGTAAATATATGAGTCCAAAACCCGACCGCATTGTTGATGTAGGACTACGATATTATAATATTTTATTCAATCACTAACCACTATGAATTCAGGGATCAAATGAAGTATTGAAAATTGTTGAAGATGGTTGAAATAATCGTCTTTTCAAATCAAGCGGGGTTTCCCTGTTATGACAAACGTCTGCCTGTGAACATGTGCTGTCGCGCTGTATTCTTGCAGACGCGCAGCACTTTTAAGGGTCGTGGATCCCTACCCAAAGGAAATATTTATTTAGATTACTGGCAATGTGTAAATTAGTGCTCCGCTATGGGAAGTTACGTAATTACGGAAAAAATCAATGTTAACGGGGTTTCACGTGGAGGTTGAATAATTCTTTATTGCATCATAGGCGGAAACTTTTATTTGTTTGCTTGTGATGTTTTACATATGGGATTGTTGTTTCCCATAGCCACAGAGATTTTAGATCTGGGACCATACACTCCGGCACCTGTTCTGATTCCCACTTTCGACCCATCACACCACCCATCAGTGTAGAACATGATTAAACCATTGCGAACATTGTTTTTTTTCTTTTTGGTGAAAGGAATAATTGTTGTTTTTGAGGGATTTATGCTCGGATCTTCTGTGATACAGCAAGATTGTGTAAAGTTTAAGACCATCTGCATTCTGCTCGATAACACGTCGTCGAACTTGCCACGCACCATTTTGACTAGATCATCGGCAGAGCCCACGACTTCGAATCCTTTTGCCTCTAAACCTATAAGAAGGTCGTCAACTACTAGTGACCAAAGGAGAGGTGATAGAACGCCTCCTTGTGTGTGAGCATGCCCTGGATCCTATGCAGTTATCGAAGCGTCTTTTTCTCATCGCTTTTGCCATTGATAGATAAGAAGCATTATCAAAAGCACCTTCGATGTCAAAAAACGCACATAGTGCGGTTTCTTTTGACGAGCGAGATTTTTCAATTTATGTCACAAGCGTGTGTAGCGCTGTGACTGTGGATTTGCCTGATTGGTAGGCAAACTGGTATCTAGATAATGGGCATTTAGACATAGTTTTCAACAGTATTGATGATAAAATAGTTGGTCTCAATGCCTTTGGGAGTAATTTGCCTCGTTTTCCCGGTTTTAGAATGAAAACTACTTTAACAAGTCTCCATATCGATGGAATGTATCTCGCTAGTATTAGACTTGCCTTAAAAATCTCGATTAGAGGTGGAATTAGTTTTGATTCTCCATTTCGAATCAGGGCTGTAAAAATTCCATTTGCATCTGCATATTTGTAAGGTAGGAAGGATCTCACCGTGTTTACTACTCTGGCCCTCGTGAAAACTAATCTAGCAACTATGTTTGCGATATCCTTTGCACTATCATCTCCTGTGAGGCACCTTCGAGAGCTTTTTTTGTCGCCATTATAGTCAGGGTCTGTACTAGAGATGAGCAAAACGGTTCATTTCAGTGAGCGGCTCAGAGCCGTGCGCTCATTGTAAAGAGCCGGCTCATTTGGGCGGCTCGACGGCTCTTTTCAAGAATTGGTTTATTCGGATATGTAAAGAATGGAAGACGTAAAAAATAAGGTTTAAAACAATAATCAGTGCAGAGAAAGTAAAAATATTTCTTTACTGAAGGTTTTCTTTGATATATTTCCATCACAATGATCTTTTTATTTTCTTTATTTATAAACATTATCTTTTCAATGTTATCTGATGAAAGTCGACTACATCTTTCACTGCAAACTTGTCTTGCTTTCGGAACAACTCGCTCACATGGTACTGAAGTCGCCGGAATACATAATATTTTCAAAAAAAAAAAATAAAAAAGAGCCGCGGAGAGATAGATTTCCTTTCATTCCACCAAAACGAGGGGTCGCTTAGTCTCAGCAAATGTGGATCCACAATAGATGTTGCAGCAGCTTTTGGATCATGTGAGGATCGAAGATTGCCAACCATTGCATCAAACTCCTCCCATTCAGATGACAGCGCTTCATCACCAACGATTTGTGGTAGTTTCGTAGGTGTGTATTCCATGGATGTCATTTTTAGCATCCTTATCAACGACTGGTGTGCATAGTTGTACTTTCTGTTATCCCCAAAACCTTGCTGCTTGAAGCGAGGATCTAGCAGTATTTATTAGGCTACTAATTCGTCTGACTCAAGATTTGTAGATCGCTTTACCAGCTCCGAAATCAATTCATACAGAGCTTTTTTACAATCACTAGAACTGATTTCACTTGATCCATATAATGTTGATCATGTCGAATTATCAGTCGGGAGAATATAGCAGTTTTCGATAACGACACAGTTTTCTCCCCGTAACGGTCGCCATTTTGGATTTACATTTTTCACGAATAACAGTGTTCTACTGGTCAAGTCCTTTCATTTGATACCCATATTGATGAGGTTTTGGCAAAATATGTAGTCTGTCATTTTATAACGGCCGCCATATTGGATTTCTATTTTACATAAATAACTGTGTCCTACTAGACAAGTACTTTCATTAGATACCCATATCGAGAGGGTTTTGAAAAAAAATACATATTTCGCCATGTTGAGGGGGCGGCCATTTTGGATTTACATTTTTCATAAATAACTGTGGTCTACTAGTCAAGCCCTTCTATTTGATACCCATATTGATGGGGTTTTGACGAAATTAGTTGTCTGCCATTTTGTAACGGCCGCCATCTTGGATTTCCATTTCACATAAATAACTATGTTCTACTAGTCAAGTCTTTTCATTAGATGCCCATATTGAGGGGTTCTGAAAAAAAAAATACATATCACATAACACAAACTTCTGCATTACTCAAGAATTAATCAAGAAAATGAAACCAAATTGGGCATATTGAGGTTTTAGGGTGCAATAAATGTTTCTATGATAGTTAGACTCTCCACCCCTTCTCTAAGGAGGGGCTGCCATACAAATGAAACATAAATTTCTGCATAACTCTAAAACTAATCAAGCACAATTTGGGATGTGAGGGTTTTTGAGTATGAGAAATGTTTCTATAATGGTGTGACACTCTCTCTCCTCTGGAATGGAGAGGGGTCCCATAAAAATATTACAAATATTTCAACCATCAATTTTTCATTCAAACATGACAATTGAAAATTTTCGGAAAACTCTGAAGGAAAAAGTGAAAATTCTGAAAATTTAATTCCCATATGTTCTACAATTACATAGTGACAAGTGTTCTTAGTCCATTTCATGTATGCGCTAGCGAAATTGATATTTGTTCGAAACTGGAAACGGATTTTAATGTGATGAAACGCACTCCTATATCTTCTTCTATCTATACAAAAAAAAGGATTGCCGGATGTGTTGATAAGATCAGAACTCGAAAAAGGAATTCTCGCGTAACTTTTGAAAAGGTCCAATGTAACATTTTCGTCAACTCGAGAAAAACGAAGTTGAAAACCCAAACATTATTCCGCAAATTGTCTTAAAAGCTTTCGATCTTTATCGCTACTTTCACCACTAGCAGTCAAGAATAACTCTGAAAAACCAATCGTAACTGTTGTTCCGTGATTTGAGATTAAAGTTGAAGACTAGGAGCGAAAAATGTTACATTGGACGTTTTGACTACCCGCATTTGGACATTGTACATATTACATTGCACGATAAGAATTTGAAACTAACTACTAAACAACAATCCAAATAACAGCATTTCATTCTAAAGGCAGATTATTATTGTTATCACTCGTCGAATTGCACTGAAATCCGTAACAACACCTGTATGAAACAAAAACTCGAAACGACCGAAGTACGACTTCGTATTGTTTTGACTGCTTTGTTACTTCGGACGTTTCGGGCGTCGGAGGAAAGAAGCGTCCGAAGTAACAACCGGGCGCTTAAAATCCGAATCTGTACATTGGATATTGGATATTGTATCGGCGATAAAAAGATGAAGAAGATAGATACGTGAACGATTGTTTTTGTAATACATTCAATGATTGAAAACTAATAGCGTGCATCCATTAACTCGATTTGTTTACATTTGTTACATAGGACTTTTTCAAAAGTTACGCGAGAATTGTCCGATTTAGGGCTGTCTTTATTCTATCATATTTTCTGTATAAATCATCTGCATAAACATTTATTCTATGTCACGGAGAAACATGTTATTTGCAAGTGGTTGAAAAATCTTGAACGAGAATTGTGTCTGAAAATAATCTGATATTCAACGGTGTCGATTAGAAGATCAATCAATGAACAGTTCTGCGATTGGACCCATGAATTTGCTCATAGTAAGAAAACGTGAATGTTTGAAAGTATTGATAACAACTAACAAATTGTGAGCGGGACTAAGTTTGCCGGGTCAGCTCGTTTTTCATAAATAACTGTGATCTACTAGGCAAGCCTTTCATTTGATACCAATATTGATGGGGTTTTGACGAAATTAGTAGTCTGTCATTTTATGACGGCCGCCATCGTGGATTTCCATTTTACATAAATAACTGTGTCCTACTAGTCAAGTCCTTTCATTAGATACCCATATTTATGGGGTTTCGAGAAAATATGTAATCCGCCAAAATTTACAAACATACAAGCAGTTAAATGAAACCGCTTAAAAAGCAGCATGGGAAACATATATTTCTTCCACACTGCCGCAAGCCACACTGCCGGTTCGTCAGAACGAGCGTACGATTCACTGTTCTTTATCAATAAGCCGGCTCTTAAAAGAAACACGGTTCTTGTATGAACCGCAGTTCTTTCTTGAACCGTGGTTCTCAAATGAACGGCTCTTAAATGAACCGCGGTTCAAAAAGTGCCACGGCTCATAAAAGAACCGTGGGTCTTTTTGTACCGTGGTTCATTCAAGAGCCGTACGTATAAGAGCCGTTCATTTGAGAGCCGCGGCTCATTTTTAAAGAACCGTGGATCGTACGCTCTTTCTGACGTACCGGCTCAAATGAGCGGCTCGTGAGCGCTCGCCCATCTCTAGTTTGTACCCGAGTAAACAGATGTAGATCCCGGGAAGTGAGTCTTCATTAGTAAGTCTAGTACTTCTGAGGGGGTTTTTTGGGAACGAACCGTCGTCATTTTTAAGAGAACCAAGCTCGTTCGAGTGGTCCTTTTTTTATCCAAAATTTATATTTTTATTAAGGCTCATATGGCGTCAACCTGACGGGGCCGGGAGTTCAATATTTCGACAATGTTTGCCTTATAACTATGTTAGTAATATGTAACCGATTACTCGCGGTTGGCTCGAGGTTAGTATTACAAGTGTTTTCGTAATTGTGATGTTGCTGTCTCCAATGCTCTGTACCTGTGCCCGACACGGAATACTTTCTATTGGGTACAGCTGACCTTTAATCAGCAACGCCCCCTAGTCTGTAACCCATATCTAGCGTGATGCGACTTCTCGACTCGAGGAATCCAGGATAGAATGGTCACTAGCCGGTGCAAACATCATCTCGTGTAGAGTTGTCATGAGCGGTACAACCTTTGGCTCTTGTTGAACGATCAGTGGACTGCACAACCTTTGGACCGTGTATCTGTAAAGAGTGTGTGTGTATGTATTGCCGCGACTAAGTAAAAGTTTATAGATCGGATAGGAGGGATATGAAACAGGGACACAACGAAGGAAACATCATTAAACGTTGACATCGGCGTTTCTGAGGAACAGGTATAGATGAAGCAGAAGATCAGGATCACGGCTACCTAAGATATCCCGGACGGGGATATCCGATTGTCTGCCTTTTGCTCTCAGTGCTCTAGAGAGCTGAGAGCGAGCAGCATGGAATCGGATACACGACCAGACAATATGCTCGATGCCGTGGTAGCCATCGCCACAATCACATAGATTGTTTGCTGCGAGCCCAATGCGATAGAGATGCGCGGAGTGGTCCTTTGCCAGAGTCTTACTGAGTTTAGCAACGATCGGGGTATTTTCAATGCTTTCGCAGTAGAACACCCTGGATTTTCGTTTTGATCGTCTCAGTTCTCTGCTGTACTCAGTTAGAGCTCTTTTATACTGAGACCAGTCCGAGGTTATTTTTTGCTCTGTTGAAGAGTTTCCGCACTGTTTCAAGCTGATTCATGCTGCTGAATCGACCATATTTTTGAGTTTAATGTTTTTGACTCGAGTTCTAGGGAATACCGATCCCAGTTCGTTTTTTGGGATCTCGATATTCTCTCTGAACTCTCATGTCACCATCCCATTCAAAGATAATGTGTCTATGATCAGACAAAGACGCCTCTTCGTAAACGTGCCAGTTATGGATTTTGTCTAGAATAACCGGGCTACACAGCGTTAGGTCTAAGACTTTTTGTCTGATAGCGTTTATGAATGTTGGTTCATTTCCTTTATCAGCAATATCTATGTTGTTTGACCCCACATACTTCTCGTGGGGGAACCTCAGTAATAGGTAACAGGAAAGCATTTAATGTTTACATTTACTAAGACAGCAGCCTTGGGGAGTCATGCTTGTCATCGTAGAACAACTTACATGAACCTGTTTAAATACCTAGTATTTTTCCTTTGTGAACCCAAGGCTCTTGGATAAGAGCTAGATCCACTGCGTCTTTTGTAAACTTCCTGGATAGCACGCTCGACGCTGCTTTAGCGTGATGTTTATTTGCAGAACTTCAGTGTTCCGCATTGGGTTGGGTTTTCCGATCTGGGGGTTCGTTTGGGAGAATCGGTATTCCATCTGTTTTATTGAAATTATAGTCAGGTTTTTTGCTTGTTCCAGTGTCTATGTTCATTTTGAATCTGGAGTGATGGGGGGTTTAAAGAAATTCACCTTTTTTCACTTGACGTAGTTGAAGTTCCTACCCTTTTTTTTTTACCCGTTGAGTTTGGTCCGCTTGCGCCAGGAACATTCCGTTTGTCAAGTTTCTTATTTTTCGGAGAATCTTCACGAGAAAACTTAAATTTACCAGGAACCCTTCTGACGACTTTTCGAGTATTTTGTGGCTCCACAAGTTTGGAGTCACTGGTCTCTGAAGACTTCAGATCACCTGGGTTTTTGGAGGTTTGAGTTTCCTCGTTTCTTGGCCCCAGATCTCCTTTGACTATACTGGAGTTTTTCTGAGTTGTGGTTTGGTGCTGCTTTGGATTTATTTTCCTCAGCTCTGTTTCGGAAGTTTATTTTTTCACCAGATCGTTTTTTTGTTGCTCTATTGTAGTGAGTAAAGCATTTTGACCGTGTTTGGATAGTCCTCCGGGAGTATTCAAACTTTGATCTGCTCCAAGGCTTCCCTGAAGGAGATTCCAGATTCAACAGCTGTTTTTGAAGTGTTGATGTTTTGAAGAGTGTTATGAGCATCTTTTTTTTGCTCATTTAGCCCCACTCTTTTGCGGGGGGCAGAGGTTTGGTCCGATTTTTTGGGAATCAGTACAATAAGGAGACAAAATTTGATAGCCGTACATGATCGCTCGGAACACATTGGCAAGTGGGTCCATCATTTTTGTATTCATATATTTCCATATTCAGTAATTTGTCTGACTTCTTTCAATGTACTGGATTGCATAAAAATTTGCTCATTGAATAATTTGTAATCCAATTTCATAGAAAGATTCCACTGTCATATACTAGCATCCATGCACACAAAAAAATCTATCGGTTCAGAGCTCTGCCGCAGTTCATGCGTAAGTATGCGCGCTCTGGCGTTGCGTTGCTCTTCACCGCCAACTACGACGACAACGATAACGGCGGAACGTGTTTCGAAGACACCGAAGACCAGAATGGGCACCAGAGAAATCTCCACGACGAAGACACTTACTTCTCGCATAGAAATTAATAAAAATAAATAGAAAAACGCTACATCATTCCTAGTGATGAGTGTTTGGGGGCACCACAACTTTAAGAATCTGGACGGAGAGAATGGTGGGGTACTAGTGGATGGGGGTGAATTGGGGGGCGAAACTGAAAAGAACGGGTACTCCTCGAGGAACTAGGAAAGCTGCAAGTATTTCTATTTCCTATATGAGCTGTTGGCCATCGCATCGTGCCCTATACATTACGCCAACATATGTACATCATCTCACACTGACCGTTCGTTCGTGCTGTCCGGTGCTATCCACATGATAGTGCCCAGGAATCCGGGAAGTGCTGAAAGCGTAGCGTGGAGAGTCACAGAGAAAGAAGGAAAGAAGGAAAAGTATGTAAGGGAAGAATCCGTTTGGTTGAGCGCGCTGAGCGCACGGAATGGTGGTATAGGAAAATAATAATTATAATTATCAATTTGATGGAATGACATTTGATTAAATATTGCCCAGATACAAAACAAAATTCATTGTATATTTCCCCCCTGTGGAAACCCACTGCGGCTGTTTGCACTTTGGGAAGAGAGTTGATGGTCCGGTGCTGGAACCGGTGTACGTAAAATGGAAAATAAACGAGCAGATTGAGCTGACCCGCGGGTTGGACAATGTTTGTATCTGTGCTTTTTATCCTCTCCCTCTTTTTGTGGCTTGATTCATTCGTTTCATCACTCATCGGATTAAAAGTCTCTCTATCTCTAGAGGAAGAACTGGAAAAGCTTTATGGGAATGATTTCCCCCACCTCGGCAGTGCATTTGTTTAAAGTTCTTCTGGATACATTATATGGATTTATATCTGAAAAGCGTCAAAATTACAGCCCTTAGGCTTAGGCACAAAATGCTTCGCATGATGCTGCGCGAACAGTTACCTCGGTAAGCGAACATACTTCCGTGGAACACAATTGCAAGATTCGAATCAGCGAAGCGGTGAATGCCATTTTGAACGCACTTCCCACAACGTTCCCGAGGATGTCCCTAATCCCTGATCGCGCGGGCAGCCTGGCCAAAATGATCTGGCTAGCTGAAGAAGAAGAACCAGTAGAAGAACGCACCACTAGAGCCAAACGTTAGGTCGGGTTGAAAAAGGCAAGAGCAGCAACAGCAGCAGCTTCTAACGATTAAATCAGGCAGAAAAACAGCGCGAAATTGAGGTCACCTTCGGCGGCTTCTCCGGGTAAGAGAGCAGCAGCAGCACGCGAGGATAGCGAAAAATTCCTCAATTACCTCGACTAAGCACACACAATAAGCCCCCGCGACTGGTCGACATGCCGCGCGCCGAGGGGCGATTATCGCAAAGTCTTTGTTTCGGGAAATCAGACTGCGCTCGTAAAAGGAACGCTAGGCAGGGATATGCTTTTGCTAGAAAGACAGGGAGGCATCATAGGTTATGGTTTTTTTTCTTGCAAAGCATGGACCCCATTTAACCGAGAGGGAATTTAACAAAAGGGCTCTTTTTTCGCCCGAGTGCTGGGGTATACGGAACGATGCATCAATCAATGGTCGTGTAATGTTCCATTTTTTGTGTGCTGCCTTTGGTCAAACAGGTTACCCTAAGTTCCTGGATATTGGGCAATGCTCTACTGATGTCTATAGCACACAATATATGAGATACAAAACATCATTCTGAGAGTGTAACTCGAAAACAAGCATTTCAATCAAAATAAATGCTCTATTCATAAAAATTATTAGTCGAACATCCATGTCATTCACCGTATGTGCCATCGCACTCCACAACTTTTTCTCATCTATATAAATAAAAATGTAAGGCAAAATCTGTTGGTAAGCGGAAAACCCGACGAAGGGATGATCCGATTTTAGCCTTCTTTATTTTGTTGTATTCGTCTCTTCCCGTAGATCAATATAGTGGAGAGAAGAACCGGAAAATTTTCGGAAAACTCTGAAGGAAGGTTGGAAAATTCGGAAAATTGTATTCCCACATGTTCGAAAATTACATCATAATAAGCGTTGTTAGTCCATTCGATGTTTGCGCTATCGAAATTGATCTTTGTTCGTAAGTGGAAATGGATTTTCAGGCCAAATAACGCATTTCCATATCTTATATCTTCTATAAATAAAAATGGAAGGCCAAATGTGTTGGTAAGCGCAAAACCCGAGGAAGGAATGGTTCAATTTGAGTCATCTATATTTCGTTGTATTCGTCTCTTCCCGTAGATCATTATAGCGGAGAGAAAAATCGGAAAATTCGGAAAATTGAATTCCCATATGTTCTACAATTAGCTAAGCGTTGTTAGTCCATTTGATGTTGGCGCTAACGAAATTGATTTTTGTTCGAAAGTGGAAAAGGATTTTCAGACGGAATAACGCATTCCTGAATCTTCTATCTATATAAACAAAAATGGAAGGCCAAATGTGTTGGTGTGCCCTTAACCCGAGGAAGGAATAGTCCGATTTGAGCTGTCTCTATTTTGTAATATTCTCTGTAACAAACATATATTCCATGCAACGGAGAAACATGTTATTTCCAAATGCTTGAAGAATCTAGAACGAGAATTGTGTCTGAAAATAATTTAATATTATAAGGACGAATTTTTGTAGAAGTACTAGATAATTTATAGTAAAAAGAAATTGTAAAGGGTCAAAGGTTAATCAATTAATGAAGAGTTCAGTGATTGGACTCACTAACGTTCACTTAGTAAGAAAACGTGGATGTTTGAAAGTATTCAAATAAAAAAATCTATTTTGGGCGGGACGAAGTTCGTCGGGTCAGCTAGTACTTCTATAAATTTTTTATGTCACTCCACTATGAGACGAGAGAGGCCAAACTTCACTATTTTCAAAATATTTCTTTTTTCTTATTTTTTTTTTATTTCTTAGTGCCATAGAAATTTTACTGATTCGGTTTCCGTACATGTGGCAACTGTTTCCTTTGCCTATAATTCTTTTCATTCTAATAATATCTTGCTGTCTGCTGTCTAACAGTTTCTTGATCGAGTGGTGCTTACAATTTAACGTCTTCAAAAAACAAGAACGTAGAACGAACACTGCATTTGTATTTCGAGCGATCGATTCACTGATTCTCAGTGGTATATAAAAATTGTGCTTCGCTGCTGCATCAGCATTGACAACACTGGTTGGTTAAGCATAGAAATACACGGAAAACTGGTAGGTTAAGCATAGAAATACACGGAAATTGGAATACGGGAATGCTTCCAACTTTTATCAATTTAATTAAATAATAAAATTTAGCATGTGGAAGTTTTGGGGTGTTTGCATAACTCGAGAACTAACCAAAATTTGCATTTGATGTTTGCGCTAACGAAATTGATCTTCGTTCGAAAGTTAAAATGTTATGAAACGCACTCCTATATCGTCTTTTATCTATATAAATGAAAATAGATTACCGAATGTGTTGATAAGAGCAAAACTGAAGAAAGGAATTGTCCGATTTAGGGCTGTCTTTATTCTATCATTATTTCTGTATCAAACATTTATTCCATGTAACGGAGAAACATGTTATTTGCAAGTGAGTGGTTGAAAAATCTTGAACGAGGATTGTATCTGAAAATAATCTGATATTACAATGACGAGTTTTGGTAGGAGTACTAGGAATGTTATAGTAAAAGATAATTTTAAAGGGTAGATGAGAAAATCAATCAAAGAACAGTTTTGCGATTGGACCCACGAATATGCGCTGAATAAGAAAAAGTCGATGTGATAACGAAAATAAATTTTGGGCGGAACGAAGTTTGCCGAGTCAGCTAGTATATAAATAAAAATTTAAGACTAAATATGTTGCTAAGCGCGAAACTCGAGGAGAGAATAGTCCGGTTTGAGCCATTTTTATTTTTATGTATTCGTCTCTGCCCGT
The DNA here is from genome assembly GCF_029784135.1 of Toxorhynchites rutilus septentrionalis. Classification (NCBI taxonomy): domain Eukaryota; kingdom Metazoa; phylum Arthropoda; class Insecta; order Diptera; family Culicidae; genus Toxorhynchites; species Toxorhynchites rutilus. Next base: position 14,265,155 of record NC_073746.1, read on the forward strand.
GGATCAATGTTATGGAGAGGAAAATCGGAAAATTTTCGGAAAACTTTGAGGGTAGTTCGGAAAATTCGGAAAATGAACATCCCATATGTTTTACATTTACGTCATGATATGCGTTGTCGGTCCATTCGATGTTTGCGCTATTGAAATCGATCTTTGTTTGATAGTGGAAATGGATTCTCAGGTGAAATAACACTCTCCTATATCTTCTATCTATCTATCTATATAAATGAAAGATTAAAGGCCAAATTATTGTTAAGCACAAAACCCGAAGAAGGAATGGTCCGATTTGAGCCGTCTTTATTTTGTTGTATTTGTCTTGTCCCATACATCAATATAGCGGATAGAAAAATCGGAAAATTTCCGGAAACTCTGAAGGAAGTTCAGAAAATTCGGTAAATTAAATACCCATATGTTCGAAAATTACATAATGATAAGCGTTGTTAGTCCATTCGATGTTTGCGCTAACGAAATTGATCTTTTTTGAAGGTGGAAATGGATTTTCAGGCGGAATAACGCATTCCTTTCTAAATAAAAAAAAGGAAGGCCAAATATGTTGCTAATAGCAAAATCCGAAGAAGGAAAGGTCCCTTTCGAGCCCTCTTCATTTTGTTGTGTTTGTTGTATTCTGCTCATAGAACAATGTTATGATGAGAAAAAGTTTAGAAATTTGTTCTAAAGAATGCATATCAAAATAATAATTTTGGGCGGGACGAAGTTCGTCGGGTCTGCTAATTCTAAATAGAATTTCGATTCGACTGGTATGCGAATCATCGAACTAAGTTCGCAGCATAAATAGTTATTCACGTTAAAACTATTCCATGACAACGTAACATAATTTCTGTGCAATTTTCGGTGAATCGAGCTTCAAATGGTCAATAACGACGCCGGTCACGTCCTTACAGTCACCAGAGGAAGGGAAGGAATGTTAGTATGATATTCGCCGCCCGAAGGCCAGAAGGGTCGCCTCTATAGCGTGGTTCCCTAGCGTTTATCATGGAAGAGATAGTTACTAGTGGGAATGGTTAAGAAACATCAGGATTCACTGCGGTAAGAGATGTAATTCTAGAAACGCGTCTTCAAAACCAATCTGATCGTCGATTATCTCCGTTAATAATAGAGGATCCTGTATGGAAATCCAATCCGGCTGAGAGTTATTTTGGGAAACCTGAGAATGTAACCGATATAACTCCTTTGAACCTTATCAAACCGACGATATATTCTCTTTTTCAACCTCAATCGTGACAACAGAGAGTTATTTTTGGGAAACCTGAGAAGGTAACCGAGAAAATTCCTCCAAGCCTAATCGAACCGACGATATATTCTCTTATCCAACGCGCGTAGTGTTTATTTGAGCTCAATTGGGAAGACTAAGAGTTATTTTAGGGAGACCTGAAAAGGTAACCAATAGAACTCTTCTAAAAAAATCGGATCGTCGATAAACTCCATTAATAATCGAGTATTCTGTATGGAAATCCAGTCCTGGCGGCTTAGAATTATTTTGGAAAACCTGGAAAGGTAACCGATATAACTTGTCTGAACCTTATCAAACCAGCGATATATTCTCTTTTGACGTAGAACTACGTCTTGCAGGAAGGGTGCGAAATCAGAAAACAGGTCACGTTTTTATGAAATAAAGTTAACGTTAATAACTATTTTCACTGTGAACGAATCTCATGATTTGCATACCAATCGAATCGGAAATTCTCAAAGATTTGTTTGATATGCTATACATTGCAATTCGCTAATCTCTAAAAGGTTTAAATTCATGAAAACTGGAAGAACTTCCTTTTTTCCCATACATTTGTTTTGCGGATTTGTGTGCCAACCCTACCCGTATTTCGAATGCTTATAACTCGAAAGTTCTCAACAGATCGGAAAGATGTTTGCATCAATTGATGGGAAATATTTCTACGCGTCTATCACAATTAATAAAATATTATTTTTCATGAGATGTACAATTGACAATATACGCGGGGCGCGACAGGACACAACACTTATTGTTCTTACAAACGTAAAAAGGATGTTAAATTTACCTTTTTAGTCGACCGGTTTCGGGCTCGATGCTGCCCATCTACAGGACGATGTCCGACTCGTCCTATGTTGATTTTGTGCGGCCAAACTCTAAATGGAACAGACTTCAGTATTGGCGAATTGGCGGAACAGACTTCAGTACCAAATCTGTCAAAATCATGTTAAAAACCGAAGTCTATCAATTCATCAATTTTTTCAAAGCGTTCATAAGATTCCCATCCTCGTGTACCGTGAATCCGAGCACATTCCTCCTAGTAGCTTCCCAAGACAAGCATTTCCCCGTTCAATACGTATCTGGTCGATTCTATGCTAATACCGCATAAAATATGCCGATCCGGTCGATCGTGCACGTCTAATTGATCGCTAACCAGTCCATCCTCCGTTTTTTTCGCGGCAGAACATCCAACTTGATGTGGTGCATCCCAATCGTCCACTTTGGCTATGGTCAATCTCTCTCTCTCTGTGGGCGCGACTAGAGCCCTCCTTTCGCCCCGATCACCGATAGTAATGGGTTAATTTATGAAATTTCTATTATTGAAATGGCTTATCCGCCACGACCACGACCACGAAAGCAACAGCGCGCGATCGATAATAGAAAAGCCAGGTTCTACGCGAGGCTGAACGAAAAACGGCAACAAAATCCATCCCGCGTTGTGGGTTTAAATCTTGTGCCTTCGGGGGTCCGTGAGCAAAACCCGATGGAGATACTGCATTTCTTTTCGTGCGGCTGCTATCGCGCTCCTCGCCGGTGTGTTGGTTTGCCAGAAATTTCAACTCTGACCCGAACGGTGTTTCCGTGGAGGCTCTAAATCATCCCTGGGACGAGTCATTTTTGTTCGCTCGGGCAGAGCCTGCTTAGATAACTATCTATCAAAAAAAGGGGGAAAATCAATGCATAATTCACACTGAGTCTTTGTTTAACGGAGCGCGCAGAGCCTGCTGCTGCGGTTGTCGCAGGGCTGTGTTGGGCGGTATCGATTTGACACCGGGATGCTTGGGATGCTGTGGGTGCGGGGCGTTATTTAGAGCGGTTTGTGTGTTTGCAGCCAGGAAATAGGGGAAATTCATCAAATTAGACGGTTGAGTTATGGTGAGAGTTGACTTGGCGGCAGCCCTCTTTACAATGTTGCTCGCAGCAGTGGGGAGCGCGACTTGAACTTTGACAGCCGTCGTGATGATCGGTTCGGAAAGTGGATGATGATTTTTCTGTCCCAAAGCGTTCGCATCGTATCCACGCCGCGATGGATAGAAGTGGATACCGAAAGGCATGAGAGCAAGGCAATGTGTCCGTCTGTTCCAGAGCCAAGCCGGACCAGATGTTTAAAATTATAACTGTCGTATTTTGCTGCCATCGTGGGTCTGAGCTGCATGGAAATGATTCCGATTTGCTCTTTGGTTTGGAGCGCCTGGGTCCCAACCTCGGCAGCAGTGCTTGTCACAACAAAGAATTTTTGCGTGAAACGACCAACTGACAAGGGCTATTCGCTAGGAGCTGGCAGCGCAGAAAAAGGAATATAGCTACTCTGCTACGTACGCGCGTTTTGCTGGTCCGTCGTAACCCTTCCTCTGCCGGCCAACGACCAACGAGATTGCGGAAAGAGCGAAAATAAACACAATACAAATATTATATGGATATGGGTCTAAGGAATGTAGTTTTTAACGAGCCAATCAACCAACATTTTTAATATAAGCATTTATCAAAGATTTGCTTTTTGTTGTTGTTGTTGTTGCTGCTATTGCTATTGCCGGCTGCTTGTCACTGTCCGCAACAAGAATGGTCATTGCGGAGCCTATCTCGTTTTGATTCCCTCGCACATTTTCTCGAGCAATGGCGGCGGCGTCACTTGGCCGCGCGGCACGCGGTGGCCGGATCGAGCTGAGCCGCGGGGCGTGTGTGTGTGTGTGTGTATAGAAATGCGCCAGAAATGAAATGATATACGCGATTATGGACACGCGATCGAGAGTGGGCAGATAAGCGATGGGGCGCTAACGCGCTCGAGGGGCCACAAGTTGTGCGGTTATGCATTCCCTGGTTCTCCAGGTAGAATCTTGATGAGCCACCGAGCGATAATTGCAAGTGTATGTCAAATGTCAGCTATCAGGCTGAGGATGGTCAGCGCGGATCTAGTTGGGTATTCTACGCTTGAGATGAATGAGAATTCCAATGTAGCATTGTTTCTTCATCAGATTGACACTAGAAACAATATCACATATCTATTATGTAATCCCAATCCGTCTCAAAGCGGACGTAAGTAATTGAGATATGGTGTTTCAACAATATAATATTTTTAATCTTTCTAGAAAACTTGTTGAAAGCACCAAACACCACATAGGAATCGATTCAATATTGGTTTTTTAAATTTTATTTTATTTTCAAAGGATATTAGCAGTGCTTGGATTTTGAATGAACTGAATTTGAGCCTATGTCCTTCATTCGTTTTCTCATTCATGTAAGTTGCTCCCTTTGAACCATTCAACACTACGGTGCCAGGCGAATTGCCTTGATTCACTGCCATCGACATCGGTGAACCATCAACATTCGAAGCTTGAATTTTAAAAGAGGAGCACGAGCATTCTAAGCTCATTCTTTCTTCTATTCGCTATGATACATACTTGTGGACGTCATCCATTCACAGCTGTAAACTAAATACAGGCGCTTGTGCTCTCTTAGCGGGCTGTGGCCGAGCCTTGGCTGCACATATGGTGCACGGGAGGAGAATTGGATTGAAGCATTTTTCTAGTTTCGCATTTATTTTATTCACAGCAAACTACTAGGCTTAAACGTGAAGTTTATTAAACTTTTAATGTCATAACGTTTTATTTGAACGTTACGTATCTTTCAGGTAATAATATGAAACTTGAACTATTATGGAAGTTCAAATATTCTATTTATAACAAGTTAATCTACCTAACAATGGTTTTAGGCTCGAATTATCTCCAGCAAAATAGGTTTTTCAGAAAATCATCATAATTTTTGAACTTCAATAGTAGGGCTATGTTGTTTCATTTAGGAATGTAACACGGATTACATTTTCCTTTTCAACTGCAAACCGGAAACTGGCGCTTTTTATAAAGTAAAAAACTTTAGTACGCGAAGATAAGCGCTTTGGTGTTGCATGTATTGACATAAACTTATATACAGTATCAGAACAAAGCCATTCCTTATACTTCTATTAGGCATGGTAGAGATTGATGAAAGGCACAACTTGACAAACCTGACCCAAAAAAGTTATTCGATATACAATTTTGGACTCCAAACTGTATACAGTTTGAAAAAGAAATATTTTTTTTATATTTCGAATATGACTTATTTCGAAAAAAAAGTTACCTTTTAACGTTAAGGTGAAATATAAGTGCCTATTACAAGTACAGTGGGGTGAAAATCGTGACTTTTGAAGATTTAGTTGAATTTTTACCAGGAATTTTTTATATCGATATTGCAGCAAAATTAAGAAAGACAGAAGTTGGGTGTCGAAGAACAAATTGTAGAGAACTAGAGAACTTTAATCCAATCGATAGAAACAATAATGTTTAATATGAATTTCTGGGATAAAACTAATAATGAAATATTGAAAATTACCAACTTTTAAGTTTTTCACTTCCAAAATGTTATTTAAATACACTAATTTAGATGTTCCAGTACATTAAAGGGTGTGTCACATCAAATTGCATCACGGGAAAAACGCTGTAGAAATTTAATTTTTAGGAATTATATCTTCAGCTTTCGCTTATAATCAGATAAGAGTGTATAGATCACGTTGGCCATGCTTCACTGTCAATTTTTCGTAAATTTGGAAAAATGTCGTCGATCGAAAAAGAGCGTCGTGAATTAATCCTGTGCACTCATTTCGAGAATCCGGAGTTGTCACATCGGGACATCGGTAAGATGCTGGGAATCGTCCAATCCACGGTCAGCAGAGTACTAAAACGATACTTCGAGAACCTAACCATCGACCGGAAGGTGAAGAATGGCAAAAATGGATGCTCCGTCAGTGAAAAAGATCACAAGCGCGTAGTTAAGCAGTTTAGACGTGATCCGAGAAGTTCGGTCCGGGATGTCGCCAATAAGCTGAATTTGTCAAGTTCATTCGTCCAGCGGACCAAGCAGCGGGAGGGCCTGCGTACATACAAGGTTCAGAAGGCTCCTAACCGCGACGAAAGGCAAAACATGGTGGGGAAGACGCGAGCCCGGAAGCTGTACACCGAAATGCTGACGAAGCCGCATTGCCTGGTAATGGACGACGAAACCTACGTCGAAGCGGACTTTCGTCAGCTGCCGGGCCTGTTGTTCTTCTCCGCAGAGGACAAATTCAGCGTTCCGGAGGAGATTCGCAAGCAGAAACTATCCAAGTTTGCCAAAAAGTACATGGTGTGGCAAGCGATCTGCTCTTGCGGAAAGCGGAGCGCCCCCTTCGTGATGACCGGCACGGTAAACGGGCAGGTTTACCTTAAGGAGTGCCTACAGAAGCGCTTACTACCACTATTGAAGCAGCACGGGGGCCCGACCATCTTCTGGCCGGATCTCGCTTCGTGCCACTATTCAAAGGACGTGTTGCCAAAGGAAATGAACCCGCCCAACGCGCCGGAGCTTCGCCCAATAGAGAAATATTGGGCGATTATGAAGCAGGCCCTCCGGAAGAACCCAAAAGTTGTCAAATCGGAGGCGGACTTCAAGAGAAAATGGATTTCTGTTCAAAAAAAACTACAACCTGACGTTGTACAGAACCTTATGGACGGGGTAAAGAGGAAGGTGCGAGCATACGGGCTTGGGCTCGAAATATGAATAAAAAGAAAATGCCAAAAGTTGTTTAATAGTTTTTATTTTACTGTCTAAAATTTTCAAAAGGATCGGTCTACTAAGCGAATTTCTACAGCGTTTTTTCCGTGATGCAATTTGATGTGACACACCCTTTAAAGGTAGCTTCATCATGCCACTATCATAGAGGTCTTGGTCCTTATTAGTGAAAAACCAGAGCAATAGATTTCTGCAACCATCTCTTGATCCCTATTTCTTATCACTCTGGAAGTTTTCCAATGCGAGAAAAAGGTGATAATCGTTTGGTGGCAGGTTCGAACTATATGGTAGATGCATTAAAACATCTCAATTAAGCGCTCGAAATTGTGTGACCTTGCGTTGTCTTGATGATTTCTAGCTTCAAACAGTCTATTTGTTAATAGTAAAGATCATAGTGTATTGCACTGAAAAAAAAAATTAAAAATTAATTTAAAAAAATTACAAATTTACAAACAAAAATAAACGTATTTTACTGTTACAGTATCGGCACTAGAGATGGGCGAGCGCTCACGAGCCGCTCATTTGAGCCGGTACGTCAGAAAGAGCGTACGATCCACAGTTCTTTAAAAATGAGCCGCGGCTCTCAAATGTACGGCTCTTGAATGAACCACGGTTCAAAAAAGACCCACCGTTCTTTTATGAGCCGTGGCTCTTTTTGAACCGCGGTTCATTGAGGAGCCGTTCATTTGAGAACCACGGTTCAAAAAAGAACTGCGGTTCATAAAAGAACCGTGTTACTTTTGAGAGCTGGCTTATTGATAAAGAACCGTGAATCGTACACTTGTTCTGACGAACCGTGGCTTGCGGCAGTGCGGAAGAAATATATGTTTCCCATGCTGCTTTTCAAGCGGTTTCATTTATCTGTTTGTATGTTTGTAAATTTTGGCGGATTACATATTTTCTCGAAACCCTATCAATATGAGTATCTAATGAAAGGACTAGACTAGTAGGACACAGTTATTTATGTAAAATGGAAATCCAAGATAGCGGACGTTACAAAATGGCAGACAGTTAATTTCGCCAAAACCCTATTAATTTGGGTATCAAATAAAAGGGCTTGCCTAGTAGATCATAGTTATTTATGAAAAATGTAAATTCAAAATGGCCGCCATCCCAGATGGGCGAAATATGTATTTTTTTTTCAAAACCCCATCAATATGGGTATCTAATGAAAGGACTTGACTAGTAGGACACAGATATTTATGTAAAATGGAAATCCAAGATGGCGGCCGTTATAAAATGACAGACTACTAATTTCGTCAAAACCCCATCAATATGGGTATCAAATGGAAGGGTTTGCCTAGTAGATCACAGTTATTTATGAAAAATGTAAATCCAAAATGGCAGCCACCCCAAAATGGCGAAATATGTATTACTTTCAAAATCCCCTCAATATGGGTATCTAATGAAAGGACTTGACTAGTAGAACACAGTTATTCATGAAAAATGTAAATCCAAAATGGTGACCGTTACGAAATAGCAGACTACATTTCTTCGGAAAACCCTATCATATGGGTATCAGATGAACGGGGTTGACTAGTAAATCACAGTTATTTATGATAAATCCAACCCGCATATGGGTATCGAATGAAATGATTTGACTAATATAATACAGATAATCATGAAAATATTCCATTCGAAATATTTTAAAAACGTTTGGGATATAAAACGAGGAGAAAACTGTGTCGTTATCGAAAACTGCTATATTCTCCCGACTGATAATTCGACATGATCAACATTTTATGGATCAAGAGAAATCAGTTCTAGTGATTATAAAAAAGCTCTGTATAAATTGATTCCGGAGCTGGTAAAGCGATCTACAAATCTTGAGTCAGACGAATTAGTTGCCTAACAAATACTGCTAGATCCTCGCTTCAAGCAGCAAGGTTTTGGGGATAACAGAAAGTACAACTATGTACACCAGTCGTTGATAAGGATGCTAAAAATGACATCCATAGAACACACACCTACGCAACTACCACAAATCGTTGGTGATGAAGCGCTGTCATCTGTATGGGAGGAGTTTAATGCATTGGTTGGCAATCTTCGATCCTCACATGATCCAAAAGCTGTTGCAACATCTATTGTAGATAAACATTTAGCGGAACCACATTTGCTGAGACTAAGCGACCCTTCGTTTTGGTGGAATGAAAGGAAATTTATCTCTCCGCGGCTCTATCTTTTTTTTTTGAAAATATTATATATTCCGGCGCTCAGTACCATATGAGCGAGTTTTTCCGAAAGCAAGACAAGTTTGCAGTGAAAGATGTAGTAGACTTCCATCATATAACATTGGAAAGATAATGTTTATAAATAAAAAAAAAAGAATATCATTGTGATGGAAATATTTCAGAGAAAACCTTTAGTAAAGTAATATTTTTACTTTTCTCTGCACTGATTATTGTTTTAAACCTTATTTTTTACGTCTTCCATTCTTTACATATCCGAATAAACCAGTTCTTGAAAAGAGCCGTCGAGCCGCTCAAATGAGCCGGCTCTTTTCATTGAGCGCACGGCTCTGAGCCGCTCACTGAAATGAACCGTTTTGTCCATCTCTAATTGGCACCATAAACATCAATCACAATTTCAGCGGCCTAGCTTGCATTTTCGCATTTATATGAATTTTCTCTTTGTTCCTCCATTGTTAGCACCCTGTGATTCACAACTGAATGGAACATACAAAACACAACCAACAGTTTTTTTTTGTGTGAAATGCCATCTTTACAACGATCCTATACACCCAGGTTTTTTTACGCGGGGAATACGTACTTCGTAAAAAAACCCGTTAATTGGAAAATCCGTTTAAAAAAACCGCGTAAAAATCCGCGTTAATTGGAAAATCCGCGTAAAAAAAACCATGTCACCTAATGATATATATCAAATGGGACTATCTCTACGTAGAACGGAAGTAAACATTAAATTGTTGCTCGCTTCCAAAAACCTGTAATTTTTTCATGAAATTTCGTTGGTTACTGGTAGCTACAGTTCGGTTATCCTCACGAATGAGGTCATTATTGAAAAAAAATCCGCGCAAAATAAAACCTCGTAAAACAAATCTGAGTGTACCTGGAATTGAATGATCGATATTACCCGAGGTATTGATCACTAAAGCCAACCAACGAGAAAATAATGGATAACTTTATCCCCAACCTAATATCTATGCTCAGTAACATTTGAGCTGTAACAGAGCCAGGTTTTAATCGGGTACATGTACATGTTTATGGTCCTATAAATTGTGAATTAAACAGTAGTAATGGCCATTCAGGTAAGAGTTTTTTTTCTGTTCCATTAAATTATGGTAAATTACACAGTACAACCAAAATTGATTTTGAGCTCATGTTTTGTCATCCCAATTTAGGACATTAAATGAGACATAACATAACATAAAATGTCATGACTCACAAATACTGGTAAGCATTTGTATAATATACATGGTACAGAAATATAAGATTAACACGAGCGAGCGAAAAAATAGACAAATAAGCTTTACGCATGTTTTACCACATACACGGTCCAGACAGAGATAGATATTGTTCTCCTTTATGCGCTCCTTTTTTACTCTTAGAAAACACTTCCCAACTTAATTTTATAATAAGGTGCAATATTATCACGTATTTGCTGAACAACTGCTGAAGCATCATTAGCCATGTGGATAGCGTGGTCGTGTAAAATAGCTTTGCATTTCAGCCGGCCTTGGTTCGATCCCCATTGACAACGTATGGACTTTTTTTTGGCACAATCACAAATGAAATGAGAAAAGAAAACAGAAAGAGATGTCTGCTCGCACACATACAAACTATTTTTAAGCTTTTAAAACAGCTCATTATTAGCGCATTTGACTCTCCAGCACACTAAATGGCATCATTTCTGCCGAAGATGACATGTTTTCTTCCAACGCTAGTTTGGGTGTAGTAGCCATTTAGGCGTAAGAGTATTCTTTCTGTTCTTCCATTGTTCAGCAGACCGGACAGCGGAGACAGTTGATATGATCATTGTTGTGTTATTTATAGCACGACAGCCCGATGTTTCTTGCAGAGCAGAGCAGTTGTATGGATGAATCGATCTTCGTTCCACCGTGGATCGATCTCCATCGCTGATGATTGTTGCGTGGACGTCGTTATTCTCTAACAACACAAAGATGGTCAATGAGGGCCCTGATTTTTGAACTCACGATCGAACGCTTAGTAAGCGAAAGCGCAACCTACGAAGACCCTCCTCATATTGCGCCTTTGGTCACGGTTTGGCATGGAATGGCTGTATAAAAACATTTAGAAGGCAATTTCATGATATACTAATATATAGTGTTCGATATAACAACTATCTTCATTTATAAGACTGACCGTTTGAATTTTATTGTTATGTTCAGGTGCGAAACATTAAAAAACAAAAATTCCAGTTTTTCATAACTATAGAACCAGATGGAAAAACTCTCACTCCTTTACAAAATTAACGTCAATTACACATGAGTTACTCTAAGTTTCCAATTCATAGGTCATCTTTAGTTCTCAATCAGTTCAAATAACCCATTCGGGGAGGTTTTGACCAAGCTGCGCTATGTTGTAATGTGTATCTCGTTCTACCCAGAGTATACTTCTCGTTTAAGCTTTTCAGATTACTCATCCTGCTTGTAAGGTGCATCTACTATTCGTACGATCACTCCTTATAAGTTCTTGATGGGGTTTTGATCTGGTAAACAAGCTGACCAGTCTGAAGCCACTATTTAATAAACTATGCCTTGCCTTTCGGATTTTATGAATACTGTTGGCTTAGTAGTCATTTGTTTGCGGCTGCATCTGGAACAATTCTCAATGAATGAATGAATGATTTTTGAAAAATAAACTGAACGTGCTACTTGCAAATGTGTAAATGGTTGAGTATACGCATTTTCTTATTTTGGGGGGTGGAGGTTTCGAAGTTTCGAGTCATAAAAACTCTTTTTAGACTGACATGATAATCACTTCATTCGGAATATAAAATATCTAGGTGTTATGCTCCCGTGGCCGAGTGGTTAGCGTCATAACTAACATGCCGGGTGTTCGGGTTCGATTCCCGTTCTGGTCGGGGGAATTTTTCGTCAAAGAAATTTCCTCCGACTTGCACTGTGATCACGCGTATTCTAGAGGTTGCCACTCAGAATGCATTCAAGGCGTGTTATTTGGCATAGAAATCTCAACTAAGTACTAATAAAAAATGACGCAAGTAATACTACGTTGAGACGGCGAAGTTCCTCTAGGAACGTTAGTGCCATTGAAGAAGAAGAAGGTGTTATATACCAATGCAGCTTTGCTATAACTGCACCAGCAGTACCTTTCTTTTTGTTGCCTGTACCGGAATGTACTGTAGGACTGTACCGACACTTCGATTAGCTATCTCCGTTATCCGACATAGTTATCTCTAAATATATAACTCGAGTTGAGTTTTTGATTTAAAAATGCCCAACCCAATTTTAGGTGCGCACTGTACTCGTAACTATTCATTCGTGTTGATGGGAAACTACACAAATAGGCAAACAAAAGTACCCACCTCATCATGTTTTGAATTTTTCCCATTTTTAGACGTAGGACTACATCTTCCATTAAGGGTGCCAAACAAGAAAATATGTCCCGTTTTTATGAGATAAAGTTAACGTTAATAACTATTTTTGTTGCGAACGGATTTTGAGGATCTGCGTACCAATCGAATCGGAAATTGTCTAAGATTTCTTTAAAATGCTATACTTTACAATCCCCTGGTGTGTACAGTGTTTAAATTAATGAAAACTAGAAGCACTTCCATTTTCCCATACATTTGTTCTGCTCATATGAGAGCTTCCCTAACCGTGCTGTCAATAACGGGCGACATTTGCAGCCGCGGGAATAGAAACAACGAAGGGGATACCAAAAACAGAATATTTGTGACGTAAAATCCACCCTTGCACAGTAAGTACGCTGTCGCTAGCGTATAAATCCTATAAGGAAAATTTTCACTATCCGTTTGGTGGCCATCGAATCAACATCGAGTGTTTATGTGTCAAATGCAAAAAAGACCGCCGAGAACGCGATATACTCAGTGTAATTTGTACATTAACATGAAGACAACAACATATGACCAGTTCTCCAGTATTGCTCTTGCAAAGAAAACAAAAAATGCTTCTAGCCAAGGGTTAATGATTTACCTTTTTTAAGGACACCGAAACCATTCTAATAAAGAGTGATTTATGAAATTCTCTTTGCTGTTATGAATAATATCCAAAATGATAAACAATCAAATTAAACAAAACGAATGTGTAGTCCTACGTCCTAAGCGGTCGTGTCTTGGATACAGCCTCCTACAATTTTTGTTTTGTACAAATTAAAGTAATTTTTTTATCTCATCTGTTTATTTTTATTATTAGGCTCATCTAGCAACTCAGCTGTAACAGAGCCGAATTTATCGTGTACATTTTTCTCATGTTGTATATTACACAGTGGCCGTTTAGGCGTTCGAGTATTCCTATTCGATCGATACACAACATATCTCGCATTTTTTGGCGTAATACTATTCCTATCGTTCGAATGTTCACAGTTGGACACAGCGGGACTGTTGATATGAGGCTTCCATCGTTGTGTTTATAAATAGCACCAATTACCGATGCAGCAGATCGATCGTATGTGGAGTGAGAGGCTGGGATCACCTTCTCATGATTGATGCATTGATGCATGGACGTAGTAGCTAGAATAACACACAAAGATGGTCAGTTGAGGGCTCTGAGTTACAAACTCATGATTGTTCGCTTAGTAGCGGACATGCAACCAATTAGTCTACAAACCCCCCCCCCCCCCCCCTAGTCTCTTGCTGCAAGTAAAACCATAATGCGTTCAAATTATCTTAACTTTTATATTTTTTAACGATTATTTTCAAAGCGAAATTATGATTTGGTTTATGGTTTGTCCGGAAAATGATCATGGTTTGTCCGGTTTTAGGAATCACTATGTTTGAATGAAGATATCAAGTAGTAGTAGTAGTAGTTTAAGTAGATTTGGCATTTCTTATTATTTGAGTTTACTACATCATATTAATCCAATCATAATTTAGGCTTTCTTCCGAATAATGCCTTTATTGGGCATTTTAAAGGTGAATCGCTCAACACAGAGAAACTTTATTTCTGCTACGCACGAAGGACAACATAAACAAACTGCAGCGCACCAAGCGGTTGCCATAGTAACAACGTGTACAAACCAACATCAGCGCATTGAACAAACCATGATCAGAATTGAGGTCATCGACAAACCATGGTCATATTTTCGACTGGACAAACCAACACCACATTTTTTATATTATTAATAGAATAATAAGATATCAAAAAAGACTACAGTGTGTTTACTTTTAAATGGAACAAATTTCAAATTTGAAATGAAAGATATTCAAAAAATTATAATGTGAGCACTGTGTTCCGCACAATTGGTTCGGTAACAAAGTGCACAATTTTTGGAACAAAGTTACTAAATTACAAGTGGATATTGCTCAGAAGTTGTTCGATAAAATCAAAGCTTCCCAAACGGCTCTTCAAGTATGACTAGCGATACTTCGACATGGAGCAAATCTTTTGCACCATGATCATCATTGACGCAAAACTTTAGATGCTGGACCACAACGCGCCTCTGCAGTCGTTCGAGATATACCAAAATTCACAATTGATAATTGTATAGAATTTTTACTAGAGGAAAAAACGTTAAATTTTAAATAGTAAGAGCACCGGTAAGGTTCTTCGTTTTTTTCAAAAATTAATGGTTACAAATTTAATATACAAAGTATTGCCCATCGCTAGTCACAATTTTTTCCTTCCTTCTGACAATTCACGGATCCTTTTGCGGAAATAGTCGGGCGGTTTGTCGGCTAACCACAAATCGAATCGACCGGTTTCGCGACATGCGGCCGAGCATTGTCGTGCTGCAAAATAACATTATCGTGTCTTTGCTCGTACTGTGGCCGTTTTTCCATCAGTGCACGGCTTCAGGTTTTTTTTGCGCTCCAACTTTTTGACATATACTGAAAAAGAAGCGCAATGACAGTAGCTTTCCAACGAATGTCTGGAGATTTGATTCACTGGAATAATAATCAAGTTACGCCATCTGCTGTAAAACCGAAGAAACTTACCGGAACTATATTACTTTCATTTTAAACCAACATAAATTAGACAAATTATTCCAGGTTCACTGTAGGGACTTCATGGTTCGATCCTGCATCACAATACCGCACCTCGTGCCCCTAACTAACCTGTGTCGCATTCTGACCCACAATGGAAACAATTTCAATCTTCAAATCCCGACCGGATGCTCTCTTCTTCCCGGGGTACTGTCAGCGTCTCCAGAGTGCCTTATCTCGGTAACGAAAAACCCATTATAGACTCTGTTGCTAATTTCCCGGTATTTGCGCTGACATCGATTAAGAATATTATTTATATTTCGGTCGATAGCGGAGGGGGCAAAGTGGAAAAATAAAACCCAGCAGACGACCATCCACAGGCCGTGGAGCGCGATATCCCCCGTTGATTCAATACACGCCGTCGTGCTTTCTTTCCGTGCTCCGGCCACTTTAACCTCCCACCGCACCATGGCAATGTGTCCCGAAGTTCACGCCAGTCAGAATTTTCAAATATTTCATGTGCACTATCAGTGCTCCGTTTATATTGCCCTCGAAAGAACCTTTCGAGGAGCGCAACGAGAGAACAGCTTGAATGCAACCTCAAAAAATGGACCGCGGCGAAAACACTCGCCAAGATAAAGAGAAAAAGATAGGCGTGTCGTCCACCGCGGAGTGCGGCGACACCTCACCTCTCGAACCCCACTCCTTCCTCGAAACACGTAAGACTCCATTCCTTCCCATTTTGGACCCAACTGATAGTGTACGGAGCATAGTACAGACTGCCGCCGCGGCCGCCCCCTCTCCCATCATCTTGTTGATTCTTCGTGAGATCGTGACGTCAAAAGACCCCTGCGGCTGATAAACTGCCTCAATAAATATTCACTCAATTTCATATAATTCGCTTCTCCTTTATTTTTACGATGCCACTGCGCGCAGCAAGTACTGCTGCAGCAGGGCACTTCTTGGTGGACCTGGACCACGGCAAGTGCGAAGGACTCCTCGCCCCGGAGAGAGTGGATTCTCTTGTACACGAGACTCGTGGGCAGATAGGTTTGTGGAATGCTTGCGGATAGTTTGACGATAACAGCGCACTATTTCAACTTTTGAACTGCGTGCATATGGGGAATAGAAAGATGCCTCTTGCCTATTGGAGCCTTATCGCGGTGACCACGAATGTCGACTTGCGGAGCGAAGAATATTGATTCCAATCTCGGCGCTATGACACAGAAAAGGCAAATCCATAGGCCCCATTGAAAACGGAACCTTCAGCGGGTCGAGGGATACAAAATTGAAATTGCATACAAACAAAAATGCATGCTGCCAATCCATGTGGTTCCCACGCTGGGGCACGATCGTCCGTCGTTTGCCTCGGGGACAGAGAGCACTCCCGCACACCGTCAACAGACAGACATGACCACAAGAAGACAACAAAACGACCCAACCGCGATGATCTCTGCCGGGTTGGCGACGTTGTCTAGCAATGATCAGTACTGGCAATAATAATTATTGTTATTATTCTATATATTCAAAACAATCGCTAAAGTTGTCGTAATTGACAACTGAAACAGTCATAGCTGAAAGACATAAGGCATAACCTCGATTTGCAACAAAAAAAACCGCGTGCACTCCGAGCGCATTCGCGATGCATCCACGTCTGTCCCGCGGACGGAATCATTCCGCCGAGGGATAAGAGATGGCTGTCTCGTTTAGGGCAAAACTAGCGAAGAAATGCCGTCAGGTACGGCAAGAAGAATGCTGCCTCGCAACAACGCTGATGCGACATTTGGGTCTATCCCCAGGCGACGGGGAGCCAGCAGGATCGGGAATCGCGCGAGCGCGGATCGTTCAAATATCAAACCGCGATCGCAAAATTATGTGTTCAATAATAACAACGGCGAACCGGGACGGGGCCCAAGCCGAAAGACAAAAACCATCACAACGAGGAACTAAAAATAATCAAAAATCGTGAGCTCCAAGCTCCGTGAGTAAATTCAACATTTTATTAATTTATCTCCATATCTTCGGGCCTTGCCGATAAGTTGACGATAACTGGACCTTTCCGGTGTGGAGGGTGTGGAAAAGGGCGAGAGCGCGCGTGTTTGTAATTGTGGAGGAGCTGGCAGTCGCCACCACCAACAACCACAGAAAAAAAAACTGCACAATTTGTTTGAGAGAAGCTGAACGTTTTAAATTGGCCCCATCTCGAATGGCGCAGATAAAACAAGGCAATTTTATGACCTATTCGAGCAACGCGCAAAAAACAGCTCCACTATTGAAAACAACGTGAACGTGTCGTAAATCAATAATACACCTGTTTTTGTCTGGGTGCGCGAGTTAGTTAGATTCGATTCGACTAGTGAATGAAAATCTAAGATATTTTCACGCTGAAAAAAATGGGCACTACTTTAGCCTTGTTTATTGCATCAATCTGTGAAATAAAGTAAATTTATCAAACATGTTGTGTTGGTAGGTTCAAAATTTGCGCGATGAGATCTACAACCATCAATAAACAGCCTGTGTTCCAGCGAGTATCCATTGTTTGGGAACAGAAATAAAGTGGAACTAACGATGCTTGGGTTTCCGGACAAATATAGGATTCAGCAGTTCAAACTAATTGGCTTCTATAACTGTTCTTTGTGAGTAGTCCTAAGTTTTGTTAGATTCTGACGACATACACGTGTATTTTACTGGAATTTATTCAAATTTTGCAGAACTTCAGTAGCTTTGTGCAAACTGCAAACCTGTTCCGGTTTGAACCTCAATCTCAGTGGACCTGTTTTTAAGGCTTCTGTTGTTTTCTACTGTTCAGTACTGTTCATAAACTGCAACTTTGAGCTTCAAATTTCGATACAAACCCATTTTTTGGGTTTGCACAAATTCACAAATTCATGGAGAAGGTATTTCTAGTATTTTTTTTCTCAGAATACGTATGCAAAAGGGTTTCATGAGATTTTGGATAACACATAAAGTACAGTATTGTAATTGTTTAGAAATATTTATACACAATTGAATACTTGAAAAAATTAAACGCACTATAAACACACGTTTCAATTGGCCCAATTTGTGCCTCTCAAATTATAAAATTGATACTGCCAAAACAAACGTTGCTACTCACCGTGCATATCATTCTATCCAAGGGGAATATGAAAATAAGAAAAATTAGACAACGAAGCCAGTAGACGGGCTGGCATGTGCTGTTGTCTACTATTATTTTCATTCCTAATGCTCCTGACAAATACAATGGTTTTTCTCAATACAATGGAAGCCTGAAAGAAGCAAAACATTGCATCGTAAGCCCCACCCCTGTGTGATTCTACAATCTTCTTATATGGCAATAACGTTCCTAGAGGAACTTCGTCGTCTCAACGTTTATATTACTTGCGTCACTTATATTTGTACTTAGTTGAGATTTCTATGCCAAATAACACGCCTTCAATGCATTCTGAGTGGCAAGATCTAGAATACGCGTGACCACAGTGCAAGTCGGAGGAAATTTCTTTGATGAAAAATACCCCCGATCAGAACGGGAATCGAGCCTGAACCCCCGGAATGTTAGGTTTGACGATAACCACTTGACCACGGGAGCACCTGTGATTCTATAGTCAGCAAATTCGAATAAATTTCGCAGTTTCTTTCCGAGCAGATCACATAGTTGGTACGACTTCTATTGATTATGCGTCATCGAATTTCATCTGTTTTCTGTTTCGTAATTGAAATCGCTCACTTCGATTTAAAGCCGATAATGGAATGTGTTACCACCACCAGCAGATCGGCAACCCTGCCATGCAGGAAGACAATAGTTTAAAGATGCCTTGTCATGCTTAGCAATACTTGTCATGCTGATGAAAATAACAGAATATACAACAGGATAATCGTAATTTGTAATATTTATTAATATTATTTTTCTATTTTGTTTGACCCTTTATTCGCACTGAATTTGTAAGTAAACATGATATGAATGAACTGATGATGAAATAATGCCTTCAAATAAAATTACAGCTTGAAGCTATTTACAAAATAGCTTCAAGCTGTAATTTTATTCAGCTGTCAGGAATTAGCGGGATTTATTATTCGAAAGAATAGAATGGATAGTGTAGCTGTACATGTCTACGAAAATGTTTATTTTATCAACACATTTGTATGTTGTAGGGTAGGGCGGGGCTAGTTGGTCATTTTTGAATAAATTCCGTTATAACTTTGTAGTACGAAGTTTTGCGTTAGAATGTTATGTACCACAATGAAGCTTACATTTTACCCTTTCAATGAAAAATAACCAGAGAATCAATTATTTGACATTTTTCTTTTATTTAAAGTCTTTATATTTCAGAATAAATTGCCCAGTAACACCACACACGGGGTAAAATGGGCAATAATAGGCATGTTATTTTTGAGCAAATAATAAGCGTTTTTCCATTAGAAGTTTCCTTCATTACAAATAAATTAATTAAATCAAAACAAAAACAGTTAATTAATATCATGTAGCAAGTAAAAAAACAAATAAATGAAAATTTCAAATTATCATCGTTGAAAATTACTCAGACAATCTTTTCTAGCGATTTCGTCTCTCTTCCACTTTTAGGCGAACCAGAGGTGCCAGTTTTGAAGACATGTCTTCATTTTGAAGACATTATAAAATATGTGAAGATATTTCAGTATGATACCGTACGTTGATTTTTCAAAGATATTATTTCCATGAAATTCTAACTATTGGCCGAAAATATCGTGAAAAAAGTAGGGCTTTAGTCTCAGCGAACAAAGCTGTCCCAATACATATTATCTCGAGAAGACATTAGTCCATTTTCACTCGAAAATTCGAATGATTGTGACATTGAATTTCTATTATTTTGGCCCTACTATACAATAGATTAACCTAGATCTTTCAAACGACCACTTCATAAATCGAAGGTTTTTGGATTACATACCTTTCCTAAAATTAGTTTCATGGATATGGTTAGAGTTACAACCTAAATTTCAAAGCTGAAATAAACAAATAGAGTTATCACAGTTCCGTTTTTGTGTGAAGAACTTTTCTCCGATATTATGGTGAAGACATTTTCTCGTACCATGTCAAGACTTTTGAAAAAACTCACCTGGCGACTCACCTCATCCCTGCGACGCACAACCGCTTGCATTCTTGCTTGCATTTGTTTTGATGACATTTGTAGCGTTCGCCCCAAAGTATATAGAAATAGCCTCCAGGTATGCTTCATTACTCAATGCATTATTGTGAGTTCTGATATTCAATGATAGCATTTATTATATTTAATGAAAATTTTACAGCAAAAACTATAAATATGACAATTTAATTGCAAGTGGTTTGTGTGGTGGTTGTCTCGTTTCAAATACACTGGGTTTAGCAGTAAAACATATGCTTTCTATATTTGTTTATAGCTTGCGTAATGAAACACGGCATACCTGAAAATGTTATACGCGTTGCTCTCAAACAAGCAATTTTGTGTGACCAACTAGCCCCTCTATATAAGAAAAAGAATGTTCATGAAAATTCAACAAAAACAATTTTTCCAGCGATTTCCATTAACACTTAAAGCTAATACGTACAATAAAGCTTTGTTTTACGTTTGAGCCGATTTTTTTCATGGTTATGAACTAGTTTTAGAACACATTTTATAATGCGCAAACCGTGAATGATTTTTGGCGGAATCGGAACCATGTCCGTATTTTTTAACCTACTTAATAAAAAGTTTTTCCGACTTGCTTATTTTTTTGTATCAGCAATTCGCTATTTTTCATCCATAGATCGCTAATTTTTTGGACGTTCAGATTCCAAGATATCGTCACTGACCAACTTACCCATATGACCAACTAGCCCCACCCTACCCTACTTTTAAGTTTTTATAAATAACTCGAAATGCGTTGAGTAAGATTGTTTCACTAAACCATTTGTGTTATTAGAATTTTCGTGAAGAATCTCAAAGTTAACGTCCTGAATCCCATTAAATCAATAGATTTGAACGATTGGTATTATATATGATGCTGGCGACATTTTCGGAGTAAACTTAAAAACAGAAATATTTAAACACAGTAAATTTAAAAACAACACGGAAAAAAGTGGATGGGGAATTCTTAACCTGAGGCGCGAAAGAGAGAGGCTGTTCACAAGCGTCTGAATTTGTGCACTCTTTCAAAAATTTCAGTGGTAAAGGGTGTGTCACATCAAATTGCATCACGGAAAAAACGCTGTAGAAATTCGCCCAGTAGACAATGAGGTTTGAAAAGTTTGGCCATCCCTGCTTTATACCAATTATAAGAAACAGACTTCGGATCACACTTTCAAAGAAACGCTCAGCTCGGTTATATATATATATATATATATATATATATATATATATATATATATATATATATATATTTATTTACGAATTTGTGTCTCAGATTACAGATGACATGAAAATAATCCACTTGATAGTAATATATCACTTCGTTACTGAGTATTCACGCACTCCTCGGTTATCGAGTCGTAATACGTCTGATAACGATAAAAGTATCCGTCATTTAAATTTCAAATCATGTTACCTGGCATTGAGATTCGTTTGTTCAATTTGTGAAGTGAAAATGATAATGGATAACGATGGGTACATACTTTTAAGATGAAAACTATTAATGAAAAAAAACTTTTCCTTATCAAAATTGAAAACAATCGGTGTTTTTGCAAGTGGTGAAAAAATCCTGAACAAAAATTTTGTCTGGAGTCGGAGAGAACATTCTGCTCCAGTAAGACAACGATCCGAAGCATGCTGCTGAAAAATCCAAACCTTTATTTGGATCTATACTGATAAAACCTCTGAAGTGGCCTGCTCAGAGTCCAGCTATTCAGAGCCTAGCTGCGAGCCTGGAACACTATTGCTGTTCAGCATCTCAACAATAAAGAGTATGCCGAAAATTGGCAATATTTCGTACCAATGAATTTGATGCAAAACATGATTATGTTAATATATGGAATCAATACATTTTGCATCCTAAGCAACATATATTAAGTCAATTTTTCAACTCATATCTGAGATTCACAATTCTTTTTCAAATTTTTGATATTCGGTCACTGAACGTCTATAGGGGAGATTTTCAATATGATTCAATTTTCAAATGACTTTGTCGGGTTTTCTGTCATCCAAATATGAAGGTCGGCGCTGATGTAGGCTGATGTGTCGTCACCGCATCACTTTCGTTCTCGTCTGAATTGTCTCCGATATCGTCTTGACTGGAATTGGAATTTATTTCGATTTGTTTGATCACTTGGAAATTTTGTTGGTTACCTAGAAAAAACGTGTCCTGGTCCAGTTTCAACAGTGAATAGTCAGCGTTGTTCATCCTCGAATTTAATACCCTTCTCTGAAAATTTGGTTGTTATATATCTGCTGTTTTGACTGAATCCCCATCATTTCGAAATGTTTTGGGAGTTCTTGGTATGTTTTTGGAAGAAGTTGTTTTACTCTAATGATGAATATCCGCCAATAAAACGTGGAACGTTATTATACTATTTATAGTTTTCGAGGATGACTCATAGTTATCAAAGTTCAAAGCTTTTTAAGCCTTAACCCTTTTTTGCATGATTTTTTCTTTATGGGTGAAATAAATCAATGTCCAGACACGATCAACTTTAAGTGAATTTGTTCTTTTAGATGATTTTTGGGCAATCAATGTTATGATGGAAATTTCCAAAAAGATTTATAGAATTATCAAATTTCTTCACTCGATAATAAAATTCTGTGAGAGTTTTCTTCCCTACACTTTCGTAAAACAAGGGTTGGATATGATATATTAGATCTTGTCAGGCCCATATGACCTAAAAATAATTGTTCTATTCTGGCCTCATTGGTTTTGGTTACCAGTAGCATTTAAAGCTTAAATTCTTTTGCCTCTTCTACACCTAAAATTAATTTGTTTTGGCATTTCCATTTATTACATGTTTTACACATGTTTTGGCATTTCCATTTATTACATTGAATGAACAA
The DNA here is from genome assembly GCF_029784135.1 of Toxorhynchites rutilus septentrionalis. Taxonomy (NCBI): domain Eukaryota; kingdom Metazoa; phylum Arthropoda; class Insecta; order Diptera; family Culicidae; genus Toxorhynchites; species Toxorhynchites rutilus. The sequence goes on from NC_073746.1 coordinate 14,288,054, forward strand.
AGCAAACAGAAAATGTGCTACTCTACTTTGTATAATATAGATGCTGTAGCAATATAAGAGCAAAATGAGCAAGGGAAACAAAGGGCACATTGCAAATAAGCGAACACTAAAGATTCATTCACATAGATTCACATTTATGATCTCCTTTTTACTCTTAGAAAACACTTTCTGACTTCATTTTATAATGAGGTGTAAGGTAAATCGATTTGGTTTGTCCAGTCGAAAATGTGATCATGGTTTGTCCACTTTTTTGAATGCTTTTTTATGATTTATAGTAGTTTTATAGTATTTTTGACGAATTCACATGTTTTAAAGGATTATAAAATCCACCTTCCATTGGTGTCAATGCGCCCTTCATTTGAGCTAATTTTTAATCAATCAACAGATGATTATTAGGCACGTATTCAGGCCTTTTCTGGATTATAACACTTACAAATATTGTAAACATCATGCTTGCACACCATTTGTATCAGATTTACAGAGCTAAACCATGTAATTAACGCATTTCGATGACCTCAGTTCTGATCATGAGTCGTCCGATTCACTAATGTTGTTTTGTCACATGATTTCTATGGCAATCACTTGGCGCGCTGCGGTTTGTTTGTTGTGTACTTCGCGCATAGCAGAAATAAAATTTCTCTGTGTTGATTGTGTTGAGATGAACACTTTGAAAATGCTCAAGAAAAGGAAATATTCTGAGGAAAGCCTAAATCATGAATGGACTCATATGATGACAGTAAACTCAAGAAATGAGAAATGCAACATCTACTTGAAAATTCGATTTTTTTCATGAAAAAAATAGTGATTTTTCAAACCGGGCAAACCATGATCAGAGGTGAACAAACCTTGATCATAATTTCTCCTTGAGGAAAAACGTTAAAAACGTAAAAATTTGAATAATTTCAACGCTTTATGGAAGTTTACACAACTAGAGACTTGGGGCTTTTCAACAAAACCAAACTCGTCTTGTGATTGTGATTTTCATGAAGAAAAATCGATTTGCATTTACCAGTTGCATGAAAACACCCTTAATCGGAAAAACCAAGATTATTTACCTCTAATATTAACACGCATTTAGTCAACAGCACCAGTAGCTATGTGGATAGCGTGGTCGTGCATTCCAGCCAGCTTTGGATCGATCCCCGTTGACATCGTTTAGATTTTTTTTTTGGGCACAATTCCAAGCTGACGTTCAGTCTGAGAAGAAGAGATGTCTGCTACAAACATTTTAAAGCTTTTGGAAAAGGTGCTTTTATTTGTTCATCTCACCCAAGGCTGCAGCACACGAAAAAGCACTTTTTGGTATACTATTTATTTTTGAAAGGTGTTGATGAATGGTAGCGGATGGTAGAATTTATGTGAGTTTTAAAGAGAGCAAGATTGCGAGATCTCAAAATTGTCACCAAATTTTTGAGAGTATTCGGTTGCTACTGGTCACCACAATTGACATAGATGATTTTTGATAGTTTATGTCATTATGACAAGCAGGAGGTTCATATTCGTACTCAAATTCCATTTGAGATGCAACTATATACCAAACAGCGAATCCAATGTCAGGTAGCATGTCGAACGTGCCTTCGAGCCCCCCGAAGGTCAGCAGTATTAGATTCTTGAGGTCATCCTCGTCGTGAACTACACGTAACCGTAAACCACCGGGAGAAACGTCAAGGCACCGATGTAAACTATCACCTGAATGACGCTCCCCGGGTGAGTGTGTAGCCACGAAACTGACCTTAAGACCTACAAGCGAATAACATCTCATGAATATTTTATGTTTCACTTACCACATCCACATCCTCGAACCGAAACGAATTGTATGCATCCCGAGTGAGTCCTTACAACCGATTCCACACTGTGCCAGTGTGCACGGTTTACCCCCGGAGCGGACTTTGGGACTTGAGAGGTTGAGCGAAATATAATACTCCTTTTTGCATCAATTATTTTTCAATGCGCGAGGGCCTGCAAGAAGCCAACAGCAGCAGCAGCAGCAGCAGCCGCAGTCAGCCCCATACAAACACGCACCACAATCGGCAATCGTTCACTCTGAGCCACCCATCCTCTTCCTTGTCCATCCAGCGCGAAATCTCGCTTTCCTTTTTGCTCTCTGCTCCGCCCGACATGGCCGGCTTCATGTATAACTGGAAAGATTTTATGACCCCGGGCTATAAATACTTCATCTGCATAAAGTTTAAAATTTATAAAAATGATATCAGAGCTACCCCTCTCTCTCTCTCTCTTTCTCTTTGCTTGTTCGCTTGGTGGCTTGATCAAGAGTTCACATCCCGACGAGGAATGTGCGTTCGTTGGCTTGAGTCCATATACCGTGGCACTTGTTATTGCTGACACCGCCACCACTCTGACCACCGCCCCCCAAAAATGAAAAAAAAGTTCCTCTGGAGTGGAGTGGAGAGAAAGATAATCTAAATCAGGTGATCGAGTCCGGCTCTCTCGCACGGCTCTTTGCAACGCAACGCAATGGGTAGTGTTGATAAATTGTTCTAAATGAGACGCAGGATTGTATTTGCATCCTCCGATCTCCACCACCACCACTACCACTAACGAGCCGCGTTGGCCAGAGGGAAGAATTTTTCTCACGAACCCAATGAACGATTGGCCATTGTGTCGAAGCGAACAAAGACACAACCACGCAGTCCAAGGGCCTTAATCGCAGATTGGTATCAGTCAGTGGGGGAACAAAAGCTTACCATATTGAATTGTCATTATCAATCACGTTCACTGTGTGTGCCGGCCGCCCCGGGAAGTCGCCATTTTTTGTTGTTGTTTTGTGTTAGCTGGCATCTCTCACAATCGCTACCCACTTATGTGCATGGGGTCCATTCTCCATATATGCGAACGCGAAGACATGGCCACGGTTGGGTCTATGCCTGGCTAGCACGAACGCTCTCTTTCCCGCCTGATTGTTAAATAAATCAGTGCTCCGCTGCTCCCGTCTTTATCGGCGAACGCGACCGCTGAACCAGTTGCACAAAAGTGGGTGAATGTGTAGATATTACACTACCGCGCATGCTGATCTATCAAAGGTCGAAAGTTCATCTAGTAGTTGTACCTCACTCGAGTTAGGCTCGACCGAATTCCAACTCAACTAACCGCGATCTTTATCGTTTTGCTCTTGTCTTTCAACAGGATCACCACCCCTCACCGGAACGGGAACGGTTCGGGTCATCGTGCAGGACATGAACGACCACAGTCCGGAGTTCGAGCGGCAGTCCTACCTTGCCACCGTATCGGAGAACCTTCCTGCTGGAACGCGGGTGCTACGGCCGATTGCCACCGATAAGGACTCCGGTTTGAACGCAAAAATTCGGTACACTCTGCTGGGTGAACACTCGGCTCGCTTCAGTGTCAACCAGGACAGCGGGGAGATATCCACGGCTGTTATGTTGGATCGGGAAAGCATTGCGCAGTACCATTTCACACTGATGGCGCAGGATAGTTCCACGACGGAGCCGAGGGCCACCGTCGTAAATCTAACGATCACGGTATCCGATCAGAACGACAACAGTCCGACGTTCGACTCGGGCAGCTTCCACGTCAACATTCCCGATCGGATCAAACGGAATCAATTTGTGTTCGGTGCCAAGGCGGTTGATCTCGATGAGGGCGTAAATTCGCGCATTCTGTACTCGATCAGTGGACCAGATGCCAGCAAATTCCGGATCAACGAGAATACAGGGGTCATTGAGGCTTCCGTTGAGCTGTCCCTACCGGGGCAGAATGCTGACCGCGTGTTCAGTCTGGTTATCGAAGCTCGCGATCAGGGATACGACCAGCGGTCAACGCGAAGTGAACTGACGATCGCCCTAAAATCGGCCCATCTCTTCCCGGTCTTCTCCTACCTCTCGGAAACGCAATTTATCCTCCCGGAGGACATCGCCGATGGGAAGATCGTCACCAAAATCTCGGCTACCTCACCGAAGAAAGGTCCGGCGGGGAATATCCGGTACGCGATCGCGGGTGGAAATATCGGCGATGCGTTGAGAATCGATCCGAACACCGGGGAGGTTGCCGTCAACAAGGGAGGTCTGGATTACGAGAGTAATCAGCAGTACGAGGTTTGGATCGAGGCAGCGGACTCGGACCGGCCAAGCCTGCGGAGCGTCATGCAACTGATCATCAATGTGACCGACTCGAACGACAACGCTCCGGTGATGGAGAAACAGGTTTATACGGCTGAGGTGATGGAGGAAGAATCGCCGGGCTTGTTTGTGACGAAGGTTCAGGCGAGTGACGCCGATTCGGAGGAAAATGGTCAGATCACGTACAGTTTGAGGGATGATTTCGAAAGTTTTGAGATCAACAGCGACACCGGGGAGATTTACACGACCACCCGACTGGATCGGGAGGATATTCCTCGGTACGCGTTGATCGTGGAAGCGGTGGATCAGGGTGTACCTCAACTCACCGGTAGTGCTACGGTTCTAATCAACGTTTTGGACAAGAATGACAATCCGCCGAAATTTACGCGCTTGTTCAGTGTGAATGTGACGGAAAACGCTGAAATTGGTATTTTTGTTATTAAGATCACCTCTTCCGATTCGGACATTGGAACCAACGCAAACGCCACGTACATTTTCACGGAAAATTTTGGGAACAAATTCTTGATCGATTCAACCACTGGGAACGTCACTGTGGCGGGTCATCTTGATCGCGAGCAGCAGGACGAGTATATTCTGAAAGTGGCAGCTGTAGATGGAGCATGGAGGGCGGAAACGCCCCTCACTATCACCATCCAGGATCAGAACGACAACGCTCCGGAATTCGAGCACAGTTACTACAGCTTCAATTTCCCGGAGTTGCAGAAACCGATCACGTTCGTCGGGCAGGTTATCGCAACGGATCGTGATAAGCACGGACCCAACTCGGTCATTTCGTATTCCCTCCAACAGCCATCGGATATGTTCTCGATCGATCCGGCCACCGGCGAGATCTTCAGCAAACGCACCATTCACTACAAACACACGCAGTTGGAGGCATCTCCGGAGAATATGTTCAGTTTGACTGTTCTGGCGACGGATAACGGTAAACCTCCTATGTACTCGGAATGCTTGATCAACATCAACGTCGTGGATGCCAACAACAATCCACCGGTGTTCACCCAGAGAGAGTACCTGTCACCGGCACCCGAAGGGGCCACCGTTGGACAGAAGATCATGCAACTTGTCGCTCGGGATGAGCTGGATTTCGGAGTGAACGCGGAGATTGAGTACATCATCACGGGAGGGAATGGAACAAACAGTTTTGTGGTGAACAAAAATGACGGATGGATTGTGGTGAGTAATGCGCTGAATGAAAACCCCGGCAAGGTGTACACATTACACGTCAGAGCCGTTGATAAGGGCGTACCGCCCCAGCAGGACGAAGTGATCGTGACCATCGTGATCACCGGGATCAATAAATTCGCTCCCGTCTTCCAAAGCCCATCCTACCAGGTGATCGTCCCGGAGAACGAACCAATCGGATCCACAATACTCACCATCAGTGCCCCGGATAGCGACGAAGGCCCGAACGGGATGGTACGCTACTCGATCACGGGTGGCAACGAACGGAAGGAGTTCGCAATCGACACCGTCACCGGTGCGATCACTATCCTCCAATCGCTTGACTACGACGTGATCCAGACGTACCAGCTCAACATCACAGCCGAAGATCTTGGCTTCAAACCGAAGCGATCGATGGCCATGATCACGGTAACCCTCACCGACATCAACGACAACGCGCCCACTTTCAACCAGACCGAGTACGATGCCTTCATCCCGGAGAACTCACCACCGAATACATTCGTCTTCCGGCCGATCGCACATGATCGTGACTCCCCTAAGAACGCGATCATCCACTACTCGATCGTTAGTGGAACCGGTCGGGATCTGTTCTCGATTGACATGATCAGCGGCGCGATCGCATCGAAAGCGACCTTCGACTACGAGGAACACAACCGCTACACGCTGGATGTGCTGGCGGTGAATCCGGAATCGCCGATGAAGAATAAAACCCGGGTGATCGTACACGTGACCGGGGTGAATGAGTTCTATCCGAAGTTCGTTCAGCCCGTGTTTCACTTTGATGTGTCGGAATCGGCGGAGGTTGGTTCGAGCGTTGGGTACATCCAGGCGACGGATAAGGACGCCGGAGAGGACGGAAAGGTGTACTATCTGTTGGTTGGTTCCAGCAACGATAAAGGGTTTAGCATACATCCGGAAACGGGAGTGATGGTTGTTTCGAGAAATTTGGATCGAGAGACACAATCGCGAGTTGTGCTGACGGTATTGGCGAAGAACTTTGGCGGCATTCGAGGCAACGACACCGACGAAGCACAGGTGATCATCTCGATCCAGGACGGGAACGATCCGCCGGAGTTTTTACTGGACTTCTACGAGGCTGAGGTATCGGAGGGAGCCCAGGTTGGCTCCCGAATCATCACCGTGAAGGCAGTGGATAAGGATGTTCGACCACAGAACAACCAGTTTAGCTACTCGATCATCGGTGGGAACAACGACCACTCGTTCAAGATAGATCCCCAGTCGGGGCAAATCGAAACGGCCCGGATGTTGGACCGAGAAACTGTTCCAACACATAAGCTTATTCTTGGTGCCATCGACACCGGATCTCCACCGCAGACAGGAACGACAACGGTGAAAATTTCAGTCACCGATATCAACGACAACGGGCCGACCTTCGACGCGAAGGATACCATCGGATCGGTGCTTGAAAACGAACCACCGAACACGGTCATTATGACGCTGACGGCGAGTGATCCCGATCTCCCCCTGAACGGAGCTCCCTTCACCTACTACCTGGTTGGAGGTCGTCATAAATCGCTGGCCACACTGGAGAAGCATTCCGGGGTGCTCAAAACCGCCCGAGCGATCGATCGCGAGACCACACCCAAACTGGAGCTGCTCGTCGAGGTGGAGGACAACGGAAAACCAAAGCTGCGAACCCAGCACACGATAACGGTCAACGTGATGGATCAGAACGACAGCCCATCCACGCCCCGGGTGGTGCACGTGCTGGTCTATGTGTTCAACAACGAAATCAACGGCGATATCGCGAATGTGCACCCGAACGATCCGGACACGGCAGGCGAGTATCGGTGCAAGATTTTGAGTGACATCAACAAACATCCGGTGAACGCTTTCAGCATCAGCTCGGGCTGCAAACTGCGTCCAACAGCTGCGTCCTCGTTTCCCGGCAGTGGACAAACTTTTCTGGTATCCGGGAACGATGGGATACACGCGGACGTCGTGTCCACGGTTAGCGTCGAGTTTCTTCGCTTCGACAATGTAACGGTTGACAACTCGATCACGGTTCGGATCGAGAATATGACAAGCGGGCGATTCCTTGCCAATTTTTATCGGAACTTTGTGGACATTCTGAAGTCTTCGATCGACGGCTCGGACGAGTTGGTTCTATACAGCCTGCTGGATGTGGGCAGTGCCATGGATATCTCGGTGGCTGTCGTAAGCGGTGGGAAAGGGTTCCGCTCGAAGCAATATATGCTGGATCGGTTCAACAAGAAGCAGGATGCGATCAATTTGCTGCTGCAGAGTTCCCGAACTACGTTCGGGTTCATTCCGTGTGACGCGAATACCTGCGACAATGGAGGTGTTTGCTTCGAGAAGATCAATGTTTACGAGGATGTTCAGATCACGGATAGTCAGTCGTTGATTTTCACGTCGCCACTGGTGAGACACGACTTCCGCTGCAAGTGTTCGGACGGTTATACGGGTCAGAAGTGCGACAAGCGGCAGGATCCATGCTCGCCAAATCCCTGCCAGGCTGGGGGACAGTGTCGTCGGCAGGGTTACGACTACCAGTGTTCATGCCCGGCGAATCGTGAGGGCAAGTTCTGTCAACTGGAACGGGGGGATATATGCTCGAGTGCTCCCTGTAAGAATGGGGGTTCCTGTAGGGAGAGCTCGGACGGTTCGTCGTTCTTCTGTCTGTGTCGACCGGGATATAGGGGGAACCAATGCGAGGCGGTAGCGGATTCTTGTAGACCCAATCCCTGTCTACATGGTGGTTTGTGCGTTAGCATGAAACCGGGTTACAAGTGTAGCTGTGGCGATGGACGATACGGAAGACACTGCGAGAAGAGTACCTTCGGATTCAAAGAACTATCGTATATGGCCTTCCCGGCGCTAGACTCGGCAACGAATGACATTTCGGTGATCTTCGCAACGACGAAACCCGATGCTCTGCTGATCTACAACTACGGGATACAGAGTGGAGGACGGTCAGACTTCGTGGCAATGGAGGTAGTCAATGGACGGGCTGTGTTTTCGTTTGGAGGAGCAAGGACCGCAATTACTTCGCTGGTCGTTGGACAGGGAGCCTCCAGTAGTAACACAATCTCCAACGGAAAATGGCACAAGATTACTGCGACACGCAACGGGCGCGTCATGTCACTAAGCGTTTCGAAATGCACGGAGAATGGTGACTACTGCGAGGATTGCCGACCGGGTGATTCGAACTGCTACGCAGACGACATGGGTCCCACCGGGTAAGTTATTAAGTACAGTTTGATTTATTCAGAATCCGGAATCACAAAACCAGTTGTATCTCGATGTTGGTTCAAGATACAAACAATGTTTATGTATCCAAATCTATATGATTTAATATTTTTTTCAGAAAAAAAAATATTCCGATACAGTTTTGATGAATTTTCATACTTTTCTTCGGATGATCTCTATCAAAGTTTGGTCTGCAGCATGCCGAGCCACCCTTCTTCAATTTCAATTTTAAAAATGTCCTCTACCTGGGAACTTTTCCATGGTTTCTTCGTATCCCCCCTTGTATATGATTTTCTTTACTGTAGAGTGGGTTCTTCCGACAAAAGCTGCTATTTATCGCAATGTCTTTCCTCGACATGTCTTACTTATTATCATTGTACGTTTAACAGTATCTATATCTTTCCTCTTATTTGCCATTTTGATATAAAACTATTTCAAACATCAATAAAAAACAAAAACCAACACTGCCTAAGCAGTGGTCACTAGGGGGTCTCCGTAGCCACATTGGTTGCGCGTTCGCTTACTAAGCGATCGATCGTGAGTTCAAAACTCAGGGCCCTCATTGACCATCTTTGTGTTGTTACAGAATAGCTACGTCCACGCAACAATCATCAGCGATGGAGATCGATCCACGGTCGAAAAAAGATCGATTCATCCATACAACTGCTCTGCTCTGCCAGACACATCGGGCTACTGTTCTATAAATAACTCAACAATGATCAATCCAACTGTCTCCGCTGTCCGGTCTAACTGGATAATGGAAGAACAGATAGAAAACACTTACGTCTAAATGGCTGCTACTGTGTAAATGTGTGTACCATATGGAATGATGGTATAGAAGGGAATACTCTAACGCCGAAAAATGGCAACTGTGTAATGTGCTAATTATAGATATGATAAATATGTGACATGTACACGATTAAAATTCGGCTCTGTTACAGCTAAAATGCTAATGAGCCTTAAATAAATAAATGGGATGAAAAAAAAAAGCAGTGGTCGGGTGTTAACATTACACATTGGCGAAAAAAGTAAGATAATTTGCAATGATCTTTTTTACAAGGTTTGTTTGTTTGGAGAAATTTATGGTGTATACTCATTTTTACGATGCCTCAAACTGAGATTGTTTCATCTTTCAGGGTTAAATTATTAGCCAAAAACTTTTTCGCGGAATTTTACTGCGCGAAAGACTAATTGAATGTGTGAGTAACTTTTATGCATCAAAAGAATAAATGTATGAAAAATATTTTGTACCAAATGAATGGAAAGTATCGTCGTAGGGAGTACGTTCAATTGCCGCCGAGAATAGGTGATTTTGCAAGTAACACACAGTATTTATCGCCTCAGTCGAAAACATTTTATGCTGCATTCAGGTATGATGATAGTTATTGGAATGATTCTGCAATCCCGCGGATTATAAGACGGTCTGGTGTTTTTCGCAACCAAAACATATCATCCACGGCGACGACCGATTTATTGCACACGAGCTTACAACCGATAGTGTCAAGCTCAGCGCGGACATCTTTTGACGCGAGTTTGCATATAGAAATCATGTTACCTTCTACTGTAGGTACATACACTACTCCCGTTAATTTTAAAGTGACCGGTTCTCCGTTGTCATCATTCCTCGAAATGGTCGGTGTTAAGTCAGATTGAACCAAGTCGCAAAATTGAAAATTTCGGGTTATTGATTGCATTAAGTTAAGCATCTCGTATGCTACATACCGGACTAATCAGACTTGGAAAATCACACGTGCAGCAGGAATAACGTATCGCAATTGTTTCGAATGCTCAATGGAAACCCCCTATAGCACCAAACTTCAAGCTCGTTTTTCTCGAAATGATAAAAATGTCACATGGTCCGGTCTGACTTAACACCGACCAAATGATGTAATCACTGTTTCTTAAATACGATTTTTGCTACCGTACCGTTGCCAGCCTTCTAGATTTATCTGGAATCTTCCAGACTTCTACAGATCATCCAGACATCCTCTGCGGGTGTCACATCAACGCGCGAAATCGTTGTTACTAGAAGCCAGAGAGCCTTTGTGGTGCGAATTCGTTGTCTTCGCACACTTTGTACACTTTTGGAACCTTCTTCTTGTTCATTTCCGTTTCGCCAGCATTCATGTTATTTTTTCTATGAAACTCTCTGCATTCTAGTTGCCTGTGTCCCTTCTTCCTGCAGTTCAACGTCTTTACAGTCACCAGGTGAAGGGAAGGGAAGGAATGTTAGTGGTTCCCTTGCGATTATCATGGAAGGGACAGTTGTTAGTGGGAAGGGTTAAGAATCAGGAATCACTGCGGTTAGTGATGTGATCGTAATGCGACGGCGAAGGATATCCTTGGGCAACTAAAGAAGCAATTAAGAGATCTGCAATATTTTGCATCGACTTGTATAAATGATACTAATATAAAAATAAAAGTGACTCGTCTGGCATGTCGCTCTCTTGATGTTTCGTATATTTTAATATGTGACGGCGGAGATTATACATGGGGGATATAAGAACTCCTACAAATTACTGATTAATGGCTTCTAACAGTTTTCATAATATTCATTACAGGCAAAACTGTCCCCATGCGAGTTCACACCCGTTCAAACGAGCTATTATTATCAAATCGAAACTTGAATCGCGCAAATCTGTCGCACGAATAATTAAATTGCACAAAATGGGTCGCATAGATGAGGAACCACACAAAAACATATGTTTCTTATATGCAGCGCTGGAAAATATTATTAATTAATATTATGTACATCGGACATACCAGGTTTGAAGACATGTCTTTATTTTGAAAGCATTTGGCTTACCGCGAAGACATTCGATTTTGTGAAGACATTTAGAAGACAACCTAGACTACAGTTCTTCCATATTGTAAATAAACTCATCTATGCTGTCGCCTTCGCTAAAATTCGTACTGCATATATCTTTTCAATAGATACACTTTTCCGTTAGTATTGTTATTTGATGATAACTCTGCAGTGCCTCCCAACTGTTCTCCTTCTCACGCGGGTGTTACCGCTTGAGCATCTGAACCTTAAATGCCCATGAACTGTTGTTTCTGCCGTCTAGTCGGACTACGCTCACTTTCGAGAGATATTTCAGACGCGAAAATTATTAACACAACCGATTATACAATACGCGATTAACACTTCACTTTTATCGACACGCCGGAAAAGCCTGGGCCCAGAACCTGTTAAAGTGCACAGGAAATGTGGAAGCAACTCTCAAACGAGAAGAAAATAGAACACGAACTTTTTCAAAACATAACGGTCTAACGTGAATTTTTTACCCTCGAAAGATACAGGTTTTCCCAACAATTTGCTGTCAAACGTTTCCAGATACGCCTACTACGACCGCTGCTATAAAATGAACAGTGATTCCGGATTATAACTGAATCAAACCTTATTCCCTTTCATCAATTCGATTCTAACCTCTCTCATCCTCCCACAGAACGCTCAACTTCAACAAACACTTCCTGCTGGTGGGTGGACTCTCATCGGCCGATCCCGTCCTCGAGCGCCCCGGCCAGGTCCACTCGGACGATCTGGTGGGGTGCGTTCACAGCGTGTCAATCAATGGACGAGCGCTCAATCTGAGCGCCCCGATTAAATCCTTCGGGGTGGAGTCAACCTGTAAACGGAGCAGCAACGGAGGACCCTGCAGCTTGGGGCTTCCCGATGATCCCGCGCAGCCCCTCTGCGGACCATTTGGTAGCTGTATGGATCGTTGGCATACGGCGATGTGTCGCTGTGGTGGAACGATTCTGTCACCCGATTGCTCCAACTCGTTGGAACATTATTCGATAGCGGATGGGGGATTCATCGAGTTTGAAATCTCCGAAAAGCACAAACGAATGCAGCTGTTGGAGAATATCTATAGTGGGAAGAACATATGGAGCTATGACGTCACTCGGAACAAACGCTACTCGATCAAGACGGAGAATATTTCCAGTCTGACCATTGCGGAAGATCCTCCCAAGTACATGAGCATACTGTTCAAGACCAACAAGCCTAACGGCTTACTGATCTACGCCGCCACCAACAAGCATTATACCGCAATCGAGCTGAAGAACGGGAAGATCTTCTACAATTCGCATCAGACCTCGTATGTCAACATTACTACCTCTTCACCAGATAACCTAGACGACGGTAACTGGCACAACATCACGCTTCACACTCACAACCGTGTCCTGCGGGTGATGGTCGACGGGAAGAACGCCATCGATGATTTGGATTCGGCCGGAGTGCACGATTTCCTCGATCCCTATCTAACCGTCCTCTCGATCGGAAACGTTCGCAGGGAGCTTTTCGTCAACGAAGTCCTCCCGACGTACTTCCAGGGTTGCTTGGCGAACTTCACCATCAACAGTGAAATTCAACCGTTCAATGGATCGGGTAGTATCTTTAGGAAAGTGGTTCACAGGGGTAACGTAATACCGGGATGTTTGCTGGCCGGTCTGGGAGCTGCCCAGGTCACGGATCCGCTGAGTATCGGCATCACGCTGGTGATTGTTTTCTTTGTGGTGCTGCTGGTTGCGATATTCCTATCGTTCCTGGTGTTTCGGCTTCGGAAGCAACACAAGGAGAAGAGTGGTGGACTCGGAGGTCCCTCTGCAATCCATTCCAAGCAGAATGGAGGCTCGACCCTGTTGAGCACCTCCCAGCTGGTGTCGTCCGGTGTTCACAATGACATTGGGAGGAGTATTCACGTCAACGATCTGTCCGTCGTTGGGTACCATTCCGATAACAATGATATGCTGCGGGGAGTCGGTGGTCATCATCTGGTGGGACCGGAGCTGATTTCCAAGAAATACAAGGAACGAGATCTTAACACGAGCGAGCCTCAGCGACCACAGCGTCCGGATATCATCGAGCGGGAGGTGGTAAGCAAGAGTCCTCCCCTGAGAGAAGATCATCATCCACCACTGCCCCCATCCAGTCAATCCCATCACGCCCATGACCACACCAATCCGGTCGATCTAGGCTCAGAGTATCCCGAACACTACGATCTGGAAAACGCCAGCTCGATTGCCCCTTCGGACATCGACATCGTCTACCACTACAAAGGGTACCGCGAAGCGGGAGGCGTTCGGAAGTACAAAGCCACCCCACCTCCGGTGGCAACCTACACCCATCACAAGCACCAAACTTCAGCCCAGCAGCAGCATCGTCATTCGCCGCATCACGCCGGTCCGTATGCTCCCCGTGTTCCACCCCAAGCTAGTCAACCTCCGCCATCGAACACTCCGCGGCCGCATCAAACCACACCGCTGGCACGACTATCGCCAAGCTCGGAGCTCAGCTCCCAGCAGCCACGCATCCTTACCCTTCACGATATCTCCGGGAAACCTCTGCAAAGCGCCCTCCTAGCAACCACCTCAAGCTCCGGAGGTGTCGGTAAGGACGCCCTCCACAGCAATAGCGAACGCAGCCTCAACAGCCCGGTCATGAGCCAACTCTCGGGGCAAAGCTCCAGCGCAAGCCGAAAAAACCCCGGAGTTCCCCAACAACCACAAAACGTCAATTCCGTCGTGACGGGACCCATGGGCTTGACGGCCGAGGAAATCGAACGACTAAACTCCCGTCCACGCACATCCAGCCTGGTGTCCACACTGGACGCCGTGTCGAGTAGCAGTGAAGCGCCGCGTGTCCCAGCGCCCCACCTAACCCACATGCATCACTCCCCGGCCGTTGATGCCCACAGTTCGACCTCGACGGACGAAAGTGGCAACGACAGTTTCACCTGTTCCGAAATAGAGTACGACAACAACAGCATCAGCGGAGACAAATACAACAAAACCCGAGAAGACAACAGCCGCCGGGCGGTCAATGATAACAACAACAGCAACAAGGCTCCCCACCTGCCCCCTTCGTCCTACGATGGGTTCGATTCGTCCTTCCGGGGATCACTGAGCACGCTGGTGGCCTCCGATGATGACCTGTCCACCCACATGGTGGGAATGTACCGCCAGCCAAACGGTGCCTCCCCATCGGCCACCGGTTGGGACTATCTGCTCAACTGGGGCCCCAACTTCGAGAGCCTGATGGGAGTCTTCAAGGACATCGCCGAGCTGCCGGACACCGTCAATGGGCGCGTTCCGAGCTCGCTCCGGATACCGGCCGGTGTGCAGAAACCATCGGAAGAGTACGTGTAGAAAGATGTACAATAAAAAAAAAACCCAACGCTCGAGTGGCAATTTTAAATAACACCTGTAAATACTAGCGACTACTGAATTTTAATTAGTGCGTGAATTAAGTGAATGTAAGAAGAAACAAAGCAAAGAATGAAGCGACAGGGAGGGAACACTTCCTCCCCGCGTTCGTGATGTGCATATTTTTGCATTGCCTTGTATCAAGGTACGACCTCGACTAAATAGTTTTGCAAGGTGTAGGATAGGAAGCGCCATTCGCAAAAGAAGACCTTTGAAGGTCCTTCGCATGTGCATTTAATACCATGATGATGACACCAGGCGTGTGCATTGACTATTCCCCCCATTTCCTCATTTTATAATTTTAATCAACAAAAACTGGATCAGTGCTATGTGTTTTTAATTTCATTAATTTTTTTGAATCGCTGTAAATAGCCAATTTTAGCTAGAACAAGAGCCCAGGAAGAGAATTATCGTAAACTGTCTTGCCATATGCTTTTTAAGAACGATCCTATGAGAGACACACGCAGTTGTGGTGGAGCATTTTTGTAGATGATTATGCTTTTTAGCTAGACCTGTTTTAACAATTTTACCCTCCCCCAAACCGTATTGTAGGTATAGAGAATATTAGCAGCAATAACGTGTTCGCGCAAATCATGACTTCCAAATGAGACTGTTTTATTTTATCATTTTTAATCGGTACGTTAGACGTGTAAGTGCTAGCTGGTAAGTTTTAAGCGGTAGGATAATCATTCTTTGTAAAACAAAACAAACTCAAAATCTATACCGTACAAATGATTGCTCGACAGACACTTCCGCGACGAATAATCAATTTGTAAATAGTCTAGAGTGACGGAGGAAGATCGACTTTGTTTCTAGTGAAATACATTTCTGTACAATTTCAAATCAAAAGACAGAGAATAAATGTTAACTATAAAATAAACATGTCATTTTTCATTCTGTGTACGAATTATCACTATCCTTTCATTTTCAGTCTGTCCTTTTCAGTCGCTTCTCTTGATACGGAATATACGTTCTTTTCCTGTTGTCAAAGGACAGTGTAGAGCTTGATGCGCATAGTTCGACATCATCGCACGAAAAGAACATTGACACCATGAAATATGTGAGGAATTGGGTTCCGCTCTGTTCCCTATGCTGGTCCTGATGCTGATACTACTTTCTGAAGAGAAGTGAACAAGTGATGCTGAGGCAATATGTTCCGTATCCTTTTCATTGGAACGAATGAACTGCAAAGTTTAATGCCTCTTTAAAACAAAAATCAAGAAGATATCCTTTTCAACAGATTTGATTATTGAGCGGAATTTGAAAGTCTGAACGTTCAACGTTGTATTCTGGTGTTTTCCCTAATGCACCTCCAAAAGCAAATCAGCTGGCCCAGACGGAATCGAATATCCGATGATCAAGCATCTACCTCTTCATGCAAAAATTCTACTCCTCCAGATATACAACGAATGTTGGGCTAACAGCTATTTCCCAGATACATGGAAAACGGGCTTGGTAATACCTATCCCAAAGGTGAAGGAGAGTAAACGGACCGCGAACAACTTCCGTCCCATAACCCTCCTCAACTGCTTAGGGAAAGTCTTCGAAAGAATGATCAATCGAAGACTTAGGACGGCCCTTGAAGAATGCCAACTATTAGACCCAAGACAGCATGGCTTCCGCCGAGGTAAAGGTACGGGCACCTACTTCAGTCAACTCGATTATTTCCTTCAAGAAACTATCGAAAAGGGCCAACATAGCGAAATTGCTTCACTCGATCTAGCCAAGGCCTACGATACCACATGGCGTCATAACATTATCGATCAACTCCACCGATGGGGTTTCGAAGGCTCCCTCTTCAACATTCTTCGCTGTTTCCTCACCAATCGAGGTTTTCAAGTTTACTTCGGAGGAGTACTTTCGGATCACCGTTGCCTAGAAAACGGAGTACCACAAGGTTCGGTTCTATCAGTTTCCCTCTTCCTCGTTGCTATGCAGTCGGTTCTAGAGGTTATCCCTAAAAACACCGAGGTACTGGCCTATGCAGACGATCTACTGCTGATGGCAAGAAATGCTTTCCCAGAAATGGCCCGCAGAAGACTGCAGGAAGGAATATATCGGCGGTTAGTAACTGGGCAAATTCCATCGGGTTTAAGTTTTCGGCAGAGAAGTCTAATTTAATGCACTGCTGCAAACGTAAAGGTCATAGGAAAAGGTTTAGAACATGTCTAATCAATGGCAGGCCTATTAAGAGAGTCAGCTCTGTCCGAATTCTCGGAGTGCTAGTTGACAGTAAACTATCTTTCGGACAACACCTCAGAAATACTAAAGCTAGTATGAAGTGCCGCCTGCGGCTGGTGAATGCTCTAGGTGGCCGATGCCGCTTGAGTTCTCGTAAAACCATCTACAACATAGGCAAAAGCATTATCTTCTCTAAAATTCGTTACGGCATCGAACTTTTCAGCCGTGCCTCTTGGGATCACTTGAATTACTTAAAGCCTGTCTACCATAATGTGATTAGATATGCATCAGGAGCCCTTCAGACCAGCCCAATAAACGCTCTGCTTGTGGAGGCCGGCGTAGTTCCTTTCGAACACTTCCTCACAAATATCCTAGCCACTAAAGCCATCCGGACGTCCGAGAAAGACCCGGATCTTCTATCCATTTACTCCAGAGCCAACATTTGGCTGCAAAATATTAGCCAAGTCACCCTCCCGACTATTGCCCCATTAAGCAGAGTCGGTCAACGCCCATGGCATGCACATCCGCCAAAGATCGACTGGTCAATCAAAAATGCTGTCAGGGCTGGGGAAGCCAGCAGCATTGTTACGGCCTGTTTTAATAACCACCTGCACAACAAGTATCACACCCACCACAAAATCTTCACAGATGGGTCTTTTGATGGAAACCTAACAGGGTTTGGAGTTTTTGCCAATAACACGGAGCTAAAATTCCAACTGCATTCCATATGTTCGGTATACTCCACGGAAATTGCCGCTCTCCTTGTCGCGACATCACTCTGTGATAACGACAGTAAAGTGGTGATCTTCTCGGATTCCTATAGTGCATTACGGGCGCTACAAAGCGACGATAGTAAACACCCTTGGATTCAAAGCATTGAGGAAAAAATTACAGGGAAGGACATCACTTTCTGCTGGGTCCCAGGGCACTGCGGAATCCAGGGTAATGAACAGGCTGATCGTCTCGCCAAGGAGGGTAGGCTCTCCGAACTATGGACCACCCACCCAGCAAATGACACCATCAAATGGGTCATGCAATCCCTCAGATTGAGCTGGGAGAACAGTTGGTTTTTTTCCCGTGACCTCTTCTTAAGAAGGATCAAGAATACTACCCTTCCCTGGAAGGATAGTATTCTCCGATCTACTCAAGTATGTCTGACACGTTTACGTATCGGGCATACATCTTTAACACACAAATTTATCATGCGTAGATTGGAACCAACACTATGTGAGTCGTGCCATGTAAGACTCACGGTGGAACACATATTAATCACATGCCCTAAATTTAATGCTTCAAGAATAAAGTTTCAGGTTGCAGACACCATAAGGACAGCACTATCGGACGACGCCGTCGAGCAAAAAAGGACCATCGAGTTCCTAAAGGATACAGGTTTATTCGATCAGATCTAATGTCAAATTACTAAATCTACCTATACTGATAAAACTACGTTTGTTTTCTCTTCTAATTTCAGCAAAAGATGAGCAGGTTTTTTACGCCCTTTTTAGAAGCGAGCTCGTCAAGCACACTAAAAGGGGCTTTTTCCCTGCTCCATTTGTTTGGTTGTGTTTTTGGCCCCAGAGCCGTGTAGGGTGCGGCGATACGACATACATCCATAGCGGTTACTAGGACTGAGTCGAGCGAGAATAACGAATTTTGCAATAGTTTTTCTTAGTTTTCCTTCAGTTAAATTTCCCGCCCTCAAGGGCAAGAGACGAATGAACTCTCAGAGTTTAAAGTCTCTCTAATTCATTACCATTACCATTACCCTAATGCACCTTTTCAAATGAATCAATTCTTGTCTATATGATTGCCCCGTGACAGTTTTATTCGTTTTCAGCAGTTCTTAGCAATACCTGTGAGGAGTTCGGCTCCTTTAAACCTATGTAACTGAGCCTGTAAAAATAAACGATTCAAATAAAACAATACCTGTTGTATACCGAGACGAATCACGGGCTTTATTTTTTTATTTTACACCAGTCCAATATGAACAGGGCAGGTGGGTACAGGAGGGGATAAGAGTGGGAACAGTAGCAGTTCCAAATTATACTACGAACGGCTCTTCTACCGTTAGTTGGTCAGAGGTCAACGCGAACTACCGCTAGTGTGCATAAAACACCTCCGTGTGATAGTCTGTGATAATAAGTTGCCCAGAGCATCTACACGGAATGGTGAAATGGTAACAAATTTCAGTGTTTGATTCTGTATAAAATCTGAACGTTTGATCCCACAATCGTCCACAAATCGGTTTCAACTCTTTAATGCATCCTTCCCATTCTGCAGCTAATCAGGACCATATAATCATGAGCTGATCAGCTTTCATTTGACGCGAGACGTCCGCGGTATTATACAGGGTCTTTCAGATTAAACGCTCACGCAAAAAAATCGAATAGCTCCTTATGAAAAAAAAAAAACTTCGCCCCGTCAATAGTAACACTGCACTCCCCACTTCGGGACGATAATATTCGGCTACTCGTTCAGTCTGACCGGACGGTTTTTAGTGTCAAGATGTACAATTTACAAGAACGTGTATTTTTAGTGAACTCGTATTATTCGAACAACCGAAGCCTTAATGAAACTTTGTCCTCTTATGGTAAGAATTTCAACATTTCTCGTCGTAGATTACTTCCTCTGGGGGGACGTGAAAGACCGTTGCAATGTTAATAAGCCACAATATTTGGAGGAACTTAAAGAAGAAATAACTCGGATTTTCAACAGCTTCGAATTCGTAATGTTAGAGTTGTGCATGAAGAATTTTGTTCACCATTTAAAAAGCGTTATCGAAAAAATGTGTGGTCACATCGAAAGTGTATTAAAATAAACTTTATTTTGGTTTTTTTGAAAATAAAAATCGGTTCACTTTTGTAGAAGTTATTAAAATTTGTTACGTGAGCGTTTAATCTGAAAGACCCTGTATATTTATCATTTCCGTTTATTACGTCACATTATCAAATAAATTCCCATTCAGCTTAACGCGGTCTTCTCGATCCACTATCAATTGAATCTAGCACGTTCATCAGGAGCCGTTTCCTTTATTTTCCATCGCAGAAAAAAAGTTCATCACTTTCATCTACCCTGTGACATGTGGGAGTCACACAATCCATAAATACAACAAGCAAATAAAAAAAACATCACTCGCGTAGATGTTTTGTATCGTACACGAAACTTACTCACACATATAAAATAGCGTGCATTGTTGTGTTCAGAAACTCAGAAAAACTTGTGAGTTTTGTTAATATAAACCCGTTTTTTCATAAAATTGAACTCGAAGACAAGGTGAATTTGGTTGAAAAATCCTCACAAATTGCACGCTATTTACCAATGCTAACGCGAGGACTTTCATAGCGTATCTGTTAACTGTCTAAGTTCGTTGGGCCCGGACGACAGCCATGTTTATTCACTTTCACGAATTTTACTTTTCGAAACATATTTAGACACTCATTTCATTATCTCACCACGCTTAAGGTGAAGGTGAAAGCTAGCCACAAATGGCTGCCACCAGTCTTCCATGTTTCACAAAAAACACTGCGTCCGGAATAAACATGTCCACGCTGCTGTTCACAGTTTTGTGTTTGAGTACAAACATGATTTTTTCGTACCTATGTTAGAAAATGTGACATGTTTGTATTCGTGGTATGTTTGGACATACGATGTTTAATCCCAATGTTTCACATGATGTTCGAACATGGCGTACAGTTTCTCTTGCATTTTCACCCCAAGCACCGGCAGTGCGTAGAGTAGAAGAAGCGAATCGGACACCACACCACCACCACTCAACGCGTGGTGTGTTAGTATGTTGACATGGAAAAAATGCTTTCCTTTCATGACAATGGGTGCTTCATCAAAAATATTGGGCAAATAAAATGAACCTCTTTTTCTGTTCTGAACAAAATAAACATCGATTGATATGAGAGTTTTTCACATTTGATATCATTATTTAGTGCACGCATCAATTTATATATTGAATTCATGTAACATTCGCTATTATTAGCTATTTGAACAAGTACTAAAATTGAACTATTCAGCAGTGACATGTTAGGCGTGACGCTAACCACTCGACCACGGGAGCAATAATTTTGGCTGGATCTTTGAATACAAATGGCCAATACTGCTTGTTCGCGACGATCGCGACCCGAGCTATAAAACGAGCGGAGAAGAGGAGAAGAAAGGATGATGCAATCTCATGCACACATAGCATATGTAGTGCAGTGTAAGTGTAGCTTTTAGTTTTTTCCTTCATTCAGTTTGTGATAACATCGAGAAATTAATGGTGTGTTTTAGCCGCTGAAATTTCTCTGCTGGTTCTGCTGTGTGCCGCTGAAGGTTGCATCTAAAACAAATTTTTGGGTATTTATTTTTTTGGTCAGCATTTGTACGACGTCGCCCGCTATGCAGTCGGCTCCCCAGACTTTAATTGCCAACATGCACGCAAAAAAAAATAGAAAGCTTCTTTCTATTCAGAGAATGTTTTCTTTGAACGAAACCAAGGATTATTTAATCAGACTTGCAAAATGTGCATGAACGATCTATAAACTTTTACTTAGTCGCGCCGGCTAGTGATCATTCTATCCTGGATTCCTCGAGTCGAAAAAGACGCACCACGCTAGATATGAGGTGCAGACTAGGGGGTCGTTGCTGATTAACGGTCAGCTGCATCCCAATAGGAAGTATCCCATGTCGGGCACACGTACAGAGCACTGAAGACTGCAACATCCCAATTATGAGAACACTTGTAATACTAACCTCGAGCCAACCGCGAGTAATCAGTAACGCGAGTAACATAGTTGTAAGCAAACATTGTCAAAATATTGAACTCCCGGCCCCGTCAGGTTGACGCCATATGAGCCTTAATAAAAATATATATTTTGGTGCATGAACTTATAGCCTCTTAGTTTGTGCAATTTTTGAAATGCGAACTAAATTTCAAGTTCGTTTCTGTGAAAAAGTATTCTAAGAAGAAATGTTTTGGGATGAATAATTTCTTTCCGTGTATGAAAAGAAACGAAACGAAAGCAATGAATACTGCGACATCGGGTGATATGTTTGTACATGATGTTCTTGAATTATAAACATCGTGTTTGTTTTCACATGTCTATGTTTGTGTATCATTGTTCGTGTTGGGGATAGACACTCAACACTAGCGAGAATCATGTTCGAATTCAAACAAAAACATGGAATTTTCACATCGCGTGGACATGTGTAAGTGTTTTTCGGAAGACTGGCTGCCACAATGGCGCTCATTTTTTCATCTCCCTCCCTTACCCCTCGCCTGAAAATCAATAATTTTGCGAAACATTGTGAAGAAAATGATCGTTTGCGCACACTTCCCACCAATTAATATTAACCAAAATCTAATCGATTACTCACCAAATATTAAATTTTCATCTGCCGTCGCAATGTATAGTGGAAAACGTCGTAAAACTCGAGCTAGTGCTCTGAAAGTTATTTTTTCATTTTTCAATTTTCTGCAATGGTTTTGTTTGTACTGGTGAAAATATCGTTACTTTTTCGACACTGATGCCAGACAACATAATCGGAACAGCTATAAAAACCATTAAATAAATCCTGAGTCATAGCGTTTCATCTCATGAAAATTAATAAAATAAAATTGTGTTAAATACAATTATTATTTTTACGTTTAATGGGTCTATAATTACAGCATTTTAGCAACTTTAACATTGGTTAAGAAAATTGTATTGCAAAGCTAGGAACACTGCCACGGCTGCCTATGCTTTCAAAAACAGTAAACGGAAAAGTATTACATTCAATCAAAATGACTTGGCCAACGAAGAGAAGGGTTAAGGCTCTCCAACGTGAATATGTGAAAAAAATACGATCAGCGAAGGAAAATATTAAGGAACTAGCTAACCCGGCAAACTTCGTCCCGCCCATTTACTTGATTAATTCTCGAGTAATGCAGAAATTTGTGTTTTATTTGTATGGCAGCCACCCCTAAGAGAGGGGGGGAGGGGTATCTAACCACCATAGAAACAATCATTGCACCCTAAAGTTTCCATATGCCTAATTTGGTTTAATTTGCTTGATTAATTCTCGGGTAGAAACATTTATTGCATCCTAATACCTCCACATGCCAAATTTGGTTTCATTTGCTTGATTAATTCTCGAGTAATGCAGAAATTTGTATTTCATTTGTATGGCAGCCCCCCCTTTGAGTGGGGGAAGGACTGTCTAACCATCATAGAAACATTTATTGCACCCTAAAACTTTCACATTCCAACTTTGGTTTCGTTTGCTTGGTTAATTTCCGAGTAATGCAGAAATTTGTGTTTCATTTGTATGGCAGCCCCCCCTTAGAGAGGGTCTCAAAATATCACGAAAACCTTCCCCGGCCCCAAAAACCCCTACATACCAATTTTCATGTCGATCGGTTCAGTAGTTTCCGAGTCTATAAGAATCAGACAGACAGACAGACATCACTCCATTTTTATATATATATATAGATTATCTACATCGAGTTACTATGCGGAAAAACTTGTTGATACCAAAAGAGCCCCAATTTTCGTGTGTTATAAATTTACCCATGTTACGCTCGCGTATAATCAGAATTTTAATTCATATGCAAATACACCTTCTATATAATATATATTTGCAATTGTTCATCGGAACACATCGTTCATACATTTTACTTCAGTATTGAATCGTTATTTTTTTAAATGTAATCTGAACTCGTGTCAGTGAAGCGCCACATAAGTGAATTGATCGATTTACGTACAAAGATCAACACAAACGAAACAAATTGCTTTTATCTCACAAACACTATTACCCCATTTTTACACGAGATTTTACCTATACTACTACAAAGGCTTGCTTCCACCTTCACATTAATAAACACCGTCACGCAACAGAAAATTTCAGCTCCTGGCAGGATCGCAAATGTGAATAACCGAGCTCCGTGGGGTTTACTATCTTGCCCCGGAACTCGGTAACATGTATTACCTCTGCTGCGACATGAACGAGAAAGAGGACGATTTTCTGTATGATGTGTTCACATCAGCTGTCAGGCCGAGCTCAAGGTGCGCTCGTCGGGTTGCTGTGATCGGGGTATGTACAATGGTAATGGTATTGTATTATAGAGACTTTAAACTTTTTCAGTTCATTCGTCTCTAGCCTTGAGAAAGGCCCTTTGAAAACACTACTCTATTTTACTCCAGCGCTACCACCTCCGCCCTCTTGCCTTGAGAAAGGCACTCGATCCCTCGCCGTCCAGCCCGTCCAGCAACGATGTTGTCCAGTCGGTGTCCACACAAAGAATGAATGTATGTACAAACTGTGGGATGAGCGAATATATATATGACGAGACAGTTATGGCGGGTTTACATTAGGGAGATCTATAGCTATAGATGGATTTATTCACGTGAAAATAGGTGTAAACGGGAGAGAATAAATATAATACACTTATTCGAGGTATATATAACTTGAATAAATTCAGCATATGTAAACGCTTGTGAATTTCTCACTGGTGAGAAATCACTAAAGTTGGATGCAGTTCTACTTTAGGTGAATAAATTCACCGAAAATATGAATATATTCATTATAGAAGTTCACGCTAGTGTAAACGGTTGATGCGATTTCTATAAATCTCATCATAATTCTTCACATGAATATATCACTAGTCTAAACCCACCCTTAGAGCCCCCGCAGACTGCAGACTGACTTGTCGGTCGATAGTTCGGTCGGCTTCTTAATCAGTACGGAGAGGTATGCATGTGCGCACATTACACCGATTCAGTTGGGTCGGTTTTTGCATCAGTAGGCCGATCCGACCAAACTGTCGGCTGGAAAAAAGTCTGTAGTGTGCGGGGGCTCTTATAGCTGGCAGTGTTGTCAATGTGCATTCTGGAATCCGCACAGTTTACTTGTCTAAGCAACGCTCATAATATTACATTATACACTGCGTTTCACAACTATAGAACCACTCATGTTTTCTGATCTTCCAGAGATATGTAAGAAGTCGGTTGAATTGATCAGCTATTTTACCAGATAAAAACCCTGTCAATAACTTATGAGGAGTGATCGTACGAATAGTAGATGCAGCTTAAAAGCAGTATTTGGAAAGCACAAACGAGCAGTACCCTCTGTGTAGAACGAGATACACATTACAACATGGCGCACCTTGGTCGAAACCACCCCGAATGGGTTATTTGAACTGATTGAGAACTAAAGATGACCTAGAAACTTGTTGTAATAAAAAAAATAAAATTCTTGTAACGTTTCTTCTTCGTTTACTTCTACTGTACTGTAGTTTCATGCTTCAAACAAATTCCAATTTCATCAAAAAATCCGTTAGTAATACTTATACATCAAATAGAAGGGGAAGTGGGGGCATAGTGGTTACCCTAAGGAATGTACCCTATTCCTGCGTCCACATACTGCTTCAATACTGCATGCAAAAACGTAGTAAGAAACAAATAGCGTTTCGCATCATGAGGCTTGATTTAGTTGGTGTGGCATATTTTTCTAGGGTCAAAGCCACAAATGGGACCTTTTGAAGAGCAGAATGTGTAAGGTGCATGCTGGGCTTAACAATAATAGATTCATTTCTCTCACATTTGAACTACTGGTAACACTGTCATGCAATGGTGGTACGACAGACGTCAAGTTTGACAGTACGGCACAGCGGATGTGGGTACGTCAGCGCTGGCGGTCATCTTTCTCCGCAGACTCTTGACGAGGCAAGAAGTGTTTTGTAAGCCAGTCGATATCCGTGTCGATTGATTCTCAAGCGATGGCGTGAGCTGGCGTCGTACCGTTTGGCCCTGCGGACCGTAGATATTTACAGAATGTATATTAGCTTTAGTAGACAGAACATTGTAAGTAATTGTCTACCTGACCACTTTGCCCCCAAACTTCAACGTAATTTCTATGCGAATTAATCGCTGAGATTAAACAAAATATCTATTCACTTATCCTAAAATATGTGAACAGTTGTCCAAAGGTATGATTTGTCGGAGATGTCAGGTCGAATAAACTAATTTTTACGAGAAATTTCGTAAGCACGAGGCGCACTAAACTACAACTGGATGGTTACCGAGGGAGTGATTTCTGTTTTTATATATTTTGACATGCAACAGTTCTACTGAAGTACAGGGTGGTTCATGAAAACCTTCAAGCTTGAGGTGACTATCAATACGGCATCTATCTATAAAAATAAAAATGGAAGGACAAATCTGTTCGTAAGCGGAAAACCCGAAGAAGAGATGGTCTGATTTTAGCCTTCTTAATTTTTTGTATTCATCTCTTCCCGTACACCAATATAGTGGCGAGAAAAATCAGAAAATTTCCGGAAAACTCTGAAGGAAGCCATTTTTCACTGACTCAAATTACGAACACTTTTGTCTCAAACCATTAAAATAATAATTTTTAAGAAGATTTTCGCATGAAAGAACATTTATTCATTTATTTACAGTAGATTCTTAGCTTTTGTAGTCCTTAACATGAAAACAGCAAACAAAATAGTCAAAACAACAACGAAAACTGGAATATATTCACGATGCTTGTTTTTTACGGAATTTGCTAACGCAAACATTTTATCACTGGTTTTAACAGTCACAGTCACAAATACAAGTGCATCGTCCATTTATATCGTTAAGTCCTTCGACATATACTCATTTGATCTGACAAATGGATAGACAGTTTTTCTTCAAAACATACAACTTGGATGGAACCATAGTTATTTTTCAGAATGTGGTATTTCTATATTACAACTCTATTTACATGACTTTTCATCGGAAATACTTCTGAAAATATAAGTTTCAATCTCATCTTAAAAGTGTTTTGTAACACATTCTTAGAAATACTTATGAAACATTGAAATGAAGAATTCATTACAAAAATTAAATTACGGGTATATCGATCAGTAATGCATTATATCTAAGTATTTATTACCACATTAGGAAATCGGATGATCGAAGAATGTTCCAATGAATATTGAGTACAAACAATGAATTCAAATTTTGAATTTCGATATCCGGTATAAGGACTTCCTTACTGATTTCGAATGCTGTCCAATTGAATACATTATTGCCTCCTTTATCAACCATTATTCGTACAGTGATTCATTGATCGTTGTTTGTTCCAATTAAAACAATAAAAGCCTACATCTTCGAGCTGATTTAACGAATCCTTCCGCTGAAACAACAAAGACTGCGTGATTACGCACTGCTCACGAAGCGCGTGTTAGATCAGGTCCTCGCAACGCCCCCGCTCTCTACCCTTTGACTGGGTTAATTCATTCATTGTTGTGAATCCACCAGTGGTTGACGCGGGTTAATAGCGTGCATACGACGGAGTCCTCCACTCTGCCCCCCACTCCAACACCGCTCACCGGTCACACAGTATTTACGGTCTCGAAAAATGTAGGTTAAACTCTGTGAATCCACATACGATTAGCGAAGAACAGCAATTCCACCAACCCGCGGTGGAAGCCGTCTTCGCCGGTCGTCACGGGTTACTTGCCGGGTCACAACAATGTTCCGGCGCATGCCCACTCGCCGGATCTCTTTGGGGCTATTCGATGTTCCAGTGGTGTTTCTCCACCGACTCCACAGTCCTGACCAGCAGGTGTCGAAATTTGGTAGGCCGCCGATATTCATTTGGTGTCTCTCGTGGCGTGCGGTGTTTGGGGACAAATTTCAGAATTTTGATATTAGTCTTTGGAGCTGTCAATTGCGTGTCGTTCAGTGGACGGGAATTCCACCGTCATGAGAAATGCCCGTGTGTAATTCGAGTACAGTTTTGTGAGTGCATTGATGATAAGCAGGAGAAATGTTTTTTCGACGAGTTTTTGCCAAAAACAATGGCAGTTCCGCGACGAGTGGGGAGGGATCTTCCTCCACGTCTAATTCTTCCAATAATGCGAGTTCCTCCTCACCAGCTCGGTATCGGCGTGTGCTCAACGTGGAAGATAACCATCGCGTGTTATCAGTGCTGCAGTTGACGCCTCTGTGGGAGTATATCATTCGGAACAATGAACTCCCGGTCGGGTTGAATATGAACGAGTTGTTTAGGGAGTTTTTGGAACGATTGCATGATCCAGAGTATCAAGTGCGGCAGCACTCTTTGAGGGTGCTTATAGATGTGCTAATCGTGCTTCGTGATGAGTCGGATGTGTATTTTGGACCGTTATTGCCTCCTATCATCGACAATCTGGGTCATCCCTCGCCGGCTGTTAGGAAAGGGGCGCTGGATGTGCTCAAAGTATACATTGCACAGACAAAAATGCCCGAAGTTGTGATGCTGGAAATCATGAACTATGGGATGGACCGCAATCCAAAGGATCCGCTTAGTACCCGGTACATAGTGGGTGTAATGTTGGCTTTACCCTCCCTGATTCAGCCAGCGATTCTAACAGCGAAAAGAACATTCATTCTCCGAGCGGTTATCAACGCATTGGGAGGGAAAATGGTACAAATAACGTACCAGGAGATATCACTTAAGATCCTGTTGAAAATCAAGAACACCATAGGATCACGGGAGTTTTACGAGTGCATATCGATATCGTACCGGCGTGATTTCGATCTACTCTGCAACGTCTACGGCCTTCCGAATCCTCCTAAAAGTCCCCGACGAGAGAACGTCGTCAATTTAACTCCACCCGGGTCGGAAGTTCCTATGAGGAGATCCTGGAAGCCGCACATTCCGCAGGTTCCCACAACGGAAATGCTTCCACCGTTGCAACCCCTCTCACCGAAAGCCCAGCGATGGAAATCGGGAAGCTACAACGATATATCCAGGGCGGAGAATCACGAGTTCGATAGCAAATCACGTCTCAAGGGATCCGATGATCGACTCGGTCATAGTTCGTACGCGATAAGCAAACTTCCCAACCACGGAAGCTCGGTCGTTCGCCGGGTTAGCGTAGACAACGTCGATAAGATCGACGACTCCAAGGTAATAATGGAAACTGAAATCAAGATAAATAAAGAATCGGTCACGATGCGGATTCTAGAGGCGGAGAACTCTCAGTCGATTAGTGATGAAAGTGACGAAGATAATGCGAAACGGTACGGTGTTGTGCGTGTGTTGACGGACAGTGAGTTCGACGAAAGTTCGGCGACGAGAACTCTGGAGGCGTCCCCCAGTGGGGCTCAGGAACAATCGTCGGACGAG
This sequence comes from Toxorhynchites rutilus septentrionalis, assembly GCF_029784135.1. NCBI lineage: Eukaryota > Metazoa > Arthropoda > Insecta > Diptera > Culicidae > Toxorhynchites > Toxorhynchites rutilus. The sequence continues at coordinate 14,317,102 of NC_073746.1, forward strand.
TACGTGAGAAGAACTCCCCGAAGGGTGAGATTCGGTGGAGAGATAGTGAAAATGAGAACACCCGACAGTGACACGTTCGAACAGAGTGATCAGGACGGACTAACGAATTCACAGTCTTCTAGTTCTAGTGCACCAATCAATGTAAATAATCACAACTCTTCTGTTACGGCTAGTTCTTCCAGCAGATCTTCACCGATTCGGTCGGCACTGAAGTCCTCCACCTCATCCATCGATAGGTCAAGTTCCTCTCTGAGGAGACAGTTCTCCCAATCGGCAGATACCGAGCGATCCTCGCCGCCGATAAGTAGTGAATACATCAATAGTAATGGCCAAAGGCCAATGTCTGCTAAACATAGCAGCTACCCAGGTTCCGAAAGCAGTTCGCGCTCCAGACACATGGCATTCGCGAGACGAAGAAGCGTTACATTCGATGAAGACGACATGCGCACATCGGGTCTTTCGATAACAACCTTTGAGAAATCAGCAACTCCCACTCCATCGCCTGAACCTCCGGAACCACCGGAACCACCAAAAGAGCGCTCCAAATCGACCCGACCGAAAACTGGTCGAGCTCCCCAAACTCCTTCCAAAGTTCCTGCTCAATCAGAAGAAGTCGAAAATGAGCCACCGCCGGGAGAGTCCTCAACTAAAAACGAAACGGGATCTCAACCAGATACGCCGGACAATCAAAGTCAAATGGAACTCCCGGAAAGCAACCACATGCTGGCGGAGAAAATCGAAGAAGTGAAACAGGCGATCCAAGGAATCGAGGAGAAAATCAACAACGTAGTTCTGAAAACGGTCGAAGCCGTGCTGGATCATCCGACAAGTCCAACCAAGCTGAAGAAATCCGAATCGGCAGAATCGCCTGCCACATCTTCACCGAAACTTCAGAAACCGAATTTATCGTTAGAAGTTTTGCTCAACACAAATCCGGAAGCCCCAGATAATACGGAGAAGACAGATACAAACGATGGGGGAAAGGAAAAGGAATTAAACGTTGAAGCAGTGAAAGATCCTCCCCAGCCAAGCGAGAAAGCTAACGGAGTATCAAAAATTCCAAAGATGATCAAAACAGGCATTCCAAAGCTTAACACGATGCCCTCGCCGAGGAGACTCAAGCCTTCAGCCTCTGGAGGTGACACTGACAAGTCACAACCTGCTAGTGGGAGTGTTTCGCCACAAAAACTTCTTACGGTTGGTGATCGAAGCCGACCGAGGCGTCGAACCCGCTCGGCAACTTTGAAACGGAGTAAATACATTAGTCCCTCGGCGCTCAGCCCAGCTCCGCACAGCGGGATCGAAATTATGCACAATCTTCTCAGGAGTCCCTCAACATCCCCCAGTCGAAGCAGACGAGTCAGTGCCTCGGAAGATAACCGAAAGGACCATCCGAACGCCAGCGACACGAATAACAATAATCTGGAGATGACCAGCTTGGATGGCACCAAAAGTGATAAGTGCGTAAACGTTAACGAGGATGACATATATGATGTTTTCGGGAAAACTATAGCCACCCAAACCTCCACCGAGGAGTTGGAGATCCCCGTGCCTTCTTCGGTGGTGCTGTCCGCAAGCAGCGGACCGGAAGTTGCAATTCCGAGTATTATCAACACTCAGCCAAGCGACGATAGCACCGATGTGGAGAACAACAACAATCCACCCCAATCCCCGAGCAAAGCTTCCCGGCCTAGCTCACCGAAAATAATGCAATCCAAAATCATCGAGTCGTGGGAGGATCTCGGCATAGTGGATAGAGTCGCCCTCTTCCAACTGAAAAGTGGAGTAAGTAATAATTACAGCCATTGATTTTGTGGTTTCTTCGCATCGTTCTACTGCCCCCAGGTGTGCCTAATTTCGCTTCTTCCCCATTTCCCCATCCCCCCGGTTCCTCTTCTTGGCAAAGGTAGAAAATCTAGTCCAGTCCAGTAAATAATAAACAGCCGCTGGTCTCCAGCAAACCAAGAGAAACGAACGCGGCGACCCCATTCCGGCAGTCTGGGCTGAGATTGTGGGCTTACAAACACTCACACATTCACCCAGACCATATCGCGCGGTACCATCATCAACAACGGTCAGCGCAACGGCGAGCAGTTGATCTAAAAATCAACATATCTCGCACCCACTCGCCACCCCACAACAACAGCAATCGTACACGCAAATGTTCCTCCCCGTCTGAGGAACCTGAGAACTAGAACCCGAGAAAACAAGCGAGAGTCTTCATCAGTTTTATGTGTAAATATATAAATATATACAAACACAATGTGGCAGAAAAAGGGAAACTGCCGCCGCGCTGAAAATCAAGTGCAGCACGCGATTAATAGGCATATTACATAGGAAAGTCGCCTTTCATTTTTCCTCATTTCTCAACGCGAGAAGGAACCAGAAGCGAAAGGTGTAGGTTATCGGGAGTGCCACCTAATGCCACCTTCGCAGAGGTTCTTCACTTCACATCCACTGGCGGTTTGTCGGTCAAGCAGCAATTTTAGAAAATTTTGATGTACAATTTTCTTCTCTTTTGGTGGGAAATTTAAAGGGAAACATAATGGGCTATCGAATTTGCATAATCTACAAGTATGCAAAGCTGAATAGGGTAATTTAGCGGTTGCGCCACTCCTTAAAAAAATGAAGCCAGAGGTGTTGGATAGGTCCTTGCGTCAAACCGCATAATGGAGGAGACATCGTTATCCATAATAAGTATTTTCCACGTTTTACGAGATTCAAAAAACGTTTGTCATTATTGTTGACCCACTTTGAATTCGTTGAACATACAGTATTCAGAGTTTACTGCATCTATAGACTCTGGATAACTATGAAATGAAATTGAAATTGAATAAATGAAATTGATTATAGCCAGCCACGTTATCGTAGTAAAGTTCTGATATTGCGGAATTATTGAATTGCATTTTTTTATCCCATTTGTTTATTTATTTAGGCTCATTAGCATTTTTAGCTGTAACAGAGCCGGATTCAATCGCGTACATTTTACATGCTTATCGTATCTATAAATTGTAAACTACACAGTAACCATTTAGACGTAAGTGTATTCCTTCTATTCCATTGTTCAGTTAGACCGGACAGCGGAGTTGATATGATCATTGATGTGTTATTAATAGCACAACAGCTATTGCCAGATGGAGATATGCCAAGGATCTGACCGTGAATCGATCTCCATCGCTGATGATTGTTACATGGACGTAGTTATATTAGAACAGGTTTTCTCGAAGTAGTCGATATCGACTCCTTGGGGTCGATTTCGGTTTCCCAGGGGTCGACAGAAACGAAAATTGATTTTGGGGGTCGACCGGGTCTGAATATCGACCCCCTATGAAATAACACAAGTTCTTATTTAAAATAATAAAGATACTCCATAAGTTGTGTTACGTGAACCATTCAGTTATAAAAATGACCACGGTTGGCACATTTGATCCTGTAAAATTTTCTGAAAAAAATCTGTATATTTGTATTTTTAGCAAAAAAAATCTGTATCAAAATACTAACGGAACAAATGGAAAGAAAGGTTTATTTTCATCTTGAATTTATTGTTCTTATTTATGGTTTGTTTATGTAGTATCAATACAACAAAATAAATCATAATTTTTTTTTTCTCATAATGATGTTTATAAATGGTTTTGTTGAATTTTGCTTTTCTCAAATTTTCCGTCAATTTCATCCTTGACGCTCCTCCTTGAGCCGATACATAATTCATTGCTTTCAAAATAGAGTCCATCATTGTGGAAGCCAACCGATTTCAGAACATTGTTTTGTTGGCATTGTGAGGCGAGAATATTCACTCAACACACGCTGATGAATGTGGAATTATCAAGTAGTGTCCCAAAAACATTCTTAGCAGTAATGAAGAAGTGAGATGACATTTCATATGGTTCAACATTTTTATAAATCAAGGTATAGGAGAAGTGTGTAATACGCACCTCCTAAGCGAGAATGGATTTATCTTGATGGTGCTCTTAAAAATTAAGGTAATAACTACGTTAGTATGTAGATTAGTTAACCCTCAGTCATCTGTAATCGTTCTGTATTTTAGATACTGAATAACAAAAGTGCTAAGAATTTTATTTTGCAAGTCACCAAATTCTATATTTTTCAATCATACGGTGTTGAATGGCCCAGCCGAAGTAGCTGTTTCTCTCAGAGACTAAAAAGCTCAGAGAAACAGCTTGTATGAATGAGAGATTCCATCAATCTATTCACTTCATGCCCACGTTTTCTCCGGTGAGCATGTTCTCCCAGTATTCGTGCATTAATTCTCCAGTTCGCGCTTTTTTTTCCTACATTCTCTGAGCATATAATATAGATGCCAGATGTAAAGACATGTTCTCGTTCTGAAGACATTTACTTTTGTGAAAACATACTGAGGTCATTTCAAAGTATGTGAAAACAATTATTTGTGTGATTCATCGAACATGATTTAGAAATATCGTCCCATACTGCCCGATGGTAAGCTGATGCGGAAAATATAAAATTGGGAGGGAAATGAATCCTTTCTTACCGTTTTCTTCATCTGAGATATCCACTGGGAACTCGACTCAATAAATATGACTCACAGTTATCGTTATCGCAACAAAAACCTTATATTAACGATGTAGAAAAATACATCGAAAATCGCTTTCAAAGAAAATTATTTTTCTTATTTTTTTAAAGCATGTTACAAAAGTAAATTTGCGTGGTAGGATTCTATCATTGACTAGCACGATTATCTATAACCATTGCATTTCTATTCTTGCTGGTTTACGAGAAAATCAGACGGATCAAATTGCCCGGCAGGCGCGTTTTACAAACATCTCCTCTACATATCTTCATGACTCAACGACAAAAAAACAAAGTTTATTAGTAAGAAGGTAGACAGAGAAAATGAACTGTAATTAATTTAACATTTCAATTTGAATTTGAAAAAATATCATTAAATTCTGTATCTTTGAAGAAATTCTGTAATTCTGTATATACAGATTCTGTATTTGAAATTTGGCGAAAAGTCTGTTAAAATACAGAATATTCTGTAGATGTGGCAACCCTGAAAATGACTAATATCTTAGTAGAAAATATTTTAAAAACTCAACAAGACGCTGAGTGTACACAAGATGAAAATAAAAAAAGTACAAGATGAAAAATTGGGCAGGTAAAAAAACGTGAACAGGTTCGTGCAAGATAATCTGTTTGAGCGTACGAATTTCTCAGGCATGTCCACATTTCTCTGTATTTTAAACATATACGTGATTTAATAGGAAGTGTGATCATCAAATTCATGTCCAAACATGAAGTGATCATCAAATTGGATCTTGAATGATAATGTACTCAACGTTGAATTTAATTTAAGAGATTACAAGGTATTTACGTAGCTAAATGAAGTGAACTAGAATAAAGTGAATGAAGAAAGAATTCACAAAAATCTTGGTCATCTACAGTGTCGGACAATAGAATAGGACCACAGCTCAATCCAAAACAAAAGGTGACAAAACTTTGAGAAAAAAAATTCCATTTAAGTGCATCAAACCATTTACAAATTGTAAATTCCATTCTTCGAAGAAATTCAAATCATCCGTAGTTAAACCAATTGTCCTTTATTTAAAAATGCGTTTTAAGCATACTTACTGACTAAAATAACGCGACATAAAATAGGACCGCTTTAGAATTCATGGTAAAAAAAAATTTAAAAAAAGGAAATTCATACCGGGATCGATTTGCAGGGTTAGTACTTGGTGGTATAACCCTTATTACGCATCACTTCTCGCACCCGGTTCGGCATCGACTCCACCAGCTTTTGGCACGTTCTCAGCGGGATAGCGTACCACACCGCCTGGATTCTCTCCCACAGCTGCTGCTTGTTTTTTGATTTTTCGGTGTACACCTTACGTTTAACTATTTCCCATAGGTTCTCTATGGGATTGAGATCAGGGGACTGTGCTGGCCACTCCATAACGTCTACCTTATTATCCTGGAACCACTTTTTAACCGTTTTAGCGGTATGTTTGGGGTCGTTGTCCTGCTGGAACTGCCACTTTAGGGGCATCTCCCACTCGGCGTGTGGCAGCATTACTTCCCGAAGTATCTGGGCGTAGAGATGCTGGTCCATAATCCGGTCGATCCAGTACAAGGGACCCACCCCGTACCAAGAAAAGCACCCCCACACCATGATGTTACCTCCTCCATGTTTGAATGTTTTATTTGTATACTGGGGCATATACGCACAGCCGAGTGGGCGATGGACCCAACTCTTTCCGTCCGAGCCGATGAGGTTCACTTTGGTCTCATCCGACCACAGCACATTTCTCCATAGTTTCTCCTTTTCCGGGTCCATTGCCCACTCGGCTGTGCGTATATGCCTCAGTCCCCTGATCTCAATCCCATAGAGAACCTATGGGAAATAGTTAAACGTAAGGTGTACACCGAAAAATCAAAAAACAAGCAGCAGCTGTGGGAGAGAATCCAGGCGGTGTGGTACGCTATCCCGCTGAGAACGTGCCAAAAGCTGGTGGAGTCGATGCCGAACCGGGTGCGAGAAGTGATGCGTAATAAGGGTTATACCACCAAGTACTAACCCTGCAAATCGATCACGGTATGAATTTCCTTTTTTTTAAATTTTTTTTACCATGAATTCTAAAGCGGTCCTATTTTATGTCGCGTTATTTTAGTCAGTAAGTATGCTTAAAACGCATTTTTAAATAAAGGACAATTGGTTTAACTACGGATGATTTGAATTTCTTCGAAGAATGGAATTTACAATTTGTAAATGGTTTGATGCACTTAAATGGAAATTTTTTTCTCAAAGTTTTGTCACTTTCTGTTTTGGATTGAGCTGTGGTCCTATTCTATTGTCCGACACTGTATGTGCGTGGCGTAACAGAAACAATTTTTTAATTATTTAAGGAAACACGAGAAAGGGTCGCGAAGAGGGAAAAATGTTATTATAGACCAACAGATTTTCTCTCCAGCTGGACGAGTCTACATTACCCAGCAATGAAGCTCTGTTGTTAGGGTATGTTCGATACATCAAAAATGAAAATATGTGCCAAGAAATGATTTTTACTACATATATGAAGACTGATGCCAGAGGAGTATCGATCGGTTTTTATTACCGGAAAAGCTATTCCATAGAATAACATTGAGACTGATAGTGCACCATCAATGGTTGGTCGTCATCGTGGTTTTACAGCTCACTCAAAGTTACAACTGCGTAAGGTAGTGGCCATTCACTTCGTGATTCACAGACAGCATTTAGTAGCAAAAAATCTGAGCCCTAGATCACATCAGTCTTTACTACATAATATGAGTGCTATCAAAAACCTTCGAAGCAATTGTTTGAACACTTGATTATTTGTTCAGCTATATGAGAAAACGACGAAATCTTTACTCGGTTACTTCTACACGCTGGAGTTCGCTCACCACCAAGAGCCTCTTGCATAGCAAGATTTTCAGCTTTTTTGAATTTGTGTTTCGACGATTTCAACTTGATTGAAAAAAATTTCAATAATATCGGCTCTTCTGACAAAACTTTCAAAGCACAATTTAAGCCAAAGAGAATATTCACAGTCTCCGCATTTGTCAAAATTATCACAGAAGCTTCAGGACCATGTTATATTATCATATGTCAATCACTTGGAAGCTTTACACAAGGATTTTACTAAAATATTTTTAGATCCTCAAAATTTTCAAGTTATTCAATGGATAATAAATCAGTACTATATCACATCCATGGAAAGAGCCAAGGTGATCATGCAAGAAAAGTTGATTATCATCAACACAGATGAGGAGCTCAAGTAGGAGTACAACCAAGGCTGTCATATGTTCTAGTTATAACGAAACATTGATAAACAGTATCCCGCGATCTGAGACACTGCTGAAAAATATCTTCTCGTTTTTCCATCATCATACTTTGTCGAAAAAGGCTTCATTATGGTCACAAACAACGCGAAACAGAATTTTGAAAATCAACGAACGCAAAGATTTGAGACTTTACCTAACCAATATTGAACCGTATTTCGTTATTTTGGTAGTTGTGGTTAGATTGGCTTGCGATTTGAATGTGTTTATAGGTTGTGAGTATTATTTATTACACTTGATATTTACTAAATTTTATCTCTATTTATTTTGTTGAACATGATGCGAAAATATTTGTTTACTGTATTATAGTGACTTTCAACACTTTTGGCTGGTTTGTCACATTACTTCCATTTTTTGGAAGAATATCGAGAGTGTGAATTGAACTCGTGATCTTCTGCGTGAGAAGTGCGGATGTTGTTACTACGCCAGATCGCCTCCGTGAGAAAATAATGTCAAGTTTACTTATTTAACCATCTTCAATGTTTTCAAACTGGTAATAATTCAGTTTGAAAAAAAAAACTAAAGATATGATTTTCAAAGAAATTTTGGCTATGGGAGTCTAAGTCCTTAATTCTGGAAAAGGGGTCTCTTGCCCAAAACAGTTTGAGATCCCCTGTTCTAGAACAATACAAAGATGGTCAATCGAGGACCCTGAAGAATTACATTGTTCTCAAACGTTTATCGTAAATTGAAAACTGTGGTTCAGATGGATCACCGTATATACCGCAGCGGAGCTTAAGATTGACAGATGCTTTGGAAAATAATGAGCATGATCAGAGTAAACTCAAGAAACGTGTTATTACTAAAAAATACAATCCAAACAAAAGCACCGCCCTAACGATCCATTTGCGAGAAGATTCTCTCTCAGCACCAGCAATTAACGTCGAAGCAGAACATACAGTGATGGGTATAAAACGACCCACCTTGGATGTTTAGAAACTCTTCTCAATTTCTGGATTATTTTATCAAAAACTACTACCTTAATTTTATAGAATTGTTTGTTAACTACACTCTGTCCAACTTCTATAAGACCAGGTGATGATCTTGCTGCTTTGTGTCATTGTGAACAAACAATGCTTCAATTTATATTCTAGTGTGTAGGTATTGGTGACTACCATACACTGCATGATTTTCATATGTGTGTGTACAAGCGCTGAGCGTAAACGAATATTTTCGTATTTTTAATTTTCAACGTATTTTCAATTGTTTTGATCAATGGGGAAAATTTGTTTTTTCGAACCATCAATCACCTTTGAAAAATCATAACTCTGATATCGAGATATGTTATGTAAAAAATCCTCAGCTTCTAAGAAATAATATTAAAAAATATAGTGCCCTCTAGTCCAAAGCCATGAAAACAATAAAAAACGACAACAATCAATAATCACCGAAATAAAATCCATTTAATTTGCAAGGTCAATATAGCTAGCTCATTGGCTTCAATTGGATATGTCGATCAGCTAAATCGGTTGAGTGGTTCAAAAAAAAAATGGATTTTTCGGACCACCCTAAAATGGTAAGGGCACCCTTATAAAGAAATAAGAAAATACGAGTCTAGTGTTTTGGGATAGAGAACAAAATTACCACTTTTGACGAAAATATATCGGTTTGGCATGGAATGGCTGTATAAAGATTACACATGAATTGGGAAAAAAAATAAATAGAAAACTTACAGCTTTGCGTGAATCAAATTTAATTGCAATGATGAAACCAACCATAATGTTAATCTAAATTGAGCACACATTCACAGAATAAGTTTAATGTTTGTGTTGCATACATTTTGCTTGTGAATGACAAAATCGTTATCTTTTTAAGTTTTCTCCAAGCGTTTTCGTTATGTTCATCCATTCTGTCTAACGTAATATGCTTTCCCCATGTATTCAGTTCAGCTGCTCATCATTCGTTCCCGAACAGTTTGGGTGGAATCATTCCGTATATCAAGCCACCGTTTCGTTTTTGAAAAAAAAAGAACTGCCGTTCCCTCATTTCTTTTTTTGGCGAACAAGTTCTTCCGTACCTTTCGTGAACGGTTTACCCATCTCTACCATGGATGCTAAAGCCCGAATTGTATGCAAACATGTTGTTTGTTGCTCTTCCCCCACAGTGCATGCAGCGAGTAAAACCCTAAAAACATATTTTCACTGTTTATATTATAATCAAAATAGTTGCTGAATAAATTTCCTATCTTATGGTCTTATGGTATACTAGCTGACCCGGCAAGCTTCGTCTCGCCGAAAATTTGTTTTTTGTTATCAATACCTTTGAAGGTATTCACGTTTCCTTACTATGAGCAAGTTCATGGGTCCAATCGCAGAACTGTTCATTGATTGATCTTCTATTCGTCTCCGTTGAATTTACTTTTCACTATAAAATTCCTAGTATTTCTAACAAAACTCATCATTATAATATCAGATTATTTTCAGACACAATTCTCGTTCAAGATTTTTCAACCACTTGTAAATAACATGTTTCTCCGTTACATGGAATAAATGTTTTATACAGAAACTATGATAGAATAAAGACAGCCCTAAATCGGACAATTCCTTCCTCGAGTTCTGCTCTTATCAACACATCTGGCGATCCTTTTTTTGTATAAATAGAAGAAGATATAGGAGTGCGTTTCATCACATTAAAATCCATTTCCAGTTTCGTACAAAGATCAATTTCGCTAGCGCAAACATCAAATTAGTGCACCCGTGGCCGAGTGGTTAGCGTCTCACATTATCATGCCGGGTGTTCGGGTTCGATTCCCGTTCTGGCCGGGGGATTTTTCGTCAAAGAAATTTCCTTCGACTTGCACTGTGGTCATGCGTATTCAAGAGCTTGCCCCTCGGAATACATTCAAGGCGTGTTATTTGGCTTAAGAAATCTCGACCAAGTATTAATAAATGACGCTAGTTAATGCATACGTTGAGACGGCAAAAGTTCCACAAGGGAACGTTAACGCCATTCAAGAAGAAGCGCAAACATCAAATGGACTAACAGCACTTGTCACTATATAATTGTAGAACACATGGGAATTTAATTTTCAGAATTTTCCCTTTTCCCTTCAGAGCTTTCCGAAAAATTTTAATTTCCTCCACAACCTCCACATGCCAAATTTGATTTCGTTTGCTTGATCAATTCTCGAGTAATGCATAAATTTGTTTCATTTGTATGGCAGCCCCTCCTTAAAGAGGGGGGTGGAGAGTCTAACCATTATAGAAACGTTTATTGCACCCTAAAACCTCCATGCGCTTAATTTGGTTCCATTTGCTTGATTAGTTCTCGAGTTATGCAGAAATTTGTATTTCATTTGTATGGCAGTTCATCTTTAGTTCATTCTTGACACATACGACTGCTATTTAGTTCCCAACATATATGCAGAGATTCCTCATTCTTCGCTTCAGAAGATACAGCTTGGTCAATTCCTTTCGATTGTTTTTTTTTTCATTATTTTATTGTGTCAAATTGTAAAGAATCCTACAAGAACAAATATTTTTCAGAACTAAACTTACGTGTGATATTTTATGTATGCCTAAGGTTACCTCGACCTTTACGATCTTTCATCATTTAGTTTTTGCTCCTTTATCGAACTGCGACCACGATTAAATTCATTATACCAGAGCTCACAGTAACAAAAAAAATGGAACCTACGCTTCCAACAAAGTCAATGTCCTGGAAAAAAGGTAATGAAGATAGAGTTTCGAGTGACATAGCATGCGCTGCCAAAACTATTTCTCAAACAGTGATGTCAGTCGTTGTGTTTATCTTTGATTGCCCACCGCATCCGTGTGAAAATGGTTTTTTCAATAAGTGTGTTATCAATGAAAAACATACATTTTATTGATGTTCCCGCGTATTATAAACATAATGTGATAGCGTGCAGTGGACATTTGTGAAATCACGTCGAAGAAAACCAACAAAAGTGATATTTTAGTGAAACATTTTCACTCTCCCACGGCCATAGAAACAAACGAACTTTCCTTATTTTAACGATACCATATTAATATTACTATGGCTATCAGTGTGGGTATGTGTGATGTGGGAAAATAGTCTTCAATTAAGCAGCGTTTCACTGAAAATGTTACTACTTTCGAAGACTAAAACTACGACTGCTCTCTGGGGTTTTTCACCACAATAACAGGGAAATAGGCCACAATACAATTGTCATCTGTTAAAAGACAAAAAGTTGCAAAATTTCATGAGAAGTTTGGCTCAAACCATCATGAAACATGAGTATTTGAACATTGTTTTGTTTCTTCCATATACACTTCGTAAAGAACGCAAATAATTACAAACCATATTTTGGTCGCCAATACAAATATACTTCGCCTCATGCTTCACCTCGATGTGTACCTCATTGCAACAAAGTAATAATAATGAAATCTCGGCTACAATGGACTTACCCTGAAGCATCTTGATGAATATTTATTTGAAAAAAATTATATTGGCCTGTATCTTGACTCGACGAAACATGTAAAGCATCTCGACAACACTCTCTGCTCTAGTTATTCAATGCGCACGAAGTACTGCAAATCAAATGAGCCCTAATTGGGCCTAATAAATCTGCTTGAGCAACGTTTAACGACTTAATTTTGCACAATTGCGCTCCACGAGGAATAGTGACCCACAGAACTTCACCTCGTTTTTTTCTACACAGTAAATAACATCAAAACAAAAGCTAGAAGATGCAAAACAAATCTAGAACGCACTCGAAATTCTAGAAAATATATTTGGAACCCAGTTGCGTGCGTGACGGCAGTCATTTTTGCACCCTTCCTCACCCGATGATGACCCTTCCTCCGACGCCAACGCTCCCCCCACCCCCCATTCACGAGTCTCACCTACATCCATCTCATTTTCCTACATTTACAGCCAAAAACAAATCGTGCGCCATTCAATGGCCGGCACAGAGCCCCCTTATCTCAAATCCACTAATTAAAACTGATCTACTTACACTACTTCTGCACCACATTATGGCCAGCCAAAAGGAAACGGTGTCAACACGCTAAATCAATTCGAACCGGTATTATTTACTTCTTCGCGGAGACATTGCTCTCGGGCGGCCTGGGCATGGGATCAAATTAAGGGCCAAGGAGGGCGCAAGCTTTTGATCCGTCTGGGTTTTCCCAATCGACAGTCTCGGATACGACTCTCGCTGTGCCACACGTGCTGCCAATAGGAAACTTTTCCGACCAAACACGGTGTTCCCGGTTTTCAGTGTACTTTTTTGCTGGTTCATCGCACTACGGATTAGCGGTTTTTCCTTGAACCATGAAGTTCGCGCGTGGAAAACTTTAAACTATCGTTACGGCGCTGAGCGGTGCGAAAAAGTTTCCCTTCGACTGGATTCGCAGAGTGAAAAATAGTTATCGTGTCAGTGGTTGATTTCTCATCGGAGATAGTGGTGTCGAGTGGGTTCCGCCGATTAATAGTGCTGGGTCCAGCTGGAGCACAAAATGAGAAATGTGAGCAAAAATAATAGTTTCCTGTCGCCCGTGGAAAATGCTGACACTCATCCTCCTGCTGTCGGCGAAGTGTTAATTTATGCCGAAGTCATTTGTTATTCGTGTCTTTATATCATACACAAAACCCCCCACACATTGTTTCGTCCGTTGCTGTTACGTAAAGCGTTCTCACTCTCAATGTTTCGTTTTTGCATTTGCAGGACTGGCGGATACGATCCCAGGGGTTCTGTGCCATTGAGGAGTCGCTAAAATCGACCGACAATTTAGCCAAGGTCCAGCCGTATCTTGAATCATTGCTGCGAACGCTGCTCTCGTCCGAGCGCAATTCCGACGTCATCGACGACAAGGTCCGAATGCTGGTCAATCTGATATCGCGTCTTCCGCTGGAGAATCTCGAGGACCGTGTGGCTCAAATCATGACCGGCCTCTGCCGACAGGGCGGTCCCGGAAGTAACACGGTTGCGAAAGCCTTGATGCAAAGACTACCGACGGCCGCAATCGTGCAGCGATTGCTATCCGATGATTTCCTACATGCCAAAAGCTCGAAGGTAAGCCTCGGGGAAGTTCGCAATTTTGAAAAACCGTAAAAAATAACGACGCAAATTCTGTCGTTTCAGTTCCGTGAGAATGCATTGCAAATGGTCCTGTTTGCTCTAATGACATTCCCCAGCACGTATTTTGACATCAAGACACTGATTTCGAGGGCCACCGAGGCAGCGGTGGACCGGAAGAAACGAGTGCGGCATGTGAGTTTACCACATTCCTGGAACAAAATCAAACATTTTTTCACCCATTTCCGCATCCATTTCCAACTTACAGGGAGCGCTCGATGTGCTAGCAGTGTTAGGACAAATCAGCTCGCCTAAACTGGTCCTAGACGTGGTGTGCACTTCCGTCGCCCAGCGTCCCGATGGGAACCATCTAATAGCGGCCGTCAAGGCTCGGCTAGCCCGCAAGCAGCTTCCCTTCATCGGTCCCGACGGGAGCGTGGAGTACGCGCTGAAAGTTCCCTCCTGTCGGAACACTTCGGTCATCATGTTCGGGGCCGATGTGGACTGGATTGAGGCCGGCAGTGGCTCGGCGTCGCCTACCTCCTCCCGATCCAAGAACTATCCGAGCTTCCGAGTGGACAGTGATTCGTTCGATGAAGTGAAGAGGTATGCTGTGAAAAAGTTTCCCGCGAAAAATAGTTTCATGAATTTGTTTTTCAGGAAACCGAGCTTCCAGGTATTCGACGAGGTGAAACAACCTATCGAATCCAGCAAAGTTATCAGTTCCGGCTGGACGTCTAAAATTCCAGTAGGCCAAACGGTAAGTGCTCGAAAGAGGCTATACCTCAATCATGCTTTGTCTTTGTCCGTCGACAATCAAGTTATCACGAGAAGCCCAATAATAATCGAACATTAACAATTCATCAGTGGTTTTATGTGGTAGAGCTGCTGAAGGGGTGTATTTGGTGTGACCTGAACGCACAACTGCACCTATATTGAACGTGAAACTGTTAGAAGTTTATTAAGGTTAATGTTTTTCTACGATTGTTACAAAAAAAAAAGAATCGATCAGACCTTAGAGCAATTAAAAAGGCATTTGTATTTCCTGCGGCTCGCTTCAAACTGTGTTATAGTTTGTTATAGTGAAAGTGAAAAATTGAAACCATTTTCTACGCTCCTGGCGTCAACTGTAAATGGCTGCATTAGTCACTGATGCTCTTCCAACCAACGGCAGATTAGTCTAGCCCTTCATTGGATGGAAATGGAAAATGAAGGTTCCATTTTATGGAATTTTGACCCAATGTTTGGGCATCTAAACGGACTGTCCGAACTTTGTCGGGCACAAATCGACTATACGCGTTGACGGCATTGAGCTTCGTATTACGAAATGGGGGAGTAGGCATGACAATATGGGTTGGCAAAAGAAATGAACACGCTTTTAAAATAAAAATTATGAATGAAAATTAGTTTTTCCAAACCAAATTAGTACTTTATTTAAATGAAAATCACTTTTGCTTGCAAGTAGTGAAAAAATATCATACAAAAATTGTGTCTAAAGATAATTTTATATTATAATGGCAAGTTTTGGTGAGAATATCTGAAAACTCATAGAAATTAGATTAAATTAGGGTCAGAACAACGTACTTCTAGTAGGTAAATAACGCCAAGAAAAAAAATCATACAAATTTTAGTAATTTAAAACTGCTTTAGGGCCGACTAATCTGATAGAGAAGAGTTGGCCTCATACAAACTAATGTCGTATCCAGATGTCGACACCATTCCGCCGTCAACGCGAATTGGCTAAATAGTTAACAGAGTTCTCGCTTAACTTTTGAAAAGGTCCTATGTAACAAAAGTAAACAAATCGAGTTAATGGATGCACGCTCTTAGTTTTCAATCATTGAATGCATTACAAAAACAATCGTTCATGTATCTATCTTCTTCATCTTTTTATCGCCGATACAAAAAATATCCAATGTGCAGATTCGTATTTTAAGCACTCGGCTGTTACTTCGGACGCCACTTTCCTACGACGCTCGGAACGTCCGAAGTAACAAAGCAGTCAAAACAACACAAAGTCGTACTTCGGTCGTTTTGGGTTTTTGTTTCTTACAGGCGTTGTTAGCGATTTCAGTGCAATTCAACGAGCGATAACAACAATAATATGTCTTTAGAACGAAATGCTGATATTTGAATTGCTGTTTAGTAGTTAGTTTCAGATTCGCATCGTGCAACGTAATATGTCCAATGTGCAAACGCGGCAGTCAAAACGTCCAATGTAACATTTTTCGTTCCTAGGCTTCAAATTTGAGCTCAAATCACTGAACAACAGTTACAATTGGTTTTTCAGAGTTATTCTTGACTGCTAGTGGTGAAAGTAGCGATAGAGATCGATACCTTTCAATACAATTCGCAGATTAATGTTCGAGTCTTCAACTTCGTTTTTCTCGAGTTGACGAAAATGTTACATTGGACCTTTTCAAAAGTTACGCGAGAGTTCAATATCAAAAGAATATCGTTAAGTAGTCAAGAGAATCAAACACGAAGGTGCAGCATGGGAGCAATGAGAGAAATTTCATACAAAAAATAAATTTCAGATCGTCTAATGTTCAATTTCTGATAGCGAAAGATGTTCTTTGAATTCTATCAATGGATGATGCACATTTACAATTCAAGCGATCATTAATAGATTTTGCGACTGGAATGTGTTCTTTATAAAGGCATCGGCAGCAGCAACTGCTGCGGAACGAGTTTTTTCCTTCAGTTTTCCGCACAATTATTCCACCTTCCTTACCCACTTCAATCAACCTTTGACAACGGATAAAACAACAATGTGTGCGGGTGATACAAAAATACAGAAGCACTGTTCACCAGACGGCCTGAAACTTGACGCTGTGCACCAATCGTACAAAATTAAACTGTTTTCCAAACAGCAATTGTAGAACATGACACAATTCATGTGGAAGTAACCATCATACAATTGAGTATATCAAATAATATATTTTATAGAGTATATTATTAATATTATATATATATATAATAATTAATAGTATATTATTTATATTATTAATATATTTTTGATAGAGGAGCAAAATAAAATAAAACCTCATATACGGGTTGTTTTTGGATGTGTTACAAAATGTAACTACTTTCTTATCTCATTCTTGACTATTTTCTTTTCACCCAATGAATATTTTTGGCAGCTGGTACTAGAGATGAGCGAGCGCTCACGAGCTGGCTCGTCAAAAAGAGCGTACGATCCACGGTTCTTTAAAAATGAGCCGCGGCTCTCAAATGAACGGTTCTTAAATGAGAACCTTTCATTTGAGAACCACGGTTCAAAAAAGAACTGCGTTTCGTAAAAGAACTGTGTTTCTTTTAAGAGCCGGCTTATTGGTAAAGAATCTTGGATCGTACGCTCGTTCTGACGAACCGTAGCTTGCGGCAGTGCGAAAGAAATATATGTTTCCCATGCTGCTTTCTAAGCGGTTTTAATTAGCTGTTTGTATGTTTGTAAATTTTGGCGGATTACATATTTTCTCGAAACCCCATAAATATGGGGTATCTAATGAAAGGGCTTGACTAGTAGGACACAGTTATCACAGTTGTTTATGGAAAATGCAAATCCAAAATGGCTGCCACCCCAAAATGGCGAAGTATGTATTTTTTTTCAAAACCCCATCAATATAGGTATCACATGAAAGTGCTTGACTTGTAGGACACAGTTATTTTTGTTAAATGAAAATCCAAGATGTCAGTCGTTACGAAATGACAGACAACAAATTTTGTCAAAATCCCATCAATATGGGTATCAAATGAAAGGGCTTGAGTAGTAGGACACAGTTATTTATGTAAAATGGAAATCCAAGATGGCGGCCGTTACAGAATGACAGACCACAAATTTCGTCAAAATCCCATCAAATGATGAGCTATGATGAGCTATCAAATGAAAGGGCTTCATTAGTAGAACTCAGTTATTTACGAAAAATGCAAATCCAAAATGGCCGCCACCTCAGAATGACGAAATATGTATTTTTTCAAAACCCCATCAATATGGGTATCTAATGAAAGGACGTGACTAGTAGAAGACAATAGTTCATGTAAAAAGGAAATTCAAGATTATAGGAGTTTGTGTCCAAGACACGACCACTTTGTTAACGTAGAACTACGCTGTTATTTTGTTCAAGTCGTTCGTTAATAACTTCGGATATCATTTACACACACCCACACACACTTATCTCCGCTTTGCGCTCTTCTCAGCAGAACCCCATTTCTATGAATATTTCCGGTCTCCATTAGCTTAGCTATCATCCTTGGTGGAGATAGTATTGCTACTGTCATGTGAAACCAAATCACACACAAAATTCCTGAACAATTATTTTCTTGGTGAGCCGATGATAGCCTAGTTTGATGATTCCCCACGCAGTTGTGTAGTTCAGAACCATAATGGAATGGTGTCAGATCGATGTAATGATTGCAATGCCAGAGACATCGGCGAGTAAGTAATTTGGTCGCGTCCACAGCTCAATCCGAAACGAAGACATGTGATGACGCAAAACAAGGAAAAACAAGCGATGTTCATTGCTTCGTATCTAGAACGATACTGAAAGTTTGCCCCAGCGAGATACAATATTTATGCTTCAGGCAAATATTACCCTTCGTTCTTCTTCTTCTTCTTCTTCTTCTCCTTTTGCATTTGTTCACGGTGACTTTAAATCATTCCCCTTTGTTGATCGCCGATAAGTGGCTTGTTATTGACGACATGTTTAGAGAAGCTCACAAATGAGCAGAACAAATGTATGCGAAATTGGAAATGCTTCTAGTTTTCATCAATTTAAACCATTTACTCATCAGGAAAATGTAATGCATAGCAGAAAAAACAAATCTTAGAGTATTTCCGATTCGTTTGGTATATAAATCGTTTTCTGATTTGGCACCCTTAATGAAAGACGTAGTTCTACGTCAAAAAGTAAAGAAGATTATTGTGATGGAAATATATCAGAGAAAACCTCCAATAAAGTAATGTTTTTACTATTCTCTGCACTGATTATTGTTTTAAACCTTATTCTTTATGTCTTCCATTCTTTACATACCCGAATAAATCAGTTCTTGAAAAGAGCCGTCGAGTCGCTTAAATGAGCCGGTTCTTTTCATTGAGCGCACGGCTCTGAGCCGCTCACTGAAATGAACCGTTTTGCCCATCTCTAGCTGGGACCGATACTGATAGGGTGAAAGTTTTTTTGATTCGGACTGAATGCAAAGCGCAGCAAAAACATTTCGAGACTCAACGTGTTAAGGACATAACGACTCTTTCGCCGCAGTTTCGCTTGGTACTGCTGATCAGAAAATATAAATCCAATAATTGATCAGTTTCATAACGACGGAAGGTAGGACCATTTATTGGAGGACATAGAAGATAGATAGGCCTGAAGATGAAGATAGATTGGCCGTTTATTGGAGGACATTTATACATATATATCCAAAAGCCCAAATAGGACTGAAGAATTCGAGGTAATATAGGAAATTTTGGAACTCAAGCCGCCTATAATTCTAAGCCCTTCTGCCAATCGCTGGCTTTCGTCAGCGTTGGTAGTGAACAGATGTATATCACGATTTTTAAAGTTTCTTTCTTCCATTTAGTATGAATATTACAAAAATCAGACTGCTTGCAGAATATTGACTACCCCCAATGATTTAATGACAAACCCTCTTTTCCTTTTTTTGGAGTATGTTTTGCCCCAGATGAACAGATTGAATTGTTTGTTGCAGGCTGAAAACCGGAATTCGCGATGCTACATAAGCAGCTGAAAGATTTTTTGTTTGATCATTCGCACTATCTACAAGGAATCTTACGTTGTTTCGATGTACAATGTTATTAAATTTGAGGATCATTTCGGTAAGAACTTTTAGGTTAGAATGGCAGCAGAAGAAATTATCAGAACAATGGACAGCGAAAGACAGATCATTTTTAAGAATACTTGTCGCAGTTTTTTCGTGAAGCTGATCAAGCAAATGAGCATTTCGCATTTCGACGCTTCGATTCCTTGTTTGTAACGTTCTCACTATGCCTCACTTCTCGACAACTGTTGAGTGATTTTTTTTCTAACAATAAACAAAAATAGATTTCGAAATCAGCTCAGTAACAGCATTTGTAGTAAATATTTTTTTATGCTAATAACTCATTTTTCTCTACAACAAATATTTTAGATGGTTCAGATTTTTGGATGAAAAAGTACAAATGAAAAAGATTTGTAACACTTCTGGTACAGGTCAAAATGTGGCAACACTGATCTCAAGCAAGCAGAATTTATTAATAAACGGAAGTATGGAGCGTCAGCTAACAACACACCCAATACAAAAATTTCTCGGATACCACAATAAACAAAAAGATCTATTCCAGTCATGGCGCCACTTCCGCTTTCCACTGTGGTCAAAAGCAATAATCAAATCGCATAGAAAATACTTCAATCTGTCCTTGGCAACGCATAAATATTACAATGTGTGCGTGTGATGGAAAAAATACAGAACTACTGTTCACCAGATGACATGAAAATATATCTCTGTGTTTTATATCACAGAGAGAATGTTGTCTGCTCGGCAGCTGGGTTGAGACTGTGATTTAAATTATGAAGTTGTTTTGAATTATAGAGGCTTTAAATATTTCCGCCCAAAACATCAAATTCTGTTCATAGCATAAAAAAATATAAACGTTAACATGATTTCATAAAATCGTGACTGATTTGAAACTCTTCTAAATTGATACAGTTACCAGCTTAATACGGTTCCCGGGACTCACCAATTCAACCGTCTGAGCTGCCGTCTGTTGTACGGTGGGCACGACAACACTATCCTACAAGTACAAATTTTCAATGTTACCTAATAGTTGCCGTGCGAAAATTTCCGTCTGGGATCATGTTGTGAATTAGCTAGGTACGCTGTACTTTTGGATAACATGAAGCTTTGTTTCGCTAGTTCACCATGTTGTTCGTTAAATGTTTCACACGTACGAATTTTATCACATCGAGGCCAATCATCTGCTGTTCCACTAATAACGGTTAATTCGACGATCGTTGATATGAAATCTGCTTGCTCGTACTCTAGCTTTGGTTTACCAGATTGTCCACGAATCTATAAAGGCAAAATCGCACCTTTGAAACTACAATTAAAATAAATATTCTCCTTTGAACTTACTCGAAAAGTTAAGAGTAACCAAACTGGAATCATTACCAATCATTATTTTTAATGCAGATTTTTGGTTGGCACGATCCTGTTTTTCTAAATGAGCCTTACTCCCTCTTCTTCTGCTTTGATGGCACCAACGTTCCTAGGGGAACTTCGCCGTCTCAAAGTAGTATTACTTGCGTCATTTTTATTAGTCCTTAGTTGAGATTTATATGCCAAATAACACGCCTTGAATACAATCTGAGGGGCAAGCTCTAGAATACGCGTGACCACAGTGCAAGTCGGAGGAAATTTCTTTGACGAAAAATTCCCCCGACCAGAACGGGAATCGAACCCCAACTCAGTGTTGCCACACGTACAGTTTTATCTGGAAAGGTACAGATTTTTTCCTTATTTTTGGTACAGATTCAGTACGGTACAGAGTACAGATTTTCTTCAAAAAGTACAGATTGGTACAGATTTTTCCCATTTGTGAAATTTTTTACATTTGAACAAAGCAACATTAAGGTACATGACGACTTTTACGCCGCAGTATCGCTTGGTGCTGCTGATCTTAAACGCATCTACAATGCAATGATTGATCAGTTTCATAAGGACGAAATTCCTTACAAGGATCGTCTGAAAGGATTCGCATCGGACGGTCAATGTACAATGCAATGCGCCGTACGTTTTGCCCCAGATCAACAGATTGAATCGTTTGTTCCAGGCTGAAAAACCTGAATTCACGATGCTACATGAAGAGCTGAAAGATTTTTATTCGATCATTGTCCCTAATATCTGCGAGGAATCTTACGTTGCTTCAATGTTCAGTGCTAAAGGGTGTGTCACATCAAATTGCATCACGGAAAAAACGCTGTAGAAATTTAATTTTTAGGAATTATATCTTCAGCTTTCGCTTATAATCAGATAAGAGTGTATAGATCACGTTGGCCATGCTTCACTGTCAATTTTTCGTAAATTTGGAAAAATGTCGTCGAACGAAAAAGAGCGTCGTGAATTAATCCTGTGCACTCATTTCGAGAATCCGGAGTTGTCACATCGGGACATCGGTAAGATGCTGGGAATCGTCCAATCTACGGTCAACAGAGTACTAAAACGATACTTCGAGAACCTAACCATCGACCGGAAGGTGAAGAACGGCAAAAATGGATGCTCCGTCAGTGAAAAAGATCACAAGCGCGTAGTTAAGCAGTTTAGACGTGATCCAAGAAGTTCGGTCCGGGATGTCGCCAATAAGCTGAATTTGTCAAGTTCATTCGTCCAGCGGACCAAGCAGCGGGAGGGCCTGCGTACATACAACGTTCAGAAGGCTCCTAACCGCGACGCAAGGCAAAACATGGTGGGGAAGACGCGAGCCCGGAAGCTGTACACCGAAATGCTGACGAATGTAGTATGATTTCAAACCCCGTTCCAAAGTCCATCTTAAAACTCCCAATATACAAATTATCCTTCTCCTCATAAGCAGTTGATTGTTTCAAAATAAATGACTCATGCGTGGTCACTTCAATTTACGATTCCCACGAAACATTCCTCAAGCGCAACTGCATTATTTCGTTAATTGTTTTTCTCCCACATTCGTCCATGCCAACATGCGCGGGCGATATGAATGCACCCTTACATCATGTCGCGCGCAACTAAAGGCAATAAACCAGAAACCAAAACAAACCCAGTTCTATTCTGATTAAATACGCGACCGTACACAAAGTCGTCGTGACACTTTACGATTTCCCATGAAATCGATATGCGCGCTTATGAGCGCAGTAAGCAATTTTATTTCTTGACACCATTCACATCGAACACTGCATTCGATTGATTGGCTATTCCCCTTTGAAATCGACTTGGCTCCTCCCAATGAAACTCTCCAAAAACTGTTGGCTAAGTTAGCTTAAGACACATGTAACTAGCATTAAGACAGTTCTTGTATGACACTCGACGCGGATGCACGCGTGGAGTGACGAGAAATGAATAAAACCCTTTTTGAATAAAAGTATAAAGCAAATATAAGACATGGCGACCGTGAAATTAAACCTGCAATCTTCGGAAGTGATTTATGTGAAGAATATTGAAAATAAGTACAAGGCCGCGTGTGATGAACAATATTGGTGATGTGAACAATATTATTGGCATTACAATATAAACTATATAATTACATGGCGAGTGGTAAACTTGAGTGCAATTACCGCCACAGCTCAATGGAAAAGCCAAAATAAAAGTATGAGAAGAAAAGTTAAGGAAAGGGAGAAAAATCCCCGAAGTTTGTGTAATCAACTTTAGCGCAGACTGAAAAAAAAAATATATATGAAATATATATTTATTATGGACAACTGGACAAGCTTAAATAGTGAATATTAAGTGTCGTACCAACAGGCGAGTGATAATTCGAACAGCAAACATTGGAACAATAGCGAAATCTAAACAAATAGTGCTGGGAGAAATTCAAAAAGTGTTACAAACAATGTGATCAGGAAAAGTGCCAGAAAAGCGGTGTAATATAAATACTGACACTGAATAGGAGGGAAACAAAATAAAAAAAAAAAACTCCTTACGAAAATAATTTCAATGAAGATCAAACCAAAAGTGCTGGGAGAAAATCAACAGAGACAACTTATTTTCCCATGTGAATAAAATGAAAAGTTAACCTTAATAAGGAGAAACAGCAAGAGCAGCAGCGGAAAGTGTAACGCGAAGATAAATGAACAGAAGCAGGAACATCGGAAGGCGAGACCATTGTCAGCAATAAGGAACTGACAGGCGGGACCAACAGAGAGCAGAAGGAGCTAAATCTGGAATGAAACCGACGATATGAAGTAAGCAATTGAAACTGATGTATATCAAAATAAAACGTACAGCACTTATCGAACTGAACGCATAGGCTAGAATGATTATATGTTTCTTTATGAAGTGTTCGAATTACATACCCTCGGTTACAAAGTATTTATAAAAATTATTTCCAAATAATGAGTTTTGATAATAATATATTCGGTATAGAAACAATAAATTTCGATACATTTACCAATGACTATAATGTATAATGCATAATGAAAAACAATGCATGTAATTAATTGAATATGCTTCGAGAAAGTAGAAATGGGCCTGTTTGACAAGAAAACTATTCAAAATACAGGAGACCCACAAGTAAATATCCTAAACCACGTGGAACAACACACTTTATTCCACGAAACGCAAGAGTTATTATTATGGATTATACTTGCGATTTTATTAATATTTGCTTTCATTAAACTATACAAGAATTATAAGCAGTGTGTACGTAAAGAAGCACTGAAAGCTGCACAGTCGGCACAAACTATGGCATCAATTGCCTAAAGCTTTAGACTATATATGAATGGCCGCTAATAGAATAACTTAATATACAAAAATTACAGCAAAGAAATAATATCATAAGAAAATAATATAACGAAAATTATATATTATTTTTTTTTACCTCTACTTCAAAAATCTTATAAAAATGATTAAAGACGATTTTGAAGATTTTCTGAAATTATTAGCCGATGTAAGCAAAGGAAAGGGCGAAGGAGCTTTCGCACCTGATATAGTAGTATTTGGAGAAAATACTAAACTCGAATCGTATGAAGAATTACTAGACAGAATAGATGAATTACCCGGATGTGATCCGATTACGTGGCTAAAACTTCCCGGCCAGAAAGAGAGAAGACGACAAAGATTGGCCGAAGCAAAAAGGAATAGAAGGCAAATGAAAAATAATCAATAAAATAATATATATATTTTTTTCGCAAATTTGTTCTTACCATTAGTCCGAAAAGATAAAATTCTGAGAATTTATGAATAAAAATGAGTCTTCCTAAATGGAACAACTCAAAGAAATTGAATCATATCTGAAAAAGGGATATCAGAATTTGAACAAAAATAAAAACAGACCAAGAACTTTACATAATATTGAAGTCAAAAGGCAACAGTTACAAGAAAACTTAGCCAAATATCGAACAATACTAAAATCTTTCGAGTATAGACTTGGAGCTTCAGTCTGGAATGACGAAGTTGAAACTTATGGTGCACTGAAACAAATATATCAGAAGGCCATCAAAATTTTAGATGAATCAGAAGTAATACAAAGGGAATACGATAGTGAACCAGAGACACTTGGTAAATCAAGTGGTTTACTAAAACCCTATAAATTAAGCACTGACGATTCACTATTGAGAGTGAAAAGTGAAATTAATTTAAAACAAAGAAAAATTAAATTTAAAATATTGACAAAAATTTTAATTTGGTATATTAAAATACACAAAGTATCCAACATGGCTCTTAATATTAAAACAGCCGCTGAATTAGCAACGCTGATACCCACTTATGACGGAAACGCAAGTGGTGTTAAATCATTTATAGACGCGGTGAACTTGGCAAAGACCATAGTTCCAATCGAAAGCAAAGCAGCCGCAATTCAAATTATACTAACAAAATTAACTGGAAAAGCGAGAAATTTATTCTTAATATCTCCAACGGATTATGACGAAATAGTCGCAAAAATCCAAACAAATTGCGAAGAGAAATCAAATTCAGACATAGCCTTAGCTAATCTGATGAATTTGAGACTCAAATCGACAAATGAAATCGAGAAATTCACTAAACAACTCGATGAATTGACAGATAAGCTCAAAGATACCTATATAAGAGAACAAATTCCCGACACAGTCGCAAGGAAAATGTCTCAAAAGGTAGCGATCAAAACACTTATCAAAGAAACACCCAACAGAGAGACCAAAATGATGCTGAAAATTGGCAAATTCGACAATTTACAAGAGGCCATCAACGTAATGGTAGAAAATGAAAAGGACAATACTGATTCAAACGCAGTCGTACTGCAGTCGATTAAGGCTAGACAACCAAATCATTATAACACAAACCGAAATTTCAATTACAGAAACCCTATGGTTTATGAAAGAAATAATCAAAGAAATTATTTCCATGGAAGATATCAAGCAAGATATCCAAATAACCTCAATAGAAACCTCAACCGACAATATCCCATTAACCATCAGTATCCTACTAATAGAAATTCAATCCAAAATTCCCGACAACAACCAAATTTCAATCAAAATTTACAACAATACCCTTTTCAACGAAATTTCAATCAAAATCAAAACAGAAACGTTAACAGAAATTTCAATAGAAATAATGTACCAGCGAGAATGTACGTAGTAAATCAGCAAGACATTCCTCGACTGAATAATCATGCAAACAATAATGGATTTCACCCACAAAACGAATCAGATAATACTTGCCAAGCTATGGTACCGTTCAACAACAATATTGCAAATAATGGGAACAATCAAGCAAATACCGATTATTTTTTAGCCAACCAGTAACAATTGCTAACAGATGTCGACTAACTGAACAATTGTTACGGACAGGCATACCGATTTTGACATTAAATTTAAATGCATCAAATTTTATCCAAGTCAAAGTGCACATGACTGGAAATAAAATATGCAACTTGATCATTGACACCGGTGCAGATATTTCGTTGTTCAAAGCACGAAATATTCTCCCAAATCAACATGTAAATACTAACAATAAGATTAAATTAACCGGCATTACGGAAAATAGTGTAGAAACATTAGGTTTAACAAATACATCTTTATGCTTTAATAATACATTAACTTTAAATCACGATTTTCACCTAGTTACCGCAGACTTACCAATTACGGCTGATGGTATTCTAGGTCGAGATTTTTTAATAAATTATAAATGTTTAATAGATTATGAACATTGGCTACTTACATTTAATATAGCCAATATACAAATACAAAAAAAAAAAAAGCATACAAAAGAAAAACAAGTAGTTACTACAACACCAAATCACCCATTCGAAAGTATTTCAATAGATACAGTTGGACCATTACCAAAAAGTAACAACAACAATAGATATGTAGTTAGTATTCAATGCGATTTAACGAAATATGTCGTATTAATTCCAGTACCTACTAAAGAAGCAAACGTAATTGCTAAAGCATTAGTAGACAATTTTATTTTAACTTACGGAACATTTTTAACTTTACGTTCTGATCAAGGAACTGAGTATAATAACGAAGTCTTTGAACAGATCTGTGAAATGCTTAAAATTGAACAAAAATTTAGTACAGCCTATCACCCTCAGACGATTGGTTCTTTGGAGAGAAATCACAGATGTTTAAATGAATACCTGAGATCTTTCGTTAACGAACATCAATCGGATTGGGATGAATGGTTAAAATTCTATGCTTTCAATTATAACACAACCCCACATTCACACCATGAATTTACCCCTCATGAATTAATTTTTGGAACTAAAGCTAAATTACCACAAGAATTATTTGAAAAAGGAACTGAACCAATATATAATTTTGAACAATATAGTAAAGAACTAAAATTTAAATTACAACGATCTAATGAAATAGCAAGAACCAAATTAATTGAGCAGAAAATTCAAAGAGCAAAAAACTCAGAAAATGTCATTAATCCAATTCATTTAACAGTAAACGACAAAGTTTATCTAAAAATAGAAAACAGAAGAAAACTTGATCCATTCTATGACGGACCATATATAGTTCAAGAAATACTAGATACAAACTGCAGGATTCAGAACCCCAAAACAGAACATACACAGACAGTACACAAAAACAGATTGATAAAAATATAAAATCAAACAACATTCATTTTTAGAGAAGTTACTTCATTCGCAAAAACCAATTATATTACAATTATTTATAGAAATCTTTAGAAATATATCAAATTACCAATATTATACAAAACCACATACCATTGTTTACAATATACCAACAGCTTTGGAAAATAAAAGTTTAGAAACCTATAAAAAGTCTATAAAATATTTGTAACATTGAGAGAAGCCAAGGAATAATTAATCCATAATCTGAATACTAAGAATGATTCCATTGCATTACATCATTCTCTTAAAGAGGGATGGTGTAGTATGATTTCAAACCCCGTTCCAAAGTCCATCTTAAAACTCCCAATATACAAATTATCCTTCTCCTCATAAGCAGTTGATTGTTTCAAAATAAATGACTCATGCGTGGTCACTTCAATTTACGATTCCCACGAAACATTCCTCAAGCGCAACTGCATTATTTCGTTAATTGTTTTTCTCCCACATTCGTCCATGCCAACATGCGCGGGCGATATGAATGCACCCTTACATCATGTCGCGCGCAACTAAAGGCAATAAACCAGAAACCAAAACAAACCCAGTTCTATTCTGATTAAATACGCGACCGTACACAAAGTCGTCGTGACACTTTACGATTTCCCATGAAATCGATATGCGCGCTTATGAGCGCAGTAAGCAATTTTATTTCTTGACACCATTCACATCGAACACTGCATTCGATTGATTGGCTATTCCCCTTTGAAATCGACTTGGCTCCTCCCAATGAAACTCTCCAAAAACTGTTGGCTAAGTTAGCTTAAGACACATGTAACTAGCATTAAGACAGTTCTTGTATGACACTCGACGCGGATGCACGCGTGGAGTGACGAGAAATGAATAAAACCCTTTTTGAATAAAAGTATAAAGCAAATATAAGACACGAAGCCGCATTGCCTGGTAATGGACGACGAAACCTACGTCAAAGGCGACTTTCGTCAGCTGCCGGGCCTGTTGTTCTTCTCCGCAGAGGACAAATTCAGCGTTCCGGAGGAGATTCGCATACAAAAACTATCCAAGTTTGCCAAAAAGTCCATGGTGTGGCAAGCGATCTGCTTCGTGATGACCGGCACGGTAAACGGGCAGGTTTACCTTAAAGAGTGCCTTCAGAAGCGCTTACTACCACTATTGAAGCAGCACGAGGGCTCGACCATCTTCTGGCCGGATCTCGCTTCGTGCCACTATTCATAGGACGTGTTGGAGTGGTACGAAGCCAACGGGGTCACCTTCGTGCCAAAGGAAATGAACCCGCCCAACGCGCCGGAGCTTCGCCCAATAGAGAAATATTAGGCGATTATGAAGCAGGCCTTCCGGAAGAACCCAAAAGTTGTCAAATCGGAGGCGGACTTCAAGAGAAAATGGATTTCTATTCAAAAAAAAAACTACAACCTGACGTTGTACAGAACCTTATGGACGGGGTAAAGAGGAAGGTGCGAGCATACGGGCTTGGGCTCGAAGTATGAATAAAAAGAAAATGCCAAAAGTTGTTTAATAGTTTTTATTTTACTGCCTAAAATTTTCAAAAGGATCGGTCTGCTGGGCGAATTTCTACAGCGTTTTTTCCGTGATGCAATTTGATGTGACACACCCTTTATTATCATTTGAAAAGCGGCAATAGTGTTTAGGATGGAATAACAGCAAAAGAAATTATCAGAACAATGGACAGCGAAAGGCAGATCGTTTTTAAGGATATTTGTCGCAGTTTTTTTTCGTGGAGCTGATCAAACAAATGAGAAAAAGATTCGATTTTGATGATTTGACCAAAGATAAAATTACTTCGTAAGGGAATCACAATTTCAGAAAACGTGCATATGCAGGGTTGGTGGACAAAAATTGGATGCCTAAAAAGAATTGACGGTTCGCTCGCCTTTTCGGCGCTTCGATGCCTTGTTTGTAACGTTCTCACTATACCTCACTGCTCGGTAACTGTGGAGCGATTTTTTTCCGAATATAATCAGAACAAAAACAAGCTTTGAAATCGGCTCACGATACGTTGAACGCTATTTTGAGATTTGATTTGATCTCATTTTTTTTAAATTTTTGGTACAGATTTTTGGAAAAAAAAAGTACAGATGAGTAAGATTTTTGACCTCTCTGGTACAGATTTAAATGTGGCAACACTGCCTCAACCCCTTACAAATTAGGCGTGACGCTAACCACTCGGCCACACAGGGGCACTGTGACACAGTGTGCCTCACACTGTACTTGAATTCTATCTGCTTGATACCTATTTCTTTCCTTATTAAATTGGATTTGATTCCCCAGCACACTAAATGGCATAATTTCTGCCAAAGATGAAATGTTTTCTGCCAACGCTAGTTTGGGTACTGTTGTTATATTAGGCTGTCAAAAAAGTCCTGCGGTATTTCCGCGAGGTGTCGTTGTAAGCGCGTAGTTCTAGTTGTATTCATTGTATCGAGTCATACTATAGCTTGCTGGAAAGGTATTTTTGCGCGCTATAATATAGTCCTTGACAGTGTTTTGTTTGGTTAAGACGTTCGTGAGTTATAGTGTCGCAAATATGGAGCAAAATAAAGAGAAAATCCGACATATTTTACAGTACTACTATGACAAAGGTAAAAATGCATCTCAAGCTGCCAATAAAATTTGTGCAGTTTATGGACCCGATACAGTTTCCATTTCCACCGCACAACGATGGTTTCAACGTTTTCGTTCTGGTATAGAGGTCGTCGAAGATGCGTCACGCTCTGGAAGGCCTGTCGTCGAAAATTGCGACAAAATCGCTGAATTAGCCGAGAAAGACCGGCATAGTAGCAGCCGTAGCATCGGCCAAGAGCTGGGGATAAGTCATCAAACCGTTATTAACCATTTGAAGAAGCTTGGATTCACAAAGAAGCACGATGTGTGGGTGCCACACACGTTGACGCAAAAAAACATCTTTGACCGTATCGACGCATGTGAATCGCAACAAAATCGACCCGTTTCTGAAGCGGATGGTGACTGGCGATGAAAAGTGGGTCACTTACGACAACGTGAAGCGCAAACGGTCGTGGTCGAAGCCCGCTGAAGCGGCTCAGACGGTGGCCAAGCCCTCATCAACGGCCAGGAAGGTTCTGCTGTGTGTTTGGTGAGATTGTCAAGGAATAATCTATTATGAGCTGCTTCCCTATGGCCAAACGCTCAATTCGGACCTGTACTGCCAACAACTGGACTGCTTGATGGTAGCACTCATGAAGAAGAGGCCATCTTTGATAAACAGAGGCCGCATTGTCTTCCATCAGGACAACGCCAGGCCACACACTTCTTTGGTGACGCGCCAGAAGCTCCGGGAGCTCGGATGGGAGGTTCTTTTGCATCCGCCGTATAGTCCGGACCTTGCACCAAGTGACTACCACCTGTTTTTGTCCATGGTGAACGAGCTAGGTAGTCAGAAGTTAGCCACAAAAGAGGCCTGTGAAAATTGGCTATCCGAGTTTTTTGTCAATAAGGAAGCGAGCTTCTATAACAGGGGTATTATGAAGTTGGCATCTCGTTGGGAACAAGTCATCGAACAAAACGGCGCATATTTGACTTAAAACAGATGATTGTAACTAATTTTATGAACAAATGAAAATTCAAAAAAAAATACCGCAGGACTTTTTTGACAGCCTAATATATAATGTTACTAGCTGACCAGGCAAACGTTGTTCTGCCAAATAAATTATTTCTAGTGAATATTTTGGGTGTTGAATAAAACACACTAATGTATTGTAAGTGTGTTTGAATATTTTAACGATCTTTAAAATAAATCGAATGTGACCGATAAAAAAAACGAATTGATGATTTGAATGAAGGTTATATGATGTTTCTTGGTGTATTTCTTTAACGTAACTGACATGTTTGATCTCTTAAAAGTTAAACGTCAACTGAAAAAAGTAATATAAGTTTGTTGTAAAGTAGAAAAAATGAAATATAGAAAATCAATATGTATTGCTGTCTCCTTGTTAGAAAATACGTGCATGTGATTTTCAACATGGCTTAGTTTATAACAGCTTGGTCTTGTTAATAAATTGGAAAACAGCGATACGCCAGCTAACTTCAATGGAGTTGATTAATCGGCCTGTTTGGAATCGCGTTATTTTATCGTTGTCATTCAATAGAGGAGTATTCACATCGGTAATCTAAGTTTGAAACACAGCCATATTGCTTCCTTTATTCATGGATTTTTTTATTACTCTTCACCGATTTGTAGAACTCAAGTAATCGGATTTTACAATTCAATCGAAATCGACTTTTACACTCTTAAATTCGTTCGCCTTGTCGCGAAACAATGGTCAAAATAAGTCATCCGTATTTGTGGTTCAATTTACTCTCTATCTGATCGGCATAATTCCGGAAATTATTCTAAATTGCTGAAATTTGAATGAAAATTATTATTCGATTTCGTTTGGATGCTAAATTTGTTTTGAATGTGTTTGAATGCTAAATTTTGCGTGTTTATTCCACCCGAAAAACCATTACTATTTTTGCTTCATAGAAATGGAACATGGAAACCAATGTTGTTTACGTCGAATTACGTGGCAAGGTTGTCACATTTGCTCAACTCGATTGGACTTGAGCTTGAACAGAATGCAAAATTGCGCTTTTTCCATTCAACAGAATACAACCAACAATATGTGGGGACGAATACGATCGAACTTCATTTTGTGTTTGAACACACGCGCAATGTCATGACAATGCATTGCGCTTTGGCCTGGCTATAACTAAAGCTGTGTCGGCGTTGCTCATGATAGTGTCTCGCAAGTGAATGTATTATTCCTCGCACCGCTTTTGTTGATTGTGTAGTAAGAATTGCAGTCGTTCAATCTCTACCTTCGCGTATATGTCGACCATAAATTGTTTGCACAGCTTACGATATCTTGAATTGGCGTTTCTTGACCATGTCAATCAAAATGAGAAATGATGTTCATAATGAATTAAGTATCTGTGACGGGGTCTCGTTGGTCTAATGTTTATGCAAGAGATTTTTCGTTAAAGAAACTCTTCTGACTTGCACTGTAGTCACGCGTATTCTTGAGCTTGCCACTCCAGAATACATTCAAGGCGTATTGTTCGTCATAGAAATCTCAACTATTTACTAATAAAAATGACGCAAGTAGTACTACGTTGAGAAGGCAAACCTTGGGAACGTTAGTGCCATTGAAGAAGAACATAGCGAGGGTCGTGTGTCAACGATGAATTCCAGATTATTGCTTTCTCTTCGCATTAAATTTCTCGTGTCACCGTGCTATCATGATTCCAGCAGCGCTTGTGCTTTGAATCTACACACGTGCTCTCCAGCTGATGTTTTATCAGGGTTGATGGCAATAGCGTGATTGTTCATCAGTCATCAGTCATCAGTCATTGAACAACTTAAATAAATTCGTTTTGTTGAAAAAACGAACAACGGTTAAATTATTAGAGTATTTTTGACACAAAAATAATAAAATCGCAATTAAAAATAGGGAATTGGGGTCAAAATTTAAGGTTATATGTATGGTATGAAGTCAAATTTTTGAAAAAAAATATCCAGATCTTTTTTTCAGCATAGAGCCACCCTATTCGGTATTAAATGTAAATGTATCGGTATCCTACCGGTATCATATATAGTTTACAACCTATTCTCATACCTACCAAGTATTTTGAGTATAATTTCATCAAAATCGGTCGAGCCATTTCGGAGGAGTTCGGTAACAAACACCGTGACACGAGATTTATATATATATATATATAGATATAATCATACGAAATTCAATCTCAAACCATTCCTTTTTAAATAACCATCTCATTTCTTTTTAAACCCTTGCATGTTACAGGACAGTAATATAGCGACTAACAATGGTGAGTTCTTCAATGTCCTATCCATCATATTTATCATCTCGATTTACCACTTCACCAATCTCCGCTTCACACATGCACTATGTCGTGCAGACAAAATAATAACCCCTTAAATCAGTTACACTTCACCGAAACTAATCTAACAAAAAGTCTGCGGTAAGAATATAGGTCAATCGGGGGATGGTAGTCAAAAATTCCCACTTCTGGGTCACCAATGACGTCGTAACGCCACCCTACCAAATCACAACTTTTCCCTGCGTCCAAACCATGCGTCACTTTAATATGTTCCTCATTCTCTCCCTTATTTCATTTGTTTTGATGGGAAAATCAACACCATTACTCCGGCATTTGACCGGCATACACATATACTTGACACACTTTTTTAACAACGGCAAACCTCATTCCGTAGGCAAAAACAGATGCTAATTTGAGCCCCAATTTACCCGAGAAATGCATTACTGCACACATTCATGCTACTCCGTACGAAATTCATCCAGCACCTAATTTTTCTTGTGTACATGCCAGGATCGAGATCCTTCTACGGCAATTCACAATCGAGGTCATATCCGGAACAAACCGAACAACAGCAGCAGCAGCAACAGCAACAATCACGGAAAGCTCTGCCCAAAAACGGTGCGAATGGTGCTAAATCTCAGACCAACAGCAACGGAAGCAATCGTACGGCCAAACAGCCGACGATTTCAAGGTGACACCCTGCTCTCCCAACTTAACGCATTCCTCCCACGAATAACATTCATTTTGGCACTCCCACAGATTTCCCGAGATGGTGGAGCAGAGACAAAATGGGAGAAATGGACTGAACGCGAAGCATGGCAACCCTTACGAGACGACGAAACCAACCACCCGAAATGGACGCAGCAGGCTGTACACGCGGCTCAGTGACGGATTCATGAGTGACACAATTGGTAGGTGAATTTTCGTTTTTGATACACATTCGACGTAGGAAACGATCGCGAGAAACAAATTTTGCTCAATGCTTGGATTAATTCTAGCCAACGCTAACCGGGTGCTGCAGATGGACTCTCGACCCTCCACCGATCCTGCCATCGACAACGGAGGATTGCGGCAGTCGCGGAATGGAATGAGGTTCTACAATCCTAACATGATGGTGATGGGGTGAGTACGATCGATTATTTAATGGTTTTTCGTAGATGCACTGGTGGAAGGGTGGTAAAGACGGACACCCTGAGTAAAAGTTGATTTTTTTTTGTGAATTTCACAAAAAAAATATAACTATTTCACCACAAATTAATAGTCCAGGTCTCTTTCTAAAATAAAAGTAGATGGGTCTGAGCTTAACGGCACGGGCGGGAGATTGACGTAGAACTGTGACTGTATTACATTTGAATTGAGTTTTTTTTATTGTTCAGAAATATGTAATTTTTACTCTTTTGATACCTCAAATGAAGGTCCTGGGAAAACAGTTTCTTACAAGAAGTCTTCATTTATCTGTGCATTTTTAAAAACAAGTCTAAATAGGTTAGATTTACATGGATATAAACCTAAGTTTAATGAATCTATAACTATAGAAATATAGTGTGGATAAAAATAGCATTTTCTCCAACGTTGCACTTTCGCAACACTTTCTCCGGAATATTGGGTATATATTACATATATGTTACATACAGGTCGGACTCGATTATATAAAGTCGACAATTTTTTTTCAACAATTATTTTCAAATCCTATACATAATCGAATCTCAAAAAAACAATTTTTTCATTAATGTATGAATGTCAAACATTAATATAAAAATAGCTTTTTTGTGATTCGATTATGTATTGGATTCGAAAATTAACGTTGAAAGTAAAATTGCGATTATATATAATCGAGTCCGACCTGTATATGGGTAAAATAATATTAAAATCGCGTCTATTTAAGCTATCCATATCTGACATGTAGAGTATACTCTTGCAAACATTTAAATCAGCAGTAAAAGCAACCACTTTGATTGCACTTTCTACATTGCCAACCAACCAGCTTGATATCATGATATCCTGGAGCACAATTACCTAAATTGTGAATATACACGATGGAAACGTGAATTCATCACGAATTAATTGGACAACAACCTGAACATCAATATAATAAAATCTCTATTGACGTTTATCCTTTTGTGCCAGGCTCGGCGAATTTTTGGGGAGAATAGAGTAAAATCATCCAAGATTATCTCTAAGATTATTCTAAGATCCTTGGTTCTGCCAACCAATAAATGCCTATTATCGACAAATCGAAAATAATTCATAATTCGCATCGACTAACATCGTGAGCTAACGCCCGTATGTAGGCAACAAGATTGCTCGTTGCGTTGTGTGGGAAAACGAGTGGTTAGTAGAATCAAAAAACCTACCCATTTTAAACGTCAAATTGTTAACTTATTTTTACTTTATTCACTGTTCATGTCTTAAGCAAAAAATTGCTGGATAAATTTCCTGTCTTATGGACAACATAACATATATCGCAATAACGATTTTGCGTAATATGCGTTTCAAAACTCTTAATGAATCGTTACATGTTACACTCATTTTCAATTTTGTAGAGTGACCTTCCTATATAGAAATCAAAGACGTAGTTCTACGTCAAAATTTGTCGTCGAGGCAGAAATTTTCGAAAATGAATGAGTCCGGTCGCTAGAGGCGAATGAACTGAAAAGTTTAAAACCTCTTAAAGCCAAAAAGAAGAAGAAGAATGTGTCCGTTATCTTTGAAAAAATGAGATTAGGTCGGGAAAGACACTTGGCGGGAAAGATGGATACTTGGGGTGGGAAAAATGGATACTAATTGAAAATTCAAGTTTATGTACTCGATGAGTTTTGGAGGTCTTCAAATATGTCTTAAAGATAATCTGACAAAAAAGCTAAACTAAAATCACTTAGAAGGGCTTGTAATTTTTCTCATTTTTGTGGTTGCACTTGCAAACATAGTTAGTGGGCATATGTTAGTAAAAGAATTTCCAAATTGTTTTCTGAACAAAATGTTTGTTCTTTGACGGTGGAGTGTCTGTCTTACCAGACTTGATTAGTATTTTATTTTCGTCAATATTTTTGGAGTAAAAATAAGAAAACTTCACAATTATTAAATTCAGATGAACTGGAAGAGAAGTGATGGTAAAACATTCACGTAACGAAAAATACCCTAAAAAATTACTCGATAACAATACAAATACAAATGTCATACAAATGAAACACAAATTTCGTTTCATTTCAAGCAAATGAAACGAAATTTGGCATGTGGAGGTTTTAGGGTGCAATGAATGATTCTATGGTATTAATATACTCCAACCCTCCCCCCTCTCTAAGGAGGGCTGCACTACAAATGAAGCATAAATGTCTGCATAACTCGAGAACTTATCAAGCAAACTTATCTTAAAACAAACAAACTTAAAAGAATTTATCAAGCAAAAAAAACAATCTCCGTTTTTCGTCAAGAGCTGTGCCGACGCGCTTGCCGTTCCCATCACCATCATTTTCAATCGTTCCATAATGGAGGGTATTCTCCCAAGTTTTTGGAAAACGGCTACTGTCTCTTCTATACATAACACTGGCAGTATACATGACGGCGAAAATTACCGCGGTATCTCTATTCTGAGTTGCTTGCCTAAAGCCTTCGAGAGTCTTATCCACGATTCGTTCTATTCTCACGTGCATCGGAAAATTTCTGAGCACCAGTATGGATTCGTGAGAAAACGTTCGACCACAACAAACTTGATGGTTTATGTCTCTTCGTTGGTCGCCGATCTGGAAAAGCGGCAGCAAATCGACGCCATATATGTCGATTTCACAAAAGCATTTGATCGAGCAAACAGCAGCAACAACAGCTACAGCATACTCGGTGCTTGGATTCTTAAAACGGAACACATAGCATTTTATAAATATCTATTGCTTGAAAACACTCTTTTTTGTGCTGGTACGCAGCATACTAGAATATGGCGTTCTTGTGTGGGTGCCATACCATGCCTTTCAGGTCAACCGAATTGGTAGATCTTCTAATCAATGAACA
Source organism: Toxorhynchites rutilus septentrionalis (assembly GCF_029784135.1). Classification (NCBI taxonomy): domain Eukaryota; kingdom Metazoa; phylum Arthropoda; class Insecta; order Diptera; family Culicidae; genus Toxorhynchites; species Toxorhynchites rutilus. The sequence goes on from NC_073746.1 coordinate 14,354,580, forward strand.
ATTCTGCGATTGGATCCATGAACGTGCGCTTAGTAAGAAAACGTGGATGTGATAACGAAAAATAAATTTTGCGCGGGGCGAAGTTCGCTGGGTCAGCTAGTTTAAAACAAAAATGTAATTTATCAATTATACAAGGGTATCCGTCTTTTCCGACTTTCCCCTAATTGTGAAGACGGTTCACAATTATTAAATTCAGATACACAACCGAAGGATGTTTGTTATCATGCTATATCACAGGAGCGTGGGAGATTATTTGTGTGACTTCCAGTAATTGTATTTCATACTCTGAAATTAGTATCAGGAATTGTTTGTCTGAAATTGGATTGAGTATTTTTGAAAGTTTTTAATAGTACTTTTTTTTTATTCCATTTGTTCATTTTAGGTTCATTAGCATTTTAGCTAAAACAGAACCGAATTTTAATCGTGTACATGTCATATATCATGTGTCATATCTATAAATAGAACATTAGACATTTGCCTTTTTTCGGCGTAAGAGTATTCCTTCTGTTCTTCCATTGTTTAGCTACACCACCGGACAACGGAGACATTTAATATGATCATTGTTGTGTTATTAATAGAATCGCAGCCCGATGTTTCTTACAGAGCAATTGTATGGATGGATCGATCTTTATTCGACCGTGAATCGACCTCCATCGCTGATGTTTGTTGCGTGGGCGTAGTTATTCTGTAACAACACAAAGATGGTCAATGAGGGCCCTGATTTTTGAACTCACGATCGATCGCTTACTAAGCGAACGTGTAACCAATGTGGCGACGAAGACCCCCATTTAATAGTATTAAAAGTAATCATTTCCGTTGAAACATTCGATTTTCTTTAAAAATATTACCAATATTCTGTTCATTGGAATAAATTGGAATAAATTTCTTAGCTTTTTCTATAATACTGTCTCAATTTTTACAATTTCATGTAGAAATTTTAAAAAATGAAAAAAAAAACAATAAAATTGCAATGCACGCAATCCAATTGTCGTAAATCACCCCTCAACTATCTGGAAAATATGCTTCAATCGATGTCCAGCACTCATTCAAAGCATTTTTTTTGTCACAATGAAAGTGAACCAAACGTTTGCTTCTGTTACGCCAAGTAGATTAAGATATCCAGTTGAATTCTACACCCGGTTTCGGATTTGATTTGTTCAAAGTAAAGGGTTTTTAAAAAAGAGCGCTATCAATTCATGTGAAAGCACATTTGATGCTAATATGTATGGAACTCGATTTCTTTTGCTTGGCCACCACGGGTACGCTTGCAGAAGTCCAGCTGCTAAACCCAATTTTCGACGGTTTTCAAGCACAAAATCGGCCGATACTGCTGCAAATTCTCGTTCGATATTCGTGCGAAGTTCATCAATCGTCACTGGATTGTTGGCATAGATCACAGGAAATAGTCTAACGGCGTCAAATCGCATAGATTCAGTGAATTCATTGCCATCCGTGAAGGTTTGTTAGTTGAATCTCCAGATCATTGGACTGTTATTCTTTACAAACTTTATATCATCAATTCCATATTTAAATTTACTTAAAAAAACCTACCTCTACCTTTACCTCTTAAAAAAAGGCACACAAGCTGTGCAATCGAAACCTAATGTAATAATAATTGTTCGTTGTTGAGTTTAATTGTAATCGATCATTCATACTGCGAGTGTGGTTACAGCACAGATTCTGATCACGACTTTGACACAATGCGTTTTGCATATTAGCCTGATTTAGAATTCAAATTATTCAAATTAAATATGATGGCTTTCAACTATTACAAAAAAAACAACCATACCATAAAAACCACATCAAAACGCTCCACTTAAATGTTAACCAAAAACAATTTACTGAACTGTAATCGAATTACAAATGAGTTTCAGTTAGAAATGCAGACCATTCACAATCATTCTGGCAGCTCTCCGAAAATCACTAGAGTCAGATTTCCCCGAATAACTCCTCAATCGAGCAGCACAATCGGACGAGAGTTTTTAATCGATTTACACTCTCGGTCATTGCACCTTCCCAACTATCATCACATGGTCGATATGCAATTACCGCCAATTACCCCTCTTCAACAGAACATATTTGTGCAACCATTATAACTGTAGAAGTAGTCATGTTGTTGTTTGCTTGGAAAATAAACATGAATTACATCCGTAGAACCTAATGGCTATACGAGCAGTGCAACGTGACTTTATTTTGTGGGATATATTGAAGTTCACACTTTTAAAATATAGTTGGCAATCATTGCAACTAACTTTAATGAAAATTCTAGTACAGTGGTAGACATTCGTTTAGCACCTATTTTTCCTTAATATTTTTAAAAATAAGTCAATGTTTTGTACAGTTTTGCTCATAAAAGACGATTATTGTTTATTTTCATCGAATTCATTCTAAAAAAAGTATAAATTCACTTTTTGTTTTCTAAGTAATTCAAATATGTGGAATCAGGGTGGACATTCGCTTAGCCGCATCCAAAAATTTCAATAAAAGAAAATTTGTGCGGCAAATTTCGAGTCCAATCGGTTGCTAATATTTAGTATGTCCACCTCCTTTTCGGATCACTTTGAAAACTCGATTTGCGTCGAGTCAGACAGTCAGTGTTTCCATATTGATTATAACCCAACATTCCTGAATTACTGCCTTGAGACTGGAAACGTTGTCAAATTGTCATCCGTTTGCATAGACCATCTCGGCCAAGATTCTCCATAGGTTCTCTATGGGATTGCAATCGACTGCCAGCAGGTCATTCAAGAAGCGGAATGTCCTTCTCGGCAAACCATGCCTTCGATTGCTTGGAAACGTGGATCTATGCATAATCCTGCTGATAAAACGACATCCTCGGTAGCGTTATTCTCAATATGGCCAATCAAAACGTTCTCCAGTAATTGAAGATACTTTTCGGGGTTCATTCGAGTGAAAATGAAACAAATGAGAAGCTTACTGTGATAGGAAACGGCTCCCCACACTGTCAAACTTCAAAGTTTCGCTTCGATCTCACGACATGCCGTTGGCTTAAATTGTACCAATAGCAACTGTAACAGTCTGGACCAAATTGAACTTTTTTCGCCGGAAAATACAACATTTCTCCGTTCTAGTTTCCATTCCATGTATTGCCGGGCGAAAATGAGATGGTTCTGCTTATGGGTGACGGTCAGTTTCGGCTTCCCTTGAGGTTTCTTCCACATGAGGTTTGGTGACTCATTCAAGATGCGCGCAATATGCCTCTTCGTTACTGGAACAACCGATTCTGCCTTAATGTATGAACAGGACATCATTTCCTGGTTGTTTCGTGCCTTATTCGACCTTTAAAACGCAAAGTAACTTTGGTGTTCCCATTTGTTGGTCGTTATATCCCATATTTCTGGCACTATTTAAAAAAAATCCATACCAAATATACCATTTTTTTTACGATCGAGCGTTTAGAAAACTTTTGTTCACTGAATATCTTTATTATTTTCCGCCCCTCTTCCGTCGATAGAATACCTTTCGCCATTCCTTTTAATTCTACGTAAATCACTAATCTGACCAACTTCTTACGTTGCACATCTAATATTTATCTTGTAAATTGAACATTCCCAAGTATTTTTTCAAAAAACACAGATAAAGGCTTGGTGATTATGCGAAAACTCGATTTTTATGCCCTGCGGCTAAACGTATGTCTCGGGAAAAAACGACGTTTGAATGTTTATATCTACCGATGCCGCCTTGTGTGTGTGTGTGTGTGTGTGTGATTGTGACGTACGTCCTTTGAATAAAAGCGACTTAAATATACTATCACTACAGCAAATAAGTATCCCGATAAAAAGAACATTCCTAGTTGTTTTGTAAGTGTTTCATGTTTTTTTTCAAGTGCGGCTAAACGAATGTCTACCACTGTAGTTTTCCGTTCCCCCAACAGCTTCAACTTTTGGGAAAACCCTAACTCTATAATATTTTTCCATTACTTTTTCTGAGAGCGATTTCGAAACATGTGCATGTGAGTTTTGAATGAAAAAAGACCAAACTAGTTTGTAATCCCGATAATATTATTTGTTTACAAACTCTATTTATCTGTCCATAAATATTGCTTGAAATTGATTTTGCTGTCGGGAAGAACAATCAAATAGTTTGGTTGTGCCACATACTGGCAAACTCATATGATGTATTATAAAGGGTGTGTCACATCAAATTGCATCACGGAAAAAACGCTGTAGAAATTTAATTTTTAGGAATTATATCTTCAGCTTTCGCTTATAATCAGATAAGAGTGTATAGATCACGTTGGCCATGCTTCACTGTCAATTTTTCGTAAATTCGGAAAAATGTCGTCGAACGAAAAAGAGCGTCGTGAATTAATCTTGCGCACTCATTTCGAGAATCCGGAGTTGTCACATCGGGACATCGGTAAGATGCTGGGAATCGTCCAATCCACAGTCAGCAGAGTACTAAAACGATACTTCGAGAACCTAACCATCGACCGAAGGTGAAGAACGGCAAAAATGGATGCTCCGTCAGTGAAAAAGATCACAAGCGCGTAGTTAAGCAGTTCAGACGTGATCCGATAAGTTCGGTCCGGGATGTCGCCAATAAGCTGAATTTGTCAAGTTCATTCGTCCAGCGGACCAAGCAGCGGGAGGGCCTGCGTACATACAACGTTCAGAAGGCTCCTAACCGCGACGAAAGGCAAAACATGGTGGGGAAGACGCGAGCCCGGAAGCTGTACACCGAAATGCTGACGAAGCCGCATTGCCTGGTAATGGACGACGAAACCTACGTCAAAGCGGACTTTCGTCAGCTGCCGGGCCTGTTGTTCTTCTCCGCAGAGGACAAATTCAGCGTTCCGGAGGAGATTCGCAAGCAGAAACTATCCAAGTTTGCCAAAAAGTACATGGTGTGGCAAGCGATCTGCTCTTGCGGAAAGCGGAGCGCCCCCTTCGTGATGACCGGCACGGTAAACGGGCAGGTTTACCTTAAGGAGTGCCTACAGAAGCGCTTACTACCACTATTGAAGCAGCACGAGGGCCCGACCATCTTCTGGCCGGATCTCGCTTCGTGCCACTATTCAAAGGACGTGTTGGAGTGGTACGAAGCCAACGGGATCACCTTCGTGCCAAAGGAAATGAACCCGCCCAACGCGTCGGAGCTTCGCCCAATAGAGAAATATTGGGCGATTATGAAGCAGGCCCTCCGGAAGAACCCGAAAGTTGTCAAATCGGAGGCGGACTTCAAGAGAAAATGGATTTCTGTTCAACTACAACCTGACGTTGTACAGAACCTTATGGACGGGGTAAAGAGGAAGGCGCGAAGTATGAATAAAAAGAAAATGCCAAAAGTTGTTTAATAGTTTTTATTTTACTGTCTAAAATTTTCAAAAGGATCGGTCTACTGGGCGAATTTCTACAGCGTTTTTTCCGTGATGCAATTTGATGTGACACACCCTTTATTTTGTACATTAGAGGGAAGAGGTGATTCCCACGGTTGAGCAGCTTTTAGAAATTTAACCAAAAAAAGATTAGTGAATAATTTGGAAATACACCCTTTTTTATACTTGGTAATATGTTTTGCTTCGGCTGATTTCCGAATAATTTGAAGAGAAATAGAATATTTTGAATTGAGCTTGAATTCTTTCACACTACAACCAGCAAATGCCAACTACGGGATGAAGCGTAATCAATCGTCTTGCATCAGCATATCTTATTTTTTTTATCACACTCATTATTGCTCATTCACAAAACCGTAAAGTGTATTTCGTGTCCATTAACCATTTAGTGCTCTCGAGACATCATTCGTAAAAGGGAGAACTACAGCTAATATAACTTTCAGCATGTGACCTGACTCGATGCTCAATTTAATGTGATTCAATAAAACCGAAACACAGTCCACCAAAGCGAACCACGAGACGTCTCAGTTACCAATGGCCATTGATATAGCGGTGTGCCCTTGTGATAAACACCCACGAAACATGCGGACTTTCTCAGTTCCTCTTACACGTACCTCTCACAGCCACCAATGCCACCTTAACCGTGATCGTAGCGTTCTGCCCAAATTCCCGCCCGAGGACATCCTTGAGAACACGCGCTGCGGGAGTTGTTTTAATTCACCCCCGGTTGAATCAGCATATTCGCCTAAGCGTTGAAATGAGCGGAACCAAATGGGAATGGGAAACGTTGGCGGAAAAATGATAACTAACGATATTCATCATTAATCAATGCTACCATTTCAAGGACAAGGAATAGGAATGGGTGCAGGGAGGTGGAATGTCTAAGTGATATGATATGAATAATTTCTGTTCGAACTCAAGTGGAGTTCGAAGACCTTGAACAGGCTGATGACTAAACCGTCTTAAGGTAGCTGTGCGTATCATATTGAATGTGTTATCACTGTCGTTCTTTTTCATAATTACCGGTCATCGAGAAAATTTTGTAAATGTGTGAAAAGTGTACGAACTACTATCTTCATTATTAACTAGTAATGCTGATCGACCTTTGCGATATAAACCGCTCATAAGGAACAAAAAAAGATCAAAAGTGATTTTCACTATTTGGAGGAATTGCATCTAAGATATTGAATCACACATGACTTAACTGATAGCGCCATCATTATGGGTTGAGGAAAAATACATAGAATAATTCACACAAACACAATATCTTGGAAAAAACGCCAGTTAAATGTTTTGCAGAAAATCCTATATTTACCAATAGGAATATTAAATACGTATTTATGTGTCACCAGAAGTTGAGCAAAGTTTCTATTGTCGAAAGTACTGGATCTGGAGTTTATTAAAGAATATGTAACTACGAGAACCAAAGTTCCATCGAGGATACTTCTGATAAGCCGAACAATGTAGTTATACTACCGCAAAATTTTGGCTCGTTTGACGCAACATGAAAAAAAAAACCCAAAAAAAGGAAAGGTCGTAAATTTGTCGACTTAGATCTGACGTAGGTTTTAATCGTACATATTTTTTTTTATTACTTTTTTTGCATTTATTTTTCGTTTTTTGAAAATAAAAGAGGAATTTGATTTTTTATTCATCCCCTTAAAGTCAAAAAACACCTTTCTCACATGAAAAAAAAATTTATCCAGATTCTCTCAGGAGATGATAGACGATCATATTTGGTGAAAAAAAATCCTCCTACGCATATGTTCGAATTTCAACAATGACAGAGTTATAGAACGTTTTCCCTGTTTCGGGCTCTATTGCCTCAAACTGGCTCCACGCTACAGAAGATGATTCTGATGCTTTCGTTTGAAAGATGAGAAAATGTAGTACAGGATATAGTAGTGAAACAACTAAATTAGTGGATTTTAATAACATTTTGGAAGCGAAAAACTTAAAAGTTCATAATTTTCAATGTGTTGTTATTAATTTTATCCTAAAAATTTATATTAAACAAGATTGTTTCTATCAATTCAATTGAAGTTCTTTCACCGCTCTACAATTTGTTCTTTGACGCCCAACTTCTATCTTTCTTAATTTGGCTGATTGATATAAACAATTCCTGGTGAAAATTCAAGCAAAATCTTCAAAATTCAATCTGTTTTTACCCCACTGCACATGTAATAGCCACTTAAACTTCACCTTAACGTTGAAAGGTTACATTTCTTCTTGAAATAAGCCTTATTTGAACGTCATGAACGTCACTCTCTAGTGATTCTTCCTTGTTAATTTTATAGAATCCTTAGGGTAACACGGGGTGAGTTGGACATACGGGGTGATTTGGACCACCCCATTATCTCAAAAAGTACGGCTCAACTTGGATTTTTTATAATTTCATTTTATTTTATTGTTGAACCGTATGTAACTAACGTAAAAAAACTTTGGTAAAATTCAACAAGTGGAAGGAAACTGTAGCATGAACACAGCAAGCACTTTGATTGTCAAAAAATGTGAGTTTCCGATCGTGGTTTTAAGGTTTTTCCCGCTGATGAAACAAACTTTTCGTGTATTGTGCAGTGAAGTTCTGTTCGTCTACAGAAGAGGAACTCTTTGATGCAGCGAAACTGTAAGTTTGATAACAATAAATGAAATTAATTGCATTTTAAATTTTACATGTTGTGTGAATTAACATGGACATGAATTGGTCCTACAGATTTGAGGTTTTTCTTTGGTCTAATTAATTCCAGATGCCGCTGAATAACAAAAAGAGGATGGGCAGACAACGTTGGAAGAAGGAGGAGCTTGAAAGAGCAACGCAGGCTATCAAGAACGGATTTTCTTTGACTAAGCATCGAAAGGGTTTGAAAATGCTTGAACAACAGTGAAAAGATCCATACAGAATTCGAGATGGTCCCAATCCAATTTTTCTGGTCTGGAATCTGGACAAGACACCTGGTATCGATCCCAGAACACTGTTGTTGATTGTAATATCATCCCAAAATACTTTACATAAACATATGTATGTTTTTTTTCGATAAAACACACTGGACCAAATCACCCCGCATCAAATTTTAATGTCCAAAAATCATCTCTTTTATTTTATGACATACTAGCTAACCCGGCAAACTTCGTCCCGCCCATTTACTTGATTAATTTCCGAGTAATGCAAAAAAATTGTGTTTCATTTGTATGGCAGCCCCCTCTAAGAGAGGGGGAAGGAGTATCTTATCACCATAGAAACATTTATTGCATCCTAAAACCTCCACATGCCAAATTTGGTTTCATTTGCTTGATTAATTCTCGAGTAATGCAGAAATTTGTGTTTCATTTGTATGGCAGCCCCCCCTTTGAGTGGGGGAAGGACTGTCTAACCATCATAGAAACATTTATTGCACCCTAAAACTTTCACATGCCAACTTTGGTTTCGTTTGCTTGGTTAATTTCCGAGTAATGCAGAAAATTGTGTTTCATTTGTATGGCAGCCCCCCCTTAGAGAGGGGGGAGGGATCTCAAAATATCACGAAAACCTTCCCCGGCCCCAAAAACCCCTACATACCAATTTTCATGTCGATCGGTTCAGTAGTTTCCGAGTCTATAAGAATCAGACAGACAGACAGATATCACTCCATTTATATATATATAGATTTGGTAGTTTAAACCTTGATATAATGATTAAGCCTTCGCTTAGTAAGCGATCGATCGTGAGTTCAAAACTCAGGGCCCTCATTGACCATCTTTGTGTTGTTACAGAATAACTACGTCCACGAAAAAATCATCAGCGATGGAGATCGATCCACGGTCGAAATAAGATCGATTCATCCATACAACTGCTCTGCTCTGCAAGAAACATCGGGCTACTGTTCTATAAATAACTCAACAATGATCAACAACTGTCTCCGTTATCCAGTCTAACTGGATAATGGAAGAACAGATAGAAAACTCTTACGCCTAAATGGCTACTGGGTAAATGTGTACTATATGCAATGGTATATTTAGAAGGGAATACTCTAACGCCGAAAATGGCAACTGTGTAATGTGCTAATTATAGATATGATAAACATGTGACATGTACACGATTAAAATTCGGCTCTGTTACAGCTAAAATGCTAATGAGCCTAAAATAAACAGAAGGGATAAAAAAAAATAATGATTAAACAATATTGATTGAGAGAAAACAAGTGTAACTTAGTATACAATGTGACATTTTTTATTTAGACCGTATTGGTTTGGAAACTTTAGGCGATTCGCATAGGTGGTCCAAATTCCCCGCTTTTCCCCTACATCATTCGCCTCTACTCATTGATTGGCGGTTTTATTAACACTTTACGGACCGCTCACGAGATTTCTCGTTTTCGCGTTCCTTCTTTACGGACTAAACTAGCGGATAAAAGCGGACTGAAACTAGCGGATAAAAGTTTTTTGTTGCGTGCAAGTTTCTGTTAAGACGTTGAACAGAAACTTGCACGCTGGATTTAATGAATAATGAATTATTTCAGTTGAAATAAATTGACTGTTTATCAAGTAGCAACCTTCAAAATCATGCTCACTAGATAGAGAATTGAATCATTCATCTTTCGACATAATTCATTTTATTCTTGATCGTGACAGAGGAAAGTTATAGACTGAAACGTGAGCATGGGTCAATATAGGAAAATATTCAGAATTTTGAAAACCAAAAAAAGTTGTTCGAAAACTCGCTCGATTCCGGGGAATGAGACGGCGGACTCGCTAGCTAAGGTGGGTGCTTCAGAAGGCACACTTTTTGAAAGGCAAATTGCTTATAACGATTTTTTTCACATTCCTCGTCAGCACACACTCGTAAGTTGGCAGCGCATGTGGAGTGAAGATGAGTTCGGTCGTTGGTTACACACGATTATCCCTAAGGTCTCGACGAGTGCATGGTTCAAGAGATTGAAAGTAGGTCGTGATTTCATTCGCGTGATAACTCGGCTTATGTCCAATCACTACAACCTAAACGCGCATCTCTATCGCATTGGGCTCGCAGCAAACAATCTTTGTGATTGTGGCGATGGCTACCACGACATCGAGCATGTTGTCTGGTCGTGCATCCGGTTCCATGCTGCTCGCTCTCAGCTCTCTAGAGTACTGAGAGCACAAGGCAGACAATCGGATATCCCCGTCCGGGATGTCTTAGGTAGCCGTGATCCTGATCTTCTGCTTCATCTATACCTGTTCGTCAGAAACGCCGATGTCAACGTTTAATGATGTTTCCTTCGTTGTGTCCCCGTTTCATATCCCTCCTATCCGATCGATAAACTTTTACTTAGTCGCGGCAATACATACTCACACTCTTTACAGATACACGGGCCAAAGGTTGTGCAGTCCACTGAACATTCAACAAGAGCCAAAGGTTGTACCGCTCATGACAACTCTACACAAACTGATGATTGCGCCGGCTAGTGACCATTCTATCCTGGATTCCTCGAGTCGAGAAAGAAGCACCACGCTAGATATGGGTTACAGACTAGGGGGGCGTTGCTGATTAATGGTCAGCTGCATCCCAATAGGAAGTATCCCGTGTCGGGCACACGTACAGAGATTATGCCCACATCATCGGTGAAGTCAATAAACTGACTGGACTTGTTAAGAATCGTGCCCCGCATGTTGAAGCTCGCTCTCGACATAACACCTTCCAGGCAGTAGAGCAGTAGAGCGATTACCTCGTCGAAGTCTCCTGTGAGTCTCAAACGATGACCTAAGATCCGCACACTGATCATCGTTACCTGAATCAGTTTTATCAGCTTCCGGAGAAAACCATGCTCTTCCATGATTCTCCATAGCTGTCGACGGTCGACGGTACGCAGCTTTGAAGTCGACGAAGATACAATGCATAAGGACTTGTGACTCGCGGCACTGCCACGTTGTAAATATCTAGTCGGCAACACTTCAGTAGAGCTGTCACATGTCAAAATGTAAATGAAAACAGAAATTCCTCTTTCGATAGCCATCCGGCCGTAGTTCTTTGCGCATCGTATCTAAGAAATTTTTCGTGAAATTTAGTTTTTTCAATCTGATATCTTGGACAATTCATCAGTTTGGACGACTGTTCACATATTCTAGGACAGGTGAACAAATGTTTAGTTCAATCTTAGCGATTAACTCACATAAAATTTACTTTGATGTTTGGGGGCAAAGTGGTCAGTGGTGGATGATGACTTACAATGTTCTGTTTACTAAAGCTGATATACCTTTATCACATTTTGCTCAGACAGAGGAGTCCCTTTTGTGGCTTTCATCCAACTAAATCAAGCCTCATTATGCGAAACGGTATGTGTTTCTTACTAGGTTTTTTATGCATGAGAAAATTTAAATTACAACTCTAGGTGAATAGGCCAAGCTTATTTTATACATGTACATTAGAGTGCCAATGGATGTATGGGAAAAAAGTGACCCTCGAATTTTCAAAGCGAACTTGATTAAAAATGTTGATTCCCACGAAAACCATATGCAAAATATCAGCTCAGTCGCACTTCATTTACTAGTGTCGCACAGCGGTCAAAGTTAGAGTTTTTTGAAAACCGAAAAATCTCCCTCCTTTACTCCCCCCTGGGTGATTTTTCGATTTTCAGAAAACTTGAATTTTGAGATTACATTAGTAAATGAAGTCCGTATGAGCCAATATTTTGCAGAAGGTATTTTATCGTGCAAATCAACATTTCGCAGGGAGTCCCGTATGAAAAATAGATATGACGGTTTTTCATTAACGCCCTAAACCATACTTTTTGCCACGTATCCCGAAAAAAACCCAGTCCCAGAGTGTCGATTTTTGACAGAAAAAAAATATTCGAGATGACAATAGATCTCGACGTTTCATGCATTTGGCATCATTTTTTTTTCGAAAACCCCGATTTCCTTCACTCCCCCCTTGAGTGATTTTTCGGTTTTAAAAAAAACTTAAACTTTGACCGCTGTGCGACACTAGTAAATGAATCCGATTGAGCTGATATTTTGCATAGGGTAGTTTTTCGTGGGAATCAACATTTTTAATCAAGTTCGTTTTGAAAATTTAAGATGGCCATTTTCATTGGCGCTCTAATGTACATACTATTTTAATAATGATGTAAACAAATTTGGACGAAAAAACGCATAAAATTATCTCATTTAGCGTGATATATGTGACTGACCACTTTGCCCCTACCAGGTGATCACTTTACCTCCCGGTCAAAAAAATGTTCGATTTTTATTTTTTTTTTCTAATGACAAAAATTGTACTATTCTAATTTTTTGTAGATACCTTAAACAACAATGAGTAGAACAACAATATTCTTCCAAAAAGGGGATTAAAACGATATGTGAGCTCAGGAAATGGACATGATCCTTGTGGTGACCACTATGCCCCCACTTCTCCTATCCAGCAGCATCTTCGAATATTTTTTTTTATCCCTTTTGTTTATTTTAGGCTCATTAGCATTTTAGCTGCAACCGAGCCGAATTTTAATCGTGTACATGTCACATATTTATCATATCTATAATTAGCACATTACACAGTTGCCATTTTTCGGCGTTAGAGTATTCCCTTCTATACAATTGCAATGGTACAAATTTACACAGTAGCCATTTAGGCGTAAGAGTTTTCTATCTGTTCTCCCATTATCCAGTTAAGACTGGACAGCGGAGACAGTCGTTGATCCATTGTTGAGTTATTTATAGAACAGCAGCCCGATGTTTCTTGCAGAGCAGAGCAGTTGTATGGATGAATCGATCTTATTTCGACCGTGGATCGATCTCCATCGCTGATGATTGTTGCGTGGACGTAGTTATTCTGTAACAACACAAAGATGGTCAATGGGGGCCCTGAGTTTTGAACTCACGATCGATCGCAACCAATGTGGCTACGGAGACCCCCATCTTCGAATATTTGAACTCACGATCGATCGCAACCAATGTGGCTACGGAGATCCCCATCTTCGAATATTTGACGAGCATGATTTTAATTATTTTAAATTGGTTATATCTCGAGAACGGTTAGTCCTAGAATAAAATGTTATATATACAGCCATTCCATGCCAAACCGATATAATGGTTCTCAGATTTTCGTCAAAAGTTTTGTTCTTTATCGCAAATTATGAGACCCGTATTGACGTAGGATTACGTCTTTCGGGAACATATTGGGGTACAAATTGAAAAACGAATATCGATCGCATCGTGAAAAATGTCCAATTTCAAACGCTTATTGCTCAGTCATTTCATGACGGATTGATGAGATTTTTACATCAAAACATTGCGGCACTCTATAACAATTGTTCACCTTGAATAAAATAATATATATATCATGTAATGAACTATCGAACAATTGAAAAATCTCAACCCCTATCCAAACGATACTGATTGGTCGAAATTGACGTCGTTTCTTTTTCGCCTGCTTCGCTTCTTTCGTTCCCCGATAAGTCAAATATTTGCATGGTGAGCGAGTGGGGGGCGCCTATTTCTCACATACCAACTGATATAAAAGGACGGTAGCATTTTTGGATTTCTCGATGAGAGACGAATGAACTCTCAGAGTTTAAAGTCTCTCTAATTCAATACCTTCCTACCTTCCTTGGATTTCTCATTCTCGTTCAACGCTCAGATCGGCAAACATCTGGGCTTCTAGTGTGCAGTGCTCTACAAATCAACCAACACCATACGGTGCGGCAAAGGAGAGGAAGCCATCGGCAACCAACGATGGATGCGGTGTGGCAAAGGGAGCAAAGAAGAGGAAGCAGCGGAGGGCATCGAATTAAATCTAGTGTGCATTGCTGGTGCGCTCCTCTTCACATCAACAATTGGATGCGGCAAAGGAGGCAGAGGAGCGAAGTGCATTGCATCGCATCGTATCACACCCGCCTATCCGTCGTTTAGCTCGTCGTGGTGGTGCCAATCAAACCCTCGCAAATCGACGCACAGAAGCCGATGGCGCCAAAGTCAAGGAAAGAATCGGCGAATCCGTAAAAGCTACCGCTCCCAAAACTAAACTGCTTTATCCGACTGAAACGCAGCAGATTCCGTACAACCCATTAAACCATTCCAGTCCTTCTCAGGACTATCAATTTGTTTTGAAACAAAAGAGTTTATTTTACTGTTTTCCACTCACCACAAAAACTATATAAAACCGATCAAAAATACTGTTTATTTTTACATTTTCTACTAACAACTAACATGGAACGTATCACGTCAAAAACATACGTTTCATCAACCACCTTTTACTGGATCTGGCAAAAGAAGCGAAGGACATATGCATGCATGTATATAACGGAACGCTCCAGTCATACAGAGCCCGTTAAGGACGAATGACCTTTAGGTTAAAGTCCCATCAAAATCAAGAACGAACGATACACAGCCCGTATCAGACAAATGCATGAAGGAATTCTATAAAATAATATTTTCGCGGTGCCTTTGCGCCAACTACACGGGCGAGTAGCACCATACTAGCAAAAAATATCGAAATTCGTGACATCTGGTAGCAATATTTTTCTTCTTTTGAATTATAGAGACTTTAAACTTTACGTTCATTTGTCTCTAGCCCTGAGAAGGGCTCTTGCGAAGAAAACTAGTTCATACTCTTTTTCGACCTATCTTTAGAAAGACATTTGCATTGTCGCTCAGCACTCCTCAGCAAACGAGTCTTCTTTCGGCGGCACCAAGCGACGCCATGAGCAATATTTATTTAGGGAGGCAGATTAATCTCCCATCGAACTAGCAGGCCCGAAGGCAGTTTTAAATTGACAAAATTTAAATGTATTTATTTTTTTTATTTTGATTTTTGATTGTTCAAAACAATTACATAAATTTTTATATATATTGCCTGATGTTTCTACCAAAACACATCATTCAAACACTTTTTTTTTCATGCGCAATTTTAATATAAGATTTTTTGACGTTGGATTACGTCTTTCGGGAACATATTGGGGTACAAATTGAAAATCGAAAATCGATTACATCTTGAAAATTGTACAATTTCAAACGCTTATTGCTCAGTCATTTCATGGTGGATTGATGACATTTTTGCGTCAATCGATTTCGGTACTCCATAAGAATTTTTTATATTGGAGAAAATAATCTCATCCCCTATCCTAACGGAAATACCCACTTCTGACTGGTCGAAATTGATGACACATGCGGCGATTCCCTAACAGAGACATCAAAACCAAGCTGCCTGGGGAAAATCGGTATTGCAAATCCATAAAGCAGGGTGAGCTTTTGTTTCTATCGAAATGTGTTCCCTAACAGAGACATCAAAACCAAGGTGCTCGGGGAAATCGGTATTGCAAATATATGCAAGTCGGAGGTTGCTCCATGAAATTTCATATCAATGACCGATCGTTTATTGTGAAAAATTTAACACAAGTGTAAGTGTAAAATTGTATATGGTAGCAGTTGTGCTAAGAATGACTTGATATATGAAACGATTTATTTTTATTTCCTAAAATTAAAAACCAAGGTGTGTTCCCGCTCGAGAAGGGGTCGTTTAGTTTAAGCTGTCTGTTTTTTGTGTTCATTTTCACCCGAGGGAAGTTTATACGGCGAGAAAAATTGGAAAAGTAAAGAAATATTTGAAAAAGTGATTTCCCATATCCTCTATATATAGTATTAGTTGTTGTTAATCCAATTAAAATTGAATTGGGTTGAATAAACACTCAGAAAGTAAAAATTATAAAAAAAGAATACCTTTCCCATTTCAAATATGTTTTCTCTATATTAAAGTAACATGTTTTTACTGATGAGGAAAAATTATAATTGTGTTCGGTATTGGTACTTGTCTTATGTTACATTGGTGAGTTTTTTTTCTTTATTTCATGCATACATATCACAGGAGGCATCTCGTCTAGGATCACAGAGGGCGGTTTTCATCATATATCGTTCCACTTCGGTATCTTTTATCTGATACGCACCATTCAACGACTGTTTACCATCCTTCTGCCATCATCACTCGATAAACACTGGTGGAGTTAACATACAATACCCAACAACCAAACAAAACGGCCCTTTTCAGGGCCACCATATCATTATCAAAGAGTTTAACGATGTAATTCTTTAAACATATCCAAAATCAACAGATAGTCTAACGGAATCCTACGTCAACTATGCGGTCGTGTCTCGGACACAACCCTCCTGTGACTTTTTTTCTTTTTTTTCGTTAGGGTGATCATTTCCATTTTAGGGTGGTCAAAAAAAAAAACTTTTTTTCACGAGAGCAGAAGTCAAACTTTCTGCAGGTATAGTATCTTTTCAAAAAAGACCAGATGATTGGCTTTAATTTGATATGTTGATCATCTGAATCGGTCTAGTTGTTCGAATGTTTTGAATTTAAAAAACAAAAGTCATTTTTGCGAAAAAATGGTTTTTGGACCACCCTAAAATGGAAATGGTCACCCTAACAAAAATAAAGAAAAAATACGCGTCTCATAATTTGCGATAAAGATCAAAACTTTTGACGAAAATCTGAGAACCACTATATCGGTTTGGCATGGAATGGCTGTATAGTTTTTCATGTTTAATTCATGTAGATTCTGTTTTTCATGTTACTGTTCTGAAATGCTAACTATTTCACATAATTGAAATTTCATAAACTTTCAAAAACTCATATCTACAATTTTGTGAATCTGACACGGCACCGCTATACGTCAAACTTTGTTAAATTAGGAGTGTTTTTCAATAAAAATATACAAAAGAAGACGAGGGGTGGGGGGTTTGAGATATTTAAGTTTTTAATATTAAATTCAATTTTCGAGTAAGATTTTTCAACAGTGCATTCCAAATATTATTTTTCTTAAATTCATTGATTTTGGAATAACTTTACCAAACATTATATTTCAATCAGACATCTGGATTTGGAGTTGAGATTTTTTTAAGGAAAAACCAATCATTTTGAATACGCCCTTTTAAAAAATCAGCCGTAATATTAATTGGTCATATGACAATGAAAATTATGATTTTGGGCAGTTTCCATCATGAGAACCAAGTTTAAAAAAAATCGGAGAGAATCGGCTTAACGGTGTGGCGTGGAATTGCTCAGTAGACAAATGCATTAACTACTGGGAGGATCAATCTACATCCGCAAGCAAAAATCGGACCATTACGATGAGCTGGGCCTGTCGTAACAATGTCTGACGACAATTCGGAGGAAATGGTTTTTCCATAACGAACCGACAGGAATGAGATGATGAGGAGGGCAGAGAACAAATCAGAAGGAAGACAACGTGACTGCGAGCCATGAAGTGAATTAAGTATCATTAGGTTTGCACTTTGTTTCTACTACTTTTCTCAAAAACTAAGGAATTCTTCAACATTTCACAATGGATATGTTGGAAAAAATCTTAATGGTTGTGGTAAGCTTTTTTGTTCGCATTGATCCATTATTCTTGCAATAGAATAAATTTAATTTTCATGAGAATTAAAATTATTGTCCAGAGATAGAAATTCTATAAACCATCGAATACACGATTTAAAGCTGCCCAAAGTGCATCCTCTTGACGGTTTCGCTATAATGTAACCATTCGCCACGATACCACGATACTCGAAAAAAAAACCTATTCAATTAAACCCAACCACTACGAAACACCAACACAACGCCGCGGTGGGCGGTTGGAATACCCGTTGTTATAAACAAAACAATGAAGCATGGAAATAAGGCTATGGAAATGCCTTACCTCCCACCTACACATCCACACAAACACCCACACCCAGAGCGATAGTCACACATTTGAATTTCCCCCGATTCATTGGAAGTCACCAAAACGAATCGTAACTGAACACGGAGCGGAAGGTGCTCGCTGGTTTTCATTAATGGCACACACCACACACTACCACAACTAACTAACGGAGCGGCACTCCGACGGAGAAAGGATATGATATTTTAGTTTGAATCACACCACCAACTCAGTAAAGCAAGCAGCCCACTGGGTTTCGCCGTTTTTTTAATCTGTCTAAGAACCCAACTCAGTAATACCCAGAACACTCGGTCGATTAGTTGACCAGTGCAATACAAACCTCCGCGGGAGTAAGGACTAATCGCGTGGATCTCACGTTGCAGTTAGCGGGATTTTTTTCTGCTGCTGTTCGGATAATTTACTGCCAACAAGCAACGGAACTAGGCCACCCAGTTTACTGACCCAAGCGGAAAATGAAAGTTACTGGAAGCCTTCGTCGTGGTTAAGTGATTAAGTGGAGAAATTGTCGTTGGTCGTTTGGTAATTGTGATTATGTTTGTGAAAATACTTCCTTACTACCATCTGTGCACAAGTTGCTGTTTGGGTTTTTTGCGAAGCGCATCATCGTGTGAAAATATTAACCCGAATGGCACCAATGGTTACCTGAAACGGTGCGATAATAACAATCACGTGGAAAATAGCAACTTCAAAATTCTGGTGAACGCAAATGACCACAGTAAAAGTGCAAGTGCGACATCGACAACAGACCCCCACAACACGACCCAACTGAAGGAAAATGTTTTCGAGAAAGTGATCAAAAATCCTCCGGAATTTGTGCGCATTTGTTGCTGGTGTTTAGTGAAACGTCGTGCATCCTCAACCAAGTCAGGCGTTGTTAGTACCAATCATGGCGACGACGATGTGACGACCAATGTTGTGCCACTTGATGGCGGGACTGTCTATACACCCATGAAGAACTATGTCGGACGTGATCTGGACGTCGTCGATTGCAATGACAGGGAAGTGGAAGAGGTGCGCCATGGGCAGCAGCAGCACCAGGAGCAAGACACGGAAATACGGTGTCACAGCCGAGAACAGAGCCCGAGGTCATCTGGCGGTGACGATCGGCTGACAAACTGTTCCACAGCGTCCACTACGGTCGAGCTCGAACTGATTGACGTGGATGAAGAGAAGTAATTACAGTGTTTTTAATAATGGTTTATTCAGGATGTGAAGCATCGGACTGTTGAAAGTTGGAAAGTCGTGTGTAGTGGATGATTTTTTTGGGTTCGATTTTCACTTTTGACATTTAGGATCAATGGTACAACGACCGGTCATCGAGTTTCAAAACTCATGACATTACTCATTTATATCTTTAAGTTCTTCAAGATTTTATTACATTCACGCTCAGGCCAAGGTTTTTGGGATCAAAGATTCGGGGAATCTTTGTAACGATGCTTCAAGAAATCGTGAAAAGATTGTCATTTTATTGTCAGGTCAGCGAAAATTGAATTGGGTTCAATGTGTAGTTTTCTATATTATAGGTGAACAGCACAACGCAACATAATATTGTATATTCTTTTATCCGCTGTGATATACGTTAGTCAGTTTTCAAAATAATACATGCAATAGTCATTTCCCAAATACATTTTCTATTTTTATCAACAAAACAACAATAAATTTTATTGTTATGGTAATTTGAACAAAAAAACTAATATTATTGGAATCAAAAAACTGCAACTGGATTGACGCTTCTGAATAATGGTTTTTAGACTGTCCTCCCCAATTCTCCATGAGATGTTTGGGAATATCTACGAACAATATTGTCAACATTCGTTGAGGAATTCCATCCAATCTTCGAATTCTTTAGATCCATAGAAATCATGCACAAAGATAATCTACGGGATTGATATGAACTGTGTTAGTCACTGAAACTTTTAGCACCTCGCTCCCTTGGCCGAGTGATTAGTGTCAAAACCTAACATGCTGGGGTTCGGGTTCGATTCCCGTTCTGGTCGGGGCAATTTTTCGTCAAAGAAATTTCCTCCTCTTGCACTGTGGTCACGCGTATTCTAGAGCTTGCCACTCAGAATACATTCAAGGCGTGTTATTTGGCATAGACATCTCAACTAGAGCGTGTATATACGGTGTGAGTGTGAGTGGGTCTAGTCAGTTACTGTAGTGAAGCTACTCACACCATGTGAACACATCATGCCAGTTAGTGTCATGTATGATCCGGCGCGCGAGCAACTTCAAGGTTTCTTTGATTTTAATCGCACTCGCATCCCACTAAACATCAAAAACAGCATTTAACGTTCGAATCACGAATGCCATATATAAAAAAATTTCTCATTTCTGAAGATATTTAAAAATATGCGAAGATATGAACAGATTTGAAAATTATTGGAAAAACAAATAAAACCTTCATAGTTTCTAAACGAAATCGTTGTTGTTTTGATTTGCACGCACTCACTTTCTTTTTGAGATAGTTTTCTCGAAAACAAAAACACAAGCCAACCATGAGTGAAGACATCTGAAGAAAATTTGTATGCTGTGCGAGGATATTTGACAAAGATACCTGGCATCTGTAAACGAAGATACAATATTTATATTAATTGGCGGCATCCGCGTTTGTAAGACAAATTTCTCTATCAAATAAGTATGCTCTTAGGTTGTTTTAAACTTGAGTAAAAATGTTATTTGACTACATAACTATTTTCCTATATTTGTTTTTATATTTTCACTACAACTTATCATTATCAGATCATTTATTTATCACCCCTTGCAGGAAAAGTATTCTTCTAAGAAACAAAATACATATTCGATTTGAAAAAGTCCATTTTCATTCATTATTTTTTAATTTTTAGCGCATATTTATTCCACCTGTAAATATACTATCATTTTCATTTCACAAATTGGTACACGAAACTGCTGTCAAGTCGAAATAAATATAATTTAAAAAAAATCTTTTAGGCTACTACGACATTTCTTTTTCCCCAACTCAATAAAATTCCGGAAGTATGTGATGCTATAATCACATACTTCCGGAATTTTATTGGGTTGGGGAAAAAGAAATGTCGTATCAATGTCAATATATGGCAACACTTAAACATATCTTGTGTTGTACTTATCGCATCGGGTCATACTATACGGCTATTTAAAGACGACAATCTGTGCTACAAGTGTCGTTTTGACAGTGTTGTGATTGTCCTTTTCAGTCTCAAGTTATAGCGCATCAAAGATGGAGTCCACCAAGCAAGAAATTCGCCATATTTCACGTTTTTACTACCTGCGAGGTAAAACTGCAACGAAGGCGGCCGAAAAAGTTCGTGTAGTTTATGGACCCGATACTGCAACGATTCGCACAGCACAGCGTTGGTTTGATCGATTTCGTTTTGGCGTAGTGGCTGTCGAAGATACACCCCGTACTGGTAGGCCAATCGTCGTGGAAACCGATAAAATCGCTGAAATCATCCAAGTAGACCGGCATGTGAGCACTCGCTCGATTGGCCAGGAACTGGGAAAAGATCATAAAACCGTTTGGAACCATTTGCAGAAGATTTGATTCCATAAAAAGCTGGATGTATGGGTGCCACACGAGTTGACGCCTCAAAATCTTTCAGACCGAATCAACGCCTGCGATGCACTGCTGAAACGGAACGAACTCGACCCATTTTTGAAGAAGATGGTGACTACTAATGAATAGTGGATCACGTACGACAACCTAAAGCGAAAAAAGTCGTGGTCGAAGCGCGGTGAGCCGGCCCAAACCATCGCTATGCCCGGATTGACGGCCAGGAAGGTTTTGCTGTGTGTTTGGTGGGATTGGGAGGAAATCATCCACTATGAGCTGCTTAACTATGGCCAGACCCTCAACTCGGTTCTCTACTGTGAGCAGCTTGACCGTTTGAAGCAGGCCAGAAGCGGCCAGAAATGATCAATAGGAATGGTGTTGTTTTCAACCAGGACAACGCTCGGCCTCATACATCTTTGATGACCCGCCAGAAGCTACGGGAGCTCGGATGGGATGTCCTATTGCACCAACCGTATAGTCCGGACCTGGCTCCAAGTGATTATCATCTCTTCCGGTCCATGCAAAACGCTCTTGGTGATACTAAGTTGGCCTCAAAAGAGGCTTGCGAAAACTGGTTGTCTGAGTTTTTTGCAAATAAGGACAAGGGTTTTATAAGGGGGGGGGGGGATAATGAAGTTTCCTTCTGAATGGCAACACAAGTTTGCGAACAAAACGGTGCATATTTGACTTAAATTGGATAATTTTAAGTATGTTAAATAAAGCGTCAAATTTCGATCAGAAATACGACATTTCTTTTCCCCAACCCTATATTAGCTATGGATGCTTTCGAGATTCTAAAAAATATCAACAATAAGTTAAACGATATCCCAGAAGAAAGGCACATCAATGTCATTTTCAATTTCACTCTTGCAGGTGTAGCATCCCTCATGAGTGTATCTTGGCGTTGTATATTTGGAGCAATTAAATTCAACACTGTTTCTCTGTGCTCTCGGGGATCATCATCGTACAGTTCCTTCAATATTGTATTGTTTGCTCCATTTCTTGGGATCCAATTCCTGGCCCAAATCCTTTTCCCGTTCTGTTTTTTTTCCGGATAGTAGCTCCAGTACGAAGAAATTCAGCACAAAGTATTTTTATACACGGTCAGCATGTATTTCGCGAAAAATTATGTAATGATAAATGCAACTGAACACCTAAGACGAAAACTGCAAGTAGAGAAGTCGATAACGAATCAATCATCTGTCAAATTCGTACCTGATTGCTGTTTCTGACAATTTTATGGACTTTTCAAAAGTCACCTGGCATACCTGGTAAACCCGTGCTGTAGTATCTAGTTTTTCGTCAGTAGCTCACACTGTGTGAACGGACAAGGCGAGTCAACCAATTGTCAAGTGAATTCACCGGCTCAGTAGCTGCTCACTGTCAAGCCAGCTACTAGCATCGTATAAATGGGCCTTAAGTACTGATAAAAATGACGCAAGTAATACTACGTTGAGGCAGTTCGTCTGTGATGAACATTTGCTTGAATAAATCTGTGTTTCAGACACTTCAGATATTTGGCGACGCCTTCACGTTGGCATCTCCTTATGTTTACCAGTTCGAGCTTACTCTCATAGGTTCAAGCATAAAGGGCGTTTTATATTATCCAGCACGTATCGTAAACGGCACGTACCGACACGGGCAGACCAATACATGATGTATTCATATTATCAGGCAAGCGACTTTTCTGTACGGACCGGCAGCGCATACGGTGCGGAGAAATTTGTTTCCGGCGCGGGAGAATTTGTTCGCGTTGACAAGCGTAACTACTGGTGATTGAACCGATGTCGTACCGAAGAGCGACGAACGCACCCATACCACGAACTTCGACGTTTGATTTGTATGTATGGTGCTACTCTCCCGTGTAGTTCGTGGTCGGCACCGGCAAAATATTTTTTTCGAGAATTCCTTCATGCATTTGTCTGACACGTGCTGTGTATGCCCGGAGCCTTTCCGCTATATATATACACACAGACATTTGGAGCACACGCAATAATATTTGTCTTGCATGAAACGTGCCGTGCCGGTTACGCTACGTGCCTGATAATATAATATTACCTTAACTCTTTTTCAAAAGTCAGTGGAGAGGGGAGCATTTTTTGTGTGCGAATCGAGGCTAATACTTTAAATTCCATGGATTCGTCTGATAGGGGAGACAAAGGCCGCAGGCACAGTGTGACGATTATCTGAACCAAGAGCAGGGATGTCAAAAAATCACATTCAACGACCAATGAATAAGTATATCCCCCCAGTCGGATGTTTTCAAATCACCCCCAGCAGGCGATGCTCTTTTATTCTTCATATGTACACAGAGAGAATACTTGGAACGGTGAGTTACCAAGTTCTCAAAAAAGCAATATGAAAAGGGAATCCCCACTGTATGCACTCACGAAACATTACTACTCAAGGTTTATCGTGAGTGCAAGCCACAAACAATTAATCCCATTCCATAGAGCGGATGTTGAGTTCTTGATCGGTAGGTGTACAAGAGACGATCAACTGAAATCTTACGACACTCGTCTAGGGATTTTTAATTCTCTATTGCACTGACCGCAGTGAGTGGCTGACTCAGTCTCGTGTCGATTTTATTGCTGTTGTTTCCCGTCCAACAGCCAGCAGACGGGTAATCGATGCAATTGATTAATTTTATTACCAGCAGATTTGGGCGAATTTCATCCCGCCCAAAATCGTTTTTTAGATTCCAATAATTCTGAACATTCACATTTCTCCCCAAATAGTTTTTCCAATAGTAATTCAATTAGTGACTTTACGAAACACCTTTCGAAATCGATTGAATTTCAGACCCTTTCTTATTTTGTAGATAAAACGGATAACATATTTGATTACAACCAGGTTTTTTGTTACGCGGGGAATACGTACCTCGTAAAAAATTTTATTCGCGAGGAAATTGGAAAATCCGCGTAAAAAAACCGCGTTAATTGGAAAATCCGCGTAAAAGAAACCGTGTTAATTCGAAAATCCGCGTAAAAAATAACCGCGTTAATTGGAAAATCCGCGTAAAAAAACCATGTCACCTAATGATAGATACCAAATGGGACTATCCTTACGTAGAACGGAAGTAAAAAGTTGAGTGTTGCTCGCATTCAAAAACCCGTAGTTTTTTCCTGCAATTTCGTTGGTTACTGGTAGCTATAGTTCGGTTTTCCTCACGAATGAGGTCATCTGCTGTTGCTAGAAGATTCCCTAGTAATTTGTACACTCTTCTACCGATGCACGTGCAGTACCACTGTTGGACCGTCCAGAGCTAAGTAGACAGGGAAAGACATTCACGAATCGCTGCCCGTGAAAACCCCGTCCCGTTGTACCGCCCGGCGAGCTCTCCGTTAGCCAACACCTAAAATTCCCGTAAGAATCGTGATAAGGTGCGGCACTTAGCGCTAAACTCCGTTACAAGCACTAATTACCGTAATTTGCTCTGAGGGAACATGAGAGAAAAATGTGAGCTGAGGGGGAGATGTGATATTGCAAAACCGCGTAATTGGAAAATCCGCGTAAAAACCGGGTTAATTGGAAAATCCGCGTAAAAAAACCACGTTAATTGGAAAATCCGCGTAAAAAAACACGTCAATTGGAAAATCAATTGTTGGAGAGATCTTGTTTCGCCTTGATCGTTGGGTTGAAACGAATGGCTTACTCTCAGATACACAATATGGGTTCCGCAGGGGCAAGGGGACGAATAATTGTCTTGCGTTGCTTTCTTCAGAAATTCAAATGGCTTACGCCGAAAAAAAAACAAATGGCTTCAGTATTCTTGGACATAAAGGGGGTCTTTGATTCTGTTTCAATAGCGGTTTTGTCAGACAGATTACACTCTCGGGGTCTACCGCCTCTATTGAATAATATGTTATATAACTTGCTTTGTGAGAAACATTTGAATTTTTCTCACGGAGATTCTTACATGGGCCTTCCTCAGGGCTCCTGTTTAAGCCCCCTTTTGTACAACTTCTATGTAAGCGACATTGACAATTGCCTTACACAAATTTGCAGCTTAAGACAACTTGCAGATGATGGAGTAATGTCTATCGTAGGATCAAAAGAATCCGACCTGCAAGAACCCTTACAAGATACTTTGAACAATTTTTCAACCTGGGCCATTGGGCTAGGGATCGAATTCTCCACGGAGAATTCTGTTTTTTCTGTTTATCAGAAAAAAATCTGGGAGAGCTGGGGCATAAAATCATAAAACATAAAATCTTCTAGTGAGTTTTTTCGTAGCTTTCAATCCATTGTTTGGCCTATTGCGTGTACGTGTTATAGCGATTGTTTATATGATTGATTGTTAGTGAAAATTGAAAAAAAATCGCTGCCGAATTTTTTCTCTGAATCAACCATTATGAAATTAAATATGATCTTACATGGAACCTGTGTTTTGTGCTGATAGAAAATATGAAAAATTTCCGAACCCCCGGCATGTTAGGTGTGACCCTATCCACTCGGCCACGGGAGCACTCCAGCTAACATTCTATGTTGTTTTTAATAGTACTGAAGGAAAGCAAAAGAACGGTTCGAAAGAACTGATTCACTTAGATGAACGGTTAGTGACTGAACCGTTCATCAATGTGAACTGTTTTGCCCATCTCTAATTTGAATACATGTATTTGAAATGCAAATTTCCCCAGGCACCTTGATTTAGATGGCTGTGTTAGAGAATATATCTTGGTGGGAACAGAAGCTCCCCCTATATGCATGTATTTGCAAAGCCAATTTCCCCAGGCACCTTGATTTTGATGACTGTTTTAGGGAACACATCTCTATAAAGTTCCCTCTGCTTGCACATATTTACAATGCCGATTTCCTCAGGCACCTTGGTTTTGAAGTCATTGTTGGGGAAACCGTAAATCAGGCCAATGAAAACGGGGAATATTATTAAATTCTTCTTTATATTCAAAAAACGAACAAATATATGTATAGAAAACAATTTAAAATAATGTTTTTTGGTTCGATTTTATACCTAGAAAAGAAATTGGAGACTATATATTCGAGTCCGCTCTGCCCGATCCCCGGATAGTTTATCACTTTCACACTGACACCCTGCAGAAACGACTGTCATGTGAAATTAGCAATACATGGCAAGATCAAGCAAGTTTTAAAGAGGTAACGGTAACTCAACTTTTCAATCATGTGAAGACGTTGACCGAAATAAGAGAGTAATAGAACAAGAATTGTTGAATCGAGCAATATTTTCTTCAAAAACTTCTAACCATATAAATTCAAGAGTAAGACCAATTTCGTTTGCGTTTCGAACGACCGAATAAGTATAGAGTAGGCATCGACAGCCAAGCAATTATATTCTGCTGAAACTGTCACAAATTCGGACAATTCGGGCAATAAACCCAAAAGAATATGTTGTCATTTGTTCTGACATACGAACTATATAACATAGAATTGTTTAGATAATCACCGATTGATATATTGAAGGGTTAGACGTAGTCCTACGTCAAAAACTTGAACTGGTTCGTTCAAGATAATGTGTTTGAGCGTACAAGTACTTCCGGTACGTTTTAAATTTCTCTGTATTTTAAACATATACGCGTTTGAACACGAAGGAAGTCATCATCAAATTCATGTCCAAACATGCTCCTGATATTTACCTGTAAAACGAGCTTGTGCTTAGGTTGCACGTTCATTTGCGTTCTGGAATACGTGGGAGCTAGAATGATAATATACTCATCTTCTAATTTTATTTAAGAGATTACAACGTATTTACATAGCTGAACAAAGTGAACTAGAATAATGGGATTGAAAAAGAATTTACAAAATGCTTGGTTACCTATGTGCATGGCGTGACAAAAAAAAATATTTCAGGGAACTTGGGATGGGTCGCGAATAGGATTGGGCGATCTTGGATCGATATTCAGAATATCAATATTTTCCTTTCCGAATTTTTGTTCTCAAAAAACTCGCGAAAATCGATCTTTTCTTTTCTATCTTTTCTATCTTTTTGATCGTAGAATATTTTTGTAAGTTTGTTTTTCAGCGAACATTGACTTTAATCTCTCCTAACCACCTGACGGATTTCATAAACATGGGATCCCTTTCAAGGTTGTCATATTAGTGGTCGTAAATTTAGCAGAAGCAGATTGGTAAATTTGATGAATAAAAAACAAGTGGTCATAAGTTATATTTACACCATCACAAGACACATTCACATTCTGACAGTGAAAATTATGATGAAATTGGATGGTGACAAGAGGCCGGAACCGAAGTGTTCTTTTCTTATACTGGAAGTACCACCAAGATTTCGATTAAAGGCCCATCTTAGGCTCATTAGCATTTTATCTGTAACAGAGGGTTTTTATCGTGTACATGTACATGTGTTTATGTTTCTATAAATTGTAAATTACACAGTAGTAGTAGTCGAGCCATTTAGGCGTAAGGGTATTCTATCTGTTCTTCCATTGTTCAGCAGACCGGACAGCGGAGACAGTTGATATTGATCATTGTTGGGTTATTTATAGAACAGCAGCCCGATGTTTCTTGCAGAGCAGAGCAGTTTTATGGATGAATCGATCTTATTTCGACCGTGGATCGTTCTCCATCGCTGATGATGGTTGCGTGGACGTAGTTATTCTATAACAACACAAAGATGGTCAATTGAGGGCCCTGAGTTTGAACTCACGATCGATCGCTTAGTAAGCGAACGCGTAACCAAGTGGCTACGCAGACCCCCCAACATATGGCACAGTTGGATTTAATGTGAAGTGAGCAGACGTCCCGCATTTCAACAAAATGTCCCGCGAAACGTCCCGCGTTTGGCAAAAGAAACGAAAATGTCTCGCTATATCAGTATATTTCAATATCACAATCTAATCATGTTGATTTTCTTAAATGGATGAACCTCAAAAAAAACTTTTATTTGGCAGACTGTTCAAGAGCGCTTCTAATACATCCTAAGACTAATACGTTGAGCTGGGTTCATCGCACCGACAGTGGGCTTTTTGTTTAGAGAGTGTCAACTGGAAGCGACAGCAACAAAAATGGAAAATGATTTTTATAAAAGTCCCCTATTGATCCGCAGGAACCAACGCGAGTCAAACGAAAAGATCATCTTTGGTCCTCTAGCTCGGTCAGAGCTTAACGTTTTAAATAAAACGGAAAAACTAGAGTATACTTGACAGGAAGAGGGAGGGTTGTTTGATGAAGTATCGTGAATGAAGCGCTGGGCGGACTTACGGAAGCTGGTCGGAACCTCAACCATGGTCGATGAAAAGATGTATGTCGGCGTGTTTTTTTTACATTTTCGTGGCTTTGGTGGTCGACTGTCTCTCCATTTTGGCCATTCACCCAAAAGTTTTTAACGGTCGCAGCAGGGGAGTGTTGAGAAGGTTGGCGGTCTTCGCAACAATGTTTATCTCCAGCCGATCCATCCACCAGTGATCTTTTGGCATAATGGGCTGATCCCAGGTTCGGCATAAAGACCACATCACCTTCGCAACTTCCGGCAATCTCTTCGTACTATATATCTCCCCGTTCACAATATGATTAGAAAGAAGAGCGGCTTGGACATTCGCTTCACATCTGTCAGAGAAGGACCTTCTTCGAGAACTTGGTGTGGATGATACATTCGAAGTCATCGCTTACCTGGGGAACGTAAAGTACCCGATCCCCTGCCATTCGTTGAATTCTAGCATCAAGTACGTCTCGTCTTTCATTATAAGCACGGAAAGAAGTTTTTCACCAGTGAAAAAACAATTATTCACTTCTTTGGCCGGAAAGGGAATTTTCACCAGCACCTCAAGCTACTCCTTCTGGGTGATTGCTTGCTGCTCAGATACGGCCGGTCTCATCTGACGTTTCCACATAAAAATGTCCAGTTTGACCAGATTCTCCTTCACCGTTTGGCCGGTTTCTTCGATGTCCCGGCTTAAGGAGTAGCAGGGATATAATGTTGTAAATACCAGATCGGCTATATCTGGCGGACACAAAGTGCCTCAGGATGTCCAACTCCTTCGCTGTGGGGTGGAGCTTGCAGTACGAAAAAATCATCAAGTTGCTTGACAGTGCTGCTGCTGCGAATCAACAGCCTTGAATAAGTTTGGTTTTAGGCTTAATAAACGAAAGATTTAAGAAAAAATTCGAGCATTCCATTCGGTAATATTCGTAATTTCTTTTTCAAAGAAAATTGTAGAATTCGAATCGTGCTTGCCAGGCGTAAATGCTCTGATTGAGCGAGTGATTTTCAGGCGCAAACAAAATCTAAACCACCGAAAAATCACACTGAGTGCCGATACTTAGAAAAAAATAATACATATCAGTTCAGACTCGCTAAACTATGGTATATGTTCCCAAAACCTATATACATAACGTTTTGTTATTTGTGTCCCGCGTTAGACCTCTGATCATCTGGTCACTTTAATTTAATGAGATTATTGTTAGTGGAGTTCTGGATGAATATCAGCTGTTGAATTTCTGATAATAATTTTCAATTAACTTATTTAATTGAATAATTCCATGACAATTCAAGATGAATGCCCTAGGAAGTATTGTGTCCTTCATTCTGAGAAATTTTAATTCCTTTGATGTTTGAATAGAAATGTGAAATGTTTATACCATTTTTGAAGAAAAGAAAAAATTATATTGAACAAGTTGATGAATTGGAAAAAGGCATTCGATTTTTCAAAGATCGATACCAGTTTAATCAGTGAATTGATCCTTACGCCGTTTAGCAAATCGATCCGTCAAGATTAATCTTTTTCTAAAGATCGCCAAATCCTAGTCACGAAGAGGGAAAAATGTTATTCAATTTTATTATAGACCAACAGATTTTCTCTCCAGCTGGACGAGTTCCCATTACCCAGCAATGAAAAAAGATGGGTGGGTAATGTCGGGGACATAACCGGAGTGACGTAGGACTATACAAAGGGGACAGCTTTTGTTAAATATAAAATATAGTTAAATATAGCGCCGAACCGAAGCTGCTCTGTTCTTGATGCGGGTTTTCTGATTGTCGTGAGCAGCTTTGCAAGCCAACTCGAGCACTCCGACGGCCGAAACTCTAGAATCGCTGTTAGGTATACTGGTACTCCGGCACCAATCCGTTCGGCCTAGTTACCCTTGCAGAGCAATCAGTGAATGCGACCAACAGGGAACTGGAGACCTGCACGGTTCGAGTGAGACCTTGCCTTTCCCTTAACTTGTCCTCCTTTGTTACGTCCACGATGCCGATGCCGTACAACCACACGGGTTTACGGTTTGAAAGAAAATAAGATTTTTTTTGGGGTCCGCGTGTTTTATACTCTAGCGGTACACACTCACAGGATAGAGACAAATCGGCAGACTCAGCTAGAGGGGCGAGTCCAACGAGACGAACGAATGAGCGTTAAAAGGGAGCGATGGCAAAAAAATACATTCATTACGATTTGTTCGCTCGTTGGATTCACATGCAGGCTAAAAAGGGTCCTTTTCAGGAACACAAAATTATCTTCAATCTAAAGAGTTTATTGTTTTGTTATCACTCGATATCCCCATCTTGTTCGGCTAAACCTTTCTGTTTAGCGATTGCATTTGCCACTCGCCACAGCTTTCACAGTTGGAAAATTTCTTCCCATCCAGCTTGTGACATATTTTACAGTAAATTACATTCAATGGCACGTCGCATTACCACCACTCAGTATCGGATTGGAGGTAATTTTAACCTGTAATTGAACATTTGCGATGACAGTGGTACAGTGTCAACTTTCAATATGGGGTCATAATTTGGACCCCGAACTCTATGTTTACAAATAGTCCAACTAAATATGTCGCATTACAGGTCCGTCCAATTAGCTAAATGTCGAGATAAGTGTAAATTACTGTACTTACAATCTAGAAGCAATTTAAGAATTGGTGAAAATCAATAAACTCAGAACAACTGCCAAATTCACATACTCATCATATTCTGGCAAACAAATTATGAAAAAATCAATTTGTGTTTTATTATTAGTTTGGATATTGTTTTAGAAAGCATTGAACTGTATTTCCTAAACTCTTTTTTGGAAGGTTTAATGGCCCTGAAAAGCGCCTTGTTTTATGGAATGGTTCCAATTTAGAAAACTTAGTACTCGTGGTTTTGAAAAAAACCATTTCGAACGCCCTCGAAGCCGCCTTGATCTGGATTTGCCACCAAAGCAGTTTGTATAAAGAACAAACTTTTTTCTTCTGCTACCTGATGCCGTTTTGCGATTGCGTTTGCCACTCGCCACTCGCTGCAACTGCCTGATGTCTTGATGTCCACCGAACCGAATGTGTTCTGTTCCGAATGCGGGTTTTCTTATCGTCGCGAGTAGCTTTGCCAGCCAACTCGATCACTTCGGCGGCCGAAACTATATAACGCCGGCTAGATGGACTGGTGCACTGGTACTAACGCGCTCGGCCTAGCTACCCTTGCGGGGAACTGCAGATCAACACGGTTCGAGCGGGATTTTGCCTTTCCCTTCACTTTTCCTCCTTTACCATGTCCAGACATGGCTGCTTGGGTTGGTTTGTTGATGTGTTGTGATGCGAACCGATGTGGTGTACGGTAGAGATGGGCAAACCGTTCACGAACGGTACGAAAGAACTAGTTCGCTGAAAAGAGTGAACGAGCGGTCGTTCTTTTTCAAAGAACGGTAGTTCTCCCCACGAACTGATTGCGAGCGAACGGTTTGTGAGCGAACGGAACGAACTGATTCCGTAAGAACGGTTTGAGAGTGAACTGTTGGAGAGTGAACTGTTTGTGAACGAACTGTTTGCGAGTGAACTGTATGGCAAAGAACTGATTGAGAGTGAACTGTTTGGGAACGAACTGTTTGAGAACGAAGTGTTTGCGGCCGAACTGTTTGCAAACAAACTAGTGCAGCTGAACTGATTTGCGCTGGACGGAATGGATAAATATAACGAGAACGCTTGTAAAGAAAATGAAACGATTTGTCATTTATGAGCAAAATGCATGAAACTCATGGTTTATTTTGTTAATGTATACTCAATTTTGGGTTAAAAATTAAATTAGATTTTCGTAGTTTTAAAAGCAAAACTATATATTTTCAATTTCATGTATTTTTTTAATTCCGCGTAACAATCATATACTTTCTGATTATCAGAAAAAATCTGGGGGAAGCTGGGGCTATTCATGGATTAGGTAAACATAAAATATTATAGTGAGGGCATGTTGAGAAAAAAGTTTTTTCGTTGCTTTCAATTCATTGTTTGGCCTATTGCGTGTACGTGTTATCGTGATTGTTTGTATGATTGATTGTTAGTGAAAATCGCTGCTGGTTTTTTGCCTGAATGAAAATTATAAAATATGATCTTACATGGAACCTGTGTGTTGTCCAAAAAGAGAATATGGAAAATTGCACATATGTTGTGCGCATCAAATTATTACATAAACTTTTGTCGATCGATAAACATATTTTCACATACAGTTTGCGACTTTTAAAGAAGCAGCTTATCTTTCCCCACTAAATTTCAAAAATATAAATCCCATACGTACACTATCCAATCCAACGATATCAATTAATAGCTGCGACTTTGATGTTGGGTTCCTGCTAACATTCTATGTTGTTCTTAATACCGCTGAACGAAAGAGCGAAAGAACGGTTCAAAAGAACTGATTCACTTAGATGAACGGTTAGTGAGTGAACCGTTCATCAAAGTGAACTGTTTTGCCTATCTCTAGTGTACGGTTTGAATGAGAATGATCGTTACGGCAGCGGAGCGGGGATTTTTAAGCTGACTGGCTGGCTCGAGAACTACGCATGTGTGAGACTGCGACCAATGTTTCGTTCATTTTTTTCTTTTTCCTTTCCAATCGTGCTTCATTCTATTTCGCTGCTGCTCTGGTTGCCCGTTTTGGTCGGTACGATTTGAGGAGCACAAAATGGACCAATCAAAAATGGGCACATAGTGCATTTTGACAATGCTTGATATTTCACAATTATTCAATTATTTATCTCAAGAAAAAGGAAATGTTATTCGTTATGATAGATGCGTAGATATATTTCCTATCAATTGATGCAAAAACCTTTGCGATCTATTGAGAAATGCTCGAGTTATAAGCGTTCCAAATCTTGCATTTTTTCCTACTTGTTCAGTGCGTAGATTTCCATTTCACCCCCTATATCTTCCGGTTAGACGTAGTCCTACGTCAAAAAAACATAGTTATGTATATGTTGTTAGGGTATGTTCGAGATATTAAAGATGAAAATATGTGCCAATAAATGATTTTTGCTACATAAATGAAGAATGATACCAGAGGAGAATCGATCATTCAGGCCGTGGAACATTTTTTTAAACCCAAAAAGCTATTCCATGGAAGACTGATTTGGTTTGTTTGATTTGGATTTGGTTGGTCGTCACAGTGGTTTTACAGCTCATCACTGCGTAATTCATAGACAGCATTTAGAAGCAAAGAATCTGAACCCTAGATCCCATTAGTCTTCACTATATGTTATAAGTGCTATCAAAAAGCTTCGAAGCAATTCTTTGAACACTCCATTATTTGCTCTGCTATATGAGAAAAACGACGAAATCTTTACTCGGTTACTTCTACACGCTGGAGTTCGCTCACCACCAAGAGCCTCTAGCATAGCAAGATTTTCAGCTTTTTTGAATTTGTGCTTCACTTGCAGGGTGATGATTTCAACTCGATTGAAACAATATCGATAATATCGGCCTTTCTGACAAAACTCTAAGAACAAAATTTAAGCAGAAAAGAATACTCACAGTTTCCGCATTGGCAAAATTTTCACAAAAACTTCAAGACCATGTTATATTATCATATGTCACTCACTTGGACGTATTACACAAAGGTTTTACTAAGCTGTTTTAGGAATTTCAAAATTTTCAAATTCAAATGCCATGGAATGAGCCATAGTTATAATGCAAGAAAAGTTGATTATCATCAGCAAAGATGAGGAGCTCAAGCAGGAGCACAGCCAAGGTTGTCATAAGTTCTGGTTACAACGCAACATTCAAACACAGTATCTTGCGATGTGGGACATTGCTGAAAATATCTTCTCGTTTTTCCATCATCATACTTTGAGATAACGGCTTCAGTATGGTTACAAACAACTCGAAACCGGAGGAACTATTTGAAAATCAACGAACGCGGAGATTTAAAGCTTCAACTAGCCAATATTGAACCGTATTTTGATATTTTGGTAGTTGCGGGTAGATTGGTTTGCGATTTGAATGTTATTATAATTTGTGAGTAATTTGTAATTATTAATTATACTTGATATTTATAAAATTTTATGTCTATTTATTTTGTTCAATATGATGAACAATATTTTTTGTTTCTGTATTATAGTGGCTTTCAACACTTTTGGCTGGTTTGTCACATTACTTCCAATTTTTTGGAATAATGTCGGGAGTGTGAATTGAACTCGTGACTTTTGCGTGAGAGGTACGTATGTTACCACTACGCCAGATCGCCTCCATCAGAAAATAATTTCAGGTTTACTCATTTAACTAACTACAATGTTTTTAAATTGATAATATTCAGTAAGAAAAAAACTAAACATAGTGTTTTCGAAGAAATTTGACTATGGGGGTTTCTTGCCCAAAATAGTTTGAGAACCCCTGCTCTATAGCAATGAAGATGCAAAGCGCAAAGCAGTCCCCGTTTCGATATACCATAAAATCGACTCTTTTAGCCTGTTTTTGTTCACTAATCGACGATGAAATCTTCTTTACCAAATCCTACTCAATGACTTAATACACAGCCAACGAAAACGTGAAAACTGTCGAACGATGCTGTCGAGTGCCAACAGGTCAAACCTCATTAATAGTTTCACAGGCCTCGTTGGGTATACAAACACTCGGACGCTATCGATTGGGCGCCTATTCCTCCAAACGGCCAATCTGTAATACACGACAAGGTCAGAGAAAGCTCTCCGGAATAAAACCAACAATCGAGTGAAAAATAGCCATTCACATGACCTGAATTACGATGCTTTTCACTCCTTGGAACACCTTTGCTCTTTCCACACTAGTTAATTATTAACGGCGTATATTTTCGTTTTAAAAACTGTTAGCTGCCCCATTCTCACTCTCTCATTTTTGCCTCTTATTTCTACTTCCAGAAACAGCAGTAGCAGCAGTAAACAGCAAGGCAGCACGCATGTGCAAAAGATAGATATAGATCAGCGGCCTAATTTATCGCCAACCAAACACTACAACAATGGTGTCCACAATCAATCCAGCAACAGCAATACCGGAGGACGCTTCTTCGCAGCGGACACTGTCGAAACACCGCGCCGATCACGTTTCCTTGGGAAAGCAACAGGCGGCGGCGGCGAAACACCGGCCGTTACCGGTGGAATCAATCAGGAAAGTTACATCATCCATCGGGACGAACAGTACGACAGTGACAATGATGATAAATCCAGCAACGATTCATCGTCCACGCGGATCATCTCCAACAGCACGTTTAATTTTGGAGGGAAGGGCACCGATCCATATCCGCCCACACCCAACGTTAGTCACCCGCCGTCGATTCTTTCCTCGCGACCCCATTCGGTGACTTCACACAAATCTATCGGTTCTGGAATTCTAAAAAACGACGGAAGATTGTCTCGAACCAGTAACATTTCCTTCAGCAGTCCCTCTATCAAACAGTCAGCTGATAATGTTTCAGCCAAATCGAATCGTTCCACCAAAAGCAAAGAGAACGATATGTGGTACGAACGAGACAGCACTCCTGTTCGAAGTGAAGATGTGATAAGCTCTAATCAGGTACAATATGAATCGGATTACGATGACGATGTGGAGGACGAACCGATTGAATCGCGACGAACGGCCACTCCGAAGCGTTATCCAACTCCCAGTCCTCACCCATTGCAAACCTCTTATTCCACTGAGGAGCTCTCTAACAACAGCTACCATCAGGCGGATGATGCCGAAATCTCGCCCCCCAAAAGCCGCGTTCAATCCGCAAGCATGGGAAACCTCGAACAACTGGAAGACGAAACAGAACCAGTGCAACCGACTGTAGTGCCTGCGAAGAAAATCCTCAAAAAACCCTTCCTCGTTCGGAAGAGCAGTAAGGTAGCCCCCGTGAAAGAGGTGGTTAGCACCATTAAAGCGAAGAATAAAATGAACGAAGTCATATTCCAAAAAACTCTACGCAAATTTGATAAACCAAAAGACGCACTCTCAAACTGCCTCACCCATTTGGAGAGCCCAAATTGGGAGCAAAACATTAGTGGACTACAGTTCTTCGTCCGTCTCATCCGACATCATCCGGAAGTGATCGACACGCAGATTCACCTGCTTTCGGTTGCCCTCGCGAAGCAGGTTCGTAATCTTCGCTCTCAGGTCGCCCGAGCTGCCTGCCAAGCGGCAGCGGAATTCTTCTGTACCCATCGGCGCTGTATCGAAGGGGAAGCAGAGGATATTGCCACCCATCTGTTGCATCGCACTGCCGATACGAACAAGTTCCTCCGAGCCGATGCCGCCCAAGCGCTGGAATCGATGTGTGCAAATTTGTCAACACCGAAAGTGATCCACATAATCTCCTTCAAAGGTGCAACCCATCAGAATGCTGTGGTCCGCACAACCGCAGCCAAACTGCTGGACAATATCGTACGTCAGATTGGTTCGGAGAAGGTGTTCACACTGCCCAAGGAATCCAGGGACAAGCTGGTGCTAACCGGGGCCCAGCTGCTGCTCGAGGGTTCGCTCGATACGCGCAACTATACCAAGAGCATGTTCAAGCAGCTTTCGGATCAACCAAATTACAACAAAGTATTACTGGATGTTATTCCACCGCGCACCTACCGGAACATTCAGAAGTCGCTGAACAGCATCAAACAGATGTAAATCGTATGCTGTAACTGATGCGACAGAATATGAATTTTCTTTTAGACCTCGGTTTTCTATCATTCCTTTTGAGGCTTAGCGGAATTAGAAGAATATCTTTGTAATGTCACTTGTGAATGATGAATATATTAAATTTATTATACTAATAATAAATGTTACAAAAATTAACGAGGTGATCGTTTGTTTATTTTACAGGAACTAGAACAATTTTCGAAAGCTTTATATTCTTAATTGAGCAAATTAGCTTCGATTTTTGTGTGGATTTTAGGATGCATATTGCCAGCACTGCCAGCTATAACTGTCCCGCCACACTCGTTTTTATATTTTTTTCACTTAAATTCTTTTTATTTCTTAGCTTGGTTTACATTATAATATAATACAACATTTCAAGTGATCAACCTAGGGTTCTACATCTTTATGTTGCAATGTTAACTACTGTAATGATTTTTCTCACACACACTAGCTGACCCGGCAAATTTCGTCCCGCCCAAAATTTGTTTTTCGTTATCAATACCTTCAAACATTCACGTTTTCTTACTAAGTGCAAGTTCATGAGTCGAATAACTGTTCATTGATTGATCTTTTAATCGACCCCGTTGAATTTACCTTTTACTATAAAATTCCTAGTACTTCTACCAAAACTCATCATAATATTATTTTCAGACACAATTCTCGTTCACGATTTTTCAACCACTTGTAAATAACATGATTCTTCGTTATATGGAATAAATGTTTGATACAGAGAATATGATAGAATAAAGACAAACCCCTCCCCAAACCTTCACCCCTTAGAGAGGGGGGAGGAGTGTCTATTCACCACAGAAACGTTTCGTGTTCCCTAAAATCTTCGCATGCCAAATTTGGCTCCAATTGCTTGATTAGTTTTCGAGTTATGCAAAAATTTGTTTTTCGTTTGTATGACAGCCCACCCTAAGAGAAGGGGGAGGAGTATCGAACTACCATAGAAACATTTATTGCATCCTGAAACATCCATATGTCAAATTTGGTTTCGTTTGCTTGATTAGTTCTTGAATTATGCGGAAATGTATGCTTCATTTGTATGGCAACCCCCTCCCCCCTCATAGAGACGAGAGGAGTGTCTATTCACCATAGAACCATTTATTGCACCCTAAAACCTCCATATGCCAAATTTGGATTCGTTTGCTTGATTAATTCTCGAGTAATGCAGAAATTTGTGTTTCATTTGTATGACAGCCCCTCCTTAGAGAGGGGGGGTGGAGTTTCTAACCACCATAGAAATATTTATTGCATCCTAAAACCTCCACATGCCAAATTTCGTTTCATTTGCTTGATTAATTCTCGAGTTTTGCAGAAATTTGTGTTTCATTTGCATGGCAGCTCCCCCTTAGAGAGAGAGTCTCAAACTATCCCAAAAACCCCTACATACCTATTTCCATGTCGATCATTTCAGTAGTTTCCGAGTCCATAACAATCAGACAGACAGACAGACAGATAGAAATCCATTTATATATATATATATATATATATATATATATATATATATATATATATATATATATATATATATATATATATATATATAATATACCCAATTGTTTTATATGCCTAAACTTTTCTAGTTTTTTGTTATACCTAAATCTAATTTATGAAAGACCCACTCCAAATTATTTACATTGTTCCAACTTAAATTACTTATCTACCTGGAAATAAATATATCTACAACAATTCAAAGCCGTTACCTTGAAAGCATATAGCATGCATATTTTCCAATTATTGAAATATCCAAACAAAGCGTCTAATCCTCTTTGAAGTTT
This sequence comes from Toxorhynchites rutilus septentrionalis, assembly GCF_029784135.1. NCBI lineage: Eukaryota > Metazoa > Arthropoda > Insecta > Diptera > Culicidae > Toxorhynchites > Toxorhynchites rutilus. The sequence goes on from NC_073746.1 coordinate 14,393,757, forward strand.
AGATCTTAGTTCTGTGATACTTCTGCCCTTGTGAATGATGGCAGTGTCATCTGCAAATAATACCAGTTTCCCATCAGATGGAAGTATGTGAAGTGTAGATATAGAAAAGAATTGGTCCCAAGATGGATCCTTGAGGACCGATTTGCATGACTTCCCGTACCCGAACCGTCAATAAGGAGCAGCTAATACATTCGTTTCTGCCACACCACTTCTCGTTTAATGATCATCGGAGCAACATCATTGATGGCGAGAATGGAGTCTTTCCCTGCCGGACTAGACAAGGGAAGAAGGAGTATGGAGTAGAGTTTCTTTCTACTGATGGAATGGAATGAAACCACAGTTGCGAGCGAGGAGTAAGTAAAGGCTGATTTAGACGATGCCAGTCAGCGCTCTAGTTGAGGTATCCAGTGAACAGAGAACAGACACTCTGTCCAAGTTACTTGTACCAGTATCGAACAAGTAATTGGCCTCTAACTTGAACAGAGTGTCTGTTCTCTATTCACTGGATACTTCAACTGGAGCGCTGACTGGCATCGTCTAAATCAGCCTTAAGTGCAACACAACGAGCTGGCATCACTCATACTTAATGTTGATTTCACACACATAGACACATACAGTTCGATGCAAGAATGGAAGATTTTGCAAAACGGCTAATTTTCATTCGCATTCACTACACACCCTCGAAAAAGAGAAAGCCCTCCGTATCAAAGTGTGCTTTGACAAAAAAGGTTTCAGTAGCATACGGAAAAAAATGTTCACACTCATGATCACATTCTCATTCACACTCAATTCTTAAAAACTATCCTTACATCTCATATGTATTACAATTAGAGATGGGCGAGCGCTCACGAGCCATTCATTTGAGCCGGTACGTCAGAAAGAGCGTACGATCCACGGTTCTTTAAAAATGAGCCGCGGCTCTCAAATGAACGGCTCTTATATGTACGGCTCTTGAATGAACCACGGTTCAAAAAAGACCCACGGTTCTTTTATGAGCCGTGGCTCTTTTTGAACCGCGGTTCATTTAAGAGCCGTTCATTTGAGAACCACGGTTCAAAAAAGAACTGCGGTTCATAAAAGAACCGTGTTTCTTTTAAGAGCTGGCTTATTGATAAAGAACCATGAATCGTACGCTTGTTCTGACGAACCGTGGCTTGCGGCAGTGCGGGAGAAATATATGTTTTCCATGTTTGTAAATTTTGGCGGATTACATATTTTCTCGAAACCCTATCAATATGAGTATCTAATGAAAGGACTAGACTAGTAGGACACAGTTATTTATGTAAAATGGAAATCCAAGATGGCGGACGTTACAAAATGGCAGACAGTTAATTTCGCCAAAACCCTATCAATATGGGTATCAAATAAAAGGGCTTGCCTAGTAGATCACAGTTATTTATGAAAAATGTAAATTCAAAATGGCCGCCATCCCAAAATGGCGAAATATGTATTTTTTTTCAAAACCCCCTCAATATGGATATCTAATGAAAGGACTTGACTAGTAGGACACAGATATTTATGTAAAATGGAAATCCAAGATGGTGGCCGTTACGAAACGACAGACAACTAATTTCGTCAAAACCCCATCAATATGGATATCAAATGAAAGAGCTTGACTAGTAGAACACAGTTATTCATGAAAAATGTAAATCCAAAATGGCGACCGTTACGAAATGGCAGACTGCATTTCTTCTGAAAACCCCATCATATGGGTATCAGATGATCGGGGTTGACTAGTAAATCACAGTTATTTATGATAAATTCAACCCACATATGGGTATCGAATGAAATGATTTGACTAATATAATACAGTTAATCATGAAAATATTCCATTCGAAATATTTTAAAAACGTTTGGGATATAAAACGGGGAGAAAACTGTGTCGTTATCGAAAACTGCTATATTCTCCCGACTTATAATTCGACATGATCAACATTATATGGATCAAGTGAAATCAGTTCTAGTGATTATAAAAAAGCTCTGTATAAATTGATTCCGGAGCTGGTAAAGCGATCTACAAATCTTGAGTCAGACGAATTAGTTGCCTAACAAATACTGCTAGATCCTCGCTTCAAGCAGCAAGGTTTTGAGGATAACAGAAAGTACAACTATGCACACCAGTCGTTGATAAGGAAGCTAAAAATGACATTCATAGAACACACACCTACGAAACTACCACAAATCGTTGGTGATGAAGCGCTGTCATCTGTATGGAGAGTTTAATGCATTGGTTAGCAATCTTCGATCCTCACATATCCGAATAAACCAGTTCTTTAAAAGAGCCGTCGAGCCGCTCAAATGAGCCGGCTCTTTTCATTGAGCGCACGGCTCTGAGCCGCTCACTGAAATGAACCGTTTTGCCCATCTCTAATTACAATTCAGCTTATTCTAATGGAAGGGAACCGATAGCTCGCAAAGGACGAAAAGGAGGGGAAAAGGATGTAAGAACAATCAGACTCGAAGATCAATAGTTTTAAGGAAAACATATATTTGGGACATACATACCTCTCGCACAACCAAACAACGTGTTAAATAAAATATAAATAAATAAATAAATAAAAAGTAATTTTTAGTAATTTTTTTTGAGTAATTTTTCATGCTAAATTTCGACCACGAATATTTTCGATGGTAAAAATTTTTGGACGAGAAGTACAGATGAGAAAGATTTTTAACCCTTCTGGTACTGATTTAAATGTGGCAACACTGCTCACAATATTGTTTTTACGATAATTAAATGCATAATAAAAATTGTGCTCCGATCACATTATTATTTAGATAGCCCAATGTTTCCATGTTTCCTATGAGAGAGAGAGAACATGATGCACGAAAGTGTGAATGCATGAGAGATAGAAAGTTTTGGAGAGAATTCAGTTGATTTTTGCTGCGCTTTCGCCATTGAAGAACAGTCGAGTTTATTTCCATTTCAGCGTCTGTTGAAAATCGCGTCTTTTTGCTTACAGTAGCGTGTCTTGTGTATATTGAAGCGAAATGGAAGCCAGCACTAGCAAAAAACCAAAAAACTGAATGACAAAAGACGTGTTGTCCAGTAGTTTTCGAATGAGTGTATAATCAGCTGCTCAAACGATTAGCCCATCACGAAACGATTTAAGAACATAGAAGATCTGATTTAAAGTTCGATAGTAAGTTCTGCTAACATTGTATGCAGTTGCTGTTGGAGCTCCTTATTTGTGTGGTGAGTTAAATATTGATTTAGCTTTCTTGGGCCTTCAATGTAAATCAGATTATAACTCAATCAGATAAAAATAACGGAAGCAAACTCATGTTGCCCGAAAAAGAAATGAGAAAATTGATATTTGGTCCATTTTCTGACAATGAGAATTTCCAAATTATCGTCAACTTGGAAATACGTTGACGCACTCCAGGTGATGAAACCTGATTTTTCTCACAGATTTGGGAGTTTCAAAGTACATGAAAGAATTCTCCAAACTTTTTCTATTTCATTCAGTTTCCTTGATGAACATTCCCTTTAAAAATGGATGGAACTCATTGAATTGCAGTGTGTTTCAGAACTGCGTGACAAATTTGATAACCACAATTTTTTGGATTGTAAAACTGAATAGTTTCTGATTCAAATGCTGTCGTGATCCATAGAAAGCACCGGTTGAATCCATATGTTTTATATTTTATCATAAACAGCAAAGGGGAAAAAATCATTGCACCCCGCGGCTAGGGCGAAACATCAGATTCGTTCCGCATGATGCCTTTACCTGACCTCCACTGATTTTTAAGATGTACTTCTGGCCAAAAATCATTCGAGCTGTTCTAGTGCATTAGAACAAATCAAATCAAAAAATCAAATGTCCCAATTTTCCATGTAGCTTTACAGGCTCTGTCCAATTAGAGGCGAATCACTATATCTGCAAATACCTATATCACGTCACTCACGGTGCAGAATATGGGAATACAGTAATTTACATTTAATGCGACATGCCGAGGCACCACTCAGTGTCGCATTGGAGGCGAATTTGACCTGTAATTGGACATTTTCTCTGACAGTAGTACAATGTCGACGTCTGGTGGCGGCTTCCAATGTGGGGCCATAATTTGGGCCCGAACTCGATGTTTACAAAAATGTCCAATCAATCGTGTCGCATTACAGGTCTGTCCCAGGGGGGTCTTATGCGGCCATCTTTTTGTAACCAGCATAGAAATCATAACCTGAAAGTAAAATGAAGTGTTCCGTGCGATCCTGCAGCAGTGATTTTAATTGCAAATCGCCAAGAAAGCTTCCGGATGGGTATCCAAACATCGCTTGCCAAAGCAAACTATCAAAGTAATCAAATACTAACATATATGACTCCAAACAGTAAACAATACCTGAGCCCCCAGAACGCGAGCCCTGCTTACTGCTGCCTACACTTAGAAAAATCCTCGGTCGAAAACTACCAAATACATTTGGTAATGCAAAATTAGTAGAATGTACAAATTTTTTGTACATATTGTCAACAAACCCGCATCCCTACCAGAGATTAGTATATTTTACTCGATAACATTAGTAAGCTTGGATATTGTCAAATCTGAAAACTGGTGAGAAAAGCGCGTATTAACCATTTTCATTGTTCCCATAAGGCAATACGGAGGTATAATAAGGATATAATTCTGATACGCGCATTTTCGGCGAGAAAATGTAGCCGATATTGGGCTTCCGAATCATGGTTCTGCTTGACATATGTGTTTATTAGTACGGTCGAAAATGACTATAGATTGGTAGTATTTACCAAAAAATTCGTTATATTTACTAATTATTTCTCTCAGTGTACGCTCAATTTGCACTGGTTGGAATAGAGTTGCCAGAGCACCGGTCTGTCCAATTAGCAAAATGTCGTATTAAATATAAATTACTGTATTCATAAACCTAAAAGAGCATTTATTCCCCTATATTCCGCGCGGCGAATGACGTAATAGCAAAGTTTCTCGCTTTATTGTGAATGTCACATTTTTTTCAGCTCCTATTTGATACCCGACTCGATGACATATGAGGACCCGACTTCGAATCTCACCCAGTGACAAACCTAATTGCGGGTTTACATTAGGGAGATCTATAGCTATAGATGGATTTATTCACGCAAAAATAGATGTAAACGGGTGAGAATATATATGATACATTTCTTCGAGGTATATATAACCACTTTGAATAGAATAAATTCAGGCATATGTAAACGCTGGTGAATTTCTCACTGGTGAGAAATCACTAAAGTAGGATGCAGTTCTACTTGAGGTGAATAAATTCTCCGAAAATATGAATATATTCATTATATAAGTTCGCGCTAGTGTAAACGGTTGATGCGATTTCTATAAATCTCATCATATTTCTTCACATGAATATATCCCTAGTCTAAACCAACCCTAAGATAAGATCAGACAACTGGCTTCTTACTCTTCTTCGTCGTCCAAAAACGAAGCCATGACATGAAGATGCCAGAGTTGCTAAATATTATAAAATTTCGGTTTTTTTTAATTTCTGTTATTATGAATCGTAACATTAGGTTGGTGCGAATTTAATGATTTTGCATATTTTCAATTAGGTAATCTCAGAAATATATTTTAAAAGGATAAAATAAGGTATTTTACCATATCTATAATATAATAATGATATTCATAACAACTCGTCCAAGATTGTCTGGATAGTATTTTCTCCGTGCAAAGCAACTGCACTCAACTCCATTGTAGTTCAGGAACAACTTGAAAATTGTGACTCTTTCGCAATACATGACCGTAGTACCGAATCCTTCGTATATAGCCGATACATAAGAACATCTTGTTGGATTGAGGAACTTGCTATCAAAGTGGAGAGAAGAATGCACAGAAATTGATGGACAGTGAAGCAATATCGGATTTCAGCTTCATCTAATTCTAGTGAGAATGTGGATGACATGAATATTGAATTCGACTATGAGTACACCATCGATGAAGCGCAAACTTTCCTCTACAGAACAGAACAAAATTCGTTGTACTATATACTATATTAGTCTGTCAAAAAAGTCCTGCGGTATTTTTTTTTTGAATTTTCATTTGTTCATAAAATTAGTTACAATCATCTGTTTTAACTTTCGATGTTTCGATGACTTGTTCCCAACGAGATGCCAACTTCATAATACCCCTGTTATAGAAGCTCGCTTCCTTATTGGCAAAAAACTCGGATAGCCAATTTTCACAGGCCTCTTTTGTGGCTAACTTCTGACTACCTAGCTCGTTCGCCATGGACAAAAACAGGTGGTAGTCACTTGGTGCAAGGTCCGGACTATACGGCGGATGCAAAAGAACCTCCCATCCGAGCTCCCGGAGTTTCTGGCGCGTCACCAAAGAAGTGTGTGGCCTGGCGTTGTTCTGATGGAAGACAATGCGGCCTCTGTTTATCAAAGATGGCCTCTTCTTCATGAGTGCTACCTTCAAGCGGTCCAGTTGTTAGCAGTACAGGTCCGAATTGAGCGTTTGGCCATAGGGAAGCAGCTCATAATAGATTATTCCTTGACAATCCCACCAAACACACAACAGAACCTTCCTGGCCGTTGAGGGCTTCACCACCGTCTGAGCCGCTTCAGCGGTCTTCGACCACGACCGTTTGCGCTTCACGTTGTCGTAAGTGACCCACTTTTCATCGCCAGTCACCATCCGCTTCAGAAACGGGTCGATTTTGTTGCGATTCAGCAGCGATTCACATGCGTCGATACGATCAAAGATGTTTTTTTGCGTCAACTTGTGTGGCACCCATACATCGAGCTTATCCCCAGCTCTTGGCCGATGCTACGGTTGCTACTATACCGGTCTTTCTCGGCTAATTCAGCGATTTTGTCGCAATTTTCGACGACAGGCCTTCCGGAGCGTGGCGCATCTTCGTCGACCTCTACACCAGAACGAAAACGTTGAAACCATCGTTGTGCGGTGGAAATGGAAACTGTATCGGGTCCATAAACTGCACAAATTTTATTGGCAGCTTGAGATGAATTTTTGCCTTTGTCATAGTAGTTTTTGCGGATAAGAATGTAAAAAACTAGACCGTTCAGGTTGGGTGTTAGAAGACTAATGAAAATTTTATTCAAATCAACAAACTACGTAGCTACGTTATATATAACAGAAGTACAATTCGTTGGTTACATTTTAGGCAATGTCTACTGCGATAACAACACTCCTCCTTAAGCAACGAATCCAATTAACCTTTTATTTTCTTCCAGCTTCCGGATTGCCAGGGCCTTTGTGAACCCATCAGCGGGCTGCTGCTTCGTGTTCACATATCCCAGCTCCACTACTCCTTGATCCAGGACATCTCGTACAAAATGATACCTGATGTCTAGATGCTTTATTCGTGGATTGTACCCTTGGTTCTGAGCGATACAGATGGCTGATTGGTCGTCACATCGGATGGGAATCTGATGCATGCCGAAAATCTGCAACTGGAACTGGTACCACCAAAGTGGTTCCTGGACTGTGCGGGAAAGCGCGATATATTCCGCTTCGCACGAGGACAATGCGACTGTTGGTTGACGTTTGACGTTCCACGACACAGCTCCTCCCATGAACGTTAAGACGTATCCGGTGGTGGATTTTCTGGAATCCGGTTCTCCTCCCCAATCGGCATCTGTGAAACCAACCAAGCCTGTGCTATTCTGCTTCGAATACGTTAGACGGTTCGAACGCGTGCCTCGCAAGTACCTCATGATACGCGTGACAGCGTTCCAGTGGCTACGTCCGGGATTCGCGTTGAATTGGTTGACTTGGTTTACTGCGAAACTGATGTCCGGCCGCGTTGCCTGCGCCAGATAGGTGAGACACCCCACTGCCTCCTGGTAAGAAATCTCTTTCATTTCGCGCATCTTCTCCTGTGTCGCCGGAGACATGGACTTGTCCAGTTTGACGCTCGCCTCTGCTGGTGTCGAAACTGGGTTACAATTCTCCATGTTGAACCGTTGCAAAATACTGTCGATGTAGTGCTCCTGATCTACCCACAGTTTGCCGTTCTTCCTGTCACGCGTGATCCTCAGTCCCAGGCAGAAAGGAGCTTCACCAAGCTCCTTCATTCTGAAGCGGTTGTGAAGGAACGATTTCAACATTTGCTTCAGCTTGGCATCATTGGTAAAGATCATGAAATCGTCCACGTAAATAGTGACGAAAATCATTTTCTCACCGCTGATCCGGAAATACAGGCACGGATCAACCTTTGATTGGTTCAGTCCGAACTCCAGCACCGTTTCCATTGCCGTCTCCTCCGTGGCTCATCTTGGGTTGACTAACTACTTCTTTAAAAAATCTTCTTTCTTCCGGCTATGACCTGTCCTGGGCCCATAACCTTTTGCGGATAAGAATGTAAAAAACTAGACCGTTCAGGTTGGGTGTTAGAAGACTAATGAAAATTTTATTCAAATCAACAAACTACGTAGCTACGTTATATATAACAGAAGTACAATTCGTTGGTTACATTTTAGGCAATGTCTACTGCGATAACAACAGTAGTACTGTAAAATATGTCGGATTTTCTCTTTATTTTGCTCCATATTTGCGACACTAAAACTCACAAACGACTTAACCAAACAAAACACTGTCAAGGACTATATTATAGCGCGCAAAAATACCTTTCCAACAAGCTATAATATGACTCGATACAATGAATACAACTAGAACTACGCGCTTACAACGACACCTCGCGGAAATACCGCAGGACTTTTTTGACAGCCTGATATGTACTATATATACTATATGTACTAAATACTATACAATATGTCATCAAAATAAGTCAGCGGGAAAGAACATGTCAGCAGTGTAACAATTGGTAGTCAGTAAAACACAACCTGGATTGTATCAACCATCTTTTTTCATATTTACGAGCTAGAGCTAACAACTCTCCCATCTGCATAATGAATGATGAGACTTTTCATTTCTTCTTAGCAATGGAAATTATGTTTCGAAATATGAAATTGCATTAGGGACCTAACGAAGCTAAATTGACAAATGAGTGTTTTTCCGTTCATTTTATTCCATTGTGAAAAAACACATACATAAACTTGTATATAATTCTTTCACATTTCCTTCAAACTAAATATCGTAATATTCATTAAATTCACTATTTCTAAATTCAATACAAATCCAACGCTATTTATTTTTATTGGCAGCACTGAAAAAATCGACTTTGTTTACAAAATTGATCCAAATCAGCCAATCAGAAATCAGAACCACTGACAGAAATTTGGTCCGTAAAGGCTGATTTAGACGATGCCAGTCAGCGCTCTAGTTGAAGTATCCAGTGAACAGAAAACAGACACTCTGTTCAAGTTATTTGTACCAGTATCGAACAAGTAATTGGCCTCTAACTGGAACAGAGTGTCTGTTCTCTATTCACTGGATACTTCAACTAGAGCGCTGACTGGCATCGTCTAAATCAGCCTTAAAAGACCCCCTGTTGTCTGATTTTATCTTAGGGTGGGTTTAGACTAGGGATATATTCATGTGAAGAAATATGATGAGATTTATAGAAATCGCATCAACCGTTTACACTAGCGCGAACTTATATAATGAATATATTCATATTTTCGGTGAATTTATTCACCTCAAGTAGAACTGCATCCTGCTTTAGTGATTTCTCACCAGTGAGAAATTCACCAGAGTTTACATATGCCTGAATTTATTCTATTCAAATTGTTATATATACCTCAAAGAAATGTATCATATATATTCTCACCCGTTTACATCTATTTTTGCGTGGATAAATCCATCTATAGTTATAGATCTCCCTAATGTAAACCCGCCATTAGTGACAAACTATAGTCATTCCCAAGGCGCCTAGAAGTATATACTAAGGTGGGCCAACTTGCTAAAACCACTCTTCAGCCATCTTGGAAGTCTACTGTGTTTTGTTTGTAAACAAAACACAATACGCTATTGCCGAAGCTCGCTCGTGATCTCAGTCTGTCTCTTTCACGCTACAAGCAAATAATTCCCCTTCTACTTTCTTCCGTGCTGTTTTCATATACCGCTCCCCTAACCAGCTTAGTGACGAAACGGCCTCACCTAGTACTATAGACCCGTCTTGGTCATTCCATTCGCCTTCGGGAACGTCATGACTTGAGCCACATCCACATGTCATTCGCCGCGCGGAATAAAGGGGATATGGACATGCGGTAATTTCGTGATTGCATAAAGGCGTTACCGAAATAACATGTTGTTATCAGAGTACACCTGACAACCAAAAACGTCATTTCCAAAGCAATGTTTATTTTTGTTTTGCTCAGGAATTCATAATTATCTAGGATTCGGCACCAATTTAATGACATAGCAACATAATCAATTGTTAATCGGAATCCAATTTGAAACACAGTTCTACCATGGCTCACGCATATAGTGCCAGCGGCGATCAGTCCACTAAAATTGGTCTCAATCAAGGTGGCCCCCATGGTTTAGGTAAATAACATCTTCCCCAATGTATATTTTGCTTACATAATTTCATCATCCAAATTGTCCTCGTAGGCGATCCCAACGATAAACGTCTGCGAAAGGTGGAAATCGACGTACTGATTCCTAAAATTATGCGGGATCGAGCCAAAACAGAGAAGTGCATACCCGAAGTTAAGGAATTTGAAGACTGCTGCAAGGGCTCCGGCATCCTTATGGCCGTTAAGTGCCAGAAGCAAAACGAAGCGCTCAAAAAGTGCTCGATGCGGTGGTATGAAGACGAAACATTCAAAGCCGAATGCCGGGAGATGTATCTCCAAGAACGAAGCGAATACAGGCGAACGGGGATACCGAAGAAATTTCGGATCATGAACATGGATCAGACTTCCCAATAGGGACTGTTATGCGGTATCTTATTATTTTGTAACAAAAGTTTATAATTTAAAGGAACATTGTGAATTTTATTCTACTTACAATCTTTTTTATTACGAGAAGCCGTTGGATTATGATGTTTTGGAAATGTTTCACTCACTTTGAATTCTGTTAACCGATCCATACACGTAACATAGTCAGCAGGATCTAAACTGGTCGGATAATGAACTTCTAGAATCAGAAGATCCTTGGCAGTGGTTTCGGCAATTCTATTGAACGCTTGGAAATCGTGATTGTCCATGTAATGAATGTTCCCTAGCCGTTCATTGTCCCGATAAGGTTGCACCAATACGACATAGGAAGCATGAAAAAACTGAGGTCCTTTATGATAGATAACTGTGAGTGCGTGAAATATATTTGTCAATAAAATTATTTATTTGTAAAAATACAAGACTTACGAAAATCACCTCCAAATTTCAATCCACTTTTTATAACCCAATTCCTCGCTTTGAGATATATAAATGCAACGTAAGATGGAATGAAACTACGTTTAATGCTCACAAATCTTTCAATTAACTGCTCTTGTGGTAAAAGCAGTCCTTCCAAAGTCCGAACTTCTAGGCACTTCAATTCTTTAATTAGAAACAATGTTTCCTCATAGCCTAGGCTCAAATTTTCCGCCACAGGAAAGGGGTTTTCCTGCTTCCGCATTACGACATGTTTCAGCTGTTTTCTACTGATGATTCCAGCAGCCAATTGCTTTTCAGTTTCTTCATCCATCACACAAATGTCCTCACTGCTATTACCGGCACATAAATCATACTTCCGTTTCCATTCTTTCCGCCTCTCGAGCTGTCTCTCGCGTGTTACTTTCGGTTGAGTGTTTGCCAAGCCATGATTTCGTACGGACACTGGGAATGAACGCGATAGCGTTCCCTGTCCGAAACATCCGCCAAACGAGAGTCGCAGCATTGCTTCCGGGTTGCATACTTCCACAGAGAGACCGGTAAAAATACCTACGATTTTCTCGGTTTGTTCGTCCACCGAGTCCACCGGAAGCGGGTCGACACTCGAGAGATTGGATGGGGTGAATTTCTTCGGTTTCAGGGGTCGTTTGGTCATCGTGTTATAAAATATTTCAATTTGTGCATTGAAAAGATCGGCTTCTTGATGACGAACTGGAGTGGAGTGGAGCAAAAACCAAAACAAACAAATCTCGATGGGTGCGTTTAGTGCGATGCAAGATTTGAAAACTAATACGTAACGCCTTGTTTCAGCAGTTGAATTACAGACAAGGGCCATTCACGGTTTCCGGAATAAAACGCATTCGAACCACCACTTGTTTAATATTCGAATATTCTTCAGTGCTCGTATAAAATTGTTCCCAATCATTCGCACGTATATCACATTCATCGGTATTAGTTCCGACTCAAAAACAAAACAAATGAAATTGACAGTTCTCTGTAGAATAATGAAACCTAATGAAACCGCCTGTGGAACCGCAGTGTGTGCCAGCTGAGGAAAAACCGCCGCGATATTCGCGGCGGCGAATTCGCCTAATACTTATGACAGACATACAGCTGTACTACCGTTGTACTTCGAAAATTGTATGTCTGTCACCATGTACATCGCTAGAACCTATTTTACCGCTGTACATGGCTACAGTTGTACTGTGCGCAGCGCCACAAATGGTTAGTGGTGGGTAGCATGAACAGACTGAATCAAAACACTTGGTAAATATTCTTTTCATTGAATTTCTCTTGAGTTAATAACTCAGATTGGAAACTTGTTTGTTGTGTTTGATAGTTTAGACACTAAATAAAAACCTTTTTCATTGAAATATGTGGTGAAAATTGGAAAAATTTCTGATTGTCAGTTTGACATACGGTACAATGTACAACCAAAGTATGTCTGTCATGGTACGATAGAACCTGTACAACGCTGTACTCTTACAGCGCAAGTACAGCTGTATGTCTGTCCCTGGTATAATGTGCCGTAGGCTACACTGAGAGGAAAATTTAGTAAATATGACGAATTTTTTGGTGCATGTTACCAATTCTCTAGTCATTTTCTACCCTACTAATCATTGGTACATGTTACAAAAAAAGAATGGTAGGCACATATGTCAAACAAACTACAAATTGTTGGTCCAACATTGGTGCAATAACAGTGAAAATTTTGCTTCATATTTGTTAGAGGTAATCATCAGGGATAATGACAATATTTTTTAATAATTATTTTTAATTTAAAAAATTGTATTTGATTGCGTTTAATTCTACATACTTAGAATACATTATACTAATAACTTATTCTATAAACAACATCAATAATTCTCGTTGGAATCATTCTATAAACTGCGTACAAGAGGCAAATTTTAATCGCAGCCTCAACCACCTCTATTTGATGAGCATTTCCAAAGCAAGTTCCCGTTCCTCTTCCTGCTGCATCGCTCTGATTTGCATTAGCTGATTAGCAGCTGATTAGCAGAGTGACGGTAGAATTAGCACGTTTCATCCGTATTTTGTTCTCTCGTGTCCCTATGAAGAAAAGAAATACATATGTTGATGATATTAAATATGCAATAAATTATGTATGTTCACCTTAAGATTTTTACGGTCGATGATGTGTTGAAGAAAGATTCCAATCTTAGCGACAAACTCGCCGTTACCTTCAATTCCATAGCTTGGATGGTTTTTGGTAAACAAGTATTACGAGTCTGGGATCATGCCAGCTGTAAAGACAAGGAAAAATGTCAATAGTGTTGTAATGTATAAAATATAACTGATGTTTATCCTTGGCGGGAATATGAAAATAGTTTCCCGACCGAGGTGACTGATGTAATGATGTAAAAAAAAAGAATACTTATCTCCGATTTGTTTATAATGAATGATTGTACTGCACATAATTTTAAGGCCAACTAAGAAAGAAAAAAATGGTATTAGGTCAATTATGTTAATATGGATCAAAATTTCTTGTGATATTTTCCCCGCTGAAAATATGAAAACAAATTCTCGGGGGAGTTGAGGGCATAATTGAATTCAATAAAAACAAAGTGCTTACCTGACGGTTCATACATAAACGGGTCCACTGGCTTCGGCATCTTCAATGAAAATTCCAGTGCCTCTTTCAAACTCAAAGATCATTGTTCCGTGTATGTCGCAGAAATGGGTGCGATATACTATGCTCTAGGGATCATTGAAACATTGCCCATCGACCATTATTTTATTTTTTCAGACAGTCTCAGCTCAATAGAGGCAATCCGCTCAATGAAAGTTGATAAACGCTCATCTTATTTCCTAACAAGAATAAGACATCTAATGAGTGTTTTGGTCGAAAAATTATTCAAGATTACCTTAGCTTGGGTTCCATCTCATTGCTCGATTCCGGGGAATGAGAAAGCGGACTCGCTAGCTAAGGTGGGCGCTTCAGAAGGCACACTTTTTGAAAGGCAAATTGCCTATAATGAATTTTTTCACATTCCTCGTCGACACTCGTTAGTTGGCAGCGCATGTGGAGTGAAAATGAGTTCGGTCGTTGGTTACACACGATTATTCCTAAGGTTTCGACGAGTGCTTGGTTTAAGGGATTGAATGTAGGTCGTGATTTCATTCGCGTGATATCTCAGCTCATGTCCAATCACTACAACCTAAACGCGCATCTCTATCGCATTGGGCTCGCAGCAAACAATCTTTGTGATTGCGTCGATGGCTACCACGACATCGAGCATGTTGTCTGGTCGTGTATCCGGTTCCATGCTGCTCGCTCTCAGCTCTCTAGAGCACTGAGAGCACAAGGCAGACAATCGGATATCCCCGTCCGGGATATCTTAGGTAGCCGTGATCCTGATCTTCTGCTTCATCTATACCTGTTCCTCAGAAACGCCGATGTCAACGTTTAATGATGTTTCCTTCGTTGTGTCCCTGTTTCATATCCCTCCTATCCGATCTATAAACTTTTACTTAGCCGCGACAATACATACACACACTCTTTACAGATACACGGGCCAAAGGTTGTGCAGTCCACTGATGATTCAACAAGAGCCAAAGGTTGTACCGCTCATGACAACTCTACACGAACTGATGATTGCGCCGGCTAGTGACCATTCTATCCTGGATTCCTCGAGTCGAGAAGACGCACCACGCTAGATATGGGGTACATACTAGGGGGGCGTTGCTGATTAATGGTCAGCTTCATCCCAATAGGAAGTATCCCGTGTCGGGCACATGTACAGAGCATTGGAGACAGCAACATCCCAATTACGAGAACACTTGTAATACTAACCTCGAGCCGACCGCGAGTAATCGGTTACATATTACTAACATAGATAATAAGAAGAACTGCCAAAATATTGAACTCCGGCCCCGTGAGGCTAACGCCATATGAGCCTTGATAAAAATATATATTTTGGAAAAAAAAGTGCTTACCTCCAAATCGCTTCGTCTCCAAAAGACAAAAGACAAAGTGCGCACATCACAGTTGTTAGGTATGACAATAAAAACAAACTTACTAATGGTATGAAGTAAAATATACGAATTCCTGGTAGGAACATTCATTGCGTCTGACATCTTTTTTACGCAATTTTAGTAATATTTACAAAAATGTGTATATTTTACCAATGTTTTTGCTACTAAAGATTTGGTAGCTGCTTTTACTAAACTATTTCTCCAGTGTAGAACATTGCGGCGCGGTATTGTATTTCAAAAAAAAATTAACCGAACAAACGTAACGCCCCGGGCAATCGCATGCTATGTTTCAAACTAACCGGGCAATTAGTGGATCCCAGATTTGCGTGCGAGACAGCGCCGCTTCCGACGGCGGGTCGGCGATGGACTCGGATTGCGTCATCTTGGCGGCTTGGGCTCGCTAAATGGGGACTTCGTTCCAATTCTGAATAAGAAGAGTTGCTAAATAGCTCGATTCTAATACTTCAATCTAAGAACCGAGATAGTTTTTCTGTCTGTAAATTCCAGGAACATTTCTGAAATGAATTTATTAAAATAGTATAGGTTTTTGTTATTTCCTTTCAAAAACATAATAAGATTTATTGTTTGGATCAACCAATAGCAACTGTTCGTTGACACCAAACTCTTTTAATGTTACTGCAATTTTATTTCAAACAGGTTGTTTCGTAAGATCCAAAAACAGATGCGAAATCTGAAAACTGATTATCCGAAGAACGGAAGGATAAAAAAAACTGGAATTTTGAATTTAATTATTACATTATATTGTATACTCCTGAGATGGTCCATGCAAAACTATCCGTCGAATGAAATTATTGAGTCGAATAGATAAGACAATTTTTTTTATTTTTTACTATACACTTAAATGATTCTGCAAAAAAAACTTCGTTGGTTTCACTTTTATAAGATGGGTCAAAAGCAACTCATAAAAAATCATTCGCTTTTAGAATCGATTATACACCAGTGAAAACTCTAAGGGCGATTACACATTATCCGGTTTCTGCCGGACCGGTTTGAAACCCAAATGGCAAATTTCGACCGTACCAACCTATTTACGGCGCCGTGATGCAGCCGTCTACTGCGACTACAATGTCCGGTGACCGGACAAGCATTAAATGCGATGACAGTAGTATTGTGTCGACGTCTTGTGGAGATACCAGTTTGGGAAAGCAAATGATTCTCTATAAGATTATCAGACCTTAACACAGTTTCGAATTGTTCAAACTTTGAATGAAAATTTTTACTTCATATTATGTGATTGTTCAAAACACGTAATACTGACTCTTAATTAATCATTTTTGTATAATTTTGCTGATATTTTCACCAAGACTCATCATTATAATATGAAATTATTATCAAACACAATTCTTGCTTAAGAACTTTTCACAACTTGCAAAAGAACGCGTTACTCTATTACACAAAAGACATATTTCTTAAGAAAAATTTAATTTTCATTAATAATTTTTATTTTGATTATGTGTTAATTGCACCTGAAAATTTATTTTTACTATCACTTCCCAAAAGCGTAGCACGAAGCCCAATGCCATCAACGCGCATTGACAGATGTTTGTCATGTCTGTTAGTATTGGTGCGATTCATGCAATTTTTCGTCCCATGTATTAGCATGTGTGTGCTATTGTGCTTGTAGGCAGATTTCAAGATGATCACAGGAAGTGAACAGACAATACACATAAATAAGTAGTGCCCCTAGCTTGTTAGAAATTGTTATTATTATTGCTTCATAAAATTTTACACTTTTATCTAACCGTGTTTCTGGGACTGTTAAAAAATATGTGCAACGGAGCGTGTGAAATAAATCATGTTGTTTGTGTGTTTAGAAATAAAATAAATTAGTGAGTGGATGAGTACACAGCAACTGGACAAAAGTTAGTTTTTGTAATACTGTTGATGACAGCCATGTTTTTTGTCCAGTAAGTTTTTCATGTTAATTTATCATTGCAAATTTACGTTGCCGTCGTTGTGGGAACTTTTGTAGAACCATATGCGCCTAACATAAACGTGTGCGCTCTGAGAATTACCGAAAAGGTTTGCGAACGTATTTTGAAATGGGGCGGAAAGGTTTATACCTCTGACCGCTCTGATCGCACTTATCGGTAAGTTGAACTTATCGGTAAGAACACCGTCCTGATGTGCGCGTAATGTCTGCGAGGCCTGCACTCACTTTGGCCGTGCTCATGGCGTGCCACACTTTAACATTCGTCCGTATGTACTCTCAAAGGAACGCAAATTTGAGCAGGTTCGTCGTTGCAACCCCAAAAGGCATATCATGAGAGGGTGAATGCCCTAAGCTGCTCAAAAACAATAGTGGAAATTCAAAAAACACGGGCTCGATCAGCTAGGTGCAGCTATACCAAGAACAAGGTACAGATGCTTGATCTTCGCTCACTCATATGCGATCGGAAAAGATGCGCAAGGGAATTGGGGAATTCACCGCTGCCGATAGCGATCGGGAACATCGCACAGAGATGCGATCAACAAAGCGTAAGCGGAAATTCTGCGGAGCAGATACGTCCGACATCGTCCACCATGGAATCAACAATAAATTAAATATTTTATCGGATGTTTTGCTAAATAAATACAGATTGTAATTTTGTGAAACTGTACATTGTGAATATATGTTTTATATAACTAGTGTTTTCATATGAATATAAGTAGTTCTACCAGAACTGTATTTTGTTTGTTGATGTGATGCCGGGTGTTTCTCCGTTTTGTATTTACTGTCGGCATTGCGTGGATAGCAGTTCGAACTTTTGTTCGCCGACAGCAATTTGTGGTGCGGAAAAGGATTTCCCCATACAATGTTGGGAGCTGGAAATTGTGGGCTGTCGAATTGAGCCAGCCACCCAACAGCAATCAGTTGTATGTAGCAGAAATATTTGCAGCAATATTTACCTGTCAAATCACTGTATAAACAAATGCATGTATGTGTATGTGAAAGATGTACGGTTTTGTGTAGCGCGAGGTCTCTTTCACATTGTTATCCGGTTATCCGTCCAAACCCAGCGGCGCTTTTTGAAACCGGTCCGGCTGAAACCGGATAATGTGTAATCGCCCTTATCCTAACGGAAATACCCACTTCTGATTGGTCGAAATTGACGACACATGCGGCAGGTCCCTAACAGAGACATCAAAACCAAGCTGCCTGAGGGAAATCGGCATTGCGAACACATGAAAGTAGGGGGAGCTTTTGTTCCCATCGAAATGTATTCCCTAACAGAGACATCAAAACCAAGCTGCCTGGGGGAAATCGTCATTGCAGATACATGAAAGAAGGGGGAGCTGTTTTTCCCACCGACATGTATTCCCTAACAGATATTTCAAATCCAAGGTGTCTAAGGGAAATCAGCATGTAAATACCCTCGTGGTCGATAGTTGAACTAACTACGCGCACAAATGGATAAGGCTCATTGTAACTAGCGTGGACATTGCTGATTGCATACGTGTTGGCGAATAAGTTGGGAGCAATGAACGGGTTTTTTTTTATTTTCGTTCCAATAAGAATCTTTCGATGGGTTGATTGATGAATGATTTTTCAATGAATTGAATAGAACTTATGCTTGATAAAATATAAATAAAATTGAAATTTGGATCTTTTATGTTGGTTGCTTCGTGGAATTTCATATCAATGACCGATCATGTATTGTGAAACTTTCAGCACAACTGTAAGTGTAAAATTGTATATGGTAGCTATTGTGTTAATATGACTTGAAATATGAAACTTTATTTTTTTAAGTTCATGCGATTGGAAAAATGAAGGAGTATTCGAAAAAGTGATTTCACATATGCTCTCCATACCGTATTGGGTGCTGTTAGCCCAATTGAAATTCGTCATTGAGGCATGTAGCATCGTGTTCCGCTATGTTTAAAGCGAAAAGGAAATGGGTTGAATAAACATTTACAAAATAAAAAAATTAAAAATGAAATTACCTTTTCCATTTCAAATATATTTTTTCTATACTAAAGTAACACTTTTTTCCTGGTGAGAAAACTTGTGTTCAATAATGATAATTATTATAGATGAGCTTTTTTTTCTTTATTTCATTCATACATAACACAGGAGCCATCTCGTCCAGGACCACAGAGGGCGACTTTGGTACGTGATACGCACCATTTAATGACTATTCACCATCCTTCTATCATTGTCACTCGGTTATGGACACTGGCGGAGTGAACAAACAATACCTAACAACCAGACAAAACAAACCCAAATCATTATCGAAGAGTTTAACAATGTTATTCTTCAAACTTATCCAAAATCAGCATGCAGCAAATAGCTTAACGGAATCCTACGTCAACTATGCGGTTGTGTCTTGGACACAACCCTCCTGTGACTTTTTTAATTACGCATCAATTTCCGTTCATTCACCATTACCTTAAATATAATGAATTCAGCCGATGTTCAGTTTGCATCGGTTGCTTAACTTTGCATAAGTATGAATACATAATAACTTCTTTATACTTCTTTTCAATGAATTTCAGTTCGTACGAAAATCTTGTTCTTGATGTGTCCATGAATCAGTTAAATGTTCTTGAAAACAACACATTGATATATTCGGCGCAAGCAGTTAGAACAAATGTAAGCGTTTAGTACAACGATGCTAATGACGTAACGCATTATTGTGGGCGGCTAAATGGAAACACACATGAATTTAAAATGAAGTGTCAAAGCACAATTCTCGCGACGCAACGCATAGCGCGGCATTCTGTTCCCAGCTTAATAATTCGGGTAGCTTTCATCATATGTACGAGATTTAAAACAAAAAATCGTAGAGTATCAAGCAGTGACCGGTTTTTCGACTCAAGTGTAACTTTCGAAAAGGGCGTGTTCATTTTAGTAAGAGAAATCTATGATAATTTATGGAGAGGATCGGACCGTCGTCGGGTGTAGACATAATTTTTCTTCGCTCCGCGTCAGCTGGTGTGCAATTCGAATATCGGCGAAAAAAGTGATCTTTCTAAAAAGAAAAAAACATTGAAAACATTGTGTGTTTTTCGCAAGTGACGTTTATATTTCTGAAGGAAAAGTTGTACGCGTTTATTTACGATTGATTATAATCCGGACGGGATTTTGTTATCGCGTGTTATTTTTCCTTCATTTTAATACGAAGTGTGTGTGTGTGTTTATGTGCCGCAGTGAATATATCACCGAGGGAGAATCTGCAGGCGTTACAGACTCTTTGCTCTTAATACTTATGACAGACATACAGCTGTACTTGCGTTGTACTTCGAAAATTGTATGTCTGTCACCATGTACAGTGCTAGAACCATGCAAGCAACTCGGTACAATCGTTGTACCTGTACCGACCTATTTTTCCGCTGTACATGGCTACAGTTGTACTGTGCGCAGCGCCATAGACGGTTAGTGGTGGGTAGCATGAACAAAACGAATCAAAACATTTGGTATACATTCTTTTCATTGACTTTCTCTTGAGTTAATAACTCAGATTGAAACATATTTGTTGTGTTCGATAGTTTAGACGCTAAATAAAAACCTTTTTCATTGAAATATTGGTGAAAATACAATGCAATAAATTCAAACTTCAGATTGTCAGTCTGACATGCAGTACAATGTACAACCAAAGTATGTGTGTCATGCTATCGTGGTACCTGTACAACGCTGTACACGTACAGCGCTAGTACAGTTGTATGTCTGTCCATGGTATAAGGGTCACACGCTGTTATGTGCGGTGACGTTCCTCATTGTGTTTATGTGTAGAGAGGGTGTTTGTTTTGTTGAGCTAAGTGGAGCTGTTTTTCTCAAGTTCTCTCTTATTTTCTCCAGCAAGTTCTCCTCTCTCTCACACATACATCATACTGGTTTCATTTGATTTGCATTGGCAGCCGTACCGCTGCAATTCTGTGTATCCGTCCAAAGTACGTAAAATAAAAAGGTAGTCTACTCCCTGCTTTGTTCAAGTAGTGGTAGGCAAAGAAAAAAAGCAAAAAATTGTTATTAACCATAGATCGAATCCATATAAATTCAAACATTTTTTAATTTTTTAAATTATAACACAAGAACTGTCTCGAAATATGTTACGAAATAATGGAATAGTGGTATACTTAATTATTTTCAAATTGAAAACAGTAAAATTATCGCACCTGTACTATAGAAATAATGCAAAACCGATAAACAAATGTGTGGAGAGGTTATATCGAAGCAGTGTCGTTCTCGTTCCCGATCCAAGGAGCGAATGCATGGGATAACTGAAAACATCTCCGATTAGTTTATCTCATTCGAAATTATTCTGTTCCGGCATCGCGGAACGTGGTATTTCAACATTTTGCTGAAGTAAACAAAAACTATTCAGTATGAAATCGATAGAAATTCACATAAAACGTTACTTGCAGTAAAAAACAAGTACACTATCGTGTTTACCGACGACTCGACCGGCGATTTTGCCACTTTTTATGATGTTTAGAACTTTTAAAATCGAGAAATATTGAAAAAACTTCAGAACTTCGAACAAATTGAGGATTTTTTATTACTATCTTCGTTGTGTGTGTAATACATGCGCTCTCCGTGTGTATACACAGGAAATATCCCTTACCTTCTATTCTATGTACTTTGGTATCCGTCTACTTCCCGCAATTGCATACGATTCGGCCGCATTTTCGTACAGAGGTGCATCGAATTTTTGAGCGCCATTTCGCGGTGGGGACGAGATGATTTGTATGCAAGGTTAAATACACTTCGTCTTGTTTTCGCCGTTGGGTGGCGTTCATGGTCAGGCCCAGGGTTTAATTATGTTAGAGATTTTAAATTCCAGAATTTCATAATTTGAGTAGAGATGGGCAAATCAGCTCATCATGGTGAGCGGCTCAGAGCCGTTCAGCTCATACAAGTGAGCTGTTCATTTGGAATAGCTCTTCAGCTCAGTTGAATTTTGCAGTTGTCCACACAATTGCATATGAAACGTAATCACCATGGGATATTGCATAGTGTGCATTTTCTTAATAGACGGCTGAAATCCAACATAGGAGATGCTTAGGATATGCTGAACTTAAACAACAGAAAAACCAGCAGTAGCCAAATAACATGCCTCCAGGAATATAGACCGAGACAAGGTTTTTTGAAAAAACCATCGAGATTTTTTTTTGCATCCGAGGATATAAAAATAAATCCACTAAGAAAAATAATTATTCGCGATCACAAATGTAACAAAAGGACCAGTATCAATCATCAACATTTATGCCGGGTGGTTTTCTGAATTGTTTTGATTCAGCACGCGGAAATAAATGTATGTGTTTCCACAGTAATGTTTAAATAACAATGTAATATATCAAATTTATTTACAAGCATATAATAATGTTTATTATTTTGTTTGGCCATATATGAACAATTAAATGAAGTAACGAACGATTGAATATCTTCAAAATAAAAACCTTTTTTCCTATCTGACATTTCTGCTAAAGCTAAAGTACGAAGAGGGATACACGAAAACAAACTGACGTCATGCCATGAAGCGCGGGAGACGAAAAATCCTTTCGCGTCTCGCAATTCACTCTCTGCAGCTTTTGCGCTCCACAACTATGCAGCTCAACAGCTCAACAGCTCAGCAGCTCATCAGCTCAACAGCTCAACAGCTCAACAGCTCTTCAGCTCATCAGCTCAACAGCTCAACAGCTCATCAGCTCAACAGCTCAACAGCTCAGCAGCTCATCAGCTCAACAGCTCAACAGCTCATCAGCTCAACAGCTCAACAGCTCAGCAGCTCAACAGCTCAACAGCTCAGCAGCTCATCAGCTCAACAGCTCAACAGCTCAACAGCTCTTCAGCTCATCAGCTCATCAGCTCAACAGCTCAACAGCTCATCAGCTCAACAGCTCAACAGCTCAGCAGCTCATCAGCTCAACAGCTCAACAGCTCATCAGCTCCAGCTCCGTAATGAGCTGATGAGCTGCGTTTTTTTGATTGCGTGCCGATCCGAAACCGCTCACTATGATGAAGCGATTCGAATGAACAGCTCATGAGCGGATGGCACATCTCTAAATTTGAGTCAGAAGATTTAATTTCAGGTTTCATTTGGAGTGAGTTAGTTAGTTGAAAGCATTTATTTATTTATATTAGTTTTTGACGTAGAACTACGTCTTTCATTAAGGGTGCCAAATCAGAAAACAGGTCACGTTTTTATGAAATAAAGTTTAAGTTAATAACTATTTTTGCCGTGAACGGATTCTGGCGATTTACATGTCAAACGCATCGGAAATTCCCTAAGATTGCTATACATTACATTACATTACAATCCCATAGTCTGTATATGGTTTGAATTGATGAAAATTGGAAGCATTCTAATTACTTATATATTCGTTCTGTCCATT
Source organism: Toxorhynchites rutilus septentrionalis (assembly GCF_029784135.1). Taxonomy (NCBI): domain Eukaryota; kingdom Metazoa; phylum Arthropoda; class Insecta; order Diptera; family Culicidae; genus Toxorhynchites; species Toxorhynchites rutilus. Next base: position 14,417,330 of record NC_073746.1, read on the forward strand.
TGTGTGCTTTCCCGAACAGAGCTGTCTATAACGAGCAACTTATCGACGACCAACGAAGGGGAAATCGTAAGATGTAAGGTCTCCGTGAACAAAAGAAAAGAAGAAGAACGAAGGGGAATATTTGCCTAGAGTATAAACAGTGGATTTTACTGAGACAAATTTCATGAGGACACCGACTGGACAACACCGTTGCTGGGCTAGCTGGGCGGCGAGGGATCGAATGGTTTTCTCAAGGCAATGGGAGTGGAGGAGTAGTATGAGGAAAGAGAAGAGTTTTCTAAGGGCCTTTTTGAAGGCTAGAGATGAATGAACTGAAGAAGTTTTAAGTCTCTTTTATTCAACAAGAAAAGGAAGGAAAGGCAAACTTTCAGTATCGTTCTCGATACGAAGCAATGCACATCGCTTGTTCTTCCTTGTTTTGCGCCATCACATGTCTTCATTTCGGACTGAGCTGTGGACGCCTTTGACATTGTATCAATGCATTGAACTGACGCTATGGTGAAGCAGGTGTTATGGTTGTGAACCAAAAAGAAATGGGGAATACCAAGTTATTCAATAAGTTATAATAAATCATCAATTTATTTGGGTTCGAGTGCAGATAGAGTTTATTTTGCTTATTTAGTCACCAAGAAAGTAAATGACGTTCTGGAATTTTTTATGTGATTTGATTTCGCTTGCCAGTAGCAAAACTTTCTCTGCTAAGGATGCGCTGCGCTTATCTCGAGCATGTATTATTGTTCTGCGAGCACAAGAATGAATCATCTAATAATTATCGTCAAATGATTCTACAATAAGATTTCAGGGAGACCAAACTGGTAGAATGGTTATTTCAAAATTTTCGTAGCATTTTAAAATAATATCCGCAGTTATTAACAAGCGACTTGAATTAAACTACTACGTAGTTCTACGTCAACAATGCGGTCGTGTCTTGAACACAACCTCCTATAATTTTTTTCTGGTTCCTGGTTTTTCAATTCCAGGCACTGGATTGAGTTTATAAAATCAGATTAGAGGTTCCTCATTCGTTGTAGAGTAGTAAAATGAAAATATGTACGGTTTGTTTTCGGATGTTTTACAAAATGTGACTACTTACTAGTCGAATTGCTGAGTATTTATTATTTATACAATAAATATCTTAGACGCTCTTGATGCGCACTGAATGGAGGGCACGGCTGGAGAAAGTCGGGACCTAACGTGTTGAATTCTAAATACTAAAAATTCAAAAAAAATAAAAATAATTTAAATTCTTAAAATCTAAGAATCAAAAAATTAAAATCTGAAAATCTGAAAATTTCAAAATTAAAAATATTTAAAAATTCTAAAATTTAAAAACTTTAAAATTAAAAAATTTAAAAAAATTAAAATTAAAAATTAAAAATTTAAATATTAAAAAAAATAAAATTTAATATTTTAGAATCACATCACTTACCGCAGTAAATCCTGATTTTTTCTTAACCATTCCCACTAACAACTATCCCTTCCATGATAAACGCTAGAGAACCACGCTATAGAGGCGACCCTTCTGGCCTTCGGGCGGCGAATATCATACTTATATTCCTCCCCTTCCCCTGGTGACTGTAAGGACGTGGCCGGTGGCGTTATTGACCATTTAAAGCTCGAATCACCGAAAATTGCACAACGAGAATGATTTGCTAGTCCCAAGCGTCATTCTGTGTGTTCTATGTGCAATTTGGTTGGTTCAGGTCAATCACGGAGAGCAACTACGAATTGTACAGTCTACCCAAGCTCAAGCTCAAGCTCAAGAAATCTATGATAATTTATGTCTCAAAAATTATGAGTCGTACCGAAATAGTGTCGTAGTTCTTCTTGAATGGCGCTAACGTTCCCTGTGGAACTTTTGCCGTCTCAATACACAATGGTCCAGGAGATGCATTCAAGTGGAAATTAGCATTTGGAGCTTGACAGTTATTCTCTAGACAAAAACTGTCTTAGACAAAGGTGTCACTCATGAGAGAGCGCTCGTTTTTATGTTGTCAGAAATAGGGTGACCAAAATTTGCCGATGAATTAAAAAATCGAACTTTCTTATCCTTATAGATAGAGGTAAACATAGTTCGACAATGTTGTAGCTTCAATTATTTGAGACATCTTTGTAGAACAAAGTTTTTCTCTATCTCTTGAAATAATCGATATAGCGCCTTTTTTCTAAGTAACGTTAGGGTCACCATGAAAAAAAACTGTTTGAAAACTGTATGAAAAAAAAATAAAAAATACATATATAAATTGAAAAAAAAATTAAAATTAACCCTCTACACCCAAGCCCGCATTTAGACGGGTTTTGCAGATTCTCTTTTCAAATTATTCAGACATTATTTTCAATGTTCACCCCCACTAGAACTCCTTTAGAATATTTTCATCTATCACACATATACATTGTTTTTGTGCTGGCAGCTTTCTGCTAGGAGTATTTTATGTTGGAAGTCGGAAATTCGAGATAAAAAATGGAATAGGTTTTTTAAGATAAATAAAAAAACATGGGTCGTAGAGGGTTAAAAAAGATAACTTAAAATAAATTAGAAATGTTTTTTCAAATATCTCGAGAATGGTTGCATTTAGAAGGAGATTGATAATGAGCTTTTTTTATTTGAAATCACATCAGGATTCATAATTTGTGGCTAAAATGATAGCTAACATACGAAAATTCCTTTTCCTTTTCCTTTGTGAGAGATCGGATCCCTTCTTAAGAATAAGATGAAATGTAAATACATATTAGATATAAGATAGGTTTAAGAATTGAGTGTGATGAGTGTGATTGAGAGTGTGAGTGTGATCATTGTCAATATATCCTCATATCCCCTCCTTTTTCTGAAGAAAATATGTCACCCTTCTAAACTCGAGTCGACCGCGAGTAATCGGTTTCCTATATTATTAACATTAGAATTAAGGAAAAATGTTTATATACTAGTAACAATACAGTAAGGAGTTCGGCTCCTTTAAACCTATGTAACTGAGCCTGTAAAAATAAACGATTTAAATAAAAAAAATACGAAAATTCGAAGTTTCAAAAATTCATAAAAATTCAATGTTCCACAAAGTTCGTCAAAAATATTTTAACCATCTTGGACTCATTTTCTAAATTTTGTACATGACTTCTATTTTATATGAAAAAATAAAAAAAGTACATATTTTAGATATTGCTGATTAAAGTTTTTTTTCGTAAATAAAAAAGGGTACTAATTTTTCTATTTCAGTATACGTTTTTTCACGTTTCAACATCAATACTCTATAACTCTTTCTAAGACACTATTTCGATACGACTAATAGTTTTTGAGATTTAAATTATCAAATATTTCTCTTACTAAAATCGATACGCTCTTTTCAAAAGTCACACTTGAGTCAAAAAATTCCCAATTGCTGTGGAAAACTCATACTTCCTCCAACCCTAACGGAATACAAACTTTCATTCGAATAAAAAATGTTCATGTTTTGTCATTTGTCGATTTCATTTGGAATTGCTCAAATACGAGATTCGATACACGGGCGGATTCAAAAGGTGCAAGGGTTGGTTTCACGATGAGCGCTCCCAATAATTTCCAGCCGGCAACTGCTAGCAATACTCGGCCGAAGCTGCCGGAATCAATGAAGCTACCATTATCCCATTAACCAATCCTTATAATTACTGACTCGGCCATTAGGCCATCGATGCCGTCGGCTCAGCTGGGTCTAGGCACCCACGTATACAAGCTATCAGGAGCTATCCGCTGCTGGATAAATCCTCATGGATATTCCCGGACAACACGGCATAACCGGCAATGAAGATGAAAGATGAAAATCGAGTCCCTCTTAGTAGCTTCGCTTCGACTAGGACTACCTCGCCATTCGCCGACAACATGCCTTGGATTGACTAGAAATGAGTTGTTATGGTTATTCCTTTCCGTCTGTACTCTTATATCCAATCAACTGATACGATCACTTTTGCTTCCGTTTTTTTCATTTATTTAATAATAAATAACATCCATTTTTCCATTGTAACAAAAATCTGAGTGCTCTTACAGCGTCCTATAGTTCCTCTAATGCTTATACTGTATGTTGGCTCATCTGTTTGCTCTTGCGTAGTTTATTGTTGTTATATTTGAATACATAATATCTACCATATATGTGTCCCTGCTTGCTAGAATACAAAATCATAATAGCGAGGGAGTCTCGAATGTAAAAAGACGTAAGAAATAATAACTTCATTTTACTGTACGTAGCTTTGATTCACATGCGTATTCATAGTAATCATTTCAACGAGAAATATTGTAAGCGGAAAAGCTATACCTTTCTGTTTAACGGGGTTACGTTCTATTCGTCGTCGCGCGGCTTCCGTCTCGGGCGAAAGCCACATAATTTCATCGTTATATTGCTCTGCTTTCCAATAATTTACCAACGCCTTACCGACTAAGCATCTACCTATAACTATATAAAAAACGAATTGCGAAAAAAATAAACATCGTATAAACCTAATCCGTTTGAGGACCTCAATGTATATTAACTGAACCTGGGTGTCAACTTTTTTTTAGCTTCCTCAAAATTTGATGAAAAATGACCAACCCTAAACATTTCTTTGTTTAACTCGCGCTTTTAGTTCCGACTTGTTCTGTTCTGACTTTTACTGATCTATGACCGTGATTTCGACAGGGGGTATAAATCGCCAAACGTGCGATGGCGAAGTCGCTGCGGCGGCGGCAGCAGCCGGAGTAGTGCCCATGGCAACAGCATCTCCTGTTGAGTCCAGTGATCGACACTGGATGTCTGCCTTGAAGCGACCAGGAGTGAAAAATATCACCGAACACTCGTGAAACGCTTTCTCGTTATTGTTTAAGGCCGGTATGAGGGTACTGGAATTATAAAAAAAAAAACGTAAATAAAATTGTGGAAATTGGGTAGGCTTTTTGGACTCACTGATTCGGTCCAGTCATCGTGACACGGGTTTCCAGACGATAATTGTGGTGACCATTCTGGTAGTCCTGGTAGAACTGAATCGAGAGTTGCACATGGTGCAGTACCGAAGCGGAGAGATTGCAAATGCCAATTCTGAGCGTTATGAACTGTCCCGTCACACATGTCACCTCCGATTGTGGCGCCACCTGTTGGTCGTCGATCTTGACCTCTGCAAGAAGAAAGGAGGAGTTTTAGGTACACATATTCAGCAGGTACTCCAAGTAAGCAGGATAGACAAATTGCTTATTTTTGACTACCGTCGTGTGGGTGACTTTCTTTGAGATTTTTCTCACCTTAAATATTATAAAGACTGGAACGCGCAAAAATTGGTCGACAAAAATCGTTTCTTTCAGTCAAAATTCGTCATACAAAATCTTCTTATTTTCCTTATGATAGTTCAATTCATATATTTAAAGGGAAAAATGTTCATTTATTCTTTTGGTTTGCTAAATCCGAACTGCTGTGCCTTCCGCTTAACCCCCTCTCTTGAATTTTGCACAGCAGTCTCGTGGTCTCAGCGACCTTATTTCTGTGCTATGGAATCGGAAGGAATTTCATTGTATTAGGAGTCGGAGTCGGCATATTTTTTTCGAATCCGACTTCTAATACGACTGGGTCTTTCAACTAGGACCCAATAGAATCAAAATATTTAACTCAATAAACAAAATTTTATTCCATGATAAGCCATTTCAGTAATACACAAAATGAACATCAAAATTTCCACGAGAACGGTAGTAATAGTTCTCCGTATTTTTACTTGATCAGAATGAAAACTATTCGTAAAAAAATGCTAGGATCCCTGTCAAAGTTTGTTTAGCTGAAAATGAGAACGGTAATAATAACTCTTTGGTCCGCACATGTATGATGCTAATCTTATATAACATATAATTATATTCTCCTGATACAAACCTGTACCTAACTTTTCATCAATTTGTATGATCATTGCAAATCGACAAATCCCGTTTAAGTGAAGAAGTGAAAATCCCGATTTATTTTCACTACGCATAAATCGCACAATCATGAAACGAGAATATATGACGAATTTTAGAAATAATAACGAGATTATGTTTGAGGAACAACATTATATTGTATGGTGTCTATGTATGAATAGTCGCAAAACTTATCATTGAAAGAATACTTTTCAGAGTGCAATACAAGAGAACCTTTTTAAATTCAAAGTCAATATAATAAGATGTAATATAACATTTGCTTGCCAGATTCAAAGTAGAATCAACTTGATTGGTAAAATTATAGTAAATATATTTATTATCGAATCAAATAACATCAAAATTAAAAAAAAACATCAATTCACCCACTGATGGAATGCTTTGTTCATTTGGTGATGAAAAATTCATTCGTAAGTATTGAATTCAAAGAGATTATTAATATTGATTCCTCTCTAATTCACTGTAATGATACTGTAGGTTTTTGGGAAAAAATATAAATCATCAAAAGATCCCTGCAAAATTATTTCAATAACAAAAACTTGAACTCTATGGCCAGCATAAAACAAATGTATCAAATATAGGGTTGGGGAAAAAGAAATGTCGTATATGTATGTTAAATAAAGCGTCATAAAGCGTCATAAAGCGTTGCCATTTAGAAGGCAACTTCATTATCCACCCCTTATAAACACCCCCCCCCCCCCCTCCTTATTTACAAAAAACTCAGACAGTCAGTTTTCGCAAGCCTCTTTTGAGGCCAACTTAGTATCACCAAGAGCGTTTTGCATGGACACGAAGAGATGATAATCACTTGGAGCCAGGTCCGGACTATACGGACAATCCCACCAAACGCACAGCAAAACCTTCCTGGCCGTCAATCCAGGCTTGGCGATGGTTTGGGCCGGCTCACCGCGCTTCGACCACGACTTTTTTCGCTTTAGGTTGTCGTACGTGATCCACTTTTCATTAGTAGTCACCATCTTCTTCAAAAATGGGTCGAGTTCGTTCCGTTTCAGCAGTGCATCGCAGGCGTTGATTCGGTCTAAAAGATTTTTTTGCGTCCACTCGTGTGGCACCCATACATCCAGCTTTTTTTTGGAATCCAATCTTCTGCAAATGGTTCCAAACGGTTTTATTGTCTATACCCAGTTCCTGGTCAATCGAGCGAGTGCTCATATGCCGGTCTACTTGGATGATTTCAACGATTTTATCGGTTTCCACGACGATTGGCCTACCAGTACGGGGTGCATCTTAGACAGCCACTACACCAGAACGAAATCGATCAAACCAACGCTGTGCTGTGACAGTATCGGGTCCACAAACTACACGAATTTTTTCGGCCGCCTTCGTTGCAGTTTTACCTCGCAGGTAGTAAAAACGTAAAATATGGCGAATTTCTTGCTTGGTGGGCTCCATCTTTGACGCGCTATAACTTGAGACTGAAAAAGATAATCAAAACACTGTCAAAACGACACTTGTAGCACAGATTGTCGTCTTTAGATAGTATGACCCGATGCGATAAGTACAACACAAGATATGTTTAAGTGTTGCCATATATTGACAATATACGACTTTTTTTTTCCCCAACCCAATATATACGCCTTGGAAATCAAAATTTAGAAAAATGTGAAATAGTTAGAGATCTAGGTGTCGTTCTGGACTCTAAACTCACATTTATAGAACTCTTAAACTCTGTAATACAAGAAAGAAATATGTTCTGGGATGATATAATTTTAACACTAGATTGCGCAAGGAAGTCATTTTGACTGCTTTTAAATTTCAATTAGAAAAACAACTATGTGTATAATGCCGCATGTTTTTTTAGAATATTGTGACTATTTGTACAACATATAAACACGTTTATTTATAATAGCAGTTACTTCCCCCTCTTTCATTTTCGGTACATACATATGTGTTATACCTATATTGCCCAAGAGCAGTCATTTTGACTGCTTTTTTAGATAATCATATGACTCTCACGATTAAATTGAGCGAATTCTTATATCTTATATGAACAGTTCGGCTTTGTATTGAAATAACAGTTTTCATTATTTTTCGATAACCATCACATGATAACATACAAGTAAATGGTAATTTGTGGACTTGGGCGTATACTTGATAAGTTTCAATTTCTGTGAAGCTAAAGTAGTACTTGTTGTGCCTCTATGCAGCGATTCTTGTGCTAACAAGTTGTTTATTTCGCGTTTATTATTAAATGAATATGAAATAGAACTGAGTTATTGGAAAATCTGAGAAACATAAATAAAAATTGTTCCGATATAGAATTAGATACAACATATTCTTAATTACTATCTGAAGATGAAGCGGATTATATTCAAAGAAAATAACGATGAATAGTCGATCACCAATGATTAACATCAAAGTGTCATCAATATGTTCAATAAATATGTAAGATACTAAGTACTAAGTAGTTCAGACTCAGTCTCTAACATTATTTCATATAATATTATGAGTGCATTCTCGTTGATAATAGATAACAATATTGTCAAACGTATTAAAAAGTGCACAGCAGAAGAAGGCTGCCGAATTTTGAGGAACGATTGGACAACAGTAATACCGGAAATACATGCATATATTGGGGTTTTATATGCTCGTGGAATTTAAAAGGCATAAAAAAATACAACTGGTTTATTTCTACTTACCAAAGCGGGATCCCATATTTTCAGAAAAATTATGGCCACAGGAAAGTTCTAGCAAATCCTACGATCTATCCGCTTTGAAAAAATAAAAAAAAAGTAGACCCCTACAAACAAATAAATTTGCCTCGGTTTCGGAAATATGGGACATCTTCATTGAAAATAGTCAGGCTTGCTATCGACTAAAATAGAACAGTTGATGAACAATTATTTCCGTCATAGGCCAGGTGCAGGTTTACACTTTATATGCCAAATAAACCGGAATGAGTTCTTGTTTCAATCCGCAGAACAGTTTTTTACGGAATACAAAGCAGCAAGACAGAAAAAAATCATCTGAATATGAAGACGCACAAAGATCAACTGCAAAGTTATCAGATGTAAACTATTCTAACAAACGCTAAATTTGTCATGTACGACTTTGCTTCAACTATAAAACAAAAATAAAGGGTGTGTCACATCAAATTGCATCACGGAAAAAACGCTGTAGAAATTCGCCCAGTAGACCGATCCTTTTGAAAATTTTAGACAGTAAAATAAAAACTATTAAACAACTTTTGGCATTTTCTTTTTATTCATACTTCGAGCCCAAGCCCGTATGCTCGCACCTTCCTCTTTACCCCGTCCATAAGGTTCTGTACAACGTCATGTTGTAGTTTTTTTTGAACAGAAATCCATTTTCTCTTGAAGTCCGCCTCCGATTTGACAACTTTTGGGTTCTTCCGGAGGGCCTGCTTCATAATCGCCCAATATTTCTCTATTGGGCGAAGCTCCGGCGCGTTGGGCGGGTTCATTTCCTTTGGCACGAAGGTGACCCCGTTGGCTTCGTACCACTCCAACACCTGCCCGTTTACCGTGCCGGTCATCACGAAGGGGGCGCTCCGCTTTCCGCAAGAGCAGATCGCTTGCCACACCATGTACTTTTTGGCAAACTTGGATAGTTTCTGCTTGCGAATCTCCTCCGGAACGCTGAATTTGTCCTCTGCGGAGAAGAACAACAGGCCCGGCAGCTGACGAAAGTCCGCTTTGACGTAGGTTTCGTCGTCCATTACCAGGCAATGCGGCTTCGTCAGCATTTCGGTGTACAGCTTCCGGGCTCGCGCCTTCCCCACCATGTTTTGCCTTTCGTCGCGGTTAGGAGCCTTCTGAACCTTGTATGTACACAGGCCCTCCCGTTGCTTGGTCCGCTGGACGAATGAACTTGACAAATTCAGCTTATTGGTGACATCCCGGACCGAACTTCTGGGATCACGTCTAAACTGCTTAACTACGCGCTTGTGATCTTTTTCACTGACGGAGCATCCATTTTTTTCTTCACCTTCCGGTCGATGGTTAGGTTCTCGAAGTATCGTTTTAGTACTCTGCTGACCGTGGATTGGACGATTCCCAGCATCTTACCGATGTCCCGATGTGACAACTCCGGATTCTCGAAATGAGTGCACAAGATTAATTCACGACGCTCTTTTTCGTTTGACGACATTTTTTCAAATTTACGAAAAATTGACAGTGAAGCATGGCTAACGTGATCTATACACTCTTATCTGATTATAAGCGATAGCTGAAGATATAATTCCTAAAAATTAAATTTCTACAGCGTTTTTTCCGTGATGCAATTTGATGTGACACACCCTTTACAAATGATAATAATAAAGAATGTCAAAAGTACGCTTGCGGAAGATTTACACATAAAAAGATTTCTACTCTACTTTGTAAAAAAAATGTATAAATAATAAGGATCATTTTTTCCCAAGTGAAATTTTTTTTTCATTGTTGATATTCACTAATAACTTGTCATATAACTGTAAAAAATATAAAAAGTATTAAATATGAATTCAAAACCAGTTTCTTTACAAATTATTAATTCTTTCGCAAATCAGTGATTTTGACTGCTTTTGGGCAATCTAAGTATACATAAAGTTTCAGTCTTTCTTGTGTTAAGGCAGCGTAAAAGATGGCTGCCTATGAAATTCATGCTTTTGTTTTCTCAAAAATTGGCACGAACTTTCCGGGCAACCCAATATGAGCTATCCGGATTTCTTCCTGTTTTTCCAGTTTTGAGCCGTTGAATAAAATAGACGAGCTGCGAAAAAGTGGTTCATATTTTCTGAATCAGAAAATCCCTTCGAACAAAAGTGAAAAGCAACATCGAGATTCTAACCGTAGACGTCGCGATTATTAAACCTGTATTCAGTCACCACTTCTTGACCCACTGCAAACATACAACAACTGAATAATATGTGGGTCTTGTAGTGATGCATTACGACATTCGTGCAAGACAAACGTGTGATTGTATCCGTGAAACAATACTAGAAACAAAACAGGAGCGAATCGTGAAATAAGAAAATATAACTGGCTTCACCTTAATTTATGTCTTTAATTCATGAGCGAAATCTGTGGTGCTGGGATGCAGTAAATTTAAAAAAACATCCTAATGATATACCTGGTTTCGAATTATTACATTTTTTTCAGCAGGAGCCGGAGTCGGAGTCGGAGTCGATACTAATAGTTGTGAGGAGTCAGAGTCCGAGTCGGAGTCGGGAAATTTTTCTCAACAGCCCTGCCATATTCGTCGCCGAACGCCAGTCAGATATAAACTGCTGTTCGTTTTCCAGGGATTTATAAGTTTTTTTTTAGGTTCCGCTTGACCAAGGCCCAATACCGTTCGATAGGGCGGAGTTCTGGGCTGTTGGGAGGATTGTGGCCTTTGGGTACCACAACCACGTTGTTCGCATCATACCACTCGAATGCCTTTTTCCCATAGTGACAGCTCGCCAAGTCCGACCAGAACAGCACAAGTCTATTGTTTTGCTTGAGAAATGTAGCTTTTCTAGGCACTCCTGGACGTAGATCGCTTGATTGATGGTTCCCGCAGTGATGAAAATGCCGCTTTTCAGACCACAATTGCAGGCCTGTCAGAAGAAGTATTTCGAACTTCGGGAACTTCGATAGTTTGATGGTTTTGAAAATTTCGGCCACCTTCCCTCTTCCTGATGCGGTATAAAACTCCTGTATAAAACTCTCCTTCACCTTCTTAAACATCGACAACCCGCTGCACAGTAGTATAGGAGATATTGGATAGGAATCCGCTTATATTTCGCCGCCACCTTCTTTGTCGTCGCTGCCACGTCCGGATTACGATTGCAACTTCCAGGCTTCCTAGCGGTCTACAGACGCTCCCCGAACGCTTTTAAAACGCCATCAAACAGCTTAAGAACAACAAATCGACTGGAAAAGATGGCATCGGAGCTGAACATATCAAGATGGGTCCGGAATAGTTGGTTAATTGTCTGCATCGACCGACTGTTAGAATCTGGGAAATAGAGCAGTCACCGGAGTAGTGGAAGGATGGGGTTGTTTGCCCTATCTTCAAGAAAGATGACAAACTGGACTGTAAAAACTTTCGTGCAGTCACCGTCCTAAATGCCGCCTACAAAGTACTTTCCCAAATCATCTTCCGTCATCTATCGCCACTTACAAACAGATTCGTGGTAGGTTGTTAGGGTTCATCGAAGTTCGGTCTACTACTGACCAGATCTTCACCTCACGGCAGATCCTCTTGAAATTCCGTGAGTACAGAGTCCCAACGCACCATCGACTTCAAAGCAGCATTTTTTCCCTTGTTGGGTGTGAATCACTGCGTCCATTATTTTGAATGGCCCATGGGTATGGCCCTATCTTTCTACTACACTTCAAGCTTATCTACTGCTTAGTCTGTGTGAAGTCTGTGTCTTATTAGAGCTCCGCAATTGTAGAGTAAGGCTGATGTCACATTAGGCGGATTCCGCGAGTAAAACCGCAGCGGAGGATCTACAGTGTATTGTGAATGAGCCATGTCACACAGAGCGGGGCGGTTTCGGAAGCGAATTCATATCGAGAAAAAAAACCGTCGCGATATCCGCGGCGGCGAATCCGCCTAATGTGACATCAGCCTAAATGTTCCGAGGTTTCGCTTTCGGCATTACGAAAGCGACAAATATTATCTTGCACTAAACCTAAGTTTTTAAGATGGTATTTGCGCGGACAGTGTCCTGTTATAAGACCAGTGATTTTCCTAGAAATTATCTTATTAAGACTCAGCAATTGAGTAATTTTAAAACTCAGCGTGATATTTTTTGACGTAGAACTACGTCTTTCATTAAGGGTGTCAAATCAGAAAACAGGTTACGTTTTTATGAAATAAAGTTAGCGTTAATAACTATTTTTGCCGCGAACGGATTTTGGCGATTTACGTACTAAACGAATCGGAAATTCCGTAAGATTTGTTTAATATGTCATACAATAGAATCCCCTGGTTATTAAATGGTTAAAATTCATGAAAACTTAAAGTGTTTCTATTTTCCCATACATTTGTTCTGTCCATTTGAGTGCTTTCCCGAACAGAGATATCAATAACGAGCAACTTATCGACGACCAACGGAAGGGAAATCGTAGGATTTAAAGTCTCCGTGAACAAAGGAAAAGAAGAAGAATGAAGGGGAATACTTGCCTAGAGTATAAACAGTGGATCTCGCTGAGGCAAACTTTCATTCGGCATCGGACTGTTGAGTAATCCAGTTCACTTTGCTTTCACTGCGCTTCGATCTAAGATTGGACCCCACCAGTGGTAATCCAACTTGGAAATCGTCGTTTGATTTTTCGGTTCGTTTTTCGCGTTATTCGTATCGTGTGTTCTTCTTTCCGCGTCATAAATTGGACGCTTCGCGTAGTGTGCGATGAGTAAGAAGAAGAGGAAGGCAGGCTCGAGCCCTGCAGCAAACGAACGCATTGCCAGGGGCAATAAAATTTCGAGGTAAGCGTCATCAAATGATGCACGCGGTGTTGGTGCAGTGAAAAGCGCTCGCACTGAACCGAGCCTTCGCAAATGTGACACCGCACCGAACAACAGCGAAGTAGGCGATTTCGGCGCGTCGGTCGAAAATGTAAACGCCCAGGCAGCAACCAAAATCAAGCTCCCCCCGCTGGTGGTGAAGGCGGTCGCTCTTGACAAACTCATCAGCGAATTCGCATCGATGGGTGTTACAGCAGAGTACAAGCTGTGTGGCATAATTCAGTCTTTTTCCAAGCAGTTAACATTGTTTATTTTCCGTCTTCATAAGGGCTTCGTTGGTGCCTTTGAGAATGTATCAATGCGTTAAACTGACGTCATGGCGAAGCAGTTATGGTTGTTATGGTTATGGTTATGATTGTGCACCAAAAAATTATTTGGGAATACCAAGCATCCGGAATGTCTTACTGGAATGCTATAAGTTATTTGGGTTCGCGTGCCAGTAGCAAAACTACCTTCAACTAGGACTGCATTTGCGTCAATATTGATCATAATGAAGCATTGTTACTGTTTTCGAGGTTGTTATTAACAAAAAGAGTTTATTTCTCTTGTTTAGTCATCAAGAAAGTAAATGTTCTGGAATTTTGTATGTGATAAGGTTTCGCTTACCAGTAGCAAAACTTCCTCCACTAAGGGTGACAGCTGTGCTTCTCTCGAGCATGAGAAAGTAATGCAACTTTTTTCGAGGCCAGTAATATTAACAGAAGCGTTTCTTTAGAGAATAGCGCAAAATGATGAGAAATGTTTATATTGCTAGTAGTTTCAAGCCTCCAATGTATGACTCTGTATGCATGCTATGGTGAACGCTTGTTTGGCGCTTGGTTTACGCTGAGTTTGTACGAACGATATCTAGAGGTGCGATTCCTTTGAGGCAATACTAAATAACATGTAGCATGATATTTGATACTTGCAAGTGTTGTCATTGTTGTTGTTTACATGCGGTACCAAAGATATATTGATGTAGTTATGAGATATAGAATAATGGTGCTGGTGCAACATGTATATAATCGACTGTAGCCGAGTCTATGTCAATTTCGAAAAAGGCCACCGGAATAGCCTTCGAGGTAAAATTTCAATGAAATAAATTGTGACATACGATTGTTTTGCGAGGGCAAGAATGAATCATCAATCAATTATCGTCAACTGATTATACAATGAAAAAATCATTTCAGAGATTATTCTACTAAGTAGTTGTCTCTAAAATTTCACAGCATTATAGAATAATATCCGAAGGTATAAACAACCGACTTATATAAAATAACAGCGTAGTTCTACGTCAACAATGCGGTCGTATCTTGGACACAACCTCCTATAATTTTTTTGACTAGTTAAGTTGTACAGCTATCCAATTGGCAATCACTTCCCGATCTTCCCATTTCTTCAGCTCGCTCATCAACACACAATCGGAAATTCCACAGAATGGTTCTGGACCAGTGAAGGGTGAGCTTGAACCGTTCGTGGCATGCTCATCTGCTCGCTCGTTGCTCTCTATACTGCAATGGCCAGGAATCCAGTACAGTTGTACCGAATTTATCTGACTTAATTGCCGTAAAAGGAAGATGCATTCCCAGAGAATTTTTGAAGAGCATTTGATAGAATTTAGTTTAGAGCTTTAAGTGCTGCTTGACTGTCTGAGAATATGCAGATGTTAGCATGTCTTTTTTTTCCTTTGAGGCAGCTATTTAAACATTCTATTATTGCAGCTATTTGTGCCTTAAAAACTGTTGGCCAGTTTCCCATAGCCAGAGATTTTTGTTCAGACTGAAGCGAAGGCAGCAAACACATCTATTTCTGGAAAAAAATCGCCGCCTGGAAGAGAAAGAGTGTGACGAAATGGAGCTGCTTTATCGTTATCGAGATGCGTGGAAGTTCTTCAAGAAACTAAACGCCTTGCACAAAGGCTTTGTGCCGCGGAAGGAGACATCTTGACGAACGAATGCGAGGTGATCGAAAGGTGAAGGCAGCACTACGATGAACACCTGAACAGCGCGCAGCAGGAGACCAAGACGGCGTTGAGCAGGACTACACCGGTGCAGTGAACAACGATGACGTATCACCTCCGACCATGGGTGAAGTTAAGGAGGTCATTAATCAGCTTAAGAACCACAAGGCAGCTGATAAGGATGGCCTCGAAGCGGAGCTCTTCGAGGGAGGTCCGGGAAAACTTGTAGAGTGTATGCACCGGTTGATAGTCAGGATCTGGGACACAGAACAGCTACCGGAGGAATGGAAGGAATGGTTCCTACAAAATTCTGTCTCAGATCCTCTTCCACTGTCTATCGTCAATAGTAAGTAGATTTGTGGGAAGTTATAAGGCCGGATTCATGCCCGGTTGCTCGACGACGTACCAGATTTTTACACTGCGGCAGATCCTCCAAAAGTGCCGCTAGTACCAGATCCCTGCGCACCACATCTTCGTTGATTTTAAGGCCGCATATGACACAATCGACCGACGACAGCTATGGAGGATCATGGGCGATCACGGCTATCCCCGAAAACTGACAAGACTGATTCAGGCAACGATGTTTATCAGTTTATCTGCTTTGCCGACCACATGGACATAATCGGAAGAACACATGCGACGGTAACTGACTTGTATACTCGACTGAAACACGAAGCAGGGCTGATTGGGGTTGGGATCAATGCGTCTAAGACTAAATACATGCTAGCAGGAGGGACTGATCGCAACAGAATTGTTCTTGGTAGTAGTGTTGTGATCGACGGCGACGAGCTCGAGAAGGTTGAGGAATTTGTCTAACTTGGCTCGTTGATCACAACTGACAACAACAACTGCCGTGAAATTCGAAGACGCATTGTCAATGGAAGTCGTGCCTACTATGGGCTCCGCAAATCCTTGAGGTCCAACAAACTCCGACCCCGTACGAAGCGTACCATGTACAACTCCCTGATTCTGTTCTTCTGTTGTTCTCTATGGGGAGGAAGCATGGACGATGTTTTAAGAGGGCTCACAAGCGCTTGGTGTTTTCGAACGCCGAGTGCCCAGAACAATATACGGTGGTATACAGGAAAACGGAGTATGGGAAAGGAGAATGATCCACGAACTGGCGCGACTCTACGGCGAATCCAGCCTCCAGAAAGTCGCCAAGGCTGGACGAGTGCGGTCGGCAGGGCATGTTGCAAGATTGCCGGACAGCAGCCCTGCAAAGATGGTGTTCGCATCGAATCCGGTAGGAACAAGAAGGAGAGAAGCCCAGCGAGCGAGGTGGTTGAACCAGGTGGAGCAGGACTTGACAAGAATCGGTGCAGTCGGGAGTTGGAGAACTGCAGCCATGGATCGGGTTTATTGGAGAAAATTAGTGAATCAGAGTTAATCTCAATGGGATGTAGAGTCATAGTGAATAAATAAATAAAATATCTTGTCAGCCAAATCCGATCCCTACTTCTTATGAGTCCGAGGGAAACAGTCCAATTTTGTCAGATTGCATGTTTCAAATCTAGGCTTCCCTTGAAGTTATCGATCTTCATGTTTGATTATCAATACTGTATCAATCCCTTATATCCCCTCCTCTCCCTGAAGAAAAATATCTCCACTTCTAAAAACCTGTATAACTGAGTCTGTAAAAATAAACGAAGAAAGAGTCACCGCACGACGAAAAAAATAATGTAATTAAAAATAAAGCTTTTACCCCAGTGCAATGGTGATACCGTCACCAGATCCAGCATGGTTGGCGCTAGCGTGATACCCTTCAGGGAAGCAATCCCGCTGCAGTCCAGCGCCGGTAGAGACCACTTCAGATTTACGTTCTCGGCGATGTGTTCCGAGCAGACACGTTCCGTGAGATCGGCAGTATCGCTGCTGGTGTGACCACCTACCCCGCTAAGAATACTCGGATGAGCATCCGCCGAGGTACTGTTCAACGATTGAAGCTGTTGCTCCATTGAAGCCATAATACGTTGGAGCGGACATCGATCCACAGGTACTGGCACGCGGCAGCTTTCCTTAGCCTCAATGAGTATTGTTTTATTAGATGTATAGTTGAGGGACATCTCCTGAGCGGTGAGATTCACCACGTCCAGCACCAAGTAGAATTGTGAAGGGCTGCAAGAAAATAAAATCATTTAAAATGTATTTCTTTCACACAACGTCAATATTCACATTTCAGCCGAGAGTACATCCCAGTTAGTGATCTGCGCACTGGGAAGCAATTCAAGGTTGAACGAGATTGCACACTGCCGACAATAACCCTCCTGTAAACCCTCTCCGCCGGAGTATTTGAACCGCAATTGTGATTCCAATTGCCTCGGAATGTGTCCTGTTGCGATACCCATGCTTAACGTAGCCAACGAAGAATGTCCTGAATGTGTTGACCTGAAGCTGGACATCAGCGGATCGTTGCGTCTGTGAGTATTGGTCGGCGAACTGATTCGACTCGGAATACTCGGATTCCCGCTGCCATTGAACGTGCCCGCCACTCCTCCGCTGTGAGACACAGTCAAACTTTGAGGTCCGGCACTATTCATGCCATCCTGATGGGATGAATGCGAATACATTTGTTGCCCGGTCGCAACGGCACCCAGAAAGTCTGCCTCACCGTAAATCAGCAACTTGAAATCGATGCTCTCCTTCGGCCTGATGGGCAGCTTAGATGTTATCTCATCAGACGACAGCTGGAAAATCCGATCTTGCAGACTCGCATCCATATTGGAGTGAAACACGGCCTCGATGTATTCTATCAAAATATTACTGCTGTTGGTCAAAGTTACCGTGCACTCCCCCAGCTCTCCGTTGTACAGAGTAATGCTGGCCGATGTGGTGACACAGTCTGCGTTTGGCATCCCACTGAATGTCGCCGTCTGCGGGAGGCTTGTCTTAAGTTCTAGCTTTGGAAGCGCGGGAATCACATTTAACTGGTAGTGCGAAGGCAAATTGCGCTGCTTGCGGTGCAGCATATACTTCAGACGGCAATTGGATTTCACGCCCAGCGTGTGAGTGCTGTACCCTTTGATATCTAACTCACCCTTCTCGATGGGAGTTCCGTGCAGGGCTACCGTGGTCAGAACATTCGGCTGAAGCATTACCGTTTGGGGAAACGCTTCGAAAACGACTCCCGTTGTCAGCAGACGAATATCGGTCACCTGCAGCTCGAACGGAAGGGGATTGGTCAGTTTCACGTTTACTTCGCACACATCATGCTGGACCCAATTGAAGGTTATTTTGCTATCGTCTTTGGCCTGACGTCGGTCGATCGAACTGAAGTGGATGGGCGTGAACAAAAATGGACCACTGTCAACCTTCGAAACTACAATCTGGAAAGGAAAGCATATAGTGACTGTTCAATATTAAATAGTAGAAGGCTTTGAGATGAATTGTAAAAAGCAAGGCAGAATAAATTATAGATCCGGAAGTGTAAGATATGCTCAGTGCTTTGTCAGAATTGATTAAACCCAAACAAAACCTTCGAGAGTTATATTTGATCCGCATCGGGATCACCACATCTGGCGACGAGGAGCGGAAACATACTCTTCGCACTTTGAAAGTATCAGTGAAGACATATTAAAAGACGAAGAGTAAGCAAGTAATTTGAAAGGTAAAAATGGGGGGAGGGGTTATATCTATTTATACAGCCACTAGCTGACCCGGCCAACGTTGTTCTGCCATATAACCTATTTCTAGAGAATATTTTGGTTGGTAAAAATAACGAATATATTTCAAGAGAGTTTGTATGTCATCGTTCAGATCTGTAAAATTGATCTAAATGATGATTTTCACAGCGAAACATACATATACCTATTATTTTCGAATTTTACCTTTTTATGTTAAATATCCTTCTTATATATAAAGATATGCATAGTTAATTTTTTAGAATTTTTCCAATCATCTCAAATATTTTCCAAAGTACTCTATCATTCTAATTTGGGTGAAGACGAACTCACAAAATATATGTGTGTGGCTTATAAAACACAATGTCAATATAACTTAACTTGGGGCTTGACCTATAACGTGTTAGTACCATTATACACCACCGCAAGCGCAACAGTATACAGCAGTTAATCGGGTAACGCTTCACCGCATACACACGAGCCGAATATCTACTCCTCCATATATGATTCGGCACTCTCCCACCGACACAGCACGAGGTAAGTCGCACATTTGGCGATCCTGCCATTCATTTAAAGTGAATCAAGAATCCTCTATACTTTTGCAATTGCAAATAAGAGGCCGAGCTAAAAGCAAGTGAATTGTGACAACCGCAATGCATTTCGAAAAGAGCCGGAAATGTGCATCAATCGTTTAAAAAACGACGCCATTGGAAAAATGCAAATCTGTTGCAGTCAATGCAAAGCGACGCCATGAAAAACGCTAAATATCAAATTTTGTTTCAAAACGACGCCATTGCAAAAATGCAAAACTGCTATCGTTTCAAAACGACGCTATTGTAGAAAAACGCAAAATTTCAAAGATGCTGCAATCGTTTCAAAACGATGCCATTGGGAAAAAATGCAAAAATTGCAAATCTGCTGCAATCAATGCAAAATGACGCAATTGAAAAATTCAAAATTGCAAAGCTGACTGCAGCAGCTGTGTAAAACGACGCAAAAAAAATGCAAAATTGCAAAGCTACTAGAATCATTTCAAAACGACGCAATTGAAAACATACATAATTGTAAATCTGCGGCAATAATTCCAAAACGACTCCCATAAAAAAATGCATCTGCTGCAGTCAATGCAAAACGACGCCATGAAAAAATATAAAGCAAAACAAAAAGCTGAATAATTGGCCGAAGAAGCCATATAAAAAATGTTTAGCTAAAAACGCCACAATATCTTTAGTAATCATAATCGAATGAGATCCACCGAACAACCAATGCATACAGTATTCAATGGCTAGTTCACCGGTGTCTTATAGCTAAAATTATGTATGCGGCAAATTGCAGGTTGAAACTCGTAATCTCTACAACATACTTTCGAAAAGCTTGAACTATGACACACGACAGAAAATACATTCGGTCGAAAGAAAACCATAACCCCGCTGAACTCCGATCTGATGATACAAAACCGACGCAGGAAACAAATCCCAGCGGCCTCGATGAAAGTACGAGTGATGATAACAGCCGCGAAGGTTCATCGAACTACAGCGCCACGAAGAAGCTGGAAATAAGATCAATGCAAGCGACCGGAAAGGTGTTTCCAGTGATGCTGATGAGCCCGCATAGAAGACCGAAAAAACTCAGGTAACCCGAAAGGAAAGCAACATGAGCGAAAAGTTGAGCAACACGAAGATTCTTGCTGATTTCTCGACGGTAGTCGCACTCCAACAGCTTCCTGTTTCAACTGCTAGCCTTCCACATTCATCTATGAGAATTCAAGAGCCTAGGGTTACTACACCATCGCAATACATCAAACCTTTCCCAAGCAGTATCCGAAAATAGTATATATATTGCTGCGTAACTTTCGAGAAGAATATCTAAAGCAATCTACGCTCGATGACGGTACATTTGCCGAACGTCTAACATTCCAGAATACGTAGCATACAAGCACACCTACAGTAAGTTATAGAAAAGCAAAACAAAGAACTGCAATTAGAGGATGCAGAAACAATATTAATTAATAAATCTGTGCCTGTCGCCCGTAACTTCAAATTTACATAGCATAGACAGTTACCAGTGCCTTGATTACAATAACCTAAAAATCAATATTTTCCAAAGATTCAGGATAATGTCTCCTAGAAACATTGGTAATAGTATAATTGGAAGTTTGATGAATGAAGCTTACTTCATTTTTTTCTAATACTAAACATACTGTTCTGCGGTGATTGCAATGGTGGTTGCAGTTGTAACTGTGATTATTTTTTTCTTTGGAGAGAGGGGGAGATGTGTGGCTTATAAAACACAATGTCAATATAACTTAACTTGGGGCTTGACCTATAACGTGTTAGTACCATTATACACCACCGCAAGCGCAACAGTATACAGCCGTTAATCGGGTAACGCTTCACCGCATACACACACACATACACACGAGCCGAATATCTACTCCTCCATATATGATTCGGCACTCTCCCACCGACACAGCACGAGGTAAGTCGCACAATATGGATGGCGTAGATCTGATCAGCCGTTCTCCCGTGATGATGAGTTATACGTACGTGGGAAAAACTCTCTTTTATATATAAAGATTCCATGCCAATCCGATATAGTGGTTCTCAGAATACCGTGAAAAGCGATAATTTGGTTTCGTATTGCAAAATATTAGATCAGTATTTTTCATTATTTTATTAGGGTGACCATTTCCATTTTAGGGTGGTCCAAACAATCAACTTTTTCCTCTTTTTTCCAAAAATGACTTTTTTCAAAAATTCATAAATTTTGATCTTCTCGACTGAATCAGATGATCGACACATTAAATAAAAGACAATTAGTTGACATTTAAAAAAAAAATATTACACCTGCCAAAAATATTGATTTTATTTTTGTAATTATTGATTGTATTTGTTTTTTGTTGTTTTCATGGCTTTGGACTAGACGGCGCTATAATTTTTTGTATTTTATTTTTTTTATGAAAGCTGAGGATTTCTTACATATAATATATAAAAATTGTGATTTTTTTCGTTTTCAAGTTATGAATTTTCAAAATCAACCGATGGTTTTCTTTCAAAATGACTAATTCAAAAAAAATTAACGTTCGGACTAATGGACCGATATTTTTTTAAAGAAGACATTATTGGCTTTAATTTAATATGTCGATTATCTGGATTGGTCCAGTGGTTCAAATGTTATGATTTTCTCAAAAAACCATTTTTTGGAAAAAGGGGGAATACTCGGATTGATTTTTTCAACTATCGGGTAACTTTGAAAAATCATAAGTTAAAACGAAAAAAACACATCTCTGATTTTTAGATATTTGTGTAAAAAATCCTCAACTCTCAAGAGAATCAAATCAATTTTTTTTTGCAAGTGTAATATTGTTTTTTAAAAATGTCTAATTGTCTTTAATTTGATATGTCGATCATCTGAATCGGTCGAGAAGACCAAAAGTTATGAATTTTTGAAAAAAGGCATTTTTGGAAAAAAGAGGAAAAAGTTAATTTTTTGGACCACCCTAGAATGGAAATGGTAACCTTAATGAAAAATAAAAAATAAGGTTGTAATATTTTGCGAAAAGAACAAATATACCACTTTCACGAAAATCTGAGAACCACTCTATCGTTTCGGCATAGTGTTACGGACAGCTGAGGCTTATCGCGGATCGAGTTACAGATCCATAAGATAAGCAATATTTGAGATTATATTTAGAAAAGACCTCCAAGCGAGGTATAGAAACGTTTAGAAAGGACCAATGTAAGGCAATTAAAAGATGTAAGAGCTCAAGTGTTTTGTTAGGCTAGAAAACGCTTGTAGTTCGAAATTATTGCCGGTCATAAATTCAGAATGGACGAATATTTAAATAGCGTCCGGTAAACAATTTAATGCATGCATCATTTAGGATGCATTTTTATTACCCTTTTCCATCCCTAGCTGCGCTCAGCCAGATACACCAGCAGGGTGTAATAAAATAAAAGGATGTTATTTAGAGCGAAGGATGGAAAGGGGAAATCCAAGAATAAGATAGGCGCACCGACGAGGTGCTATAAACTTAAGGTATTTTCTTAGGGTAGTGCAGCCGTCTCAGACTGCACGTTACCATACGCTAGAAGAAGGGACAAGGAAGGTAGATGATCTAAACGAAACCGATATGTTATCGGTTTTCAAGAGAGAGAGAGGAGATGTTCCTCGTCAATCTTAGTTTAAGGAACCATGTATATATTGTGAAACTTTTGAATAAATTTTTTAGTATTGTAACAGAACTCACGCGAAAGCGTTAAAATTTTTCTTTCAATAGAGAAATTTTTCATGGTGGCTCCAGAGAGGAGCAGTGAAGATTTCCAAAGTGGAAAAAAGTGAAACTCGCGAACTCTTCTCGGCAGTGGATGCGAGAAGTGATAATTCGCGAAAATTTATCGGCAGTGGATGCCAACAGTGTTAATCGCGAATAAAAAGTCTTTTTCAAAGTTAATTCGCGAACTATTCATCGGCAGTGGATGCCAACAGTGTTAATCGCGAATAAAAAGTCTTTTTCAAAGTTAATTCGCGAACTCTTCAAATAGCAGTGGATGCCAAAAGTGAAACTCTTCTCGGCAGTGGATGCGAGAAGTGATAATTCGCGAAAATTTATCGGCAGTGGATGCCAACAGTGTTAATCGCGAATAAAAAGTCTTTTTCAAAGTTAATTCGCGAACTCTTCAAATAGCAGTGGATGCCAAAAGTGAAACTCTTCTCGGCAGTGGATGCGAGAAGTGATAATTCGCGAAAATTTATCGGCAGTGGATGCCAACAGTGTTAATCGCGAATAAAAAGTCTTTTTCAAAGTTAACTCGCGAACTCTTCTCAGCAGTGGATGCGAGAAGTGATAATTCGCGAAAATTTATCGGCAGTGGATGCCAACAGTGTTAATCGCGAATAAAAAGTCTTTTTCAAAGATAATTTGCGAACTCTTCAATCGGCAGTGGATGCCAAAAGTGTTTCTTTCAACCGAAATAAACATTGTGAATTGATTAAGAAACCGGCAGTGGATGCCAAAAGTGTTCCTTTCAAACGGAGACAAATATAAGTGAATTAACCAGCAAAAACCTTAAGCAGCAGTAGACGCAGCAGCACCAGCAGTAGCACCACCAGAGGTGACAACAACATCCGAGCCAGAAGGCCTCCCAGGACAAAGAGAGAATCGCCCAAGCACCAACACGGAAAGACGGAGATAGGACCGGATCAACAAAAAAGGTGTGATTTTTCCATTTTAGTTTAGTCATGTCTTATCAATTCATTAGGAATAAGAATGGCAATTGCCGCTTGTGCAATGAGCCTGATTCTAGGGACGATTTAGTCGCGTGCGATGAATGTGACCGATGGTTCCATTTGACATGCGCAGGCCTAAATAAAAAACCTAAACAAACAGAAAGATGGATATGCCCCAAATGCAAGACCATAGAGAACGAATTGTTAAGACTTCAAAAAACACAACCAACACCAATAGAAGAGATGATGAATATCCATAGAGAATCTATGCGGGCTCTAGTAGAAACTCTTAAAATTAAGAACGAGGGTAGAGAAGAAACCCCTGATTCAAATAGACTGTTACACCGGCAATCTCTCTTAGACCTCCCCTATTTTGATGGGTCATATAAGATATGGCCTAGATTTAAAATAACGTTCGAAGAAACTACCCTTCAAGGAAACTTTTCCGATTTAGAAAATATAAATCGTTTACAGAAATATCTCAAAGGAGACGCGC
Source organism: Toxorhynchites rutilus septentrionalis (assembly GCF_029784135.1). Taxonomy (NCBI): domain Eukaryota; kingdom Metazoa; phylum Arthropoda; class Insecta; order Diptera; family Culicidae; genus Toxorhynchites; species Toxorhynchites rutilus. Next base: position 14,441,983 of record NC_073746.1, read on the forward strand.
TGAAATTAGTGAGCGCTCTTTTAATCGATAAAGCTAATGTTCCAAAAATAATGGAAAAACTAAATCTACGGTTCGGAAATCCCGAAACCATTTATTCGAATTTATTGAAGGAAATGCTAAATGCGAGGAATCCACATTTTGGATCACCCCAAACAATGATTGATTTTGTAACATCGCTTGATTGTTTCGTGACAAATATAAAAATACTAAAACACGATGAATATCTCAATGATCCTAGATTGATTCGTGATTTAGTTTTAAAACTTCCAAACGACTTGCATCATCAATGGATCAAGTTTGTAGCTGATACAAAGAAAACAAGAGTTGGCCACGATGCTACAGTCGGAGAGGAAAGAAAAACCTCATAAGAGCGGATATCTGAATACACATGCTGTAAAGGAACAAAAATATAGGCCGAAGCGCCTACCAAAGTGTTTCGCATGCCGAAACGAGCATAAGACATCAGAATGTTCAATTTTTAAAAATATGAACGTTCAACAAAGGAGTGATTTTATTTTTAAACACAGGCTATGTTTAGCATGTTGTAATTATACAAACCACATGGCAAAAGATTGCAGGATCGCAAAGCCTTGTGGAATCGATGGATGCAAACTTAGACACCACGCATTACTGCATAGAGCAACTCAGAGAGATGCTAACCTTAATAATACAGAAAGCGTTAATTGTCATGTAAATAAAGAGAACAAAATACTGTATCAAATCCTTCCAGTTACATTGGGCTGCGGAAAAAAGGAAATTAAAACTTTCGCATTTTTAGACCCTGGGTCATCAGTAAGTTTGATTCACGCTGATATTAAAAATAAACTTGGAACACAAGGGCGTAACAACCCCTTAACGCTGGTTTGGACTAATGGCGAAACTCAGCAAGAACTAGATAGTGAAGAAATTTCCCTAAGTATACAAGGATGCAATAATCAACGTTATAACATACATAATTTGAGGACTGTGTCGGAATTATCTCTTCCCTCACAGTCAATGAATATTCATGAATTACGACGAGAATACAATCACTTAGAAGATATAACTCTCGAAGGATATGAAAATGCTATGCCAAAAATACTGTTAGGTTTACCGCATTCGTTTTTGATAAGCGGTAGGGAGACGCGATCAGGTAAATTTAATGAACCAGTCGCACAGAACACTAAACTCGGATGGGTTTTGTTCGGGCAAACTAACGAACATAAAAAATTGAAAGGACACGTGCTGATGAACGACGAAATTGATTCATCAGATTATTTCAATAAAATGATGGAAAATTATTTTAGCCTAGAAGATTTCGGGATAAAAGTACCTGTAAAAACCTTGATGTCTAACGATGAAAAAAGATCGATTGATATCATGAATTCCACTTTGAAATATGAAGAAGGAAGTTATGAAATTGGGCTGCTTTGGAAACAGGAGGATGTACAATTTCCGCATAGCTATCAATCAGCCATGAACAGACTACGTGGTCAAGAATCAAAAATGCGTAAAAATCAATGTCTACGTAAATGGTATGTTGAGAAAATAAAGGAATATGAAACCAAGGGATACGCTAGAAAACTCACTCCCACAGAACAGCAGCAACGTGATCCAAAAATATTTTACTTACCGCACTTTACAGTTGTGAACCTAAATAAACAGCCCATAAAGCCACGGCTTGTTTTTGATGCCGCTGCTAAGGTTAAGGGAGAGTCCCTAAACACGAATTTATTACAAGGCCCGGATGCAACGACGTCGCTATTTGGAGTGTTAATACGATTTAGAGAAGGAAAATTTGCGATAACTGGAGACATCAAAGAAATGTTTCATCAAGTTAAAATAAGAAAGGAAGATCAAAATGCCCAAAGGTTTTTATTTAGGGAAAACTTTGACGAAGATCCCGACGTGTATGTGATGCAAGTGATGACCTTTGGAGCTACCTGCTCGCCCGCATGCGCACAGTTTGTTAAAAACACAAATGCTGAGAAATTCAGAGAAAGTCATCTTCAGGCAGTAGAGGCCATTCAAAACAACCATTACGTGGATGACTACCTAGATAGTTTCGACGATTTAGAAAATGCCTCAAAAATTGTGAACGAAGTTATTACCATTCACAAATATGGGCACTTCAATATCAGAAATTTTATATCCAACAGTAATGAGCTATTGGGACAAATCCCGGAAGAAAATAGAACGGAAGTTAAAGAAGACTTATTAGGAAAATTTGAGGAATCATATGAAAAAGTACTCGGAGTGTATTGGGATACAAAAAAGGATTTTATTCGCTACAAGGTGGATATTCCTGTTACACAGGAGTTTACGAAACGAAAACTGCTTTCACAAAGCATGAGTGTTTACGATCCACTTGGTTTATTATCACATATAACAATTCAATCTCGAATTCTAATGCAGGAGCTCTGGAAAAGTGGAATAACATGGGATGAACAATTAAACCCAGCACTAAAGAAAAAATGGGAGAACTGGCACACAAAACTGGAAGAAGCAAGAGCAATAAGAATACCACGTTCATATGCCAATTCTTCTCACCCAAAAGAACGAGAACTACATGTCTTCGTTGATGCATCTGAGAATGCTTATGCAGCAGCAGTATACTTAAGGAGTGTATATGAGTCACACATTGATGTCAATATCGTGGCTGCCAAGGCAAGAGTCGCACCAACTAAAATGCTTTCCATACCACGACTCGAATTACAAGCCGCTGTATTAGGAAGCAGATTGGCTAAGACAGTAAAAAACGAGCTACGTCTATCAATAGATAGAGTAGTATTTTGGTCAGATTCCAAAACTGTATTAGCATGGATTCGTTCAGAACCACGCAAGTACAAACAGTTTGTTGCCTTACGGATAGGAGAAATATTAGAAACCACATACGTAAACCAGTGGAAATGGGTGAATAGTAGGAATAATCCAGCGGATGAAGCTACGAAATTATCAAATAGTAATTCAATCTGGTTTACAGGCCCACAGTTCTTATATGATAATGAAGAAAACTGGCCAAATGAAGTTCAGAGAAGCGACACTGACGAAGAATTAAGACCACTGCACACTATTCAATCGAAAGAGTTTAGTGGTCTGAAAAGCATTCACATAAATTGGTGTTCGGATTTTGTGAGATTGAAGCGTTCTGTTGCAATTGCATTCAAATATATCGATTGGCTGAAATCAAAATGCAGGAACCAAAGCTTCAATAAAAATATTGACAAGGAGGACCTGGATTATGCTGAGCTCGTTTTAATATATAAGGCTCAATGGGAGTCATATCCCAAAGAAATGGAACTCTTACAAAATAAAATGAAAATTCATAAGGGAAGTGAAATTCGAGCACTTAGCCCGGAAATTTGCACGGATGGAATAATGAGATCAAAGGGACGTATTGAGAACGCTAACTGTTTACCAACTTCAGCCAGAACACCTATCATTCTGTCCTACAAGCATTATGTGAGCACTTTGATATTACGTCATTATCACGAAAAATATCGACATAAAAACCTGGAGACTGCCATAGCGGCAGTGCGACAAAAATTCTGGATAACAAACATCAGAGTTGCTATTAAGACAGTTAGAAGGAAGTGCCAATTTTGTAAAAATATGTCTGCGGAGCCAATTCCTCCAATGATGGCAGCCCTACCACGTTCTAGAACTACACCATATTGTAAGCCATTCACGTATACAGGCACAGATTATTTCGGCCCTTATGGCGTGTCTATTGGAAGACGCACTGAAAAACGTTGGGGATGTTTGTTTACTTGTATGACAACAAGAGCAGTACATCTCGAATTAGCACAAGATATGAGCTCAGACTCTTTTATTATATGTTTCCGAAATTTACAATATCGTAGAGGTAAAGTGCAAGAGTTGTTCAGCGACAATGGAACTAATTTCATTGGAGCAAGAAACGAATTTGAGAAAATTCTTAGAAGACTATCAGACGACGGAGTCAAATGGCATTTTAATCCTCCCGCTTCACCGCATTTCGGTGGAGTATGGGAAAGAATGGTGAGAGAAGTTAAAAGCCTTTTACCTCAAAAACAAGAAACCATACCAGAGTATGAACTTAGAACCATACTAACCGAAGTTGAATTCCTCATTAACAATCGCCCGTTAACGCATATTCCTTTAGATACAGAAGACGATGAGGTTTTAACTCCTAATCACTTTCTGTTAGGTTGCGCTGGTGAAGCTGTCATTACGATCGACGACGTTTCCAAAGCAGAAGCAACTCGTCAACACTGGAAAAGAGCGCAATCAATTGTTAAGGGATATTGGAATCGGTGGATAAAAGAATACCTCCCAACCCTAACTAAAAGAAATAAATGGTTGGAGAAGACTAAACCTATAAAGGTAGGGGATATCGTGGTTTTTGCCGATGAAGAAAAGAAAGGTAAATGGCATAAGGGCAAGGTGATAAGAACAACAACTAATATGGATGGGCAAGTTAGATCCGCTACCGTGGAAACAATTAAAGGTGAAATTACTAGACCAGCTGTAAAATTAGCAGTATTAGATGTAAGTAAGAACAATGAAATCGAGAGCTCAAAAGATACCACTATTTCCTCACCACCTCTTAACTTTGTTGGAGTAATTAAAAGTGCCCCAGGGAGTAAAGAGGAAATTAAGGGACCGCGAAATCCTCAAGAATGGGGAGTAAGAAAAACGGTTAACATCGAGCATGTAAAAGAGCTGGCGTCAAAATTGAAACCGAAGCCACAAACAAAAAAGAAAGTCATAGGTAAAATAAGACCATATACCGGCACGATACAAAAGGCTATCGTAACCGCAATGGCAATTCTAGTACTGGTAAATTTGACAAATGCCGTCAACATCCAGCCTATTGAGGAAGGGGGTTTAATGTTTGATCATGTTGGGTCATGTATAGTAAAGCGAGGAATTTGGAGGACAAATATTGTATCCAACTTAATTCCTAACGACGATATTTCTATGCTAGACTCTATTCATTCGAACTTAGAAAGAACCTTGAAGTTCATGGGGAATGTAACTCAAGACAGCGCTTTGACAGAACTTGTAATGTCGATAGAACGACAATGTAACAATGCAAAACAAGAAATAAATTTTTTATCACGATCAAAAAGGAGTCGTGGAATACTTGGGTTTTTGAAAGATCTGTTATTTGGGAGTAATGATGTGGAAGACGAAGTACAGTCTTTGCGTATTCACGAAGAGCAAAAACTTCATGATATCTCACAAACCATGAGACTATTGAATCAAAGAAGCAAAAATATGGGAGATGAATTAAGCGTAAGAATTCGTAGACTAAATGAAGGAATGTTATCTTTGAAGGGAAAGTATTCCGAAGAAAGAACTAATATATTCGCAAGAAAATGTTTTGAGACCACAACGTTAGCTTTGCAATTGATTGATGGCATAACTCGAAAATACAGGATAATTAAGACTCACCCTTTAGCCGAAAATGAAATGCAAAAGGCAATTCAAAATATAAAGAAGCAATTACCAGAAGGATACTCAATCCTTAGAGACCCACTTGCAGTTAAATACAACATTAAAATTGAAAATGGAACAGTAAATATAATAATGGAAAATGTAATTATTAATAAGGAAAACTTCGAAGTATTCAATGTAATCCCTATTCCTGAAAATGGAAGTGTTATAAAAATAGATCACCATGTAATAGCAATTAATAATAAACATGAATTTTTTTACCCAGATGGAAATTTAATAAAGCTTAATGAAAGTCATTATGTGGTAAATCAGCCAGAATTAACCAGAGTTCCAGATTGCATAGCTGGAGCATTACTTCATGAAACGATAAAACAAAAATGCTCAACAAAGATGATGGAAGAACCATACACCATGTTAACAAAATTGAATAAGATCAACTCTATATTGTACACAACGAGCGACCCTAGCAAGATAATAATCCATTGTAATAATGTAGCCATGTCACCGCCTTATAAGAACGCGATCATAGAACTGTTCCCAGATTGTAAGATCCTAACAGAAAAAACTATTCGTTATGCCCAAATATCTGGACATAACAGGGAAGCTAGAATATTTTTTAAACCTATTCAGAAACTACCATATGTACTAGAAAAACCAAACATAAATGAAAATTTGAATACAACTATCTCGAGTAGAAATCCATATGAAAAGGTAGATATAAAGGATACAGTAATACCTGAAGACGATTTTATAAAAAAGAAACACGTATATACATTTGGAGGTACCATAACTGTTATTTCAATGATTATAATAGTAGGAATTTACGTATACATAAAATTAAAGAGAAGAAGTAATAGACAAAATAATAGAAGAAATGATGATCCGCCTTCGTTATTAGACATGATACGGCTAAATAGAGTTCAGGAAGAATCAAGAAATATTCCTATTATTTTAAACCGTGATAGTTGTCTATAATTGAGTAAATCTATGTAGTAGATTTACGGAGTCCGGAATGTTACGGACAGCTGAGGCTTATCGCGGATCGAGTTACAGATCCATAAGATAAGCAATATTTGAGATTATATTTAGAAAAGACCTCCAAGCGAGGTATAGAAACGTTTAGAAAGGACCAATGTAAGGCAATTAAAAGATGTAAGAGCTCAAGTGTTTTGTTAGGCTAGAAAACGCTTGTAGTTCGAAATTATTGCCGGTCATAAATTCAGAATGGACGAATATTTAAATAGCGTCCGGTAAACAATTTAATGCATGCATCATTTAGGATGCATTTTTATTACCCTTTTCCATCCCTAGCTGCGCTCAGCCAGATACACCAGCAGGGTGTAATAAAATAAAAGGATGTTATTTAGAGCGAAGGATGGAAAGGGGAAATCCAAGAATAAGATAGGCGCACCGACGAGGTGCTATAAACTTAAGGTATTTTCTTAGGGTAGTGCAGCCGTCTCAGACTGCACGTTACCATACGCTAGAAGAAGGGACAAGGAAGGTAGATGATCTAAACGAAACCGATATGTTATCGGTTTTCAAGAGAGAGAGAGGAGATGTTCCTCGTCAATCTTAGTTTAAGGAACCATGTATATATTGTGAAACTTTTGAATAAATTTTTTAGTATTGTAACAGAACTCACGCGAAAGCGTTAAAATTTTTCTTTCAATAGAGAAATTTTTCACATAGAATGGCTGTATATCTATGGTCTCGGCCAGGAATTGAAAGGTAACGGATAGCTCTATCGGTTACAATCTTCGTAACTAGACGATCAAATGATAGTTGTCCATAACAGCGAGGGTTGAACTTGTACTAAAGGTACCGATGGCTACCATTATTGTCTTATATACCGGGTCAATCATCTTGAGCGGGTTTTCCCGACCTCGGCTAATGAACCTTACTCCATATAGAATTTTTGGAATTACCCAGTGTTTACTATCCGTTATAGAGACTTTCTATGTCCGGAAGGTAGGTTGCGAGAAATTACCTTTAATATACCTTAAACATTGCGGGCCAGCAGTGTTACGATGGTCCTCCTACGAGATAGTGGGGTTGGTCGCAGGCCTTGCAAGCCGCACTACAAGAACACCAAGCAACGATCGATACACAAGAAGAACTAACTTACGAACTAATCAACACAGACCCAGGCGACGAAAACGGACTAACGATTGGGAACTTGGGACGTGGAATTGTCGATCTCTCAGTTTCGTATGCTTTCCGAACTGGGTCATATCATCTACCAGGGCTGCGGCAAAGAGGAGTAGCTAAAAAAAAAAATTGATATGTACAGCGCACACCAGTTAACAAATGAAAACGACTTAAGACTCATCGATTTCGCCACCTCTAAGAATATGGCCGTTCACAGTACCGTCTTCCAACACAAATTCCTCCTGCAATACACCTGGAGGTCACCTAATCAAACAGAATCTCAGATCGACCATGTTCTGATGGACGGTCAGAACATACTTGACATAGTTGTCTTCAGAACCTATTATGGCCTTAACATAGATTCGGACCACTACCTAGTGATGATGAAGATGCGCCCAAAACACTCAGTTGACAACAACGGTTCAATCTTGTGAGATCGAAGCAAACAGATGTCGCCGAGAACTATGCGCCTTCGCTCGATGCTGCGCTGCCGGAAGAGGACCAAATTAACGAAGCTCCTCTTGAGGACTGTGGGAGCACGATTAAAACAGCCATAAACAGCGTAGCGGAGAATTTCCTGAGTCACGTGGAGCGAAGACGACGAGACGAGTTGTTCGATGATGATGGTCAGCAAGTGTTATACCAGACGAACGCTAAGCGGGACTGCTTTAAAGTACCCGTCAGAACGTGGAACGATAAAGACAGAAGTGGAGACAGCAAACCCAATTCTTCAGGGGAAAAAGCGCCAGGAAGAGGAGGAATATGAAGAACTCAAACAGCTGCATCGCTTTTGTGAGACACAAAAGTTCTACCGGAAACTCAATGCAACCTGAAAAGGCTTTGTGCTACGAGCAGAAATGTGTTGGAATAAGAATGGGAGTATCCTGAAGAACGAATGTGAAGTAATCGAAGGGTGGAGGCAGCACTTCGATGAACACCTGAATGGTGTACAGACCAAGATAATGATGGAAGGGATTACGTTGGTGCAGTGAATAATTAATATATACCATCCTCAACGATAGGTGAAGTTAAGAATGCCATCAAACAACAACAAGTTCTTCTTCAAATCATCTTCCGTCGTCCACATTTTGGTATGTAATATTTCATACAAAAAGCTCATTGGGTTCAATTTGAAATGTCGAAATGAAAAGAAAACAAAGAATACGGGTCGAATGTTTTGAGGTAAGGAAGAAAACGGAAATCTGAGAATCGGTTTGGCATGGAATGTGAGTATAACAAAGTTGAAATCATGAATCACTGCTTCTAAAACTGTTGAGCGCCTAAGAAAGATTTTTAACCACTTAGGATATCCAAAAACCATAAAAATAAAAAAATAAAAATAATTCTGAAAGTTCGACAGCAACCACTGCGGATCAAATTTTCATCTTCAGTTTTCCACCAAAGAACGCAGCTCTCACTGCTGAAAAATACTTTCTCCACATCCAGCTTGGATCCACTGCTCTTTCACGACACTTTTAACCAGAAAACATTGATCGAATTCACGAAAATTAATTGATCGATCGAAAAATGTCACCAATAAGTCATATACGATTTTCACTCAACTTGCTAGCGATCAGATGACAGCGGCAGCGTTGCTTCCCAAATGGCCTTTCTCTAGGACGAGTGTCTAGTTTAGTTTTCCACGTAGGTCTTTGTTTGAGCCTAGAAGTGGATGACTTGAGAAGGTGTGAGGGTTCTAATCTGAATCGGCCGCAGGATAGTTGAACTGGAGGACTGTAAATTTGAATTTTCGGTTTCAATAGACCTTAGCCTGCATGTAGTATGTATGTATGTAGGGGAAAAGGGGGGAATTTGGACCACCTAAGCAAATCGCCTAATATTTCCAAACCAATACGGCCTAAATAAAAATTGTCACATTGTATACTGAGCTACACTTGTTTTCTCTCAATAAATAATGTTTAATCATTATATAAAGCTTCAATCTACCAAATATATGTTAAAATAAAAGAGATGATTTTTGGACATTAAAATTGGATGCGGGGTGATTTGGATCGTCTGTGGGGTGATTTGGTCCAGTGTGTGTTTCATCGAAAAAAACATACTTATGTTTATGTAAAGTATTTTGGGATAATGTTACAATCAGTAACAATGTTTTGGAATCGATACCAGGTGTCTTGGCCAGATTCCAGACCTGAAAAGTTGAATTGACACCCTCTCGAATTCTGCATGAATCTTTTCACTGTTGGTCGAGCATTTGCAAACACTTTTGATGCTTGTTTAAAGAAAATCCGTTCTCGATGACCTGCGTTGCTTTTTCAAGCTCCTCCTTCTCCAAACGTTGTCTGACCATCCTTTTTTTTTAATTCAACGGCATCTGGAATCAGTGCTGAAAATATTCACATTCACGACATTCAAATTCGGCGAATTTCTGCCTTCCTTGTATTGATAACCTACTGCTCAAGCGAGAGTCGATAAATATGCTTGCCATGAAGTTCATTTTTCATTTGCATCTTCTTTTTCGTCATGGTATTCGCAAGGTCGAAAATGAAGATCATTGCGTGTTTGTGAAAATCAAAGCATAAAATTCAGCGTCACTAATTGAGAGTGAAATCGATTAATGGTAAAGGATGGCAATTCATCACACAAAATTCTTATTTTTGGCGACTTCGGCAATGTAATGTATAGAATAACTCTGGCTACGTTTTATGAATTTACTCACGATTGCCCGGAAATGACATACAATGTGCAATGGGTAACACGTTTTCAATAAAAATTCATTGCAAGTGATGAAGATCAACTTAACGTTCGTGATAATCACCTGAAATTAGTGACAGTAACGAAAGTGCCTGAATGCAGGCTTTTCGAAATTCGTTCATGCTGTTTTCGATCAATATACCAGACAAAGTTCACGCGACTCGACTCTTGTGTTATACTCATTATGCCAGATATGGAGTTGAGTTTTAACAGAAGAGAATTCACCCGATACTGGGAAAAATCTAATTCCTCCATTCGTGAATAAATTTTGATAATTTATGGCACTGTCTGGAATCAATTAGACCAAAGAAAAGTATCAAACCTGTAGGACCAATTCACCCCACAGAAATGTGTCCATGTCACCCCACACAACACGCAAAAATTAAAATGCAATTAATTTCATTTATTGTTATCAATCTTACAGTTTCGCCACATCAAATTGTTCCTCTTCTGTAGGCGAACAGAACTTCACTGCACAATACACGTTTGTTTAATTAGCGTAAAAAACCTTAAACCTTAAAGCGTTTAATTAGCGTAAAAAACCTTAAAACCACGATCGGAAAACTCACATTTTTTGACTATCAAAGTGCTTGCTATGTGGATCTACACACTTGGTCTAAATAGATTAACACTGTTCGGATAGGTTTCTATTTATTTGCTCGATGTTACGCGTACAAAAGTTGGAATAAAAACTGATTTTCTTAGCTGACGATGCTGCCTTTTTATACTCGTCATTGGATGAACATAAATGTTACAGGTTTCTTCCTTTTTTCTGTTGCGTTTCGGTGGCATACCGAACAGTGAGGACCTTAGTAAGCCTCCATAATTCAAAACATCATCATTACACCAACAAATCCAAACACGCTCAGAACAGAAACTAACTTCCAGCAAAAATATAGAAATCAATTCGCTTTCGATAACTTCGGATATTAGTTCAGAACGCATCAACATTTTTAAACTAATTTTTTAGTCGAATGTTTTGAAAAAAAAAAACAAAAAAGATAGTTGGGTTTGAGTGGTTTTGTAGAAGCAGTATAAGATGGGTGATTCGTGATTCATTCTTGTTCACGCGTGTAAAAATGCACTGTTTGATAACGCATAGAATTAACAATTCGTACGTGTGAATCAATCATGCACAACCATTCTCCACGTAACGGTATGAGAACCGAAGCGGTACGTTCTGTTCAGTATTCGTATGTTACTTCGCACATATTCTGAGAATGCATTCTAAGGCGGAAAAAATTTGAACGTCAATTCAAAACGATAGCGAAATAGAAACTGATGGACTTCCAAGCATATCTACAGATTTTTGTGATTTCAACAGTTTTTGTGTTATGAACTTTTTTTTGAGTCAATAGTCACATCCAGTGCCACAAATTTTAAAAATTTATTTACGAATGGAGGAATAAACTTTTTCCCAGTCTCGGATGAATTCTCTTCTGTTGAAACTCAACATCATATCTGTCATAACGAGTATAACGTGGTAATGAAAACAGCACGAATGAGTTCCGAAAAGCCTGCATTCAGGCACTTTCTTTACTGTCAATAATTTCAAATGCTTATCATGAAATCCAAGTTGATCTTCATCACTTGCAGTAATTTTTTATTGAGAACGTGTTTGACTTCCATATTTAGGAAACAGATAAAGGACCAGGGATCCGGAAAAGGCAACATTATGGGTTTCGTTGAGCGTTGAACGTTGTGCTGCGGTGAGCGTTTGAGCGTCCAAAATAGCATCGGGATACGATATTCGTATAGGTATTCGGAATTCATATTCGTAAGTGCTTCCGTGGCCGAGTGGTTAGCGTCACACCCAACATGCCGGGGTTCGGGTTCGATTCCCGTTCTGGTCGAAGGAATTTTTCGTCAAAGAAATTTCCTTCGACTTGCACTGTGGTCACGCGTATTCTAGAGCTTGCCACTCAGCATGCATTGAAGGCGTGTTATTCGGCATAGTAATCTAAATTAATTACTAATAAAAATGACGCAAGTAACACTACGTTGAGAAGAAGGCGATATTCGTATTCCAATTGCCATCCTTCTGCTTCTGTCCTTTCACCCAATATCCATATCGTAGGGGGTTTCTATCATTACAGGTCATTTAGAGCCACTATTATTAAACCGAAAATCTAAACAAGGTTAGGTTCATTTTCCGTTCGTCTCTTATTTTCACCCATTGCCCATATGATTGGGGGTGTGTGTCGTTTCCGGACCATCGGAAGTAGATTCATAAAACATAGCCAAAGAGCTATACTACACATATCAATGCTGAAGTCACTAAAAACAAGAACTTTATGTGATGAATGGCCTTCCCCTACCACTAATCGATTTCGCTCTCAATTGGTTGACGATGAATTTTATGCTTTGGTTTTCACTAACACATAGTGATCTTCATTTCGACGTTTCGAATAACATGACGGAAATGAAGATACAAATGAAAAATGAACTTCATGGCATGTTAATGTCGATGTTTATCCCACTAGGCTAGGCTGAAATTCACTGCATTTCAATGTCGTGAACGTGAATATTTTCGGCACTGGTCACAACTATCACTCATTCACCTTTCATTTTTCAAAGGAGATGGTCATACCACTTCGTTCAGCCGGCAAAGAGCTATCAATGCTCATTTTTGTTTTTGCTCGCTCTCGTTTAAGAATATTCAAACTTACACCCCGGTATAGATGCAGAAGTAATGCGATGCAAAAACACAGAATTCTCATCCAGATGGCATGAAAATCGTCGCGGTGGCTTCACCGAACAAAATTGTACCACTATGTGCAATCTCTATATTGCCATCTCCCTTTGTATTAAGCAAAACGGCTGTGTCTGACATCAGGATTGAGAAATACAGCTATCTGCCAGCTGGAGCAAGACTGTGATTTGAATAATGATGACCGTGACCTGAATTATAGAGCCTTTAAAAATTTCAATACATTGAAAACGCTCAGGCCCGAGAGTAACTGTTGAAAACTCGGATTCTGGAGCAACATATCAAAGAAAAGAGGCTCATCTGAAGAAGATCGTTAACGTTCCTGGAACTTCGGGAGAGGAACGAATAAATGGGCTCTATTATAGAAATCGAGAAGTTGATGCAATCACTTTCAATATCACACAGAGAAAAATTTCGTATTTTGTAAAAATTCTCTGAAGATACGCAACAAGCAAACCAAACAACAAACCATACAGAGATACGGATTTAATTCAGAGCTCGCCGATTTGAAGGAAAAAACATCCGTTTTCACCCACAGGGAAAAAAGTTAAGAATAATAGAGGCAAAAAATGTTAGACGCTCAGTTTGATTCTCGCGAGAAAACCCAATGCCGATTTTTATTTTGAGGCGAGTTATGATTAGCCGAAAAATAGTTTCGTGTTTAGTGATTTATTGATGCCGATAATGGTCATTCACTTCTTCAGTGCTAAAACCCAAGCTAAAAACATTGCATGAAAACATGTGGTAACATTGGGTTTCATCATGAAGTAAATATGAGATTAATATTTAATAATATTTGTACACTTCAAACACTATCCAAATGCAGGTCGTTTAGACGCTGTATAAAGAGGCAAACGTTGGTAAAGTTAGTTTTGATTTTTCGCTCCGTATTTTTAGTACTAAATGAGACGAAAAAACATTCTTGTTGAACTTCAGAGAAAGAGATTTTCCAACATCTCCTTCTCTCTGGAAAAGAAGTTCCGGTGAAAAGAAAGAGACGAAAATTTCAACATTGCACAACTCATCGAAAACTGGATCGATTGACTGAATTCTTACAGTGACTCAAATCCGTAATCGTACTCTATCATTCAGATCTCTTTTTCCTTTTTTAAAAGTCGAAAACAAGCTTTCTGAACATTCTATTTAGATAAAGTTATAGTGTCATGAGAGTTAAAAGGTTTGCTATCTGTTTTCAGAATAATGGATTTTATATCTCGGAAAATGGCGAATATATGTGCTAATGTATGAAAATTGACTCAAACTCTTAATCGTACGCTGGTTGAAATCTCTACTCGATTTCGAAGGCGTTGGCCGATTTCCGAATTCCATCATTAGTATGGTACCCCTTGTTCACTGCAACTATCTTTAGCTGTCTTTGGCCTTATCTACGAGTTTTTTGGTGTATTCGAATGGAATATTTATCATTTTTTTCATCAAGTGGTTTTCAAAATCGTTTTTCAAGAAATTTCATAGTTTCTAAATTTCCTACACAGATAACTTCCTCAGTTTTTTACTGGGATTGATGACAGGAGATTGTGGAGGAATATCAATAACTTTTGAGTAATTGTAATGTAACCATGTGCGAACTTTATATGTCTTGAGCTCTGGGTCACTGTCTTGGCAAAAGTGGTATCCCCGATTCCATCACATTTTGTTGACACTTTGCTTCATATTCCCCTTCAGGATGGTCAAGTAAACATTCTGATCCAATACACCATCGATGAAAACCAAATTGAGCAAACATAAAATCGTACGATTCTCATAATCGTATCATAATTTGAGTCAATTTTCATACATTAGCACATACATTCGCCATTTTCAGAGATACATGAACCGTTATTCTGAAAACAGATTGCAAACCTTTTAACTTTCATATGACACTTTAACTTTATCTAAATAGAATATTCCGAAAACTTGTTTTCGACTTTCAAAAGAAGGGAAAAGAGATCTGCATGGTGGAGGACGATTACGGATTTGAGTCACTGTATTTTGCAGCTGAGCGAGAATTTCGATCTCTGATTTCATAAAATTTCTAGGAACGAGAGATATATTATTTGTTATATAATAGAAGTTGGCTTTGAGATGAATTCTAAATCGAAAGTCAGAATAAATTATGGTTCCGGAGGATAAGACGTGTTCAGTGCTTTGTAAGAATTGAGACACTCAAACCCAATCTTCGAATCTTATACTTGATCCGAATCGGGATCGCCACCGTAACATTTAAAGCTTCTCAACCAACCTTCAAAGGCCTCAAATGCGAGGGTTGGTCCTTCACCACCAGCTGGCTGCAGAGCGGCAAATCAGTCAAATTGGCCGGGGGAATCACCGTTCCGTTCTCGAGCACCAGCGGCACCGGAGCTCCCTCGCACTGTGCACTCAAATTCTGCAACTGTAACGCCGTCTCCTTTTGCTCCTGAGGTGTCAAATGTTTCCACATAGTCTGCAGCAAAAAAGTCATGTGCCTCGTTGCCAACGCGGACTGGCCCAACCTTCGCGCCGTTCCCACCAACTGCTGGAGCAGATCGATTTGAAGTACAGGCCAACCCGTGTTATTTTCCAGCACTTCGTGCGGTTCCAGCGACAGCTTATGCCCGGAGAAACTTTCCAACATCAACCGATAGCTCTGGCCCCAATCTGGATTGGAGTTACTGACGGCTACATGGCGCCAAGCGGCCAGCCTCTGACAGAAGGCTGCCTTTCTGTTGTAACCAATCTTCTGGTACAAATCCGTGAGCACCTCGAACCTCCGCACTCGCTGCTGTTCGCTCATGTTAAGATTGATGTAAAGCACATTCTGAAGGAACATGGCCACATCCAAATTCTTGCCTTGTTCGATACAAATTCTGGCCGCCTTGAGAGCTGCTTCCGTTTCTATGATTCCAGCGTTACGATATTTACTATAGTTGATTATAGCTTCCCTATAACGAGCAGGGATTTCCGCCGGCTGCAGAATATTCGGTGGAAATTTTTGCGAAACCGTCGATTTGTTCCCCAGTGTCCCGGAATCGGTTAACGATGACGAGCTGGCACTTGCTGTGCTTCCACCGGAAGCCGAAGAGAACGTTGAGCTGATTGACGACGCCGACGAATTTGACGAGGCGGATGTTTTATCAGGAATCGAGGCAGTTTCCGAGTTGAGATTAATGATCATGTCTGTCTTTTTCTGCTTGAGATTACACCCCGCAGCATCACCGTTGTAGCTATTGGTTAGTAGTTGATTCCTAGCAAGATTGTATTTTTGTGGCGAAGAGGCATTTTCCTGTAGACTAGAGTTTCGTTGAATCGACATTGTGTAGCGAAAGTTGGGATAGAGTATAATAGCGGAAGCAGCGCAAAGTCCCTCGAATGCTGCTCCCAACCAGAGCGAGTCGCTTATGGCACGTAAGGTTTCACTCGCTGTTTGGAAAAGACTCAGCGATTCGGCCACCAGGCCAGCTTGGAGTGTCAGGTCCGCTAGATGCTTGGTCATTCGACCGACGCAGCGCTTTTTGTTGTTTCGACTTTCCAGATCTAGTCCAACGAAATCTTTCTTCTCGAACGGTGCCAACAAAAGTGGCACCTTGTCGATCTTTTCCCGGCTTTTCTCGAGACGCTTCAACTCCAAGATGTAGTATAACGAAGTAATGAATTCTGAAATCTTTGTTTCCAGATTAGAGCATGGATCGTTCTCCGGATAGAAAAATGCTCGGCTTTTAAAATTGGACGGCGTTTGGAAGCAATTTTCGATGGTTGCATCCTTTTTCTCCTCCAAATTGCTCGCAATTTTCTGCAGCTCTTCTCTGCTTGGTCCAAACAGTAGACATCTCGAGTCGAATAACGTATTTGTGTATTTCACTTTGAGCGATTCATGAACCCTGCACAGTTCATTCAGTTCGTTCTGATAGTCGAATTTTCCCACCGTTATCAAACCTAGCAGTCTACGATGGGTTTGAAAATCCCCCCAATCGTTGTTCTCCACCGGATGGTCACGGATGTAGCGCACCCAAATATCTCTCGTGATTCCCGACGAGTCTGAAAACATAGAACTAGCAGAGCCGAGTCGAATTGCCGAATCAATGTGTCCTGTACCTGGAATTTTGACATTGTTCACTCGCTGAATCCGCTCAAATACCCGCTGCAACGAACGCGGCTTCAGGGGTCCAATTCCACGCACCAAAATTAGCAGACAGCCGTGATGATAGTGATGCTGCTCGTAATCGGGATGCGCCATTATCGGGTCTCCTGGTCCTTGCGATAACATATAGCTTACAGACGATCTCATTTAATTTTCATTTAAACGCACTATCGTTTTCGATTTTCGGAAAGTCCGGAAATCACAAAGTGTAGTTTCCGTATTGACGACGAGACGGGGCAGCGAAACCTTGTTTTTGTGTACCGAAAAAGGATGCTTGTTTTTATTCCAACCAAGAAAAAAGCTCATCCATTGCACAGGCAGCTCTTTCACTTTGACACATCATCTTTTTCGTCTCGCTGTCGTTGTCCACTATGTTGCGTTTTTGCGATACGCCTCTCGCTGCGTCTCTTTTAGCTTTCTTGTTGTTGTTCCTGCTGTTATTGGTTGCTGCTATTCAGCTGAGTCGCTGTGCCACTGTCCGCAGTGAGATTATAATGGATCAAAACAAAATTCGATAATCGTTTCAAGGGCACCATCCGAACGGGGTCTTGAGATTTCAATTCGACTCCAATACGTAGCAATCCCGTGAGAATATAACGCACATAAACGGACACACACGGTGAATGTAAGGCAAATACAGAGAGAAAGGAAAAATCAATTCGCGAGAAATTGCAATTAAAAGTGAATCTATCAATCGAATGGTCGATCAACTCTGACAGATTTTCTCCTCTGTGTGAGATAGGATGACTGACGTTCCAGCATTACGCATTTTGTGCAATGAAAACAAAACAAGTGGTGTGGGGCGTTACGAGCTCACCAAGGACACTGAAACAAAATTGTGTGTACGCTGTTGTGTTATGTTTCGGGACAGTGACTAACAGGTTTTCAATACCGGTTGTGCAAGAATCAGTTTTATTTAGTATTATCGGGTAGGTTTTTTTATACAGGCATTCATGATCCTTTTGTACATCGACTCTTCTGCCCCGGGTGCGACACAGACTCTTCTCTGGGTGTAAATGTTTCTATTTTTCTGGCGGGTGAAAGGGTTTTTGATTTTCCTAATTTCATGTATTCCCCCCTTGTGAGATTTTCGAGGGTCAAAAAATCAAAACTTTGAGCGTTTTGAGGCACCCCTAGACCATGTCCGATTGAACTGAAACTTTGCACAGGTCATGCTCGGGTTTTGAAATTTGACATGACCATTTTCGCTGCCACCCTAAAGCGGACCTTACACGGTCAACTTTATTGACAATATGATGACATTTGAGAGCATAATGACAGCTGAACATGGCCGACGACGCAGAAATCCGAATTTTCTGATTTTCGAGCATCAATATCGTGACATTTCATATAGATGCATGATGTTGACGTTTTACCTCACGGACTTCCAGACTGAGTTGCCAGATATGCAAGCGCACATTTAATTTTTGTTAGTCTTTTTTGCGATTGCAATTAAAATTTATAAACTACTGAAATTGTAGGAATCATAAATGGAAGCTTTTGGTTTGGAAAACCGATACTTTGAATAGCAAAATACGGTACTTTTCACGATACAAATCAAAACTTCAAAGTAAACTGACAATGTGATGGTGAGAGAGTGGATGAAACTTAACAACGTTTTAGGAATTTTTTAACGTTGAACTCGGTCATTCTTTGCGCTAGTGAGCGGGTTGTGTGTTTCTTCACACTCCGCTATAAAATTTGGAGAATGAGAAGATCTGGGGAAATCACAGATGAAAAAACATCATGTGTTAATTCAAGCTACAGTAGAATCCCGATTATCCGCGGAATAGTCGGGCAAACTCACCGCGATTAACGAATATCGCGATGACCCATTAAAGGACAAAAAAATGCAAACACGAAAAGAGATGTTTCAACATAAAAACTATGTTCTATCAATACAAAAATCAATCAACTATCCATCTATAAGGTCGTGTACACCAGTGGCTAAATAATGTAAAAGTCATGACCACAACAAAAGAGCATGGGCCTACCACTCACTAACAAATTCCGGAAAGGCCTATTGATTTACTATGGAACTCGCAGTCACGAATAATCCGCAGGGCGGATCACCCGCTCGCGGATAATCGGGGTTCTACTGTCATAGTCTCATTTATGGAATAAAAACATTTGCTTGCAGATAAAATAACTTGCATATATTTTGGCAAACTAAAATAATCTGGCATCTCTGAAACTGAAAGGAACAGTCTGTATTTGTGAAACGAGTATTATGATGTATTTTTGAGAAGAAAAACCGAATTCTAAAGTGTAAATTATGAATGAAAATTAACTTTTACGAATCAAATTAGTATTCTATGTGAATGCAAATCACTTTTTTTTTCTGCAAGTGGTGAGAAAATCCCATACAAAAATTATGTCTGAAATTGACGTTATATTATAATAATACTGTTTAGTAGGAATATCTGAAAATTCAGAGGAAGTAGGTTAAGTTAAGGTTAGGACTACGCGCTTCAACTTATTAAATAATACCAAGTAGATATTTTCATTCAAATTTTACCAATTGAAAATTGCCTTTTAGCCTTCTAATCTGATAGAGAATAGTTTGGATCCCAAACTCGAATGTCGCCACTAGCAATCGCGGATATTTTCGTTGTCTCGGGTTGAGGGCGATATTGACCGTGTAAGGTGGAAAAATATTGATTGAGGTTAGATCAGATGTTGAAAGCCTAGCTGTCACGATATTGAAGACACTTATTGTCAATCCGGTTGATCGTGTAAGGTGCCCATAATATGTATTCTGTTGCCTAAATGATTTGCTATCGCTGACGCGTGAACGAAAATCGAAGCTTGCTCGATGAAGATAAAATGCAATCTGCGACAATCATCAATTCGTTACTGACAATTTTACCGCCTACTTGATCGGTCACAGCAGATTCACTAAGCTCAGTAGCAGGCATAGTGTTGCATCATACTCCGTCGGTCACCAGTTGACCAAGATTTTTGTCAATAGGAAGTGACTAACGTGGCTCGTCAGTTGTCAGTGACATTGATGAAAAAGTGCAGCTCTGCAGCTCGAAGTCGTAATGTTAGGGTTGTGAATGTAGAACCCTAGCAAGAAATGAATCTGACAAGCAGTTGAAATACTCCGTAAGGAAGTCCAGGATCTTGTGCTGAGATCTGAATTCTCTATTCCTGGATAGACCTGAACAGGTGTGAACGTTGGGAGATCAATGCAGGAAATTTGATCTTGCTTTCAATTCGCTTCTAGTAATCGAAAGGCTCCATTAGCAGACGAAAGTACATAACAAAAGTCGATCTAAACGTTTACCTGTTTCTTCGATTCTTCCGTTGGTTTCACGCTTCAAGATTTTTCCTCAAACCTTCCTTAACCAATTGAACAATGATAGTTTCTGATTAATTCGAGATATACTAGGATCTATGATTGATATGACGCAGTTTTTCGGACATTGAACTAAAATTACAATAAAAAATAGTCGCCGAACAGTTTTCATGGTGATTTTTTTACGCTGAATAATATTTGATTACATATTAAGTTTTACGTAGCTTTGCTTAGTAGTTTCTTTTAAACAGGACAAAAACTACATATTCCACCAGATTTACGTTTACGCTAGGATACTTTAAACATTTCATTTGATCAATAATACATCATTTAACAAAATACATACACGATTAACATTTGAGGTTTGGCTGACGCAGTTTTGCTTTCCAATATATACAATCGTGAACAAACAACACAAAGCTGGATGATGGACACACTTCACACATTATAAACTGTGCTTGCTGTTGATTCGATCATGGAAAGGAATGTAAAATATAACTGAATCGAGGCATATTCTTCTTTGTCCGAAAGGGAAGTAAATCATTCGTATAAACACTGGAAACAGACGGCTCTTAAGCTTTTCCACTGATGGCGCCACCAGTCTGGGGAGTTTTTTCGCTATCTTTCTCCAACTGCTTTCCGAGGTACTCCCTGGGAATAATAGAGAATGTTTTAAACAGTACACGATTTCAAAAAAAATATTGCAGGTACCAGTTGTGCACCATCAATTTTTGAACAGCAAGAAGAGCCTCATAGCGTACATTGGGATCATCGTGGGCCAACAGCTGCATAACTAGTTGCTTCCCTCCGAGCTGCTCAATAATGCTGTTGATTTAACATTGACAATTATATTACCAGCTCATTGTGATCATACTGAATCTACTACAACTTACTGCTTTCCCCTAGGATAGTGACGCACATACTCCCCAATGTCGTAGCTGGCCACGGACAGCACCAAGGGATCCTTCGAGGTCTCCAACAAATGAACCAAAATGCGCAATAGTTCGTAATTTTTCTCGTTCAAACGCTGAGCATTCTCACGCCAGAACGTGGCGGACTTGTGCACCGGAGACCACTCGAGACGGGCACTCTTGATTTCAGTGGCATACTCATCGAAAGAGCTCAGATCCTGCACCGAGTTCTGCAGTTTCTCGATCAAAAACTCCAGATCGGAATTGATGTCCTCGTCATCGAAACGACGATGCTCCAAAATCTGCAACTGTTTCATCACCTTGCACTGCACCATAGCGATACAATGTTCCTTGGAGACCTGCGAATCCTCCGGCTTCTCGATCATGTTGCGGAAAACGGCCAGAATAATACGGGTGACCTTCTCCTTGGCACTGTCACTCAAAATATCCGCCAGAATGGGGATGACGTTGAACTTGTTCATCTTCTCCGCCAGTAGCGGGTTGAAGGTCAGCACCCACAAGCAGAACACCAGCTGGTATTGAACCTAAAAATTATTGCAATTGCGAAACGTAGTCAGTGAATGGTTAAGCTGGATGATAATGATGATGGCCCACCAATCTACAATCTAATAAAAAAAACATCATCATCAGCAGTACGAACCTGGCAGTTTGAGATTACTGTAAATATATTTTTTAACTAGCTAACCCGGTAAACTTCGTCCCGTTAAAAAATGGAGTTTTTGTTATCGATACCTTTAAACATTCACGTTTTCTTATTAAGCGAACGTTCATGGGTCCAATCGCAGAACTGTTCATTGAATAATCTTCTAATTGACCCTTTACAATTTCATTTTAAAATAAATATCCTAGTATTTCTATCATAGCGTTTCATTATAATATCAAATTATTTTGAGACACAATTCTCGTTCAAGATTTTCCAATCGCTTGCAAATAACATGTTTCTCCCATACATGGAATACATGTTTGATACAGAAAATATAATGAAATGATAACATCTCAAATCGGACGATTCCTTTTTTGAGTTTTGCGCTCACTCCTTTGCAAATGAAACACAAATTTCTGCATAACTCGAGAACTAATCAAACAAATGGAACCAAATTTGGGGGGGGTGGTCTCTGGAAAGGGGTAAGCGAAAAACTAGAGGAAGCAATCGTCCAATTTGAGATTTCATCATTTCATTATATTACAAATTTCTTGGACTTTAACTTCGTCCCGCCCAAAATTGGTTTTTTGTTATCAATACTTTCAAACATTCATGTTTCCATACTATGAGCAAGTTCATGGGTCCAATCGCAGAACTGTTTATTGATTGATCTTCTAATCGACCCCGTTTACTTTCGTATGGCAGCTCCCCCTTAGAGAGGTAGGTGGAGTGTCTAACCACCGTAAAAACAGTTATTGCACCCTAAAACATCCGCATGCTAAATTTGGTTTCATTTGCTTGATTAATTCTCGAGTTATGCAGAAATTTTAGTTTCATTTGTATGGCAGCCCCCTCCTCAGAGAAAGGGGAGGAGTGTCTGTTCACCATGCAAACGTTTCGTGTCCCCTAAAACATTCGCATGACAAATTTGGCTCCATTTGCTTGATAAGTTTTCGAATTATGCAGAAATTTGTTTAACATTTGAATGGCAGCTCCCCATTAGAGAAGGGGGTGGAGTGTTTAACCACCATATAAATATTTATTGCACCCTAAAACCTCCACATGCCAAATTTGGTTCCATTTGCTTGATTAGTTCTCGAGTTATGCGGAAATTTGTCTTTCAGTTGTATGGCAGCTCCCCTGTTCAGTCCCTGAAGAGAGAGAATCATTGGTTCGCAAGTTTCACCCCACCTCCTTTTGGTGATTCTCCGGTCACCAGGAATAGCAGTCTAGCAGCAAGGATCACAGGAGTATTTTTCCAACCGCTAAGCAGCAAACAACGAAAGAGAGACGTGAAACAAAACGTGAACGTGTTGAATCCTGTTTTTTCTTCCATAATACTGAGTAGTAAAGAGTTTACATTTTAATCCTGTCGCAACGTGTGTTTTTTGCCATTTGCCCAGTTAGTTCCTTCCAGAACTGATTCCCGAAAGTGTATCCGCTGAGAACTTTAAGTTCAAGTGTCCAGAGACACGTTTCCCCCAGTGAAACGGTGCACCATCGGACCAGAACCTCCGCTCTCAAGGCTATCGAATCAACATCCCCCTTTAAACACATTCCCGAGTTATACAGAAATTTGTGTTTCATTTGTATGGCAATGTTTTTTTTCTGATCGACTCTCGATATTTTCCAATAAATGAATTGTTTGTGATTTTTAATGTATTTAATTTTTATTTCTAAGTTAAACGACGACTGAGAGGCGTAGTAAAAGATAAGAAACTGAATTTATCAATACAGTTCAAAGTTGTCTTCAATGAAAATGACAAAACCAGTCATTTTCATTTTGATTCGGATCGATCTCTTAAAAATGTCATGATTCTACCGAAACAATTTTTTTGCAATTTTTCAGGTTTCTTCTATGCGTTCTCGAAATTTTCTTAGTTTCACCTCGGGAGATTTCGCTTGAGCCTCTCGTAGGCGTTTAATTAAATTTGATTCATTGAAAGCAAAAGCTTCCATCTTTCGACTTTCGTTCTTTTCTAGATAAAGAGTATGAGATCTTCGAAATAGAAATATTTCTCGAGTAGAGGACACAAATGAATCCTATCTCCTGATGATGAACGAGTAATTTTGCGAATATTGCGGAAGAACCCTATAACAAGCATTTCTAAATTGACTATCGAAGTAGCTGGCAACATTGGAAGACCTGTCAGCGCAGACACTGTCCGGAGAGCAGCATACAGAGGCAATCCGAGAAGTCGTGTTGGCCGTAAAAAATATTTAATCTCAAAGGTGAATATGAAAAAACGACTACAGTTTGCTAAGGCATATGTAAATAGACCTAAGGAGTTCTGGAACAAGGTCTTTTATACGGATGAGCCGAAAACCAATATCTTTGAATCGACTGGAAGACAAATGTGGAGGAAATCAGGATCGATGCTCCTGGTTCAGCATTTGGTTCCCACAGTAAAACACGGCAGCAGCAGTCAGTCAATATGGTACATTGGCGGCTTCTGGATCTGGAACCATAAAGTTTATCGATTAGGCGTTGGACAAGATGGCTTAATTGATATTCCAGGAACATAACCTGTAGTCTCCCGTTCAGAAATTGGGACTCCCTCATGATTACTACTTTCAACAGAATAATGACCCGAAGCAAACTGACTTCATGGTGTGGATATGCCTGCTCTATAATGTCTCAGTCAACTCAAAACACCCCCGCAATCACCGGACTTGAACACTATTGAGTATATATGGTGGGAAATCAAGAACCATCAAGGACAAAAATTCAGGGAATGAAGCGGAACTCAAAACGACGCGTATGGAGATCTGGGAGGCACTTCCGTCTACAGTGACCCGATATCTCGCCTCGATGCTTGCAAGGAGTGCTGGACGCCAAAGGGGGACCATACCAAATACTAGGGGATTGATTTTTGTAATCTGTTAACATTTCTGAACTGATTTCAATTTTTTTTTAAAGAAAAACTTGAACTGTGCACTCAATTTTGCCACGTCTTAATTGGAGATTTTTTGTTTTGTATTTCAAATATGAAGTAGAAATGTGACCATTTCAATTTTTTTAATTTATTACATTTAATTATTCTTCTTCTTTCTTTGTTTTTAAGAGGCTTTAAACTTTGCAGTTCATTCGCCTCTTTTTAATTATTTACTTTTTAACCTCGAAAAACCCAAAAATAACAAACAACATACTCAATTTTGCGATTGACTGTATGTTTCCCAGCGCTGTTTATCCATCTGAAGGACTAAGTTCAACTACAGGCACCTACACCATCCAAAAGAGAGTCAAACTAGTCAAACACAATTTATTTTGGTATCATGAACTTTCTATTACTGCAATAATCATAATTCTAATTGGCGGAATTTATTTTTTTCCAGATTGGTGACGAAATTCCCTGATTTTCCCTGACACTGTTTGAATTCCCTGATTTTCAAGGATTTTCCAGGTAGTCGACACCCTGTATATAGTAACTTAATGTGCTCTTGTCAAGCGTTGACTCTTATTAAGCTACCCTTGAATTTATTACTACCATTACATTTTTGCGTGTCCCTGAAATATATCATAATGAATGTATTTACGTTGCCCAATGTGAACAAGCATCCCCTGGTAACTGAATAAATTTCCATTGCACCTCAATAATGCAATGCATTTTTACTGCAGAGTATATGTTTCCTGGCATTATGTGGATACCATCAACATCGTCTTATCAATAATTTCTATGCCAATCAATGATTCTAAAGCTAAAATTGGAATTATAAACTTAATACAGATTTTTTGAGAAAAAGCTGAGATAAAAATATTTTTTCAGACCAAAAACACAGAGCTTAGTTTTGTCATTGCTGCAAAACAAAAGTTTATTCCGTCTGTTATCGCAGGATACTAGGGCACATTGGTCATGCTGAAGCAGTTTAATACATTGGTCCGTTGCGTACGTTGCGGTTCGTTCAGGAGGACACTGTTTTTTGAACGCATTTTCTCGTGGGCTCGATTTTAACAGGTTGAGCGTGCTGCCTGAATTCGAGATTATTCAGCTTTAGGAAATAATCTAGGCAGTAATCATAATTAATGTGGATGGAGGACCAGACCCTCGTTTTAAAAAGGTCATTTCGATTTATTATTTCAATCAATTGAATCTTGATCCAATACGCGTTACTACAAATGCTCCAGAACGTAGTGCTCTCAATCGTTGAATGTCGGATGGCTCCTCTTCTCCGGGAGTTAGTTGGTTCAATATTTTATTTGTTTATTTATTTACTCGAGTTTCTACAAACTCCACAGACTGAATCTAAGTTCCTTAATCTACCTTTGAACACATATTGAGACAAATTGAAATCAAAAACAGCACTTACATCATTGATCGATCTAACACAGTTATCAAAACAATTGTTGTACCCATACATTGTTCTATGACGGTTAACTAAATTTAAATCACACTCACGAAGTTGACGGAAAGGTGCGTACAAGTTAATATTTTACAGGAGAGAAGGGCAGTCTATTTTTCCAATGATGAGGTTAAATACCAACAGTCTCTGAAGGTTGCTGCGTCTATCGGCTAGAAGTGCAAGATGAATGAGTCTACAGCGACTTCGATAATTTGGCAAATTTGTTGGATCATTCCACGGAAGTTGTCGAAGAGCATACCGAATAAAGCTGCGTTGAACCCTTTCCATTCGCAAAAACTCTGGATTGCATGATAAGGCGATCACACCGGAGTAGCATATTCCATGATGTTGCGGACAATCGAACAGTATAGTGCCTTAAGAGCGTATGTATCGGTGCCACTTGCGTCGGATAAATCCATAGACTACGAAGGCCATTGCGGTTGTCGCGCTTACATGTTCGTTGAACCGGAGTTTGCTATAAACCGTGATCCCTAGATCACGGGTAGTTTCTACACGTTCCAAAACTTTTGAATGGATGGAATATTGAAAAACAGATCGGGATTGTCGGCGGGAAAACGAAATAAATTTGCTTTCTCACGATCATAAGGGATCTCAACTGGAAACGAAATATTATAAGTATACAGGGGAATCGCTAGCTGATATGTGGAATAATATAACGA
This sequence comes from Toxorhynchites rutilus septentrionalis, assembly GCF_029784135.1. Lineage (NCBI taxonomy): Eukaryota > Metazoa > Arthropoda > Insecta > Diptera > Culicidae > Toxorhynchites > Toxorhynchites rutilus. The sequence continues at coordinate 14,468,991 of NC_073746.1, forward strand.
TCGATGGATGTTCCCTCAAAGCAGAATATATATAGTTCGCAAACCCCAAAATCGATGAAGCGAAATCAGTACGATATTAGACCGAGTGGTTTGCTCGTCACGTAAGGACATCCCAGAACCATTTGCAAGTAGCGAATGTAACGACAGGAACTGCTGCATTGAACCAAGGAGTAGTTACATGTGTGTAAATCAACATCAATTTAAATCAACCCATGTTCCTTTCAGCTTAACGCCATATGGGTTGAAAGCACCAATGCCAACGCGTTTTTAGCATTACGTAATTTGTGCACGACGCCTATGTATTACTAATGAAAATGACGCATGTAATACCTACGTTGAGAAGTCGAAAGTTCCACTGGGAACGTTAGTGCCATCCAAGAAGAAGAAGAATGGGACGATATACAGTAATCGTTCGCTAACTGGTCCTGGTTTAGCTGGTCTGCTTTTTCACTGGTCGAACGTTAACTGGTCCAGTTAAAAAACAGAATTTCGTAAACAATCGACGTCATATTCAGATGGAAGGTTTGTTATGAGGGACATTCGAATGTAATTTGAAATGTTATGAAAATTGACATCATTTTTGCATGACAAAAACATTGATTAAATAACAGAAAAATAATTTCCTCAAACTATATTTTATACCTGTTGTCGCACACAATGCGAAACTTCCATTGGAATTCTTTTGTTTATCCAATTTCATGATCGACACGAATCAAACAATTCAATGAAGTGCCCCTCGATTTTTTTTGACGTTTAACATGCCGGACCAGTTAAAACGCGAATGTCGATAACTGGTCTTCCATTTTCGCCCAGTTAGTGACGCTTCGTATATTCACTTGGTGCAACAGAACGGCTATTATCAGAGCCGCCATTTGGAATATTAGGGTTATAAAATGTACGCATTTCTGAGAAATTGCTGAGTAAAAGAACTAAATTCAAAAACAATGTTCGAACAATTTGTTCGTGCCCTTAGACATAACGTGACATAATTTTCTTGTTCGGAGGATCCGAATTAGTACTAATTGAGCTCGGACTAACCTGTCGCTTCTTCTTGATAACAGCTGAGTTTTTTTCAACTTATATTTCATATATCCCAACTTTTTGGCAACTTGGCAACGAAAACAGTTTTCGAATCATGCAACTTCTCTTTGGGAAGCTCGTCGGAAGATATGATAAGCTTATCCCGTTCTTTCTCAAACGCGAGCGAAAGTGAGATCTTTTTCATCTTCCTGTGTGATCCACCAGCACTTAAAACGTCACTTCGCAAGCCACATTTTGGTCTCTGACAAACATTCACCCAATAAAATGTTATTCCTGAGCCATAGCGTTTCATGTCATGAAAACCAATAGAATGAAATTGTGTTGATATCAACAGAATTATCATTCTTACGTTTAAGGGGTCTATAATGTAAGTTTTAGCAACTTTAACATTGGGTAAGAAAATTGGATTGCAGAGCTCGGAACACTGCCACGGCTGCCTATGCTTTCAAAAACAGTAAACGGAAAAGTATTACATTCAATCAAAATGCCTCACCAACGAAGAGAAGGAATAAGGCTCTCCAACGTGAATATGTGAAAACAATACGATCAATGAAGGAAAATATTAAGGAATTCTCAACATCGAGTTACTATGCGGAAGAACTTGTTAATACCAAAAGAGCCCCAATTCTCATGTGTTATAAATTTGCTCATGTTACGCTCGCGTATAGTCAGAATTTTACTTCATATGCAAATGCACCTTCTATGTATATATTTATATTTGTAATTGTTCATCGGAACATGTCGTTCATACATTTTGCTTTAGTATTGAATTGTTTTTTTTTTTCAAATGTATTCCAAGACTCGTGTCAATGAAGTGCCAGACACGCCACAGTGTCTGATCAGTGAATTGCTCTATTTGCGTGTGCTTTGCTCTTCTCTCACAAACACTATTACCCCATTTTTACCCGTGGGTTTACCTATACTACAACAATGGCTAGCTTCCACTTTCAACTTAATGTGGTAATTTTCCACAGAGGATTTCCAGATGGTGTTTAGATTCATCTACAAGAGAATCTTTGGTGATTGTCTTCATACTACAAACAATAATCCCCATCAAATCACTAGTTTTATGAGTTAATGTAAACGCGTTATTGGCCAAGGCTACACGACATCGAGCACGTGGTCTTGCGAGATATATTTTCCCGCCAACCCAAACACAGAACACTCCTTTCGGGTGCGAGAAAACTGGTGACTAGAAAAGTTCTTGATTACATAAATTAACCCATAAAATTGTGGAATGTGGAACTCTATATAATGTGTATGCAGATAGACTATTCACAGTTTGTGGGGGGAATGCTCATATGACTCAAATGGGTAATGATTATCTGCTATCACAAAGCTGAGAAAGTTTTAAGCTTTATTTTAAAATGCTTTCTTATCCTGAGACTAGCTCACCATATTGCACTGCTACTAAAACCGTGGGCTAACTTCAAGGATATATTTTATTCATTTTCGGCGAATGATCAATAGGGTACCGTGTTATGAAACATCAGAACATTAGTAAGTTGCAAAAACATCATCACGATATATTCCATCTGATCATCTTTAGAAAGATTAATGACCTTCAAAGGATAAATTTATCTTAAGGACATTAAATTGACGTTCATGATTTCCAGTCGGACGTTAAACCGCTCTAATAATAATTGTGTGGTCCTCACAAAGCATATATTCCAATGCCGTCAGTTCCCTGAAAATTTTCGCATGCCGTTTAATACCGATACCGAGGATGTTAATAATCATTTTCCGCTATAACCGATTGTTCCAACAGTATCCATTTGACAATATGAAGACTGAATACTTGAAATCAACCAGATTCAACCAAGCAAATCTGCGGTCAGAAGAGTATGTACACTTAAGAGATGCAACAAGTTTGACGGGATATTAATAAAAATTGGTCGTTCAATAAACCTTCTGCCTCATATGTCGGAAGTCCACGATATATGAATACCATACGTCCATACTAATTTGCAACGAAAAACGTAACCACACAGAATTGAATTGAATAAATATGTGATCCGTTTTATCTCCAAAATAGAAAAGAGTCTTAAATCGAATCAAATTCGAAAAGTGTTTAGTGAAATCACTAATTGAATTATTATTAGAAAAACTATTTGGAGAGAAATGTAAATGTTCAGAATTATTGGAATCTAAAACACGATTTTGGACGGGATGAGATTCTTCCAAATCTGCTGGTGATAAAATTAATCAATTGCATCGATCGATACGACAGCAGAATAAAATCGACACGAGAGTGAGTCAGCCACTCATTGCGGTCAATGCAATAGAGAAATAATAATCCCACGACGATCGTCATAAGATCTCAATTGATCGTCTCCTGTACATTTTACGAACAAGGTCTCATCATCCGCTGATTTAATAACATCCGACTAGAGGGATATAGGGTAAATGATCTTGGTTTGTCCGATTTGGGATGTTTTTACGCAACTGGTAAATGCAAATCGATTTTTCTTCATGAAAATCGCATATAATCGATACGAGTTTGGGTTTGTGGAAAAGCCCCAAGTCTCTAGTTGCTAATACTACCATAACGTGTTGAAATTATTAAAATTTTTATGTTTTTTAACGATTTTCCTCAAAGAGGAATTATGATCATGGTTTGACCGCCTCTGATAATGGTTTGTCCGGTTTTGGGATCACGATTTTTGAATGAAAACATTCGAATTTTCAAGTAGATGTTGCAATAATTGCTTGAGTTTACTGTCATCATATTGATCCATTCATAATTTAGGCTTTCTTCAGAATATTGCCATTATTTGGGCATTTTTAAAGTGTTACCCTCAACACACTCAACACAGAGAAACTTTATTTCTGCTATGCGCGAATTTACACAAATAGAAAGTGTATTTTATAATCCTTTAAAACATGTGATTCCGTAAAAATATACTATTAAACTACTGTAAATCATGCAAAAAGACAATTTTATTTATATGTTTTGAAACATTCGTATACCTGATTTGACAAAGGTGTGTTAAATTAGGGCATTCGAAAAAGTGGACAAACCATGATCATATTTTCGACTGGACAAACCAAAATCATTTACCTTACTTAATTTGATCATTGAATGTGATTTTTTACCATCCCTGCTCGAGAGTGAGAGTTCTCCAATTTCAGTCATATATTTCTCACAAAAAATATTTTAGAATCAGCCCTTTAAAGATATACAAAAACCACCATGTTCGCCGTTGTATAAATATCCTAGTTAGGAACAGTTACCTGGAAGTTCACCCGCGAAGACAAGATGCTGATCAGCGTGCTAATTCCATCAACAGTGACGAAAGCGAAGCGATACTCGTCCACGCGTAGCATCATTTGCAGGCAACGAGCCACTGATTGAATGTATTCGTTGTTCTGGAGATAAAAACAATCGGATTAGAAAATACTTTTCTTGTTCTTGATCATGGTGATCATGAAATGAGTTGAGAGCGATTTGTGTGTGTTGGTACAGTGCTACATTGAATGTAAATGAGTTAATACTACAATAAAGGTGTGATAGATTTTGTTATCGGTGACAACATGGCATTTTCCGCAGATCACAAGTTCCTAATTCGAGAATTATGACAAAGAAGTAATGAGCGATAGAAATGCGCGCTACTGAATAAATGGTGGTCCTCGGAATTGTTTATGTTAGATGGACTACCGTTAGGGAGACGAGGGTTTCGCCTTGTGCACGCTGACGTGGTTCGTCAATAGCGACTGAAATTTCGCGGTACTTCTCCGTTAACTGCTGATGATGGTGGTCGTGGTGATTGTGGCTAAAGAAATGGTGATGATGGTGATGGTGATCACCACCACCGGCTCCACCGTGATGAGCATGATGTCCGTGTCCGTGATGGTGTGCTGACTCTTCAGCTCGCTTCTTCTCGGCCTCCTCTATTTCTTCCAAAAGCTTTTGGGCCTATCTCGCAGAGGGGTGTACAAATATTTGAAGGTTTACAGTAACTTTCTACTAATCGGTATAATGTCAAGCAGTAAGAGAGTTAAAAGAAAAACAAATCACGCGGAAAACTATTTTTAAACATTTACAGTGGGTTAGTAACGGAAGCGCAAATAATTCAAATAAGAACACGACAGGCAGAAGAAAAACAGGAACATCACACTCATCGCAGCATTCAACTATCAAAGAAACTCAATTTCTTGCGGCAGGTTTGTTAAGATTAACGTCAACGAACATAGCTCACGTCAATGTTAATAATTTTGAGAGTTATTCTGCTAGATAAACATTTGCCATACTCACGGCCACGGTCAGTTGATCCTTTAGCCACTGCAGATAGAAGTGCAGATCGGACTTGGGTATTAATTCATGCCCCCAGCAAGCCAGCTTACCGACAATACGCGAAGCCATGTTTACAATGAACCCATCCTGACGATTCAGTAAGTTCAGGAACGGACCCCATACGCTTTCCTTGTGTTTGTTTGCGTAATCGTGGAAAATCTGGACACGCGTGCGATCCTCTTGCAACAAATCATCAATCATCACCAAAATATACTGGAGTGTCTGGTCCTTGGAAACATGAGCCAGTAAATTCAAGAACGTTTTGGCGCACTGATTCGGATTTTCCTGCAAGTATTGAGCTTGCGTTTTCTTATCCTTGTCCAAACTGCTGACGCATGCATAATCTTCCTGTGAAATCATCAAAGACCTACGGAAAGCATATATTAATTTCTTTAGATTTAGGGTCACTGAATATCAACGCATCAACTTACTGCATATAAGACGACCAAGCGGGTTTGTTCTGGCGGATGTCTCCGGCCTGTTGCTGCAAAACGCTCGTAGCAGCAATCATGTCTACGAAAAAGAGATGTCACGTGATTTAAATTTTTCTTAGATAACATCATTTCCGAATAAATTTTTATTTGGTCGTTTTTGCGTATCAAGTGTAAAAATGGTTCAGAAAATTTTGATCGAATGTTTATTTACGGAAAACCGAAAGAAAAATCTCCAATATCGATCTCGCGAATCACGAAGCGATGGAAAAACAAACAGATCCAAAATCACACTTACCAATTTTATCGTCCGGTAGGGAAGACATCAAATCCTGAACCTCCGACATTATAGCGTGATGTCTTTAAGATGTTCTTCAAATAGGAACAGCAAATGTTGCTCTGATCTATTCCGCACAACACTGATTTTCCTAATTTTCGCGAAACAAGTAAGCAAAAAGCTAGATGAAAAATCTGTATCCAGCTGAATGTCATATGACTAGGGGTAAAGTGGCCAAATAATGGAATACCGAATGTGATGCGTTACAGTTTGGCGTTACGCTCGAGTTGAAGCCAGTTCCCACATTCCGTTTTTCCCGCCAAGATTGGGTCGATGAAATGTCAACAATCGATCTCAAATGCTGCCACCTTGCAATCGATTTATCGACCTTTTATATGCATTCATCGAACAACATGACGTCACTTTTTTGCCAACATGTGCAAGGCGTCGACCTGCCCACAATTCAGATTTTCTGAATAACATTAATAGAGTGCGACATCTACATAATGCAGTAAACTAAGTACAGCAGCACCAAACAGTCGTTCGATCTATTTCATGGACGGGTCTCCGTACATCAAATATTTTTATTTCGGAAGAAAAACGGCAGTATGGACGATATGCAGCCTGAGTTCATCTATATAGTTATGCGTGATTATGGTGATATAAAGAGAACCGCCACGATAACGATGAGTACATAATGATGCGGACAGTTTTTCAGTGATGAATTGTATGCTCAAAGATTCTAAACGTTCCGGTGTTGTGTCATTTTATGTCTTGATCTGTCGTTAGAAGTAAGACTACGGCCAACGTATTCAACGGTATGCTGATAACGTGTTGGAAGCGGAACAATTGAAGGGTATTTACATTGAGCAAGGTCAATTCCCTCGACTATGAGAGAACACCAGTTTCTGACTAATATGCAGTTTTTCAAAACAAAAAGTAACCACTAGCAGCATTTGATCCGAGATTTCTTCACAAAAAATTTCCCGGATATTGCCGATCATCGGAGGTCTAAATTTGAACTTCCCACTAAGGATCACAACGTAAGGTATGGACATCGGTTTCTATCGATGTAGTTACATATATAATGGATTAATGTTTTGTTTCAGTAATGGAAACTGGAATGATTGCAAATAATAATTTTGCATTTTGCGGCCTTCTCCTATTTGTGCAATAATATTCTAAGCTGCTCATATTATTGTATAACTCACAAAATCATTCCGAAACAGATCGAGCGGTTAGTGTAAGTTATTTGATATTGTTACAGATAACGATTTATAATTCTCTTATTTTTCATATTGCCCAGAATTTTTTAGATTTTTCAATCGTCCTGGCAATACACATATTTCCAGAGGATGCCCTGGATTGATATAATGTAACTGCTATACCGGCAGGGAACGATCGGTGTGAAATCATACAAAATAGTAATAAATTTCAAAATAGCCATGCGTATCATACAATGTATAATAATATAATAATGTAATGTATAATGTATTTGTACATATAATAAAATTCATCATTTCTTTTTTCTTACTTTCTCATTCATCCTTGCTATTTTGCGATCGGTCGACATGGTGCCAGATTGGCACAGTGTTGGCTCGTATTTGGTTGTCGAATATTAAGCGTAGGTCGACAAGATCATTGCAAAATGGCACGATATCGGCACCGTTGTCGACACCATTTATTGGGACCAATCTCGCATAACAAAGTAGACTGGGTAGTTTGTATGAGAGAAACTATTCTCTATCAGATTAGTCGGCCCGAAGGCAGTTTTAAATTGGTAAAATTTATATGAAAATTGTTTCTTGGCGTTATTTATCTACTTGAAGTACTTTTTCCTGAACCTAATTTAATTTATTTTTTATAAATTTTCAGATATTCTCACAAAAACATACCTTTATAATATAAAATTATTTTCAGACATAATTTTTGTATGACGTTTTTTCATCACTTGCATGCAATAGTGATTTTCATTTACATTGAGTACTAATTTTATTTGAGAAAAATAATGTTCATTCATAATTTTTATTTTAAAAGTATGTTTATTCCTTTTGAAAATCCATACTGTCATGCCTACTCCCCAAATACGTAACATCGAAAATTCGTTGGTCGAAAATACGGAATGATTAACAAAACAAATCGGCATCACTAGTGGTTCTTCTTCCTCCCAGCTAAACTGTCATCTCAAACAAAAACAAATGGATCATACAATTGGTGAGTGAGGAAATTATCATGGGCCTGATTCTGGAATACACTTCACGGTTGAAACGAAGGGCCTGATTCTCGAATACACTACGAATACACTTCACGGTGGAAACGGAGGGCCTTATTCCCGTATCCACTTACACTTACGTTTCCACTACGCTTACATCTCACTTCACTTTGCGTTTCCACCGATCGTGAAGTATAAAAATGAACTTCGTGTAGAATATGGAGTGGATACCAAAATGACCCTGTGTTCATTTCCGATGTCGTTTCTAATGGCCCGTTTACATTTGGGAGATCTATAGCTATAGATGGATTTATTCACACGAAAATAGATGTAAACGTGTGAGAATATATATGATACACTTCTTCGAGGTATATATAACCACTATGAATAGAATAAATTCAGGCATATGTAAACGCTGGTGAATTTCTCTTTGGTGAGAAATCACTAAAGTTGGATGCTGTTCTACTTCAGGTGAATAAATTCACCGAAAATATGAATATATTCAGCATATAAGTTCGCGTTAGTGTAAACGGTTGTTGCGATTTCTATAAATCTCATCCTATTTTTTCACATGAATATATCACTAGTCTATACTGTAAGCGTAGAAGAGAAAGAAAAACAAAACTTTTGACAACCCCTCGAATGTGCAAGTAGAGTCAACCCTGAAATGTACACACCCCTGACTGTGAGGTTCCCCTCCATTATAAAACCGTTTGGGAGTCTGAGAAAATCATCCGAAGAGAATACATTCAAAATATAATATAACGTTGAAACAGTGTAATTTGTATTTTTTGAACACGAGTCTACAATACCCACCATAATAGAAACGTCAGTTGTATTTTGATTTGTTTGTCCTCGAGTTGTGTCGATACACCCAGAAAATAGATTACTAAAAAAAAGCTTCCAAATCTTTTGTAATTCAAACAGTAGAATGTACATATTTTCTGTAAATATTACCAATCGTTTGTAAAATGAATGTCAGATGCAATAGACATCCCTACCAACGATTGATTCATTTTTCTTCGCGGTGTTAGTAACTTCTACGATTGTCATTACTGGCAACCGCGAAGAAAATAACTTTATTAGCCTAATTACCGAGTTGTTAATTGAGTTGCAAGGCACTACTTCCCGATATTGATTTCTTCACAGAAGAAGGTCGTATTAACTCAGATTCGGGATAGGTAAGTAATATTCGTGAAAATCAATTCAATTTATGTTCTTTAATTAATATTTATACATATTGGATAGCAATGATTTTTGCTCGTCTGCGAAGATATTACTTCAATAAAAAGGAATCTGGCTACTTCGATACACAAAAACGAGCCCTGTCGAGTCCTAGTTCTACCTGTTGGATTCGGTCAAGGACAACTTCATAAACGTTTTGCAGACGATTGTGATCGGTGGTTCGATCAATTAGATGTTTTCCGGATTCTTTACGACGCAGGTTCCGTATCCTGCGCGTCAAGTCAATGTTGCAACGAGGCATAAACTAGCTTCACTTAATGCCATCTGGGTTTTGTCAGTTTCATGATATCTCCCGAATGTGTTTGGCTGAGAAGTAATTACAAGCTGGTTCTGGGAGAGGATAATGGTGAGAATTGAGTAGTCTGTCGTAGCTATTCATAGTAATAACTGTGTATTTTTTCCTAATTTGTAGCCATGGATCAGACTCAATCGAAGCAGGACCAGATGTCGATAGTTTAGATAGTTCAATAAATAATTTAAATAGTTTAGATAGTTCAATAAATGAATAAAGATGCATACAAAGCTAAATAAATTCAAAACAATATATGCATAAAGGTAGGGTTAACATAACATGTTGTATATGTTAAACGAACGTTGAACCGACTGCTTATTCTCTGAGAGAGAGGAGCCAGCTCGCGTTTGTTGTGATCGCCCTTATGTCAGCGTGAACCAGTCACGGTGAACCAAGGGGAGGTATTGAAATATGTAGAAAATTTTAACATGACATTTTTGCAAGACATTTTATGAGAAAATAATATTGACGTCGGACTACATCTTTCATTTCTATACTGGGGTGTAAGTTCAAAGCTTCGAGAACGAGAGTGTTACATTGGAGAAACAGGATGTTGAGCAATAATACCTCTTTGCCGGTTGAAATAAATGGTATGATAACCGCTTCATTCGAAAGAAAAATGTCTACGTGTTATATGTGTGATACTTATTGATCCAAAAACTTGTTTGCATAGTTCAAAAATTGCTTTGAAAGCAAGCTATTGAAATCACAAAAATCTGTATATAAGTAGGTGCCAGCACGGAAAACCACTCAATTATAATTTAACAGCGGTTGGATCATATTATCGCTGCTCAAGATTGATATGGCGAAATACATTTACATTTTTCAAGAACTTATTAGGGGTACAATGAATCTTGAGAAAGACAATTCATTCCTGCTTGACACTCGCACAAACGATGTTCACTCAACAATTTCACAAACGGGAAGTGGGTGTTGTGAGGGAGGGCAGAGTGAACGCAACACTTATGTAGACTGATTGGAAGCGACAGATATGTTGACTATTGGAAATGGTATACAAATTATATCACATACAAAGGAGAGAAAGACTAAAATCATCGAAATAATTCTTTTAGACAACTATATCGAAATTATCAAAAGTAAAACAAAACTTGTTCGAATGAGCCGATTTTGCTGGAAACCATGATGTGGGCTGACGTGGTACATATTTTATTATGTACTACATGATCAGTGTTCAAATTTTTTATCCCCATATATTCCTGTTAGATATAGTACTACGTCAAAAATCAAATCGGAGATAAAAACGCACAAGTGTACTCACAAACAAGGGTTCATGCAAGTTTGAACACTTTTCTTATAAATGAATGACAACAACTTGCTTGATTGAAATTGTCCGATTTGAATTTTCTTGATGAGAATGCGTAAAAAGAATAAGAAGAAAACAAACTATCTGTCATTCAGCTGGCTCCTCTCTCTCAGCTTATACTGGGTTATACTGGCCGATTTGACGTCATATCGCTTAATATGTACGAAGAATTCGTATTGCAAACATCGAAAATTCGTTGGTCGAAAATACGGAATGATTAACAAAACAAATCGGCATCACTAGTGGTTCTTCTTCCTCCCAGCTAAACTGTCATCTCAAACAAAAACAAATGGATCATACAATTGGTGAGTGAGGAAATTATCATGGGCCTGATTCTGGAATACACTTCACGGTTGAAACGAAGGGCCTGATTCTCGAATACACTACGAATACACTTCACGGTGGAAACGGAGGGCCTTATTCCCGTATCCACTTACACTTACGTTTCCACTACGCTTACATCTCACTTCACTTTTTTGCGTTTCCACCGATCGTGAAGTATAAAAATGAACTTCGTGTAGAATATGGAGTGGATACCAAAATGACCCTGTGTTCATTTCCGATGTCGTTTCTAATGGCCCGTTTACATTTGGGAGATCTATAGCTATAGATGGATTTATTCACACGAAAATTCATGCAAGTTTGAACACTTTTCTTATAAATGAATGACAACAACTTGCTTGATTGAAATTGTCCGATTTGAATTTTCTTGATGAGAATGCGTAAAAAGAATAAGAAGAAAACAAACTATCTGTCATTCAGCTGGCTCCTCTCTCTCAGCTTATACTGGGTTATACTGGCCGATTTGACGTCATATCGCTTAATATGTACGAAGAATTCGTATTGCAAACATTTATTAGAAATTGGTAATATTTACCAAAAAGCTCGTCATATATACCAACTTTTCGGGAGAGTGTATGACTGTTTACACAATAGAGAGCGTGAAGTGTAAACCAGAATAACATCGGTGGATGAACTCGGTGTATTGATAATGAATTCTACCAAATGTTTACAGTGGCGTGTATTCCTGAATAAGGTTGCACTCACTACACATTGTTTTCACGTGTAGTGTATTCGGGAATAAAGCCGGGTTCAGACGGTGCGAGTAAGCATACGAGTCGGTCTAGTCAGTTGCTGCAGTGCAGCTACTCACACCGTGTGAACACATCATGCCAGTTAGTGTCATGTGTTTTCCGGCGTGCGAGCTACTTCAAAGTTTTTTGAATTCACTCGCACTCGCATCCCTCAAAACGTCAAAAACAAAATTTAGTGTTCGAATCAGGGATGCCAAATGTAAAGAAATGTCTCTATTTTTAAGATAATTGAAAATATACGAAGATATTTATAGACTTAACAATTATTGGAAAAATAAATAAAAATCTCATAGTTTCTAAACGAAATCGTTGTTATTTTGTTTTGCACGCTGGCGGGCACGCTTTCTTTTTGAGATAGTTTTCTTGAGAATCTCTAATATAGAATCATTATCAGGCACAATTTTCATTCAAAATTCACACACAACTTGCAAAAAAAAGTATTGATCTAAGAAACAGAATACATATTCGAATTAAAAAAGGACATTTTCATTCATTCACTTGCAAATCTACTATCATTTTTATTTCACGAATTGGTACAAGCTGTTGGCAAGGCGAAATAAATAAAATTTTAAAAAATATTTTAGACTGCCATTTATAGCATCACATACTTCCGGAATTATCTTAGCTATGAATGCTTTCGAGATTCTAAAACATATCGACAACAATCTGAACGATATTCCAGAAGAAAGCCACATCAATGTCGTTTTTTGATTTCACTCTTGCAGGTATAGCACCTCTCATGAGTGTATCATGGCGTTGTATTTTTGGACCAATGAATTCCAACAGTGTTTCCACTTATTCAGGTGTTTTTCTCAACACTGCTCTGTACTCTAGAGGATCATCATCGTAGAGTACCTTCAGTATTACTTTTGTTGCTCCTTTTCCTTGCATCCAATTCCTGGCCCAAATCCTTTTGCCCTTCTGCTTTTTCGGATAGTACCTTCAGTTCGAAGAAATTCAGCTCAAAGTGTTTTTATACACGGTCAGCGTGTATTTCGCGATAAAAATGTGTAAATGTGTAATAAAAAACTGTCAATAGAGAACTCGATTTGGGATCAATCATCTGACAAATTCGGACCTGATTGCTGTTTCTGACTATTTGATGGACATTTGAAAAATCATCTGGCATCCCTGGTAAGCCAATGCAGTAGTATCTAGTTTCTCGTCAGCAGCTCACACTGTGTGAACGGACAAGGCGAGTCAACCAATTGTCAAGCGAGTTCACCGGCCCAGTAGCTGCTCACTGTAAAGTCAGCTACTAGCAACGTATAAATGGGCCTTAAGGCTCGGAATGAAACGTATCCGCGATGACAACGGTACGGTGTCGACATCTGGATACGAGATTAGTTTCCCACTAAACTTATCATTATAATATCAAATTATCTTCAGATGAAATTTTTGTATGAGATTATTATATCACATGAAGAAAACAAAGTTTTCCACTCACATTGAATATCAACTTGATACGTAGAAGTAAATTTTCATTAATGATTTTTTATTTGAAAAGTGCTCATTCTGTCTGAAAACTCATTATTATCTTGGACACTTCACTAACTCGTAAAACGTAGTTCAATGGCGTGCCGTTTATTTCGTTTCCACCGTGAAGTGTATTCGAGAATCAGGCTCAATAACAATCAGACAACAGCTGCAATAGAAAGGGATTTGACAATCCACACACCTGGAGGCTCACAACGCAGAGACCGAAACAAAATAGCTGATCGAAATGTGAAAGAAAACTACCAAAAAAGTTTGATGATTTTGTTGTTCTGAAATAGTTTTTTTATACAATGAAAAGGGGATGTTATATTATCATTACTTTTGTACCACCTTGTATACTTGAATCTTGTTTCCGTCAAATTTGTATTACCTTGTCCCTCAGCAAAAGTATTGGCGATCTAACGTACAAATCTACATCTAGGCGGCGCTGCGGTGAAAGTGATGATGGTTTTAAATTTTGCCATGTGAGCTTATGGAAGGTTTGTAGTTCTTTCCATAAATTACAATGTTATAATCATAAAAGATTATTTGATTGCGATGAGTTTGTAAGAAATTTAATTCTGCGCAATTTTATATATAACATGTTATTTATTTACCTCTTTCAGTAGTGAAAACATAAAAATGTTGACAATGGTTGAATTAAAGAAGGAAATTCGAGAGCACAATCAAACAATCTGTGTTCATGGTAATCATTAGCTAACAATTTTAAAAATGCTCATAAACGTTCATGAATTACGTCGGCATTCAATTTGTACCAAACTTACATAGCAGAAATTGTTGTGTAAATGGTATATTCCCGCATAGATAGGTACATTTCCTAATCTCAATCCCGAGGGATTCTTCCGTTCGGCAGACCTGAAGATTTCAACAGAAAAGCCAAACCTTCGCACTTTTATGAGGAAATGAAATGAAAGTTTACAAATGTGTTGTTTTCGTTTTGGCGGCCTTTATCAGAATAAATGTCATCATCCCTAGGGCTCCCAGATGATTTTTTTGAAAGTCTGCTATGTTAATCCGGAAATGTAGATGTGTATAAATATCTGCCAGCTACCTTTTTAACCACGAGAATCGCATCGTGACATTTGAAAAAGAGGTTGTTAACGCAGGGAACTGAACTAAGTCATAAAAAAAGAAATACCATATCTAAAGTGACCAGATGGTCAGAGGTCTAACGCGTGACACAAAAAACAAAACGTTATGTATATACCCAGCAAACATTAAATCGCATAACAAGGATATATATATATATATATATATATATATATATATATATAACATCATATGCCCTAAAATTTGGTTGGCATATAATGCACCTAACTGGCATATGCATGCAAAAGTGGAGGCTACCCAGCAAACATTAAATCGTATAATTTTGCACGTGCCAAGTCTTACAAGAAATCCGAATAAATCATAATCGCATATAATATCAATCAAAGTATGTGTCGTGTATATTTGAAATCGCATAAAATGTAGAAACTCGATTTCATATACCATTATCAAATTAAGTCGCAATTCGGTATAATAAACATCAATTTTATGATGTACATTGTCGTAAAATATATTTAATCCGCATCATATGCGTATATTACGCTAATGCAGTTTGTGTGTCGCATAAGCGTATAATTTAAATCGATTCAGTACTGTAGTAAATCGTGTTGCATGCGGAAGAAAATCATGAAACAGTAAATCATATTAGATCCTAATAAAGAACATATTACATCATATTGAAATGTTAATGGAATGCTGATGCACTCGAAAGTTTTAACCGCTGTTGAATTTAATTTCAGATAGCCGCGCGAGATGGCTGGTGGATGATAATCCAGATGACCGAAGTTGGAACCAACATCGGAGCAGTTTTCACCAAACATCAATCTGTGCAATTTTAAACATTCATATTCCACGCCCAACATAAGTCAATCAAACAATTATTATTTCTACAAACATAAATACTCATATATAAAAATGGCGATTCGTGAGGCTATAATAAACATTTCACGAAAATATTTTGCGCCATTTGTTTTTTTCTATGTTTGTAATAAATCGTATATGAGTATGGCAAAAGTCGTATTTGGTGCTTTGACAATTCATGAATATATTCATATTAGATCGCAATTCAATTCAACATAATCGCTATTATAGTCGGTCAAAGTTGCATATTCATCCAAACAAATTCGGTAAGCATTCTCGAAGAAGATCCTTCTCTGACAGACGTGAAGGGAATGTCCAAGCTGCTCTTCTTTCGAGTCAAATGGTGAACGGGGAGATATATAGTACGAAGTGCTTGCCGGAGTTGGGAAGGTGATGTGGTCTTTATGCCGAATCTGGGATCAGCCAATTATTCCAAAAGATCACTGAAGGATGGATCGGCTGGAGATAAACATTGTCGTGAAGACCACCAACCTTCCCAACATTCCCCAGTTGCCGCCGACAGAAAACGTTTGGGCAAATGGCCAAAACAGAGAGATAGACGACCACCAAAGCCATGACAAGGTAAAATAACACGCCGATATACATTTTTTCATCGGCCCTGGTTCAGGTTCCGGCCAACTTCCGTAAGACCACCCAGCGCTTCATTTACGATACTTCATCAAACAACTCTGCCTCTTCCTGTCGAGTTCACTAGTTCTTCCGGCTTATTTAAAACGTTAAGCCCTGACCGAGCTAGGGGACCAAAGATGAACTTCTCGTCTGACTCACGTTGATCCCTGCGGATCAATAGGGGACTTTTACAAAAAATATTTTCCAATTTTGTTGCTGTCACTTCCAGTTGACACTCTCTAAAGAAAAAACCCAATGTCGGTGCGATGAAACCAGCTCAACGTATTAATCTTTGGATGCATTAGAAGAGCTCTCGAACAGTCTGCCAAATAAAAGTTTTTTTTTGAGATTCATCCATTTAAGAAAATCAACATGATCAAATTATATTGATATTGAAATATATTGATATCGCGGAACATTTTCGTTTATTTTGCCAAATGCGGGATATTTCGCCGGACATTTTGTTTAAATGCGGGTCTGGTCAGTTTACCATATCCCTGCAGTCTGCAACAAGATAGAGTTTGCAACAAAAATTCAATATCAGTAAAATTGCGAACATGTCCGCAAATTTGGCATTCTTGTAATGATGAAAAAAAAATTTTGAAATAATTCGAAGTCGAACGGATTGATAAATGTGCTTAATCGAAGTCGAACAGGTTACAAAATGCATCATTTAGCTAATTTCAAACCCGATCGTGTACCGGAATAGAGGTGACTATTTGTCGGTGTGGAAACGGTTTCGATGACATCGATAATGAAGTTTGACATTGTACGAATAGTGATGCCACCAGAGAGAACCTTTTGACTACCCAAGGAAAGAACTCCACGTTTTTACTAGACGTGTTGGAAACTCGGGACGTCTGCTATATGCAGTCGATTTATGTATTTCCAAAGAGGTCTAATGTGAGAATTCAATCCCTTCTTTTTGACGTAGAACTACGTCTTTCATCAAGGGTACCAAAGCAGAAAACAGGTCACGTTTTCATGAAATACACCCTCATTCCGGTTCACAATCGGCGATTGTATTTCACATCCCGATCGAGTTCGAAAATTTTGCATTCTACACGTTCGCCTCAAATCCAAACAAATCCAAAGGGGGTGAGTTTCGAACTTTCGTAGCAACAATCAGACAACTGTAAAACCAGAACAAAAACAAAAACGGCAAACGGTTATGGAAGTTGTAGTTTCGGCAGGAAATTATTTATTGCGGAATGGAATACATTCGAATAAAAGGTAAAACCATGTAAAATGATAGAGATTTGGATTTAAAAATTTTCATATTGAATTTTAGAGCCGTGAGCGGTCGCAGGAGGTTACTCATCAGATTCTTAATACAACACAGCAACGACACGGATGTGACGGTTTACCACTGAGAGAAGCGTCGTTTTGTAAACATTTACCGATGAAGGTTGCGTTAATGGATCATTTTTAGTTGCATGTCTGAACAATCGCTTTCTGGCTACAGGAAACCGACAGGGTGTGGTTACCATCTTCAGGGTGTACTAGGTTTTGAAGGAAAAATATCCCTCACTCGAGAAAACCATTTCAAACTTCATGGCATTAATCGGATGAAATGCCTACATACGAGTTGTTGGCCATAGCATCCCAGACGTGCCAAATGCGATCAGTTGGACACGCCTGAAGAGTGTCAGTTTTCCGGAATTTCCCGATGATGAAAGCAAATCTTGAAAACATAACGCTGTTGTAATTCTAGCCCGGTAGGGGTTTCGTAGTGGTTAGAAACCGACAAGGCGAGGTTCCTTTATTTCAAGATTAGTATTACCAGAACGATTGAAGAGTAGTCAATAAACGTGAGATGAACACAAAAAAATATTATTTTTTTTAATGAAACGAAAGGAAAATACGGTCTCGAATCGCTCAAAAATCATCCATTTATATTGCAGAGGCTTGGTTGAGAAACTGATTATACAGTGCCATAAACTGCACCACGAAAGCTTCCAAATGGAATATATGTTTGCATCCTTGCTGCATCCGGTGTCCATACTACCCGGCAAAGTTCTACGTTTGCGCCTCCAGATTCATCGCAATTTTCAATCAGATTGTGTACTAATTAACGGAATATAACATCCGATGAGACGCCTTGGGTTAGCAGCTCTTATAGCCGTTCCCTCACCGCTTCCAGTTTCTGTGAACTTTGAGGACAATCTGATTGGTGGTTTCTCGGAGGAATACTTGCCAGTCGGTTTTCTGCATCTCTTCGTTCATCTTGAACGGATACTGTTGTACCTTGCAAACTATCAACATGAGGAAAGCTCGTCGGAAATTGCGCTTGGACTTGGCGGTAATTATTTTCGCTAGCTCTGAAGGAATGTGTAAACTTTCTTTCTTTTCGATGTGCTGAAATGCATATAGTGCCGTTATATTCAAGAAACAAACAAATGACAATCTTACATTTAAAATTTTAAGAATATCCTCCTCAGATGGACTCGGCACTCTTATTCACAAGTAACGGCTTCTAACCGCGGGAATAACCCGCGAAGTACAATTGACGCACAAAATCAATCTGCACGCAGACACATACTTTTCCATGGTTCTTCTCAGCGCATGCTTGGCATCTTTGTAAACTCATCCTCGGCAAGACGATCGTCTTAAATTTTCTCTGTCCACTGTGATCAATCTGCTGCGTCTGAGCAATTTATTTGATCAAATCCGTCATGACCACCATCATATGGATTCACCTCGATGTGGTAGTTACTGCTGACGGTCATTATTTCCATCTTCCGGTTCGAGGCCGTTGTGAAGAACTCTATTCCAGTGTGTTGAAGTTCCACGCCAGGTCCATAAAGTTCCCACAGCAGACACATGATGCGAATTTTCTTACCCCGGAAAGACCGTAGAACATGAGATGCGTGAAATCATCCTGGGAGCAAAGACTAATTGAGGGGCTTAGAATGAAAGGGGTGTAAGTGATTTCATCGATTTCTCTACATCGACTCTCTCTTTTGGTCATAACTTAGCTTCAAATATTAGGCTGTTAAAAAAGTCCTGCGGTATTTCCGCGAGGTGTCGTTGTAAGCACGTAGGTCTAGTTGTATTCATTGTATCGAGTCATACTATAGCTTGTTGGAAAGGTATTTTTGCGCTATATTATAGTCCTTGACAGTGTTTTGTTTGGTTAAGTCGTTCGTGAGTTATAGTGTCGCAAATATGGAGCAAAATAAAGAGAAAATCCGACATATTTTACAGTACTACTATGACAAAGGCAAAAATGCATCTCAAGCTGCCAATAAAATTTGTGCAGTTTATGGACCCGATACAGTTTCCATTTCCACCGCACAACGATGGTTTCAACGTTTTCGTTCTGGTGTGGAGGTCGTCGAAGATGCGCCACGCTCCGGAAGGCCTGTCGTCGAAAATTGCGACAAAATCGCTGAATTAGCCGAGAAAGACCGGCATAGTAGCAGCCGTAGCATCGGCCAAGAGCTGGGGATAAGTCATCAAACCGTTATTAACCATTTGAAGAAGCTTGTATTCACAAAGAAGCTCGATGTATGGGTGCCACACACGTTGACGTAAAAAACATCTTTGACCGTATCGACGCATGTGAATCGCTGCTGAATCGCAACAAAATCGACCCGTTTCTGAAGCGGATGGTGACTGGCGATGAAAAGTGGGTCACTTACGACAACGTGAAGCGCAAACGGTCGTGGTTGAAGCCCGCTGAAGCGTTCAAGCCCTCATTAACGGCCAGGAAGGTTCTGCTGTGTGTTTGGTGGGATTGTCAAGGAATAATCTATTATGAGTTGCTTCCCTATGGCCAAGCGCTCAATTCGGACCTGTACTACCAACAACTGGACCGCTTGAAGGTAGCACTCTTGAAGATGAGGCCATCTTTGATAAACAGAGGCCGCATTGTCTTCCATCAGGACAACGCCAGGCCACAAACTTCTCTGGTGACGCGCCAGAAGCTCCGGGAGCTCGGATGGAAGGTTCTTTTGCATCCGCCGTATAGTCCGGACCTTGCACCAAGTGACTACCACCTGTTTTTGTCCATGGCGAACGAGCTAGGTACTCAGAAGATAGCCACAAAAGAGACCTGTGAAAATTGGCTATCCGAGTTTTTTGCCAATAAGGAAGCGAGCTTCTATAACAGGGGTTTTATGAAGTTGGCATCTCGTTGGGAACAAGTCATCGAACAAAACAGCGCGTATTTGACTTAAAACAGATGATTGTAACTAATTTTATGAACAAATGAAAATTCAAAAAAAATACCGCAGGACTTTTTTGACAGCCTAATACATTCCCAGCTGTATTTGACAATGCGGAAGACAGGTCAGAGCCTCATCTATCGGATTCTATAGAAAACTCAAATTGGAACGTTTTTGCAGTTCAGTTATTAACTGAAGGAAAAGTTGATGAAGAGAAATCGATCAAGTTACTTACACCCCTTGCATTCTAAACCCCTCAATTAGATGCGTAGCTTGCGTTTTGTGGTAGTTCAGTTTGGACAGCTCACACGGTCGGTAGCAGTCAACCCAGAGAGTAATTGTACTGTATAAATTACACAAAAATATTCCTGAGCACGAAAATTGCTTTTAAATTGATCTTTTTATACACAGATGAAATAGAGCGCACAAAATACCCAGCAAACATTAAATCGTATAACTATGCACATGATAAGTCACATATAATTTCGTATCAAATCACAATCGCATAAAATATCAATCAAAATATCGATCATATATATCTAAAATCGCATAAAATGCAAAAAACACGATTTTCCATGTCATCGATGGATTGAGTGGTAACGTTGTCGTATCAAATCGCATATCAGTCCAAAAAGCATCGCATATCGTTATATACGGCTTTATATGCGTACAAAATATGGCATATACGTATATCGCCCGCACTTTTGTGTGTATATGCTAGTTATCTGCATCATATATCATACAAATGTGTCTTGGTTGTATGTATATCGCCTCCAATTATAGCTATTCATACGACTTAATGTTTGCTGGGTATAAACAGTGCCTTTTATAAACATACAAGAGTAAATGTCATCATCTCCAGAGATGCCAGATGATTTTTTTTGAAAGTTTTCAACGAAAATTTGAAATGTTAATGTGTATAAATATCTGCCAGCTATCTTTGTATCCGCCAGAATCGCAAAGAAGTGTCTGAAAAAAGAGGTTGTTAGCGCAGAGAGCTGAATCAACCCATAAAAAAAAGTAATACTACATCCCTGCAGTCTGCAACTAAAATATAAGTAGAGACGTCGGTTAATCGTTCGATTAATTCAAATAATCGAATATCTGAAATTTTAATCGAGTAATTTTGTATTGAATAATTGAAAATCAAAATATGAATACATCAAATAATTGTCACTGTAATCGCGATTAATGAAAGAAGGGATCTTTCCCAAGGTTAATGCATTTTTTAGGTTAAGAATAAGGGTATATAATTTTTTTATTCAACCATCTAACATCGACCACGCGACCACAATGACTACGTGATACGTGATTATTACAAGGAATAAATATTCGCTCGATTAATCGAACATTGAAAGACAATTATTCGGATGAATCGAATATTGAAAAATGCCCCAACGATTAATCGATAATCGAATAAATGAAAAATTTAGACATCACTGAATATAAGGGTACAACAGGATAGAGTTTGCGACAAAAATAAAATATCAGTAAATTGCGAACATGTCGGCAAATTTGCCATCCTTGCGATGCTGGAAAACAAATTTCGAACTCGAACGGATTGATAAATGTGCTTAATCAAAGTCGAACGGGTAACATAATGCATCATTTTGCTAATTTCTAACCCGATCGGGAACCGGAATAGAAGTGTACATTACTCAAAGACGTAATCCTACGTCAAAAGTGTCGAAAGCAATACCCCCTTTTTGTTTCACAGATTACGCCTCCTCTGGTCCGCATTTATGGCGCATTTCATCTGTCAACAAATTGCGAAAACTATACGGTTTTCGCATCGCCTCGCGGTGGACCACCTAATGTTTATTGTTGTGGCAATTTTATTGTCTATATTTTTGCCTTCAATAGTGATAATTGTAATTTAAAAAACGTTAAGAAACCATGTTAGTCAATGCGATGGTAGGTGTGAAACTTTAGTATGAAAAGTTCTAAGTTCGATTGTGATTTCTGGTTTGAAATTGTGGAGAAATGAAGATTCTACAGCCAAGCTGGGTCCATCATGATGGTATGAAGAATATATATACGAATGTTGCATCTAATTAACGCTTATCAATGGTTGACTGCCTACAGAGAAATCAATTTTCTCGATCGATATTCACCCTGGCGGGGAAAAATTTGCCACCGGCGGCCAGGGAAATGATTCCGGTCGGGTCGTCATCTGGAACTTGTTGCCAGTGGTCAATGAGGAAGCGGAGAAGAATAAGAATGTCCCGAGGATGCTCTGCCAAATGGATAATCACTTGGCGTGTGTCAACTGTGTGCGGTGGAGTGGCAGCGGGACAATGTTGGCGTCCTGCGCCGACGATAAGTTGATTATGATCTGGAAGAAATCCGTTGGGGGAAGTTTTTTCGGAACAAGTAAAATGGCAGAATACTGGAGGTGTATTTCAACGTTGCGAGGGCACGCTGGGGACGTGTTGGATTTAGCATGGTCACCACAGGATCGATTCATAGCTAGCTGTAGCGTGGATAATACTGTTATTATATGGGACGCGAAGCAGTTTCCCACTATTCTGCAGGTGATGAAGGGACACACCGGTTTGGTGAAAGGAGTAACGTGGGATCCGGTGGGGAAGTTTGTTGCATCGCAGAGCGATGACAGAACGTTGAAAATATGGAAGACGTCAAACTTTTCCCTGTTCAAAACTATTACGGAGCCCTTTGAGGAATGTGGTGGTACGACACATATCCTGCGATTGTCTTGGTCTCCTGACGGTCAGTATCTTGTGTCGGCTCATGCCATGAACGGAGGAGGACCAACAGCACAAATTATCGAAAGAGATGGGTGGAAATGTGACAAAGATTTCGTTGGTCACAGAAAAGCTGTAACATGCGTCAGATTTCACAACTCGATTCTCAAGAGGACCGCGCCCAAGACTAACAAATCTCAACAGTATTGCTGCTTAGCGGTGGGTGCAAGGGATAAAAGTTTGTCGGTTTGGTTGACAGCACTGCAGCGACCGCTGGTGGTGATTCATGATCTCTTTCAGGATTCAATACTGGACTTGAGTTGGAGTCATGATGGTTACATTTTATTGGCTTGTAGTGGCGATGGCCATGTCGCATGTCTTCAGTTTAGTGCCGAAGAGCTTGGAACGCCACTTTCGGAAGAAGACAAGAACAGTCTCTATCAACGAATGTATGGTAAAGATATAACATTGGATCTCAACGCCCAATCTGATAAGGATATGATTATAGAGAATGCAGAATTTTTGAAAATTACGCAAAACAAACTAACCGCACCTTCGTTAATACCTGACCAAATGCCATCACAAACAGAGAAAACTGCCATAGTCGTAAACAAACCCGCCCAGAAAGAAGTTCCACCAAGTGCGACTCAATCTACTGTTAGTCAGGAAGCCCAGCGACCTATTCTCAAGCAGATTGAAACAAAGACAGCCGATGGAAAGCGTCGTATCACTCCGATG
Organism: Toxorhynchites rutilus septentrionalis; assembly: GCF_029784135.1. Classification (NCBI taxonomy): domain Eukaryota; kingdom Metazoa; phylum Arthropoda; class Insecta; order Diptera; family Culicidae; genus Toxorhynchites; species Toxorhynchites rutilus. The sequence goes on from NC_073746.1 coordinate 14,492,848, forward strand.
TTTATCCCACTGAATGACGATGCTGAAGCACCCGCGTCCGGTGGTGGGCAATTTTCTAGTAGTAGTGTTAGCAAAAGCAATATTATCACTGTCGAAATGAAAGCTGATCCGATTGTTTCGAGTGTCAGCGTAGCGCCGAAGGACAACGAATCGGCAATAAATGATCTAGTGGAGCAAACAGTTAAGCTTGATGTTCGGTTGAAGAAACGAGTTCCCAGTCCCCCGAGACGAGTTGAATTCTCACCGGAAAGATCGGTCAAGAGTTCTTCTGATAATCGAACAGAGGGCAGAGTACAACCGCAACCTGTCCTTTCTGGCAAGGCAAGTGTTCTGAAGGGAACAACGGTGAGAGCCTTCGGTGATTATCGGATACAATTAACGAACGATGCCATTAAAACTGGCTTCGGAGCCCTGTGCCGAGTGGTGGGTAATCTGCTGACAGTACCTGGACCGGACAAAAAAATATGGGAAACCGTTATTGGTTCACCGGTTGTCAGTTGTTCAATTTCGAAAAAATTTGTAGTGTTTTGCAGCGTGGATGGAAGCATTCGATTCGCGGATATCCACACAGGCGCACCGATACTCCCGATCATGAGTCTTACGAGTCCGGTGCTGCACTGCACGTTTGTAAGTTTATAAAATAATGTATATGGTTCGTATAATGTTTATGCCTCTGTTTTGTAGAGTTCAAGTTGCAAATTGGGAGCTGTTCTTACAGAGAATTGCACGATACGTGTGTGGGATTTGGATGAACAATGTATCTTCCTGAATGCAACCTGCCAGGATATTATGGGAACAAGTAAGTACAGAGCTGTTTCATCGCAAATGAAGTTTGATTTTTCATAAACTTATTTTTTGTATTTTTTTTAATTTGGCTCATATTTTGCAGACGCATTCTTTATGACCAAAAACGGTCAACTTGCATTGTCGATTTATCGCAATTTTTGTTTAGGAAGGGCCTAAACAAAAATTGGTTAAGAATTTTCAAAAAATATATAACTTGGTGTCCTCCGCAATGTTCTAGGTTATTATTGGGTCCAGGGCCTTACAAGCTCACTTCAATTGATACATCGTCACTCAATAATGAGTCTATCACCTTTCACTCTCTCTCTTCACGCTCAAAAGAGACAATATCACTGCACTGCACAGTCTCGTTTCATTTTACACTGAAGCGAAATTATCAAATGGTCAAATGAAGATTAAAGGTTCTTATGAATGAACGTGTTTCATTTCGAATGAAAATTTCGTTGGAGCTCGAATCGCATTCACTGAAATTAATGAAAATGACAATGTGAAAGAATGTGCAGTATGCAGCTGCAAGACTAATGCAAGACTGGGTGCAAGACTAATATTGTTTCATTCTAATTCCCTCAATTGAAAGCATTTATCGTCCTTTCAAATGTGACAGTTACATACAAATGATAAAGAATAGGGCAGTTTAAATCGTCAAGTGATAGCGTCTGCTTTTATATCCAAAGGCAACAACAGCAGAGCGAAAACGAAATTGAAAAATTTATGTTCCAGTATGCGTAGTGAATACACACAACAGTGCGCCAAACAGGAAAAAAAATGGACAAAAAGGATTTTTGAAAATTGTGAAAAAAAATTATAAATATTTTAGATCCGATTTTATGACTGTACGTATAATTTACAGTCAAATTACAGTCAAAATTTTGCTTAATGCTGAAAATTATCAACGTTTAGTCGTTTTCGAATGTTTTTATCCTAGAAGTAAATTTGCTTAGAATAGTTGATGATTATCGACTGCAATGCTTGAATTAATTGAGTGACGTGGTTATTTATTATGGTCTAAGGTTAGGGTTACCATCTGTCCTGATTTAGCAAGACATTTCCTGATTTTGAGATGTTTTTGGGGCGTCCAGATTTATTTTTCATATTCTAGCATTTGTCCTGATTTTTATAAGAAATTCAATTTTGTTAATGAGTCATAATCAGGGCCTTACAATTTTGCTTTAGTTGGCACATCCTCATTCACTAATGTGTCTATCGCCATTGCAAACTCATGCAGGCTAAACATAATGCTACTCACTCTTCACGTTCAATAAAAATGATATCACTTCACCTCTGAACAGTCTTGTTTCGTTTCAAGTTCATTTGAGTTATTATTCACACTGAAGCGAAGTTATCAAATCGTCAAATGAAAATGAACGTGTTTTATATCTGAATGAAAATTTCGTTTGACTTCGAACCGTATTCACTGAAAGTAATGAAAAGGACGATGTGGAAGGATGTGCAGTATACCAACAGACATAATCAGTTGCTGGCCAAGGTTACCATATCTACAGATGTCCAAGACACAACCGCATTGTTGACATAGAACTACAAAATTATTGCCGGCGAGGACAAACATGAAAGGAATTTAATAACAAAACCCTTTGATATAAATATTTATTAGTGATGACAAGGGCTGATAAATAAATGCTTTTACTGAGTGAGGAGTTGTCTTTGTCATTGTCAAATTAATTTTAAGCAGTAACATGTACTGTTGATTGCTCGCTGCACTGAAACTGGAATACTTATCTTCTTTGATATCCAAGTAGTTTTTCAGCAAAATTACATGTTCAACGCAGAACGAAACATCTCAAAAGCATAGAACGGCAACAGAAAATCCGAACCGAAACTATTGATGTTGGCGAAACTATTGAATGAACGATTGAAAAAAAATCCCAAATAAGTCATTAACGATTCATCAGTCATCCGCTAGCGACTGGTCGGCAGCAAGGCTTTCGAAATGGTTTTTCTCAAGACGTTGTTTAGTGGAGTTTCTGAAATTGTGTTTTTTTCAATGCTAGAAACGAATTAATTGAGAAAGCCTAAAACCACTATAATTCAAAACAATATTATTACACCAATAAAAATACAAACATATTACTGAATTCACAGAGGCTCCCTTCAGCTTCAAATAACTATAGAATAGATTTTTAGAATGCATCGAAATTACCAAAACGAAAGCGGCCGTTTGCGTTGTTTTGTAGACGCAGCTGAATATGGTTGATGCATGAATCATGATTAATCAGTATGCATCGCGACATTCGTCTCATACTATACACAGTGCGGCTCCAGGCGATTATATATTTATTCCACCACTACCGTTATCTATTTGATAAAGCATAGAATCAACCATTCTTACAATCTCCATAGTATGAAAACCGTCAAATGTACATTTCATTGAATATTTCTCTTCTACTTCTATTATGCTTCCTTCTTGCATATTCAAAAGATGCGTTCTGTGGTGGAAAAAAATTGTTCAACACAATAACAAAAACAAAAATTAGCGCGAGCAGTTTAAAGTCTTTAGGCAAATAAGTAACCAGCATTAGTAATACATCTCTTATCATTAGAATGAAGTGATTGGCAAACCACTTTGTTCAACCGACAAGAGGTATGACTGCTCCAAATTTTGCTACCCAAACGAAAAGCTCGCATTTTAGAAATTTTAAACTAACACTTCAGTACAAATTCAACTATGATGTGATGCAAAAATACAGAGGCACTCTCCATCAGACGGCATACAAATCGACGCGGTGTCCTCACCGAACAAAAATTTTACAGTTCCCGTAAACGTGAACTTGAACAGGTGGTGGAATAGTACGATCATTTCACGGTGAACTACATTGCGAACAAACAACTCAAAAAAACATGGTGAATAGAAATAGAACTAAATTTCATGAGAGATTCCTTATGGCGGGTTTACATTAGGGAGATCTATAGCTATAGATGGATTTATTCACGTGAAAATAGGTGTAAACGGGTGAGAATAAATATGATACACTTATTCGAGGTATATATAACTTGAATAACTTCAGCATATGTAAACGCTTGTGAATTTCTCACTGGTGAGAAATCACTAAAGTTGGATGCAGTTCTACTTTAGGTGAATAAATTCACCGAAAATATGAATACATTCATTATAGAAGTTCACGCTAGTGTAAACGGTTGATGCGATTTCTATAAATCTCATCATATTTCTTCACATGAATATATCACTAGTCTAAACCCACCCTTAGACACCATACGCACAGAACTACGGCCGAATGGCTATCGAGAGAGTAATTTCTGTTTTCATTTGTATTTTGACATGCGAGAGCTCTACTGAAGTACAGAGTGACTCAAAAGTCATTAAATTCTTCAAACATAAGGTGACTAAAGGGTGTGTCACATCAAATTGCATCACGGAAAAAACGCTGTAGAAATTTAATTTTTAGGAATTATATCTTCAGCTTTCGCTTATAATCAGATAAGAGTGTATAGATCACGTTGGCCATGCTTCACTGTCAATTTTTCGTAAATTGGGAAAAATGTCGTCGAACGAAAAAGAGCGTCGTGAATTAATCCTGTGCACTCATTTCTAGAATCCGGAGTTGTCACATCGGGACATCGGTAAGATGCTGGGAATCGTACAATCCACGGTCAGCAGAGTACTAAAACGATACTTCGAGAACCTAACCATCGACCGGAAGGTGAAGAACGGCAAAAATGGATGCTCCGTCAGTGAAAAAGATCACAAGCGCGTAGTTAAGCAGGTCATGGGATGTCGCCAATAAGCTGAATTTGTCAAGTTCATTCGTCCAGCGGACCAAGCAGCGGGAGGGCCTGCGTACATACAAGGTTCAGAAGGCTCCTAACCGCGACGAAAGGCAAAACATGGTGGGGAAGACGCGAGCCCGGAAGCTGTACACCGAAATGCTGATGAAGCCGCATTGCCTGGTAATGGATGACGAAACCTACGTCAAAGCGGACTTTCGTCAGCTGCCGGGCCTGTTGTTCTTCTCCGCAGAGGACAAATTCAGCGTTCCGGAGGAGATTCGCAAGCAGAAACTATCCAAGTTTGCCAAAAAGTACATGGTGTGGCAAGCGATCTGCTCTTGCGGAAAGCGGAGCGCCCCCTTCGTGATGACCGGCACGGTAAACGGGCAGGTTTACCTTAAGGAGTGCCTACAGAAGCGCTTACTACCACTATTGAAGCAGCACGAGGGCCCGACCATCTTCTGGCCGGAGCTTCGCCCAATAGAGAAATATTGGGCGATTATGAAGCAGGCCCTCCGGAAGAACCCAAAAGTTGTCAAATCGGAGGAGGACTTCAAGAGAAAATGGATTTCTGTTAAAAAAAAACTACAACCTGACGTTGTACAGAACCTTATGGACGGGGTAGAGAGGAAGGTGCGAGCATACGGGCTTTGGCTCGAAGTATGAATAAAAAGAAAATGCCAAAAGTTGTTTAATAGTTTTTATTTTACTGTCTAAAATTTTCAAAAGGATCGGTCTACTGAGCGATTTTCTACAGCGTTTTTTCCGTGATGCAATTTGATGTGACACACCCTTTATCAATACGGCATCTATAGTCAATAGATATACTACCAAACAAGCAGGTGACCACTTTGCCCCCCATGACCAATTTGCCCCCACTACCCCTATCCTTTTACAGTTCACGGTGAAATAACTTTCAGAGTGCCTTGGGACATTCGAACGGGGAAATATTTTGATTTCTATATTCACCACTGTTTTCACGTTCACGTTCACCGAAGTCGGTGAACTATGGTGATTTCACCAACATCTCGATTCCACGGTGGAAATTCAGAATCATTGTGAAATATTGAATTAATCCACTTTTACTAATATGAATTGTGTTTAAACATGTTTTTTAACTAGAAAATGTTTCTTCCTATCGTCTCAAGATGTTTCCCTCGCGTTTTATATATGGACTGATGAATTATTAACAAAAAAGTGTTTCTCCGCGTGCACGTTCACGGGAACTCTAAACCTACCTTTAGAATCGAACAAAACCGCTGTGTGTGAAATTAGCATTGAGAAAGATTGTTGTCTGATAGCTGAAGCAAGACGACATGAATGGTGATGATGGTGATGTTTGAATTATAGAGACGTTAAAATTCATCAGTTACTTCGCCTCTAACCTCAAAAAAAGACTGTTGGCGATAGACAACAGCGGCTTAAAATTTCGTGAAATCAAATCCTAAAAAATCCTACCAATAAAGAAAATCTTCAGATTAGAATGTACATTCATGGGAGTTCTACTCACTGTACTGTACCTCAACTGTGTAGACTTCAAGGATTCTATTTCAACATGTTGGAGAAATCTTTCCAATTGTAGGTTACAATTCCTATATTATACTACCAGTCGTAGATACTGTTCTGGAGAGGTTTTAGATGCGATTGATTAAATGTTGCGGAAACTAGATGTGACTCTTACCAGAAATATAAACATATAGAAATTAACAATAATTAAATTCAATTCAAATTACATATAATTCATAAATTTTCTTTTCGCATTCGCAATCTGTCGCACCCGGGATCTTTCAATCAATTTCGTTGTTTTCTTTTTGTTTGAATGGTTTCCGATCATCTCTCAGTCAGTGGGTGCGGCTGACGTTTTTTAGTCGCCTAAATCAGGGTTGTGCTAGGCTCGCTGGTCGACGTTGCGCTACCAACAAAGACCAATTTGGAAAAGTAATCTAAACACTCTGCCTTGAGAAAGACCATTTCGAAAACCTCGCTGTCGTCTGGTCGCTAGGTGACTGATGAATTGTGGACACTGTAATTTGAATTCGCGAATGACTTGTCAATGAATATAATACAGCGGAGCTTAAATTGCAATATTTTCTTTACCCACATTGTCCGAAGAATCATTTGCATCCCCGATTTTTGAAATTAATCGTTCATCAGCTAATCGAATTCCTTCAGAAGTTTGTTCTTCGATACGATTAATCGCCCCAAGTAATCGGTTAATCGATTAATCGTTACACTGAAAGAAATAATTAGTTAGACTAATATTTCTCATTTGCTAGCCATCTGAAATCAAAAAAGTGTTCATCCCGCCTGAAAACCAATCATTATCTTCTACGCTCTCCTTAACTCGTTAACGAAGCTCAATTCGTGTTGACGGCATTAATCTTCTTTTACGAGTATAGGGGAGCGTCAAAGATAATGATTGAATTTCAGGATAAAACTGCAGCGGCCGTACGTTTTTTTTTCTCTGGGTTTAGATCGATTAATCGATGTAATTCATTCGGTCGCTTCGATTATTAGTTGCGCAATATTCGTTCGATTAATAATCGATTTCTGTAGGAAGTATTCGATAAATCGATTAATCGAACGATTATCGGGGATCACTAGGTACGAAAAAAATGTCTTCAAATGTCTTCGGAGGAAACTAAAATTCATAACTCATTTTTGAACAAAGTTTGATAATTTATTCAATGTTTATTCCAATTAATATTGTTTAATAGAGCATTTCATTAAGCTTACCTTGAGGTTCTGAAGTTTATTTCAATAAATGTGAATAAGTGTTGCGCAACTACGAACTAAATTTTATGAGTTTAAAAATAATAATTGACTCGATAAACCATTGATTGAGTGAATATAGCCGCAGTCTTCCACAAAAATGGAACTGTGATAACTCAATATATTTCAACTTAGAAGTTTTGGTTTTAACTCAAACTATATTCATAAAACTAATTATTAGGTTAATCTATTGTATAGTATAGGTCCTAAATAATAGAAATACAATGTCACAATCTTTCGAATTCTCGAGCGCGAATGAATTAGTGTCTTCTAGAGACAATATGTATTCAGACCGCTTGAAGTTCTCCAGAATTTGAAGTATATGTCGCTTTATTGTTGAATTCATTCTATATGCTCGTGGATTTTCTGGTTGGAAAAGTTTGAAAAACCAAGTGAATGGCCCGGGACAAAAACCTCCGATGATTACTAAGAACAAAAATTACTAAGAACAAACATTGACACTGATAAAAAGCTAGTGAATGATACTGATACAAAAGCCTTACTTCTTTTGACGATATTTTCGGCCAACAGTTAAAATTTCATAGAAATAATATATATCTAATATAAACCCACGTTCGCTGTCATACTGAAATGTCTTCACAAAATCAAATGTTTTCACAGTCAAATGTCTTCCAAATGAAGACATGTCTTCAAACCTGGCATCTCTGGACCGATGATACAAATTATCTTTTTTGGTCATAAATAATGCGTCTGCAAAATTAGAAAAAAATCAACTTTCGAATTCAAATGGAAGCGTGCGAAGTGGTTAAACTATTTTTTCCTTCGAACAGGCTTCGCAACAATGCTTCACGTATCCGACGAAGGTGTTCCATTCATCATTCTTGCAAATGGCGCATCATTTTCCTATTGTAAAAAACTGGAGAGTTGGCTCATCACCAATTCATCTGATCCGATCATGCGGCATGGGTTGTTCACCGGTAAAACAAGTGCCAACGTGCGGAACATGAAGTCATTTCCGCTTACAACGGTCCAATGCTTTGCCAATGCTCAACCAATTAATCCACGGAGCTTCCTAGAGAAGTATGTCATTCTAGTTGTTATTTACCTATGTTGATTATTTTGATTTAATTTGATATTGTGTGTTGTAGCCCAAACAATGGTTGGCAAACCTCAGCAATGCTCGCGTTCGTTGAGAATCAAATAAAGCTCGCTGAAATGATCAATTCACCGAGGGAAATGCAGCACTGGTATCTGATGCTAGGATTTCAGCTGGCGCAACACGGTACCGAAGCGAAAGTACGCCAAGTGCTGGATCAACTGTTGGGAACGTCGTTCCGTCTTGAAGACACTGCCAAATCGACTATTCTCGGTATTTCAAAGTACACACTGTTCGAAGAAATTTTGGATCAACTCAAAACACAGCCAAAGTGGCAGCGAATATATACTGAATATTCGGAGCAGCTGAAATTTCGCAGGGGAGAACAACAGGATGCGGAAATGACCGCTGTCCAAGAATAAGGTTCGTGCGATGTTGTTCTGGTTTGGGCCATGTTTTGGGGGGATTTTTATGGTGTCAAAGCAAGTGTAAATATGCGTTATAAACGCCTATAGGAAAGCAATCAAAGCTGTTATGTTTGCTCTCGAACTATCCGAAATTCTTGCAATTCTTGTTTTTGTTGCTGTACATTTCTTCGTAAATCGTAAAAAATTCAAAAGCTACTATTGGTCGTTCTTTGTTTATTTGGCAATAACATTGATTGGAAGGCTATATACCTCACATATAAAGCAAATGTAAATAACATATCACTACACACACAAGCTACCACAAATTGTATCACAATAAAATAATAAACCGGTTCCGTTAAAATTGTGCGTTAGATTAACATTTACCAAAAGCATTTAGAAATCATATCGATTCCTCACTCTCCACACGCTTTCGGAGGCCAATAACAACTATTCACGCAGAAAGTTTGGCATAAATGCATGAGGCAATAGTTTCTGCAGTGAAGTTACCATCACACGTGCTGGCGATGGTTTGGCAACATAGATCCGCAGGTCCTTCGGGCAGAACTCGGCCAATGATTGCCGGCAGGTACCACATGGTGTTGTGAAGTGTGTTTCCTGATACGCCACCACGGCGATCGCTTCAAACTCACGGTGCCCCTCGCTGATGGCCTTGCATAGGGCAGTCCGTTCCGCACATACGCTAGGTCCGAACGTTCCGTTCTCTACGTTGCATCCTGTAAAAATTTCGCCAGTTTTCGCGCGAAGTGCAGCTCCTACGGCAAACTTGCTGTACGGACAGTACGCATTGTTTCGGACCTTGATGGCAGCGTTGATAAGTTCGTGAACTTTCCCATCTGTGGAGCAATGAAAATGGGTTGTTTTTTAGGAACGATTCAAACTGACAATTGCGAAATTCCTACCGAGCGACGAAAAATCCACAATCGTATCGCCATCGACTGTCCCGTTGATATTATAGTTCATGTTTATTTTCGTGCTGTTCGAACGGCACTGAACTGAAGGTCACTAATCAAGCGATACCACTTATCCAGGATATTTATAAACTGATAATTTGTTCTGCCTTTGGTAAACTTAGTTAAACAAATATTTTGCAATTTAAATAGCAAATGTTCTTCCTTTTTAGCGTTTTTTATATGTGCGCAACCAATTTATATAATATCCTATATTAGCTGAGCCGAAAGTCTATATTTTTCAACACTTGAGCTCACAAATATCGCAGCTGAAGTTTGTTTAGTTTCTATTTACGTGTGTGCAACCAATACATTTCTTCGTTCTTCGATATACCATAAACAAATCTGATTATTTTCGTCACAAGATTGTGATAGGGATGTCCAAGTGAACGCAATTTATCAATATCAAAATAGGGTAAATGATCTTGGTTTGTCCAGTCGAAAATATGATCATGGTTTGCCCACTTTTTTGAATGCTCTAATTCAGCGCTCCTGTGTCAAATGTTTCGAATGTTTCGAAACATATAAATGAAATTGCCTTTTACATGATTTATAGTAGTTTGATAATACATTTTTACGAAATCACATGTTTTAAAGGATTATAAAATACACTTTCTATTTGTGTCAATACGCCCCTCATTCGAGCTAACTTTTAATCGATCACCAGATGATTATTTGGCACGTATTCAGACCTTTTCTAGATTACAACACTTATCAATATTGTAAACATCATGCTTGCTCACCATTTGTATCGGATTTACATAGCTAAACCATTAAATTAACGCATTTTGATGAACTCAATTCTGATCATGAGTTGTCCAATTCAATAAAATTGTTTTGTCCACATGATTTCTATGGCAACCGCTTGGCGCGCTGCAGTTTGTTTATGTTTGTTTATGGTGTGCTTCGCGCATAGCAGAAGTATGGTTTTTCTGTGTTGATTGTGTTGAGGTGAACACTTCGAAAATGCCCAAGAAAAGGCAATATTCTGAAGAAAGCCTAAATTATGAATGAATCAATATGATGACAGTAAACTCAAGCAATGATAAATGCAACATCTAACTGTGAATTCGAATGTTTTCATTCAAAAATGGAGATTTTTTAAAACCGGACAAACCATGATCATTTTTTGGGCAAACCATGATCAGAGGTGGTCAAACCATGATCATAATTCTTCTTTAAGGAAAATCGTTAAAAAACATAAAAATTTGAATAATTTCAACACCTTATGGTAGTGTTAGCAACAAGAGACTTGGGGCTTTTCAACAAACCCAAACTCGTATCGATTATGTGTGATTTTCATGAAGAAAAATCGATTTGCATTTACTAGTTGCGTAAAAACACCCCAAATTGGACAAACCAAGATCATTTACCCTATTCTGTCAAATGAACGAGGAAAATACGAACGTCAGCTAGAAAGTATGAAGCACCAGGTACGAGACAGAAAACCGTTTGTGGCGGAACAGCAAGTTCAGCGAAACTTTTAGGGTAAATGATCTTAGTTTGTACAATTTGGGGTGTTTTTACGCAACTAGTAAATGCAAATCGATTTTTCTTCATGAAAATGACATATAATCGATACGAGTTTGGGTTTGTCGAAATTTCCTCAAAGAGGCATTATGATCATGGTTTGACCACCTCTGATCATGGTTTGTCCAAAAAGTGATCATGGTTTGTCCGGCTTTAGAAATCACCATTTTTGAATGAAAACATTCGAATTTTCAAGTAGATGTTGCATTTATCATTGCTTGAGTTTACGGTCATCATATTGATCCATTCATAATTTGGGCTTTCTTCAGAATATCGCGTTTTCTTGAGTATTTTAAAAGTGTTCACCTCAAGACACTCAACATAGAGAAACTTTATTTCTGCTATACGCGACAGACACAATAAACAAACTGCAGCGCTCCAAACGGTTGCCATAAAAATCATGTGGACAAAACAACATTATTGAATTGAGCAACTCATCATCAGAATTGAGTTCATTAAAATGCGTTAATTCAATGGTTTAGCTATGTAAATCTGATACAAATGGTGTGCAAGAATGATGTTTACAATATTTGTAAGTGTTATAATCCAGAAATGGTCTGAATACGTGCCAAATAATCTGTTGGTTGAATAAAAGTTAGCTCAAGTGAGGTGCGCATTGACACCAACAGAATGTGGATCTTATAATCCTTTAAAACATGTTAATCCGAATAGTATATTTCGATCACTGTAACTACTGTAAATCATGAGGAAGACAATATTATTCATATGTTTTGAAATATTCGAATACCTAATTTGACACAGGTGCGCTGAACTAGAACATTCAAAACAGTGGACAAACCATGATCACATTTTCGACTGGACAAACCAAAATCATTTACCTTACATACAATGAACACGAACGGGAATAATTAACCGAATGTCTTAGTGACACAGCAGTCGTAGCTTTTAGGGAAGAGGCAAGCATTTAGAGGGAGGAGGCGATCTGGCGTAGTGGTAACATTCATGCCTCTCACGCTAAAGGTCACGAGTTCAATTCTCACTCCCGACATTCTTCCAAAAATGGAAGTTAAAGTGACGAATCAGCCAAATGAGTTGAAAGTCACTATAATACAGATAAAAAAAAAAGCATTTAGAGAAGCGTGTTCAACTACACGTGGCTCTGAAATGGGTGCGTTTCAACCGATTGATTAGCAGCGAATAACCAACCTTTTCGGGCATTCCTGAAGGATTGCCTCTCTTCATCGCAAGTTACGAAAATTTGATAGTCTGAAGGAAAAGCCTTGGAAGCAGTACGATGTCGCCTTTTGTATCCATCAAACCTTACGAGCATCATCGCCACATTGAGAATGCTGTTCGGTAGACCAGAGATCATCGTACATCCGCTCATCAACAACATACGGGAGATGCCGATACCGAAAGCATAGGAGCTGCATACGCTTATTTATTTCGGGGTAGCCGCTCAGAATGTTTGCGCCACTATCAAGGTAGCAGATTTGGAAGAGTATTTGTACTGCAAGAGTTGGTAGAGTGATTGCCCCCAGTAAGATTGAATTGGGCATATCATCGACAGACACTATCCCGGATCACTCTTCCTGATCTCCAAGATTTGACTGGAGAAATTGGTGGAAGCTGCTAGTGCAGTCACTATTCCATCCATTGAAATCCCGAACCCGGAGAGACGAGGTCGAAGGGAAGATGAATATTCATTCGGACAGTAATCCCATCGAAAAGTTATATCCAAGGTTTCGAAAGGAATCAATCATGAGAGGTTGCCCTGCATGTAAGGAGGGATGCAGTAGTTTATAAATATAACCAATGCTGTATAATTGAAAGTAGAATAAATTGTCAAATTAACGGTGCGTTCAATTTCTCGTTCTACAGAAATGTTCACATTCGACCCGTTCAACCCTTCAGTGTACACCAACGCCTCTATATCTCGTTCTTCAATTAGTTCCATTTATCTGCTGAGTTCTATCCCTCACGTGAAACGTTCAGTGGATACTATGACTGTCAATGCGCAAGAATTAACATCAAATCTTGTGTGTTCGAACTTGGCAAGGCGCTGATCATAAAGTAATTTGCGACATTTCATTTGATTCATATCGTATTCTATTAACATTTTGCATTATTTTTGGAACCGCAGACAATAGCGAAACAATGGCTTCAATTGCTAACAAAGGATCCACACTCATGTCGAGTAAGTACACGTTTAGAATTATTTCTCTCCAGAGATGACCGAAAAAAAATCATTCAACGAATGGTTGCGAACCTGATTACATAATTTACGGATATATATTTCGTTTCCACAGCTCTGCTTACCCAGGCTCGGCCTAAGTTCAATGTTTTCATGAAATACGCCCGGGTAGAGCTCACCCCACCAACGCCAGGTGACATTCCGGCCATCCGCGATGGAATCGCCCGCATCATCTCGGGGGCTCGCACCGGCGCGTGGAAGAACTTGACCGTGAAGGAAGCCTGGTTGAATACACTGGTCACTGCCGAGGTTTGCTTCTGGTTCTATGTGGGCGAGTGCATTGGCAAGCGTCATCTGGTCGGTTATAAGGTTTAAATTAGATTTGAATCCTTGTAAAACTAGGCGGAACCGAGTGGAAGTGATTTAGGTCGAAGAAAAACAAAACACATTACGAGTCGATAAATAATTACTGCTAAGAAAACCAAAGCAAAAAGCGTTTTTATTCATGTGTTAGTAAGCCCATATTTCTTTCGAAACTCGTTTTGGTACAAATCCCAATTGTGGATTAGTTGATCATTGTTGATAACGGACCAATTTGGGGATGGTTTATCTGTTGCCAGCCAATTGAAGTCATCCAGTTCGTTCCAATTGTTTGCTGCTGGATCCAAACCGCTGTTTGATAAATCTTCCTCGAAAAGATCATAACTGTTATTATACTGGGTCACCTGAATTTGATTGCAGTCCTCGATGATAGCTCTGGATGTAACTTTCAGATAGAGATCACAAGCTTTGGATTGATGACAGCGCAGCTGTTGGCAAGCAACTACGAATTTGCAGTTTACACATTTATCCAAAAATATTGATCTCGATGTTGGTCCGCTGATCACTAGACAATTTTCCAATTTTGCGAATTGCAGCGAACCGGGATGTCCTTCCAGTCGAACAATACAATTTGTTAGATTCGAAGCGGTGATCGTTTGATCATCCACCGATGTCCGAGAGAGTACAATCATCTCGTTTCTCCGGCTACAAAAGGTCCACTTCATTCTATCTCTGTTCGCATCGTCATCTTTCGTGTGATCTCTACCTTTATCGGTGATATCCCCTCCGGACTGGTTGATTTTTACCGTTTTCTTACTTTTGAACCCAAACTTTTTCTTGGGGATTAACTGGTTTTTGAGGGCTTCTAGTTGTTTGCACAGATCGTTAATCGTGTTCTGACAGACTTTAATTTTATACTCGTGCAGGAAGAAAGTCGATGTGGATAGATACCGCTGCAAATCGTAGATCTCGTTCTGAACCTCGGCAAAGATTTCGGCTTTCGAGTCACTTTTCGCCACGGTATCCAACCCGTTGAGGATCAGTTTGACCTTCGCATCGAACGATGACTCAAAGTATTGTATTGCCTCCGTCTCATCGGCATCCTTCAGGCGTTCGAGTTTTGCGGCTTGAATTTGGACCTCGCGCTCCTTGTGGCGGCGGTTGAGGATTTCGGTAATTTTTTCCTTCCCACTGAATCCACTGTGATCAACGATGTCGGACATTTCGGTTTGATTTCGTGTTTCTAAAAGAAACTACACAATTCATTAGTAGAATTAAACTGTCTGGAACTGAAACCATCGCAAATACCTAACAGAATAATTTTGTTTTAATCCTCTTTCCTTTTCTTCAAATAGATTGGCTCGCTGCTCTCGCCAGCTTCCTTCAACTTCTTCATAAAAAGTGCCTTTCGGCTTTTATCGTCGCTTTCCGCGTAGCTCTGACTTTGTCTGATTTTATCAATCTTCTCCTTACTTGGTTTGGTCACTTCCGATAGAACGTAACCGACTCCACCGAAAACTGTTAAATATATTACTGACTTGATGTAAACATTCATCATTCACTGCTCGGGAATTGTTTTTCCTGTTTCCAGATTAGTTGGTCGTGTTTGCGGATCGATTGGTCCGAGCTGAAGAACTCTCCCACCTGGTAGTAACTTTCCAGAATCAAGGGATAGTTTTCGTTTATATAATATCTGAAATCTGACAGCAAGCAATGTATATAAAAATATAAACAGCAAATGACCAACTCAAAATAAATGATTATCGAGAAGCCTGGAAGAGAGCTCGGAAAAATCGGATTTACCTCTGTTTGTGTTCAGCCGATACCAGCCTGCGTAGGAGACGGCGAAAGCAATTGCTTCGACAGCGATCAGTATCGTGGCCGTTTTCTTGATAACCGCTTTGTAACCAGGTTTTGCGTTCTTGTGGAGCATATTTGGTGCGAATCTACTGTGGATAACGCATTTCCACACGGCAGCAGGAAAGGAATCGAACAAAGGGATGACAATTTGAAAACTTATGTTACCAAAGCAAACGTATCCAAGAAACTGGGCGAGTGCTGCTAATCACACGAGAGATGTCTTCTTTTTACACACACGAATGATGACGGAATTCGGGTTGACGGCTTGAGCATTCGTGTGCTGTCATTGTGGAGCGAAACGGGATAATGGATTTCCAAGCGGAATAAACACACATTTAAAGTCAAAATAATGAATAAAAAATTACTTTTACGTACCCAATATGCATCCTATGTAATATAGTAATACGTTTTCCCGTTAATAGTGAAAAAATATGATATGAAAATTGTGTCCGATAACTATTTTATATTATAGCGATATGTTTTGATAGAAATTTCATAAGATTCATAGAAAAATGGTCAAGTAAGGATCAGAAATACGTGTTCAATGTAATCAAACAACATCAAGATAACATTTTCATTCAAATTTTATCAATTTAAAATTACCTCTGGGCCTGCCATTCTGTTAGAAAATGATATCCCTCACAATCATGAAAGTCGCCACCAGATGTCGGTGCTTTATGTTCGTCAACGCGAGCTGCTCGATTTTCTCTGTTCTTCAGTTGGAATACTGATACACAGATGGCTATAACATTCATTGTACAGTTGGACAGTGGCAAAAACTCAGAAACTTTTGTCCGATTGACGAATTTACGTTGGATTTACAACCAGATGGCGCAGCGAGTAAAATGAGGATGTTTTGTTTTTTTTTTGGTGTGAAATTCGTTTAAATTTTCTAGAAAAAATCAGAATTTATCTTCAAATTTCCCGGTTTCATGTATTCTTTCCATGCTGAAAAGGTTAGAAAAACATCATTTTACAATGTGCTATGTATATTACGAGGAATGGCTTGTTATAAGTATTGTAACTTTATTTTTTTTTCAACTAAGTAAACGATGAATAGGGTGTTTTGCGCTAAAAATACTGCAAATTCTTCTCGTATCGGCCCCTACTTAACCAATGATATCAGCTAATTTGATATGGTATAGATTTCATCGCAATTATCCATAGTATCAATAACCGGTATGCATTATCAAACATAAAATTTTCGAAGATTATCTATGACTTTGGTCAAATCGCGTGTTGAAACCATCGTAAATATACAAAACTCCAACTTTCTTACCATATACTGACGACATTCAATGGCTGAAATGAATCTAAATTGAAATAAAATGAATAATCACCACCGAATCTTGCTTTTCAGTGCGTAAAATCAACAAACACCCTCACTTTTGTGTTTCTGAGCTCTAATGTAGATGTTGCATGAGCTGTTTCAGCTTTGCGTAAATTCGTCAATTGACGAATTTACGTTGGATTTACAACCAAATGGCGCAGCGAGTGAAATGATGATGTTTTGTTTTATTTGGTATGAAATTCGTTCAAATTTTCTAGAAAAATCAGAATTTATCTTCAAATTTCCCGGTTTCATGTATTCTTTCCACGCTGAAAAGGTTAGAAAATCATCTTTGTACAATGTGCTATGTACATTACGAGGAATGACTTGTTATAAGTATTGTAACTTTAATTTTTTTCAACTAAGTAAACGACGAATGTGGTGTTTTGCGCTAAAAATACTGCAAATACTTCTCGTATCGGCTCCTACATAATCATGTATATCAGCCAATCTGGTATGATATTGATTTCATCGCAATTATCCATAGTATCAATAACCGGTATGCATTATCAAACTTCAAATTTTCGAAGATTATCTATGACTTCGGTCAAATCGCGTGTTGAAACCATCGTAAATATACAAAACTCTAACTTTCTTACCATATACCGACGACATTCAATGACTGAAATGAATCTAAATTGAAATAAAATGAATAATCACCACCGAATCTTGCTTTTCAGTGCGTAAAATAAACAAACACCCTCACTTTTGTGGTTCTGAGCTCTAATGTAGATGTCACATGAGCTGATTCAGCTTTGTGTAAATTCGTCAATTGATACTATGGATAATTGCGATGAAATCGATATCATATCAAATTGGCTTTTGATATCTATATCATCACCATTATCCACCGTATTCATAACCTGTATGCATTATCAAACCTGAAATTTTCGAATATTATCAATAACTTTGGTTCAATCGCGTGTTGAAACCATCGTAAATATACAAAGCCCTAACTTTCTTACCATATACTGACGACATTTAATGTTTGAAATTAATCTAAATAGAAATAAAATGAATAATCACGACAGAATCTTGCTTTTCAGTGCGCGGAATAAACAAACATCATCACTTTCGTGGTTCTGAGCTCTAATGTAGGTGTCGCATGAGCTGATTCAGCTTTGCGTAAATTCGTCAATAGCGATGAAATTAATATCATGGTAAGTTGGCTGATATCCGTGATTATGTAGGGGCCGATACGAAAAGGATTTGCAGTATTTTTAGCGCAACACAGTAACATCGTTTACCTAGTTGAGAAGAACTGAAGTTACGACACTTATACTAAGCCATTCTTCATAATATACATATCACATTGTAAAACGACGATTTTCTAATGATGATTTCGTCGTTGTTTTTGACGTAGAACTACGTCTTTCAGGAAGGGTACCAAATCAGAAAACAGGTCACGTTTTTATGAAATAAAATTAACGTTAATAACTATTTTTACTGTGAACGAATTCTCATGACTTGCATACCAATAGAATCGGAAATTCTCTAAGATTTGTTTGATATGCTATACATTACAATTCGATAATCTCTAAACGGTTTAAATTCATGTAAACTGGAAGAACTTCGTTTTTTCCCATGCATTTGTTCTGCCGATTTGTGTACTAACCATACCCGTATTTCGAACGCTTATAACTCGAACATTTCTTAATATATCGGAAAGATGTTTGCATCAATTGATAGGAAATATTCCTACGCATCAATCACACTTAATAAAATGTTATTTTTCATGAGATGAACAATTGAATAACTGTAAAATGTCAAGCGTTATCCAAACGCGCTAACTGCCAAGTTTTGATTCGCCAGATTTGCGGTTTCCCCAACACAGACTTCTTAATCCGCTTTGTCAAAACATGCAAGTCTGGGGTATTTTTTTCCCACTGAGTTGTATTGCCCCTAATACGGACTTCAAAATTAATGTGTCTGGGGGAATACGCTTTGATTTTTTTGTGTTGAGTAAAGGGTGTGTCACATCAAATTGCATCACGGAAAAAACGCTGTAGAAATTCGCCCAGTAGACCGATCCTTTTGAAAATTTTAGACAGTAAAATAAAAACTATTAAACAACTTTCGGCATTTTCTTTTTATTCATACTTCGAGCCCAAGCCCGTATGCTCGCACCTTCCTCTTTACCCCGTCCATAAGGTTCTGTACAACGTCAGGTTGTAGTTTTTTTTGAACAGAAATCCATTTTCTCTTGAAGTCCGCCTCCGATTTGACAACTTTTGGGTTCCTCCGGAAGGCCTGCTTCATAATCGCTCAATATTTCTCTATTGGGCGAAGCTCCGGCGCGTTGGGCGGGTTCATTTCCTTTGGCACGAAGGTGACCCCGTTGGCTTCGTACCACTCCAACACGTCCTTTGAATAGTGGCACGAAGCGAGATCCGGCCAGAAGATGGTCGGGCCCTCGTGCTGCTTCAATAGTGGTAGTAAGCGCTTCTGTAGGCACTCCTTAAGGTAAACCTGCCCGTTTACCGTGCCGGTCATCACGAAGGGGGCGCTCCGCTTTCTGCAAGAGCAGATCGCTTGCCACACCATGTACTTTTTTGGCAAATTTGGATAGTTTCTGCTTGCGAATCTCCTCCGGAACGCTGAATTTGTCCTCTGCGGAGAAGAACAACAGGCCCGGCAGCTGACGAAAGTCCGCTTTGACGTAGGTTTCGCCGTCCATTACCAGGCAATGCGGCTTCGTCAGCATTTCGGTGTACAGCTTCCGGGCTCGCGTCTTCCCCACCATGTTTTGCTTTTCGTCGCGGTTAGGAGCCTTCTGAACCTTGTATGTACGCAGGTCCTCCCGCTGCTTGGTCCGCTGGACGAATGAACTTCACAAGTTCAGCTTATTGGCGACATCCCGGACCGAACTTCTCGGATCACGTCTAAACTGCTTAACTACGCGCTTGTGATCTTTTTCACTGACGGAGCATTCATTTTTGCCGTTCTTCACCTTCCGGTCGATGGTTAGGTTCTCGAAGTATCGTTTTAGTACTCTGCTGCTGTACTCTGCTAGTCCTAGGTAGTCATATCAAACGTATCATCATATTTATTTGTAACGAAGAACATAATCTATTACAAAAATTTCAATGCATTCTAAAATAATATTCGAAGTGGTAAACAAGTGGATTGCATAATATAATTGCGTAGTTCTACGTCGAAAATAATCGGTCGTGTCCTAGATACAACCCCTTACTTTTTTTTTGTATAAAATTCGTTTAAATTTTTTAGGAAAAAAAGGATTCTTCTTCAAATTTCCCGGTTTCAGATATTCTTTCTACGCTGAAAAGGTTAAAAAATCATCATTTTACATTGTTTCATTCATAACGTATGAAGAATGACTTGGTATAAGTGTTGTGATTTACATTTTTTACTAGGCAAAATATGGGTGGCATATGTTGCACTTCAAATACTGTAGATCTTTTTCGTATCGGCCGAACGGAATCCCCAGCATAATGATATCAACAAACTATATATGACATCGATAGCATCACCATCATCTGCAACATGAGCTTCTGAAAAATGTCCGGCGGTTAGTACTCATAACCTATATGCTCAAACTCAAACTTCAGGTGAATAAATTCACCGAAAATATGAATATATTCATTATAGAAGTTCACGCTAGTGACGGTTGATGCGATTTCTATAAATCTCATCATATTTCTTCACATAAATATATCACTAGTCTAAACCCACCCTTAGGTGGTTCAACACTTCCACCTTTCTAAGGGGGGGCTGCCATAGAAATGAAACACAAATTTCTGCATAACTCGAGAACTAATCAAGCAAATGGAACTAAATTTGGCATATGGAGGTTTTAGGGAGCAATAAATGGTTCATGGTGGTTTGACGCTCCTTTCCCCTCTCTATAGAGGGGGGAGCAGGTTGCTAAACAACTCGAGACCTAAAGGGTGTGTCACATCAAATTGCATCACGGAAAAAACGCTGTAGAAATTTAATTTTTAGGAATTATATCTACAGCTTTCGCTTATAATCAGATAAGAGTGTATAGATCACGTTGGCCATGCTTCACTGTCAATTTTTCGTAAGTTTGGAAAAATGTCGTCAAACGAAAAAGAGCGTCGTGAATTAATCCTGTGCACTCATCCACGGTCAGCAGAGTACTAAAACGATACTTCGAGAACCTAACCATCGACCGGAAGGTGAAGAACGGCAAAAATGAATGCTCCGTCAGTGAAAAAGATCACAAGCGCGTAGTTAAGCAGTTTAGACGTGATCCGAGAAGTTCGGTCCGGGATGTCGCCAATAAGCTGAATTTGTCAAGTTCATTCGTCCAGCGGACCAAGCAGCGGGAGGGCCTGCGTACATACAAGGTTCAGAAGGCTCCTAACCGCGACGAAAGGCAAAACATGGTGGGGAAGACGCGAGCCCGGAAGCTGTACACCGAAATGCTGACGAAGCCGCATTGCCTGGTAATGGACGACGAAACCTACGTCAAAGCGGACTTTCGTCAGCTGCCGGGCCTGTTGTTCTTCTCCGCAGAGGACAAATTCAGCGTTCCGGAGGAGCTTCGCAAGCGAAAAATATCCAAGTTTGCCAAAAAGTACATGGTGTGGCAAGCGATCTGCTCTTACGGAAAGCGGAGCGCCCCCTTCGTGATGACCGGCACGGTAAACAGGCAGGTTTACCAGAAGCGCTTACTACCACTATTGAAGCAGCACGAGGGCCCGACCATCTTCTGGCCGGATCTCGCTTCGTGACACTATTCAAAGGACGTGTTGGAGTGGTACGAAGCCAACGGGGTCACCTTCGTGCCAAAGGAAATGAACCCGCCCAACGCGCCGGAGCTTCGCCCAATAGAGAAATATTTTGTGCAGTTTTTTCTAGTTTTTTTTCAAGATTTTTCTAGTTTTGTCACTTTCTTTTTTTACTTGAGCATTTAAGATTTTGCTTTGTGAGTGTATATCATTTAATTGGTTCCCGGGAAATAATCTCCTCAGAAAACAACTGCAACAGAAACAACCGCTCAGAAAAAAGGTAAGGTAACAAGGAAATATTCTGACGCGGAAAAACATCATGAATATGAGACGGTCTGTGATATCATGCGCATGCCATACGAATTATGATTTTGCGTGTTAAATGTCCAAACCAAAATTCCTATAATTGTGGAAATTTCTTCAGATGGTGCAATAGTGATACAATGAATGATACATTTCAAAACAAAAATTAACCGGGCAAACGTAATGCAGCAGGCAAACGTATGCAGTTCGACGCTCGCTAGAACTCGGTCGGACCTTGCTAAAGGATCACATCCTATGTTTCAAACCAATCAGTGGAACACAAGTTTGCGTGCGAGCGACCGCCGCTTCCGACGACGGGTCGGCGGTCGACTCAGATTGCGTTATCTTAGCGGCTTGGACCGTCTCGATTCTTTATCTTCGTTGGATGGAGACTTCGCCTTCTCTACTGATATTTTGATATTTTTGATATTTACTACGATATTTTTCGCGCGTCACAACTTTTCTAGCCTACTTGTGACATTATACTTTTTTTGAGCGGTTATTTCAAGCTTCAATCGCCTTCCTTCAATTCCTCGCCTAAAATTCTTTCTCGAATCACGTCTTGCTATCACCGATTCTCTCCAGGTGACTACTGACGGATGACTCACAGATCAAAACTATACTGGGCGGTTCAAAAATAACTGGGAAACCACATCTTTTTAACCTGCAAAGTTCAGCTGTCGGATCAAATGATCAAAGAAATTGAGACGCTCCCTTATGGTCGTTGCGTTGGTAATTTTCAAAAATAAGATTCACTACCTTACAGTCCTGTTCATTGAAAATAGTCAATTCTGCTACAGCTGTCGGGGCTTTCCTTCTCGAGGTCTTTTAACAGGCTGACGGACTTCAAATGATAGAATCAAAGGAATTCCGTATACCGAATCTAAAGAAATCAACATGACTTTAGGTTAACTATTCAAAAAAAAAAACTTTATGAACTTCATCCTTGGTTGAGAGTAATGAACGAAATAAAATTGATGATAACGACAGTTTAAGTTGGTTAACTGATTAAGACCTTCCATTGGAAGATTCACGGCACAACAACTGAATGAAAGTCTCCGGGAATTCGTGACAAAAGCAGGATTTTCTAGCTAAGAAGTAATTTAGAATCATTCGAAAAAGATAAGCAAGCAAGCAATTTTATTATAGCGTAATGTGACTTAATGGCGTTATTGTTATAATTTTCTGGTTAACTTTTTAACCTTACAATATACATTAGCAATTTACTGAACACAGAGCTTAGATACTATAATAAATGATCGAAATAACGAATACGATTACGAACACGGAGAAAGCCAGTCGATCGATTAGGACTGCCACCCGGCACCAATCGTACTGTTTGGAATCGATACCAACGGTACACCCGGCTGCCTCCTTGTCTTCCTCCGACGGGAAATTTCCACCGTTGCTGACAAAAAGCATCGATCCAACACATCCATCCAGTTGGCTCTTGAGTGCCCTGGGTACGGGTCGTGAGTGTTTGATGCGTGTCAATCTGAGAACGATAATCGAGATGATGGTGCTGATCGCCACGAGGAAGAGGGTAGTGCTGAAAAATATAACTAAAATTGGGAGAGAAAGATGTGATCGTGATTTCATCTTCAGGGGATTTGTCAACCCTACCGATTAGCGGTGTGTTTCCTGACATGGCTGGCAGCTGTTGGGCGAAATAGATGAGGAAGATTATGACGACCAAGAGGATAACTCCGTTGAGGACAATCTTTTCTCCGCATTGCGGTGGAATCCAGAACACTGACAGCGCAAGCAGAATGATCACGAAAGCCGGACTGATGACGATCGCTTTGTATGTGGCCGAATGGCGCTGCAGAGTTACGTTGTATTGGATATCGACGTATGGTTCCGTGCAGCAGGAATAGTATACAACATGGCGATCCGTTGTGAGCTTCCGAATTGACCATTGATTGTTTGCTATCAAGATGTTGGTCTAAAACTAGAGCGTTGAATAACGATTATTTTATGCGAAATCATAGTCCTACCTCTGGATCTCCTTCGGCAGTAATGTTTAGCTTGAAGCCATCGTAAGTCCAAGAGCCAATTTTTATGAAGCATGTCTGATGATCGAAGGGCCACATGCGTAGATTCAGCTCACAGAAACCGTGATAGTCAGTGGGCGGCACCCACAGAACTTTACCATTGTTGTAAATCAGTACATTGGTTTCACCGTAGTGTTTGTTGTCAGAACCTTTGGCATTGTTGTAGAGGACTAAATCGGGCTTCCAGACACTGCCTGGATTCGTTCTGATTACATCCAACCCCCCGTAGTTAGCCGGATTCCATTTGAGTTTGTAGTCGACCCAGGCCTGCAAGTGTTCAAGATTAGTTTGCATGATTATTAGTTTGCACGAAGCGATAGAGTGCGAATTAACAGAATTTGCTGTTTTTTTAAATGATCAGTTTATTTCTAGTATAGTTTTCGGAGGTGTACAAGTTAGTTTAAGTAACATGCTGCCATGATGCTATAAACGAAAACATAAATGATAAAGCACGTTCGTTCCAGTGCAACGGCGAATTGTATCCAATCCTGTTGAATGGCGTGCTGAGCCTGAGTGACCTCGTCAGCGGACGAGCAAGACTCCCTGGTCATGGTGTCATTTTGCATCTCTCCAGTCCAATCTTCATCTTCGGTGAAGTTCTAAACAAAAAGGAACATTTTAAGTGCTGTCAATCTGTACACCATTCAAGCATTTGCAGTACTTTTGCATTTTTACCAGTGCCTATCAGTATGCACACACCGGGGAGTGTCAGAAAAGCCTTTATGTACGGATGAACTGCATTTCTGTGCTGCGTTTTCGCCATGTTGATGACCACAGCTGACATTATTAGACAGAAAGAGGTCAAGTATAGACTATTACTGAAAAATAGAACTGAACAGCATTATTAACAAGATGTTATAACGACAGTACATTGCATGTCGATCCAACCTACTAATGGTGTTCTGGTGGCCATCAACGGAAGATGCATTGTGAAGTACAGAAGAAATGCGCTCACCAGCGCAGCGTTAACACAACTTAATAAAATCTTTTCGCTAGCACCCGGTGGGAGCCAGAAGTTCACCAAAGTCATGAGGATGAATACCACCGCAGGAGTTACAATAGTGCTTTGGAATGTTTTGCCTTTGCGCTGAATAACGATGCCGTACTGAAGACCTGTAAAATCTCTCAGCTCGTCTTCCATTGGGTTCAGATATGGTTCAATTGATACTTTGGTCACTGCCCAGTTGGGATTTTTCAACAGTTGATCATACTGAAATTGTATTTTATATGATTTTGTGGGTTACTCTTACATCTCAAGGTATTACCAATTGTCCGGGCAATGCATTTATTCGTACACTACTGTTTCCGGTGGGTACTGACTTGCCGAACACCACCGGACAATGTTGCGTATCGAATGGCCACTTACGGAAGTTCATTTCACAGAACGTCTTGAAGTTCAGCCGTATCGTACATTCGTGCATTCCATTACTCGCTACTCGTACGTTGCAAGTGAAATAGAAGTTCGTATCATCGTGCTCCAGCGTGGTTGACAGCATTCTCAAATCCGCGTGCCACAGATTACTGCTAGGGATGGTGATCGACTGCAGGCCACCATACTCGTCGCGGTTCCAAATCATGCGATTGTCCGTCCAGTTCTGGGCGTGTTGAAGGAGATAGGCTATTAGTATTTTTGTTTGGTCGAGCATCCAATAGAGATAATTCATTTTTCGTGCCAAGATATGAACATGCATGTCATGCTTTTTCGTTCGGTTAAGTTTAATGTGGCACTCACTTGGTCTTGCAGCACCGCTAGCTAGACAACCAGATGCAACGATAAACTTAGTTTGCACATTGAGAACTCGGGTTTCAAGAAATCATACCCTTTTTTTTTTAGATATTATTCATGATTAATTTTAGTTGAGTTTAATTTCAAATTTTTGTTATGTATAACGTTTTCATGGAAAAATGGACTTTTTTCGGATGGTGATCAAAAAAACTAAGACAGATAATTGAGTTTGATAAATTTCCCATGGAAGGTAATTTATATTAGCTTACTTGCAAAAAAAATCTACGCCGTTGCGAGCGGTATTCCGGCAGTTAACCGGAACATTCCCTATGGCAGACAAAATCATTCGTGTAGTCATGTTTTTAAGTTCTTTCTTCGTTTTATTTATCAACTCCTTCTCAGTTTTCACGACAAAATTGCTGGAGTAGATCTTACGCTTCAGGTTTGTCCAGAAATTCATGATGGGACGCAGTTGGGCGGGTTCGCCGACTTGGGTACCACATCGATATTCAGCCGCTCCATTTCCTCTAACGATCGCTTCGAGTAGTGGGCCGACGCCAGATCCGGCCAGAACACCGCGTCTTCGCCCTTATGGCATTTCTTGATGAACGACGCAACTTCCGGCAGGCACTTTGTACTACAAATTTCCCTGTTCATGGCCAATCCGGTGATAAAGAAGAGCGGCTTTGACATCCCTTTCTCGCTGATTGTCAGCCACAGCAGCACCTTCTTGGGGAACTTGATGTGTGAAATAAACTTCACTTCGGAGCTCACTTCTTTCGTAGGGGAAGTAAAATACGAAGTACCCTGCCAGTCGTTGCCATCTCCACCGCCACGTCGCGATTCACAGGGAAAATCAACTTGACCATCTTATTCAGCCGCTGCCGCTGCGTCATTGCCTGCAGCTCCAAGACCAGTGTATGGGTCTTCCGCTTCCTGACATGTGTGTCCATGTTCGCCAGGTATTTTTTCATTGTTTGGCCGGATGCACCGACCTCCCGGCCAAGCGCACGCAGCGATGTAGCCACTTTTCCCTCGATCTTTCTCTTCAGCTTCCTTTGGTGTTTCTTGTCGCTCAGGGTCGTCGGCCGTCCGGAACCGGGCTTTATTTCGATGCTCTGATTGTTTTCCAACAGTGCCAAGATGTTGTAGACGCCGGAACGGGCGTATTTGGCGTCCACAAAGTGCCGCACGATGTCCGTTTCCGACGGGGCGAGGTACCGTTCTTTGAACGCGCCATCACGATAAGAGTTCGACTGATAGAGCTGTAATTTTTTTTTCTGCTGACTCATGGGTTACTATGATTGATGCTGTATGAGTAGTTTCGTCAGTACATGTGAAGTTAAACCCATGAGAAATCGGCCATTTTTGTCCATTTTTTTTTAATGCAAACGTTACTGTATATTCTTCTGTTATTACTCGATGAAATTGTTGAATTCAGAATGTGTTACAGAAATCGTCAGGTCACAGAGGTCCCCGAATGTTGAAAACCTCGCCTCCAATTCATTGTCTTCTAGCGTTGAAAGTTTTCCTTCTCGCTTTTTGTCGCTTGTATTGAAACCATCTCTAGACCAATAGGCTAAATGCACCAGTAATTGTGGGTGTACCAGTAATAGTGGGAATGTAACCGTCGTTGTTATTTACGCATACACTGGTTTATTTACCATCTTCAGACGATTTCTAATAAATTTTTAAAGATACTTCTAAAATTGGTCAAACTGTATTGTATTTCAAACTAATCTGTATAATGTTTTTAAACAGATTAGTTCACTGGTGATCAAATCTCTTACGCTTAGGAAATTTGTAACGAGATGGAAAATTTTCATAACGTGAAATAGTAAAAATCGCATAAAGAAAATTTCTTGGCGATTATTCCTACATGATTCTGCATAAATATAAGTGATTAATAATAAATTTATATAAGAAAATTAAAACTCCATTATAGGAAGAATTTTCGAGCTTTTGTTCCTATAATAATGGTAGTAATCGTGCCTACATTTTGCGGTTAGACTTGTTGCTTGACAGATCAAAACGAACGATAGTGCAGATATAAACAAACCGTAGTGCGTGCGTCAGTTACGAGCATTTTTTAACTTCCCGTGATAATTGCGGTCCTAATATCTACTAAAGGAAGATAAGTTATTTTTCTTCTTTGAGCCTATTGAATTAATTAAAACTTTTGTTGAGGATGGAGCAGCAGAAGAAAATGTGCGGCCACATGCATCGATGTTTACGATGAAGATGCTGTCCGACAGTGCATCGGAAGCATAAAAAACGGTGAAAAATCGATTTAGGCCTTGTTCTCACTGCAGCGGGGCGTCAGCGTGGCTTGGGTGGGGCGTGTGACGCTTACGCTTAATCGTGTGTGTTTTTACCACCCGGGTGCTATGATTGATGCTAGGGGCGTTAGCAAAATCTCAAGCAGAACTGTCAGTGGGATACCCAATTCATGTGGGAAAATGTCAGTGAGATACTCGATATGTTGGCTCCTGTCAGTTCAATAGGGGTTCTCTAAAGACGTCACCCGGCTGGATTTTACCGATGTGTTCACACCAGGCTGACGTGTCGTGAGCGTGGTTTTGACGTGTGGCTGGCGTGCTAACGAAAACACTTCACGCCGGCGATATTTGTACTTCTCCGCTTCTCTCTAGCATATGTTTGTTTTGTAGTAGTGGCATAATTAATTTTTTTTTCATGTTTTTCACCCTCCGAGTTTTTAGCCGGATATGTCCAACGATGTTGGAATATTGAAAAATAAACAAATTTTCATTCTTTCATTCAAAAACACGCATTGGCACGGTACAATGTGAGTGAATTAAAATATCGTGACGAGAAGTGAACACGCCCCGCTCACGCCACGTTGACGCCCCCTGCAGTGAGATTATGGCCTCATCGTGCTTGTAAATTTTGGGAAATCCCTGAGTCAACGATCCGCTTCCGTTTGAGTGGTAAATGGAGCGGAAAAATCAAGGGCCTCAGACAATGCCGGAAGAGAAATGGGAAATCATATGGAGTGTAAGGGATTCCCAGTCGTGAAGCAGTCTCTTTTGTTCAAAGTGAAACCATTCTTGGATTCCAGCGGAAGACCGAATCCTTTTTTTTCCTGGTAAGTGGACAAAAATGACAGTTAATTTTTTCTTCATCCCACTACTAAGGCGGTGCTGGGGAAGTAAATCGTGTTTGAAGTTCAACAGGCTGACGGGCCCGAAAATGTGATGCCATGTTCAGCTTTGGAGCTGATGACGGTGTTGATCCGCCGGATATAATCTTGCCGGTTCGAATGATCCGTTCTGAAATACTGCAACAAATTCCGGTATAATAGGTGGTTGGAAAAAGTATTAATGGTTGGATGAATGTCTAGAACTTTATTCTGTACATCAGATAAATATTTTATCCAAATCTGCTCAAACGTTTTTGCAGCCGCGTCCCATACCAGCCTGACCTTCCCGGGTTTATTCGGATTTCTCACCGGAAATACAGGCAGATACCAAGTGCGTTTGTATTTTCGATTAATCTCCTCTGGTGTGAGTTTTCTGGCGTACCCTTTCGCCACATAATCAGCGATCATTTGATTGAGTACATCCCCGAGTTCTGGTTCTTTTTCCATGCGCTTTCGAAGATGTTGGTGTCGGCACAGTGCCATTGCTCGGTTGTTTGGCAAACGAATGTTGTCATGTCGCCAAAGCAGTCTCACCTCGTAACGGTTTCCATCGAATGTGGTCAGCGATTGAAGAATATGTTGAGCACGTTGGTCCTCAGAGGAGAGGAGAATTTTGTCTGGTTTAGACACACCGAGACTATCTATGGCGAAGTAAGATTTCATAGTTTGATGAAGCAGTTCGTCCGAGTCTTGATTGTCAGCGATCATGTGCACCATACATTGCGCTGCAGCTACTTTGTCATCACAGCCAAGTCCACCACAGATTGTCCAACCGATGCGTGTTTTCATAGCTATCGGTTCCTCAAGCTTCCCTTCTCTGCATTTTAGAACCATTCCGATCGAGGCGTGTTTCATACCGATCAGAATGCGTGGCTGGGCGTCACTGTACGAATCAGTAGGCAGTCCACGGAGGTGGGGATATATTCTTTCTAGATAAGCTACATCCAGCGTTTGGATTGGTAGCAAAAGTTCCTTCACCGTTCTAACGGATGTGAGAGGAAACCTTTTGTCTTGGTGGTGAACTCCGGCGATATCGAGACTAACGAGGCGAGAATTCTTTTCATCGCGCTGCGTTCCACCAGTCCATCGTAAACACAGAGGCTGTTCAACACCTTCAAGTTTGAGCTCATTCGCTAACTCTTGATCAATAAGGGTTAATTCTGATCCTTCATCGAAGAATGCAAACGCCTGAATGGTTCGATTCTTTCCGTGAAGCACAACTGGCAGATAGCGAAATAGAACGGAACTGGAATTTGTACGATGAACGTTGCAGTCGTGCGATTGCCTGCTAGTTCCTTCCTGACAGGACGGTAGAACCGTGTGCTGTGAAGAAACCCTCGTGGTTGGCGGCACAGCCTTTTGTTCATTGTGAAGCAATTCGTGATGCTTCAATGTGCATCCTGATCTCCCACATAGCTTTGCTTTGCATGTGCCGTTGTGGACACGAAAACATCTACGACAGAGCCCATGCTCTCTAACCGCGGCCCATCGTGAATCCCTGGAAAGTTCCAAGAATTGCTTGCATTTTTCGATCGCTCTACATCTCCCTCTGCATATCTTGCACGATTCGTTGATTACGTGCGTTCTCTCAGCATCCAGCTTCGTTGAAACCGTGAATGGTGTATCACCGGATGTCTCGCTGTGTGCGTTTACAAAGGCATTTCCCTTTTTGGACGCACGAAAATCGCTACGGATTAATTTCGCTTCCTGAGGCGGAATCGCAATCATGCTAGCAGCCTCGGCCAATGAATATACCCAGTTTCCGAACGCAGCCAAATTAACATTCGGGATAGTTTGTCTGTAGCGAGCTCAGTCCAGCTTGATGTTGGCAGGGAGTTTCGCGACGAGCTGGTGCAACAATGAGATGTTGTATAAATACTCCTCCAAGCCACATGCGTCAACCGTCGCACAGAAATTTCGGACGTTAACAGCGAAATCCACAATCGTGTCGAGTTTATCCTCCCTTATCGCTGGCAAACAATTGATTTTCGAGATCAGAGAGTGTACTATCGACTCCGGCTGTCCAAACAGCATACGCAGTGTATCCATCACACATCGAATGTTTGACGGATGCATAAGTAAGCATTTCACTGCTTCGTACGCCTTGCCCTTCAGGCACCGCTGTAGTCGAATGGTGTTTTCTTCTGATGAGAATCCGCACATTGTCGTGGTACTATTGAAGGTTGACAAAAAAAAAACCGGCCATTCTTCGGGATGGCCCGAGAATGTGGGCAGGTCCCTAGATATTGACTGTCGAGCAGCAAGCTGTTGACTATTCAGCGGGTTATGCTGTCTAGGGAGCTCCGGTAACTCCATGTTGTGCATCAATGTAGGTTGAGGGACATTCTGTGGCCTTGGAACGTACGGAAGTCTATTATCATCAACTGGAGCAGGAATGTTATTGTCTGGTACCGCGATGTCTCGCACAGCATTCGGTGGAACTTCATCCAACCTTCCTTCTTCGAGCATCGTATTGTTTTGTTCCACCCACTCGTGGATTTCACTGCCTCCACCGTACGCTGATCCATCTTGCTCGCTCATTTGTTCGAGGATACTGTATTTTTCCGTAATGAATTCACGTTTGAGAGCATATTCTTCCTCCAATTTCTGTAGTTGAAGTTTAAGGGAACGACGAGAGCCAGTTGACTGCGCTTTTTCCCTAGGTGTTTCGGTAGTTACAACCTCCTTTTGAGGTGGCGCAATCGCCTGGTGTGGTTGTGCGACTGGTGGCGCACCTGCTTGATTTTTCAAGGATGAATTTGGCTTAGACAGCACAGCTGATGAAACAGTTTCCTTTTTAGCAGAACTCCTGGTTACACGTATGTTCTGTTGCGGTGGTATTACTCCTTGTACGTTCGGGTGTTGCTTTCCTGCATTTTTGACACCACTCGTTGTTGCGATTTGCTGATCGGCGGTTGAACTTGTTTGCTGGTTCCCGGTTGCAGCTGCGCATTTGGGACAGCACCAGCACTTGTCTCCAACTTCATCCGTCATACAAATACAACGGTAATGGTACCAATCGTGACAGAGGTTGCACTTAACCATTTCGTTAGTGTCAGGACCTCTACATATTTTGCATGTTCGCCCTGATAGAGTCGTTTCCACATTTTCCGCTGTTGTCACCACATGCACACCATCAATATTTGCTCCACGATTTGTGTGTGCCTTTTCGGGAACAGCATCCGTGACCGGCTTATTACCATTACGGTTCGACATAATCCAGGTTATTCGACTAAACGAATTTTATAAACTGTTGGCGCACCGAAATAATATATTCTCCGTTTTTATAAATCCTTTGTATTTTCACTTGGATGAAGAATTATAAAATTCCTATAGGAATCAATATATGTAGTTCGATTATGTTCTCTTCTTATACAATTGAAACTCACGTTTACTATTTCCACCCGATCAGTAAAGCTGATGAATGTTTTCTCGGGGTGCCAACTACGTTGAAGTGGCGAATTCAGATTATCGGTTACAAATTCCTAGATTAATCTGCTAGATTTAGAATATTTTTAAGTTAGGTATAATTTTTACTAGATTTAGGCAAAGTATTACCTTTTGACGAATATAACTAATGATAGCAATTAGATTTAAGTAGCGTTAGGATTATTTGACACCGTACGTTTTGTATAAACTGTTAGATAGGTTCAATAGCTGTAAGTCAAACAAAACGCTGTACCCCACAACACGTACTACCCAGCCGGCGGTTGTGGCGATATTTCAACCAATAAAAAGTGCATGGAAGGCAGCAGTCTGTAACTGGCGAATAGACCACGGTGGAGTAGTATTGACCTTGGAAATTTTTCTGTCTTTACTGCAAAAAGCCATCGACTCAGGTATCACGATGTCCACTATCGTTAATGGTTTCCGCGTCTGTGGTCTGCATCCTTTTGGTCCAGAGATACAGAAACGGTGGATACAATGACAGATTGTACCAATGCTATGCGCGATGGTAAGGAAAAGACCGACGATATTGCAAATTTTCTTCAGGCTCTTCAGACACCAAAACGGAGCAAACATAATAGAAAATACACTCGAAAGTGAACAGAAAAAGAAAAATAAGAAGCACGCTGAAGATATGAAGGTACAGAAAGAGGGGCAGTTAAGGAACATAAAGAGGAATTGCGCAAACAGAAACATCTTGAAATATTGCAGAGGAAAAAAGAACGTGAATTAAACAGACTGTTCAGGCATTTAAAATCCGAGATGAGATAAATTGGAGCTTCTTTAAGCGTGTCATACTGCAATACATCATAACATCTTTAAATCCATGGAATGTACTATTGCACATGATGTTTAAAGACTCGAAAACCGTCATAAAACCTCCTGTGCTCGTAAAACAGAAGTCATCATATCCAAAATATTTTCACCGCTTGGATCGTGTGAGAAATGTGTTAAATGAATAAATTTTGGAATTTTGCTCTCTTGAAGTCCAAATCACATAAGACTTTTTTTACTTATTTATATCTTGAAGAATGATACGGCTAGGTCATAATCGCAGCTGTGACGGGTTTCCTGATTTTGAACTCTGGCCAGGTGGTATCCCTATGTAGGAGGTTCAATCGAAAGATTTTTGTTCAACATCACAATGGGTTTTCTTTTATCAAAGTAAAACTAAAAAAGTTTACATGTTTTTGTATTTTTCTATGCGTTGTTATGGGAATTGCAAAAAACCCTCCATACATATTTGCTTCCAACCGTTTTTTTGTCCAGTAAAATTATACAATATTTAATTAAATTGATGCTAAGTGGAAGTTAATAAATTAAGCTATCATTTGATTCCTTGACCCCTTGGTTCCTTGACAAAGTTACAGTGAGAAATGTGGGGTCATTCAGAACAACGGATCGCAGTATAAATTAAATATCAAAATGCTATATTTTCGAATTCTTGCTTCAACACTATGTTTGTTTTTGGCTCTCCAGGTTTAAGGATCGCCTTAAATGAAATCATTGCCGCTAGGGTGGAAAACTTGAACCGGTTCTAACCGGCGACTAACTCAAGTGCTCAAAAATAAACCAAAGCCCATACCGCCTCTTTGGGTTGATAACAAGGTGTATACAAAACACATCAAGACAACGGTTCCAATTTCTGTGTCGAGGTATTGTTAGCCCATTGCACAATGGTCCAGGAGATGCATTTAAGTGTAAATTAGCATTTAGAGCTCGACAGTTATTCTCTAGACAAAAACTGTCTTCGACAAAGTTATTACATATGATAGCGCGCTCATTTTCATGTTATCAAAAATAGGGTGACCAAAAACGTCGATGAAATAGAAAGTCTAACTTTCTTATCTTCATAGATAGAGGTAAACATAGTTCGACAATGTTGTAGCCCCAGTTATTTGAGACATCTTTGTAGAACAAAGTTTTTTTTCTATCTCTTGAAATAACCGATATAGCGTCTTTTTTCTAAGTTGCGTCTAACTTTTATATTTCAAATTATACATACAAACTGCCTTCGAAAGACTTTTAGAACATACTAATACAAACATTTTTTGGTGCAGAACTTGTCAATATCTCAACTTCACTCAAAATTATTGATATTTCTTCCCAAAAACTACGCTCTCTTCAATTGTTTGCCATTCTTTCTGGGACAAACATAATTTGTGGACGGAATTTGAAAGAACAAATTTCTATAGAATCTATACAATCTGTGATTTTCAAAAATATGTTATTTTTTGCATTTGATTAAATTAAAATTGAAATCATGAGTTTTTGGGTGAAAACCCATCAATAACATTGAGCAGGATTAAGATATTGACAAATTCTGCATTGCAAAATGTTGGTATTGATAAGCTCTAAAAGTCGTACGAAGACAATTTTGATGTAGAATTTTAAATATAAAAGTTAGAGCAAAAAAAAAAGTTTTTTAATGGTCACCCTAATGCAACCTAGGAAGCGCTAAATTGATGATATTAAAAGATAGAACTTCCTGTGGCTAGTTGTGCATAAATTGATGAAGGAAGGAAGTTGAAGATGAAGGAAGTTCTTCACGACGTATACAAAACTTCATCCCGAATACGCTCAACCAATGTTTAAAACATAGTTATTTTATCAATTATCCTTACCATCTTTATCCATCCACTCACGGAGAAAAACGAATGTTCCTCATCGATGTCAACGTGAACGATGGTGAACCTTGAGAGAACATGTAAAGATAAAACATACTTAGTTCCCACGTTGCCGTTGATCCAACGGAGCTATTGTATCTCACTTGACGCCACTTACTTCACATCAACATTGGTCACATTGTAGTGCTGTGCCGGTCGGATGGTGCGATCATAATTTTCTAGCAAATCGTGTTTCAACTTCTCCGGCCACGTTTGAGATAAGACTGCGCTACCGTTTTCGGCTGTAAGTGAAGGATAGAAACACATCGAACCCAACATCAACTGCATGTCGTTACATATATTGCGAAGATATTGTTCAATTCGCTTCGAGAGCTACCGGATGACCCGCGCCAGTCACTCTTATCAGCGGCTGTTGTGGTGATCGTGTTGGCATAGATATGGTTCTACTTTGTTTAAACTTTCTAGCACTCTGGTGGAATGCATTTGGAATGGGATCAATTTGTCGAATCGGCAGGAAGTATCCAATTTTTCAGCATCGTCATGCAAACTCGTCACTATTTTCACCAAACCGTCACCATTCAATGTCATTTCACTTTCTTCGTGCCTAAATTTATTACAACCGATTCAGTATCACAATTCAGATTGTTTCCTTTCCACTTCCCAAGATATCGGTTGTTTTTCTAGCTGAGTTAAAATTAGCCACATCCCTACTAGCACTGATAAGAATGATCTTTCACAGGATATATGCAAGCCGTAGTCAGCAATTTCACCAAACTTACAGGATGTATCTCCGGCGGAGCATAATCCTTTGAGACAAACGAACAACAGGATCACACAATAACCTCTGCCCATTTTGAAAAAAATGGGGGGAAACACTTTCACTAATCTGAACGAAAAAAGCACTCCCGGAACTCCCGAAACACTCACTCACCCGAACGACTGTCGAACGAGAACTGGAGCTGGCCAGCGCCCGAGAGGAAGTTTTTATAATTCTGTGCGACAATAATATGCGCAACCATTGATAAATAGCTCATTTGAATCTCGATTAGGGTAACACTTATGCCTGGAGTGGCCGTATGAGTGAGCATAAATCAAGAGCACCGAGCACCGAGTATTGTGCGTTGCCATTGTGAATGGGTTCTATATTCTTGGGTGTTATGACTTTTGTCAAATTGGCTGATGTTCGCTTTGTCATGTATATCAGCGAAATTAATTCGACAGTTAAAGAGTTAAGAATAGCGAAAGGAATAAGCAGGAATTGCGCAGATTATTAGCGATTCAGATGGTTAGATAAGTTATTTTGGGAGTGTTGAGTGTTATCAGTGGATCTTTTTTCGTCTGATTTGATTTTTGAATGAGCGATTTCAATTAATTTTACTTGAGCTAAATTTGAACCATGAAAGTTTGTATTGGGCTGCATGGCTCGCGATTCGAGTGCATTTGCATATTGTTACAGAAATTACTTTCATATGTGTTTTCTTACTGTCATGTAACATCAGTCTGCTAAAGCTAACTCAACATATCGTCCAACATTCAATTTCGCACTGCTTTCCTCAGAAATCCTGATGACGTGAATTTCCGTGGGTTACATATATGCGATTTTAGATGTTTTGACGTAGGATTACGTCTTTCGGGAACATATTGGGGTACAAATTGATAATCGAAAATCGAGGACATCGTGAAAATTGTCCAATTTCAAACGCTTATTGCTCGGTCATCTCATAATGGATTGATGAATTTTTTGCGTCAATCGATTTCGGCACCTCATAACAATTTTTTATATTGAAGAAAATAATATATATCATCAAACTAACTATAGAACAATTGAAAAATCTCAACCCCTATCCTAACGGAAATACCCACTTCTGATTGGTTGAAATTGACGACACATGCGGCGGGTCCCTAACAGAGACATCAAATCCAAGCTGTCTGGGGGAAATCGGCATTTCAAGTACATGAAAGTAGGGGAAGCTTTTTCTCCTACCGAAATGTATTCCCTAACAGAGACATCTAAACCAAGCTGCCTGGGGGAAAACGGTATGGCAAATATATGCAAGTCGGGGGCATTTTTGTATTGCAAGTAAGGTGAGTGATACGATTAATTCTAGCAAATAAAATTTAAATTTAAAACTTTAATGTTGGTTGCTTCGTGAAATTTCATGTCAATGACCGATCGTGTATTGTGAAAAATTTAGCACAAGTGTAAATGTAAAATTGTATATGGTAGCAGTTGTGTTAAAAATGACTTGATATATGAAACGGTTTAATTCAATTTTCATAAATAAAAACCAAGGTGTGTTCCCGCTCGAGAACAGTTTGGTTTAAGCTGTCTGTTTTGTTGTGTTCATTTTCACACAAGGAAAGTTTATACGGCGTGAGAAATTGTAAAAGTGAAGGAATATTAAAAAAGTGATTTCCCATATACTCTACATATAGTATTAGGTGTTGTTAGTCCAATTAAAATTTGCATTGGGTTTAATAAGCACTCATAAAGTAAAAATTATAAAAGAAAATTACGTTTTTCATTTCAAATATGTAACATGTTTTTACTGATGAGAAAAATTGATAATTGTGTTCGGTATTGCTATTATCTTATATTACATTGGTGAGTTTTTTTTTCTTTATTTCATTCATACATATGACATGAGACATCTCGTCTAGGATCACAGAGAGCGGTTTTCATAATATCTCGTTTCTTTTATCTGAAACGCACCATTCAACGACTGTTTACCTTCCTTCTGTCATCATCACTGGTAGAGTGAACAAACAATATCCAACAACCAAACAAAACGGCTCTTTTCAGGGCTATCAAATCATTATCAAAGAGTTTAACGATGTAATTCTTCAAACATATCCAAAATCAACAGATAGCCTAGCGGAATCCTACGTCAACTATGTGGTAGTGTCTCGGACACAACCCTCCTGTGACTTTTTTTTTTGCAGCATTATGTTGGTACTCATGTCTCTCACTTATGGCGACAAGTTCGGCTATTTCGAATGTTCACTTAATTTTGCATAGCTTGCACGTGTTTTGACATTTTTTTTTATTCTTATTCATTTTATTTATTTCATTTTCATCAGTTACAATTCATTACCTGTGCTTTGAATTAGCATTTTCGTTTGCTAAAATGACTAGAAAACCTTAACCTAACTTAACCTACCTTAACCTAATCTAAACAATACCTTAACCTTAACCTAATCTTAGCATTACCGATTACCCGCGGCAACTCGGGGTTAATAATTAAAGTATTACGAACCAGTGAAACCCAATTTCTCCAAGCAAAACCTAACCGACCTTAGCAGATATTGGAAAATCCTTTGATTTTTTTTTCATTACCAGCATATTAAGAACTAGCGAAATTACTGCAAGCAAAGCCTAACTGACCTTAGCAGATATTCAGAAACCCTTTGAATTGTTTTTCAATTTTTTTCTTATTGTTCCACCGTACTTCTCGTATTCCATCTTTGAACGCTATCAAATAATCATTACGAGTCTTACCAAAATTGAATTTAATTGCCTCTACAGTAAGCCAGAGGGCAGCTTTCGATCTGTAATTTTTCAGAAATTTGTGACGCAATCAACTCCTCTGGGTCACTGTTTTTTTGTTTCATTCACAAATGCATTGCAGACTTGATCCACGACCAAACCGTCAAAGCTGAAGTACAAAGTTTTATCCTGTGTTTCTACACTAAAAATTTCACGTTGATTCGTTTTGCTTCAAAAAAGATTAAAAACAATTAGTGATACGCTTTGAACAAACCTCGTATTCTATTCAAAGTAATGACTATTGGAAGCCGCACGTTTTTCCCATCTGTCAATCAATTCATGAAAAAACCCTTTTTTCCTACCAAGCCACTCATCAAGCCATTTTTGCACATTTCACAATAAGAAGGAATCGATTAAAACAAGTATTCATCAGAAGTGCCAAAGCTTGTGAATACATCGCAGCTCGGGATTGCATTACCGAGCCAAAATTTCAATAACCGGTTATTCGGTAATGATAATTTCATTACCGGTAAAACCGGTAAATTACCGGTACAAAATCATACTTTAAAATAAACCATTTTCTTGTAGAAACGACTTTTTTTTATAATGATTAGTTTATAAAAAAACATTTTGCAAGTTTTTGCTGGTTAAAGTAATACTTAACCCTCTAGGAACCAAATTTTTCATTTGTCTAAAAGAAACCCATTCCACTTTTATCTCGAATTTCCGACTTTCAACATAAAATACTCCTAGCAAAAAGCTGCCAGCTTAAAACCAATGTGTATGTGTGATAGATGAAAATATTCTAAAGACGTTCTAGTGGGGGTTAACATGGAAAATAATATCTGAATAATTTGAAAAGAAAATCCGTGAAGCCCGTCTAAAGGTGGGGTTGGGTTGTAGAGGACACAAGAATGACACAAAGAATGTTAATTTTGTCGTAGATGGGATCTCATTAACAAAGTTTCCAGAAGGAGAAAACGCCCGTTCAGAGTCCAATTATTTTTATTTTATTTTTTTCTACCATCTTCGACAACACAAATTAAATTATATAAAAAATTATCTAAATTATGTTGTGTAGAAGAGTATCGAATACCATTTTCATGTATTTGCCTCTGATGCCCTCTGTATGAAAACTCTTGTCCGAGAGTTTTCATCAATCCGTTTATAGACGTGGCTGAATGTTGCTGAATGTTGATACCTTTGACTGTTGCAACCGTCGTTCAGGTTTGATGCTGCTTGATGATCAACTGTTCAACTGATCATATACGAAACGTCCCCTGCAATCCTTCCAATCAGGACTTCAAGCAGCTGCTTCAAAATTTTTGATAATTACTCCGATAGCTGCTCTAGCATAAATTGCAATCTGACGTCAGCTTAGAAAAGGGTGCATTTCTTCCGCAATAGCAGTTTCACAGCGACTAGAGCTGGTACGAGGGCATCAACCAATTCCTGTTAACTGTCAACTGTCGCTGTCAGTTCTTCATCGCCTTAGCTTATCTTGTGTTTCGTTTTCAGATCTAGCAACGATTTTTGAACTGAAGTTCGGAGGTCGTAGAATCGGCGCAACACTGCTGATCTTATTTGATTCTCGAGCAATATTTCAAAGTGGCATAAAAGCAAATATTATTTATGGTGTAAAGATCAAAATTACCGAAATAACCGGTTTTTGATTGTTAAATTACCGGTAATTCTGTAACGGAAAATGACTCGGTATTACCGGTAAAACCGGTTAACAATCCCTAACCGCAGCCGTAGTTGATCCTGATCGAGTAGTTCAATGGTTTTCCTGGTCGGTCTTGCTCGTTGTGACGTTGTTTCTATGAATTATCATAGAAAATCACTTCTGTGTTGCTGATATTCTGGTCGTTTTTGGAGCAGTTTCTCAGATCAAAATTACCACATTCAAACTGTTTTAACCATTCCATATTTTTTAAAACAAAAAATATATATGCATGAAACTATTGGGACGGGACTTCTATTAGTCCTGACAAGCCCTGAGAAGTGGAGGAAGGCGGACTGTGAGTAATAATATTGTAAAAATAAGGTAAATAACATATAACATAAAACAAAACATAACATAAAACATTGAAAAAAATATTTCGTTACACTTTCAGTGAATTTTCATACTTTTCTTTGTAGACTCTCCATCTCTGTTAGTCAACCTTAGCGGTCATTTTATTCAAAGATCTCTTCATGTCTGACACCCTTCTTTAATTTCCACTTGAACTTGATGTGTTGATGTTTGGGTAAGATAAATCAATAATGATGGAAAAGTTCAACTGGAAGATGAAGTTAATCATTCTCATGATTATACTGTTGATTAAAGCATGATTCATTTAGAATCCGGAATCATAAAACCAATTGTATCTCGGGATTAGTTAAAGGTACAAAAAATGTTTCTATATCAGAATATAGATAATTTATTTTTAAAAATTTTCCTCTACAGTGTTGTTTTCATACTTTTCTTCGGATACGCTTCATCAAAGTTTGGACTCCCTGTAGGTCAACCTCAGCAGCCATTTTATTCCACGATCTCTTCATGTCTGCAGCATCCCGAGTCACTTTGGCACACATTCCGCAATTACGCTTCAATATGTTTCGATTGTGCGGAATTGGCGGCAATTGGGAGGATTGGGGCCTTTTTCAATGTAATCGATTCCATTGTCACGGGGACCACTGAAGCACCCTTGGACTATAGTGGTACCTTACCAAATCTGGTCAAAACTTCACTGGACGTTTCTGCAGGCACTCTTCCCTATACATTCTCGAGTCCATTGTCTTGTTTGTGATGAAATCCTTGGTTTTCTATCCACAGCTACGAATCCCTTGCAAAATCATGCTCTTCCTGGCATATTTATCAGCGAAAACTAACTTAAGTTTGCTGGGAATGTCTCGTCTAGCAGTGTCCTTCTAGAATAACAGGCCTGGCAGCTGTCCAAAATCCATCTTTACGTACATTTGGTCATCCATCAGCAAGCATCCTTCGTACTTCGCCAAAACCTTGCTGTAAAACTTTCAAGGCACAAGTGGAATTTTGGCTTCCAAATTTTGCTTCACGGTCCTGTTTGTTTGCTTGCAGGCACGGAAATTTCGATAACCTTTTCGCATATGGATTCTCCAGATATGGACTTTGGTTAAAGTTGTGTTTGTGGCGATGTCGTTGTCCGAGAGTTTGCGTTAATTATCTCATTAATTTAAACCTCAGCTTCCGATCGTATGTTTCACTAAGATCCGTCCACTGATCCATCAGAACAACGCTTGCGCGTTTACGAAAATGTTTCAGTACATCATTTACTGCCGATTTAGCCACATTCAGCGCTTTCACCGCCTAAAATTACAGGGTTTCCAACAAACTTGCTGTCAAAATTTTTGAGATACGCTGGTATAAAATGATATGGGATTCCGGATTCTAACAGAAATTAACCTTAAGGGTAAATAGATAAAATGACCACATGCACCTTTCATTATTCAGCACAAGTGTTCGATAATGCAGAGCATGTAATGCCAGAATCCAAATATGGAAGTCCTGATTATGATCTATGGTTTCAGACATGAGACTATAATCAGCTTATTCAGAATGCACAATACACAGAAAGATTGTTTTGATGGGGTTTCCAAATCTCTAATTAAAATTCAGGAAACTATACCCAGACCTCCAAGTGGCCTTGGTTGATCCTGTGAGATTGACATGAAACTCTCAATACGTATTCCGAAAATATTTTTTAAACATTGAAAATGTGTACGTTATATCGAAGTAAAATGTACGTTATATCGAGTGACGTTATATCGAAGTTCCCTTGTAGTTGCCCAATATTCTTCATCGGACGTTTATGAGCCTTCATAAATGGAAGGAGACGTTTCGGGAGGCACTCATCCCTACACATTTTCGAGTCCTTTGTCTTGTTTGGGACGGGAACCTTGGTTTCTTGTCCACAGTTGGAAATTCCCTGCCAAATAATGAATTGCCTGGCAAAAACGAACTTAAATTTGCTGTGGACATCTCCTCTGGCAGTGGATTTGTGGAATTCCAGGCCTGGGAGCTGTTCAAAATTCAACTACACGCACATTGCGTCATCCATTAGCATGCACCCTCCGTACTTCGTCAAAACTTTGTTGTTCGAACGCGTATTTTGGCTAGCAGATTTTGTTCAGCATCTGGTTTAGTGGCTTGCAGGCACGGAAATTACGATAACCTTCTCGTATACGGATTCTCCAGATGGAATTTTTTCTCTCGGCTTCCATTCTGCACATCTTTTTTGAAACAAAACGAATCAACGTGAAATTTTTAGTGTTGAAAGATATAGATTTTCCAAACAATTGGCTGTCAAATGATT
This sequence comes from Toxorhynchites rutilus septentrionalis, assembly GCF_029784135.1. NCBI lineage: Eukaryota > Metazoa > Arthropoda > Insecta > Diptera > Culicidae > Toxorhynchites > Toxorhynchites rutilus. Next base: position 14,535,655 of record NC_073746.1, read on the forward strand.
TCAGGTACACCTACTATGACCCCCGCTATAAGATGAGTAGTGATTCCTGATTCTCACTTCATGATAAATAACTAGTTCAGTCAGTGGTTATTCTAACTGACGCGACTCATGAATTCAAATCTGCCTCTTCATTCAACTGGCTTCAATCCACATTTCTACCCACTACGAAATTTTTACCCGCGCACCCAATTTTATTTTTACGTCCATATAAAGAGGGACGAAAACTTGATTTCTGATGCAAAAAAGTAGTTACCCCATTAAAGGACGGTTTATTGTCTACCCATCGTGAACTCAAACCAATGAACGTAGACAGTTATCAGGTATTCTATAAAGGTCCTCGCGTTAGTGTTAGTAAATAGCGTTCAGCATAGCGCACACACATTGCACTCTATTTTATACGTGTGAGTAATTTTCGTGTATGATACAAAAAAATCTAGTTCACCGTAGCGTATGTCAAACCACGTTGAACTCAAATATCGATGCATGCATAAATGACACATGGGAGGGAGAGAGGGGAAAGATTTTCTTTTGGGGGAAGTCACTTCAAAATGCAATGAAGACAATTTGACTGGGAACAAAGAAATGAGATAGTCGAGTGGTAGAGGGGGAAAGCGACTAAACGCCCGGTTGACTGTTTAGTCGTTTTGGTGGAGAAACTGCGTGAAGAAGCCAAAAGTCATTTCTCATATGCAGGGCTCGGCATAGTCAGTTGACTATGACTATGCCGAGCCCTGCATATGAGTTTCTACGAAGCACCAGCTTCAGGATTTTCTATTTGTCGGGGAAGCGATCTTCGTGTAGGCATTTCTGCAGTCCCACGCTTATCATGTCCGGAGTCTGTCGAATCACCAGTTTCAATACTACACAGGGGATTCTATCGAGACCGGGCACTTTGTACATTTTCAGGCGTTTCGCCACATCTACTCCCTAATATCTGGGTCGTGCTTCGGGAAGAGCTCCTCCACGATAACCATTAGTTTTCCAGTACCCGACTCAACAGGTGTCGTTACATTTGATTCGATTTGCTACATTTAATTTCGTGTTTCAAAGAGAAAAAAGTTAGGAAGAACCCCTGAAACAGTTAAGATTTCTAACCAGGAAAATCTATCAAAAGAAGTACCTACAAGAGTGGCCTTTTCTGGGACAGCATGAGATTGGTTGCCTTTTCTAGACCGACTTGGCAAGCTGTCACTATTTAAATTCGACTTAACAGTGATACAATGACAATTCCGTCACTGTGTTTTAACACGTCTGCGTTTATTGTATCTGGCAGAGAGTTTCGATTGACGATAAATAATACGAAATCACTGAGAAGATCAATTTCTGGTCGCAAGCCCGGATAATCGAGTGGAGCTAGATTCAATCGGCACCAATCTCTGCAAAATCATAAATGTAACCCTAATCACAAAGTGTGAAGCAGTAGCTGACTCTGTGGAGACAAACCATCGCTGTAATACGCGTTTTGATTGGGAACCTGAAGACAAGTCAGGTTGCCAATTAGCTTATAGCATTCACTCAGGTAGCTTTAAGTCATATGAACACGACACAATGAAGGCATACGAGTGCTAACCTCGGCTCATTTATAGGGAAGGGAATGTAGAACGGACAAATGAAGAGAAGGGAAGTGAAGCGGGCAAAATAATAACAAAATAACATCTAAGGGAAACATATATGGGTAATATAAAATTAAGCGAATACTTAAGGGGCAGTATTCTAGTCTAGAAATTTGAAAAAAATATTTTTTTCCTTCATATTTCATATTTCTTCATATTTCTATTAGGAATTCAAGAATATACCCTAGAAAGGAATATTTCTCTATTGGGCGAAGCTCCGGCGCGTTGGGCGGGTTCATTTCCTTTGACACGAAGGTGACCCCGTTGGCTTCGTACCACTTCAACACGTCCTTTGAATAGTGGCACGAAGCGAGATCCGGCCAGAAGATGGTCGGGCCCTCGTGCTGCTTCAATAGTGGTAGTAAGCGCTTCTGTAGGCACTCCTTAAGGTAAACCTGCCCGTTTACCGTGCCGGTCATCACGAAGGGGGCGCTCCGCTTTCCGCAAGAGTAGATCGCTTGCCACACCATATACTTTTTGGCAAACTTGGATAGTTTCTGCTTGCGAATCTCCTCCGGAACGCTGAATTTGTCCTCTGCGGAGAAGAACAACAGGCCCGGCAGCTGACGAAAGTCCGCTTTGACGTAGGTTTCGTCGTCCATTACCAGGCAATGCGGCTTCGTCAGCATTTCGGTGTACAGCTTCCGGGCTCGCGTCTTCCCCACCATGTTTTGCCTTTCGTCGCGGTTAGGAGCCTTCTGAACCTTGTATGTACGCAGGCCCTCCCGCTGCTTTGTCCGCTGGACGAATGAACTTGACAAATTCAGCTTATTGGCGACATCCCGGACCGAACTTCTCGGATCACGTCTAAACTGCTTAACTACGCGCTTGTGATCTTTTTCACTGACAGAGCATTCATTTTTGCCGTTCTTCACCTTCCGGTCGATGGTTAGGTTCCCGAAGTATCGTTTTAGTACTCTGCTGACCGTGGATTGGACGATTCCCAGCATCTTACCGATGTCCCGATGTGACAACTCCGGATTCTCGAAATGAGTGCGCAGAATTAATTCACGACGTTCTTTTTCGTTCGACGACATTTTTCCAAATTTACGAAAAATTGACAGTAAAGCATGGCCAACGTGATCTATACACTCTTATCTGATTATAAGCGAAAGCCGAAGATATAATTCCTAAAAATTAAATTTCTACAGCGTTTTTTTCCGTGATGCAATTTGATGTGACACACCCTTTAGATTTTTCTCTACAATAAATATTTTCGATGGTACAGATTTTTGAGAGAAAAAGTACAGATGAGAAAGATTTTTGACCCCTCTGGTAAGATAAAAATGTGGCAACACTGGTCGAAACCTACTACCTACAGACCTACAACCACCAGACGTTAAGTTGATTCCTACAGAAGACATAAAATCGAGCCCGTTTTTACCAGAGAAGGACTGAGTGTGAATGCGGACATAGGTATTCTTAAGGACTATGTTTTTCCATGGATTAGATCAACGTACGAAAGGGAAGCAAATGTGGTGTCCCAGCATGACGGAGACCATGTTCGCTTCGATGAAGAAACGGATGTGGCGGACGAGCAAGAGGAGGCGATTTGGCATAATGATTAATAGCAGTACCTCTCACGCTAAATGTCAGGAGTTTAATTCTTATCTCCGACATTCTTCCTTCGGAATGGAAGTAAAGCCGTGGTCCGAGTGGAAAACCAGCCTAAAGGCTGCAAATCACTATAATACAGCTACAAAAGGAAAATTTAAGGATTCTTGTCTGGAATTATGTGACCTTCTATCCTCATCAAATTTCAAATCCATACGTGCCTCAATTATTGAAGGATTTTCTGAGCGACTATCAAAGTATGTGAGAGCTTTGGGTGTCGTCTCGGAGCGATCGTCGATATGGGTGGAGGACATATTGGTTGAAATTGAAGCACACTCTTCAACACAGTTAGTGTTTAAAACTAGAAAAAACTAAATTGGATTAAAAATAAAAATAATAAAAAAGTCTCATATTTTTTTCCAGATGCATACTGTATTCTCCAATCATCAACATTTTGTCAAGCATACAATTGCGTCTCTTCGCTGAATTCCTTCAAACTCAATAATATCATCTTATAAAGTTTACCATCATTATCTAATATAATGATCATAACTTTGGATCTTCTATGCTTCTTCCTACATATCTTCTCTCGATCAAAATGCAAAACAACGTTGTTCTACTCCAACCTAATGTATACAGGTCCGCGTCCACATGGGGGGCTGCACAAGGTTGACTATATTCGCTTAATTGATTTACGGCGCTTGTACTTTGTCCACTTAGCAGTGTGCCAGTAATCTAATAGCGGCAATATTGTGCTACCCAGTTTATTATACAATCACACACCGCCTCTACGCGAGCGAGTACATGTCACCGTAGTACTATAACATACCGGGTATGTAATACACCACCGCGTAAACGTTTTCCCGCCCAATGCAGCTATAGTGCAATCATTTTGACACCTAGAACAAACTGTGAAAACTGTGAATATACTTACGATTATCCCTCGACCCCTACCAATGTGGTCGTGATTTGATTCCTCTCATCCGTGAGTGATAATCGTTTTTAATTGTCATGTTTATTACTACATAAATACAATATTATCGTCTTCTATTACGTATGAACGGTTACAGCGATTACTGCGAAAACTTAATCTAATCTAAGTTAAAAACAAATTACAAATTACATCGTAGCATCTATGAGGACATTTGAGTCTAACTTTAGGAACCTTAATTCTAGAGCGCGCGCAACCTTCCTAGGGCGTCGTTGTTGCCGGTGATGTCGTCGTTTGGGAGGAAGGGGACGTAACGGGAACGTTAATCTCAGAAGTACCAGTGGTTTGAGTTGAATACGAGGAATACGACGGCCAGTATGGGGCCATGGCCAGTGGTGCCGAGCTACCGCCGCTGATAGCTCCATGCGAGGTGGATGAGGATGAGGAAGTGGACGATCCGGAATCGGGGCTTGTGAAGCTTCTCGGACTGCTTCCCGGTTGATTGCTGGTCGGTGATCCTCCGACGTATGGTTCACCATGGCTCGAATATCTGCCGTAGCTGGGCGACATAATCGTACTTGGACCGGGATCGGTTAGTTGTGAATGTGCCTGGCAAGCGGCCATAAGCCCATGGAAGTCGAATTTGTACGCATACCGCTTGCCGTTGACTTTAGTCATAATGTTCTTGTCGTAGTAATATCTGTAGGAGATGAAAGAAAAAAATCAGAAACATTAGAATGAAAGAAAACCACAAAAAAACATCTCGCGCGCAGATTCTCATAACTAATCGCCTTGGAGGCTCGACCACCGCGAGAAATGTGTAACATAACATTAGGATGAGTCACCTTTCTTTCGCATTCTTCGCATATTTACAGCTTCCGCCTTGGGAGCAGGTTCAAGTTTGACCAGTTGCTTCGAAAGCACGTGGCTGATTCTTTTTATGGTTTCAAGCGCTGCGAATAAAAAAGAGAGCATAAAACTGGCCGCACATTTCTTATTTGGCCAACATTGATGCGAGCAACATAGTGACGCATTGGAGGCATCCGTGTGAAGAATGCGGACTTTGAGTGAGAGATGAATCAACCGATCCTCCACGCAGATCGGAAAAGTTGCCGCTCAACTGTAAGCATGACTAAGGTAAAGTAACGTTACATAATTTGAACGGTTTCTGTTATTTGATCAATCTCTCATTAAAACTGTGAATGACTCCATCTCCTGAGACATTTAAACAATCGAAGCGTTAGATATATGCGAATACTTTTGCAATATTCCCACATTGATAATTGTCCCATCAACATCGCTCGAAGAGTTAATCAAATGTAAGAATTCATATTCGCGTTTTTGTGATCCATTTCCTTTGTTTCGTAAAATGGTTGAACTTTTTGAGAGTGGAAATTTTAAATGATTGAGATAATTGTTCTGGTTTGGTGAAATGGACAGCTGCCAGTGAAGATAAGACGATCAAGTACACATATTTATTCTGTTCCTATGGAATGCTCCGGCGTCCACAAGCGGAAATTGAACTGCCGAATGCAAAAATCACTTCATAGGTTTTGGAGATATAAGTAATTTCAAGGGGGAGACATAATATCATTTCAAGGTGGATTATTTCAAATTTTCGAGACTTAACGAATATTAAAATGATTGCATATCCAAGCTGAATGGAATTATTTGTCTCGCGAGCGATAAACTTCTACGATTCGCACATCACACTACCTGCTCGGTTTACCCACACCATGAAAAAAAGTTAATTATTCCGGCCTTTTGAGATTCTGGCTTTATTCCAGTAAAAATATTAGAAAACACTTTTTTATGCGACATACGATAGATCATTTCGGAAAACAATTGCATTGCCAAATACTGCGTTTGGGTTCTAGCAAACATAAGTTTTCACAGATACATGTGAGTTTTGTCTTAAACTGTCCTCTATTTTTTTTTATTAATTCGTTTATTTTTACAGGCTCAGTTACTTAAGTTTAAAGGAGCCGAATTCTTAAATATAATTTTAAAACTACATATATAAACAATTTTCTTACATCTATGGTTAGTAAGGTGGAAAACCGATTACTCGCGGTGTACTCGAGTTTAGGAGGGTGACATATTTTTAGGAGGAGGATGGGATATAAGGAAATTGTAACAATGTTGATGAGCACTCATTTCTTAAATCTATTCGTATATCTATAGTGTATTTACATTTCACCTTATTCTACTATTTATAGCAAGGGGACGAATTACCCGCAAAGGAAGGAAAGGAGGGTGTAAGGATGTAGGGACAATCACACACGAAGATCTATAGCTTTAAGGAAAACATATATATGGGACATGTAATCAAGGTCTAACCGAGCCAACACATCTCTCACCGGTACATTGGGCTGTCTTCCTCGGGCCCGAAGGGAGTTTTCTAAATTCGATCTGGCGACAAGATACACCTCGCACGACCAAACAATGTGCTCGATGTCGTGATAACCTTGGCCACAAACGCAGAGATTGCTGCTGGAAAGATTGAAACGGAAGAGTAGTGCATCTAACGAACAGTGATTGGACATGAGTCGGGAGAAGGTGCGAATAAAGTCCCGACTCAAGTCCAGACTTTTGAACCACGGTTTGAGGCTAACCTTAGGGATAATCGAGTGAAACCACCGGCCCAATTCATCTTCATTCCATTTGCGTTGCCAATTAGCGATGGTATTTTTACGGACTAAAGAATAAAATTCATTGAAGGCGATTTGACGCTGATAAATGTCGCCCTCAATCGCACCTACCTTTGCTAATGAGTCAGCCCTCTCATTACCCGGAATTGAGCAATGTGAAGGGACCCAGACAAAGGTAATGACATAACAGCGTCTGGATAAAGCACTCAAAATTTCTCGTATTCTCTCAAGGAAGTACGGCGAGTGCTTTTCCGGCCTCACTGAACGGATAGCTTCGAAAGAGCTAAGACTATCCGTTACACTGTAACAGTGTTCAACAGGTCGTGAGGCAACGCTGTCCAGCGCCCAGTATATCGCTGCCAATTCAGCAATATATACCGAGCAAGGATTCTGAAGACTGTGTGAGGTGCTAAAAAATACGTTGAACACTCCAAATCCTGTGGACTCATTCATAGAGGACCCATCAGTAAAGTACATATTATCACTATTGATACGCCCATACTTTGCATTGAAGATCGTAGGAACGAACCCCAATCTAAGATAATCTGGATTTTCATGGATTTTCTCCTTCATGAACAGATCGAAATGTACAGAGGAATTGATGTAGTCAGGAAAACAAACACGGTTGGGAATATACGAAGAAGGAACAACCTGCATAGAGGTGAATTCATGATATGAACTCATGAATCCAGAATGAAAATTCAGCTCGATCAATTGCTCAAAATTTCCGACCACCAATGGATTCATAACCTTACACCGAATGAGGAACCAAAGAGATAATAAATTGAAGCGATCTTTTAGTGGGAGTACGCCTGCCAAAACCTCGAGACTCATGGTATGCGTTGAGGGCATACATCCCAACGCGATACGGAGACAAAGATACTGAATTCGCTCGAGTTTAATGAGGTGTGTTTTGGCAGCTGATTGAAAACAGAAACTGCCATACTCCATCACTGAGAGAATAGTTGTTCGATACAACATTATAAGATCTTCGGGATGGGCTCCCCACCAGGTGCCGGTAATTGTACGGAGAAAGTTTATTCTTTGTTGGCATTTTTTACTCAGATACCTAATATGGGCCCCCCAAGTACATTTGGAGTCGAACCAGACCCCGAGATACTTGAATGACATAGCATGAGTGATCGGTTTACCCAAAAGTTGAAGCTTTGGTTTTGCTGGTCTATGCTTCCTAGAAAAAACCACAATCTCTGTTTTCTCCGTGGAGAATTCGATCCCTAGCCCAATGGCCCAGGTTGAAAAATTGTTCAAAGTATCTTGTAAGGGTCCTTGCAGGTCGGATTCGTTAGATCCTACGACAGACACTACTCCATCATCTGCAAGTTGTCTTAGGCTGCAATTTTGTGTAAGGCAATTGTCGATGTCGCTTACATAGAAGTTGTACAAAAGGGGGCTTAAACATGAGCCCTGGGGGAGGCCCATGTAAGAGAACCGACTTACTGCCGAATCTCCGTGAGAAAAGTTCAAATGTTTCTCACAAAGCAAGTTATATAACATATTATTCAATAGAGGCGGCAGACCCCGAGAGTGTAATTTGTCTGACAAAACCTCTATTGAAACAGAATCAAAGGCCCCCTTTATGTCCAAGAATACTGAAGCCATTTGTTTTTTTTCGGCGTAAGCCATTTGAATTTCTGAAAAAAGCAACGCAAGACAATCATTCGTCCCCTTGCCCCTGCGGAACCCATATTGTGTATCTGAGAGTAAGCCATTCGTTTCAACCCAATGATCAAGGCGAAACAAGATCATTTTCTCCAACAATTTCCGTATACAAGACAGCATTGCTATTGGGCGGTACGAATTGAAGTCGGACGCGGGTTTTCCGGGTTTTTGAATAGCTATAACTCGTACTTGTCTCCAATCATCTGGAACAATATTATGCTCCAGGAACCGATTGAATAAATTCAACAAGCGATGTTTCGCCACATCAGGGAGGTTTTTCAGCAAGTTGAACTTAATTCTATCCGTTCCTGGAGCAGAATTGTTACATGAAAGCAGAGCAAAAGAGAATTCTACCATCGAAAACTCGGAATCAAGATCGCACCTATCTTGTGAAATATCTCGAACAATTTTTTGTACGGGAACGGAATCGGGACAAACCTTCCGTGCAAAATTCAAAATCCATCGATGTGAATATTCCTCGCTTTCATTCGTTGAAGAGCGATTTCTCATGTTTCGAGCCACTTTCCATAATTTTTTCATTGACGTTTCTCGTGACAAACCTACCACGAAATTTCGCCAATAAGCACGTTTTTTTCCCTTTGATTAAGTTTTTAAATTGATCTTCAAGGGCTAAATACGTTTGAAAATTTTCAGGGGTTCCACGTTTTCGAAAAGCTTTAAATGCATTTGATTTATCCTGATAAAGCTTGGAACACTGGCTATCCCACCATAGATTGGGAGGCCTTCGACGAATAGTGGAGCCTGGGATGGGTTTCGTTTGAGCGCGAACCGCGCTGTCATAGATCAAACGAGAAAGGAAGTTATACTCCTCCAATGGAGGTAAACCATCTCTGGAATTGATGGCTAGAGCAATCGCGTCCGCATATTTTTTCCAGTCAATGTGTCTTGTGAGGTCATATGCCATGTTTATAGATTCAGAAGAATTCGACCCAATGGTGATGGAAATTTTGATTGGCAAGTGATCACTACCGTTGGGGTTCTGGATTACATTCCACTTGCAATCTAACGATAGTGAATTCGAGCAAAGCGATAGGTCAAGAGCACTTGGGTTAGCAGGAGGTTTAGGAACACGTGTTGTTTCTCCAGTATTCAAAACGGTCATATTGAAGCCGTCGTACTGTTCCCCCCAGGCAGTTCCGTGAGAGTTGAAGTCTCCCAAGATCAATCGTGGCTCAGGAAGGAGTGAGCACATGTCATCAAGTTGTTTGCGGCTAACCGCAGTTCTCGGAGACCAATACAAGCTGACAATACAGAGGTCTTTGCCTCTGATGTTTGCATGACAAGCAACAGCTTCGATCCCTCCAATAGGTGGAAGGTCAATTCTAAAAAATGAGTGGCACTTATTGATCCCCAATAGCACCCCTCCGTATCTATCATCACGGTCCAAGCGTATAATATTAAAATCGTGGAAAGAGATATCATCTCGCGAAAAAAGCCAAGTTTCGGACAGAGCAAAAACATCACAATTGAAGTTATGAATTAAAAATTTGAATGTATCCAATTTAGGGATAAGACAATTACAATTACAGGACAATTAAACTGTCCTCTATGTCCTCTAGTAGTGAGGCAGTTTTTGTTTGGATTTCCAGAATCCGTATTTCGAAACTGCAAACCTAAATGAATTAAACTGAACGAATCACAGTTTTGATGACATCTTTGTTTGATAGTTGTTGAAAAAAAATATTTCTGTCTAAGAATTGTTTTGAAAGGTTAAGTAGTCAAAATAGAAATATTTTATACACTTTCATAAAAACTTTAGAGAATTATTTAAACGGATTTTGAAAAAAGAAAGGAGATGTGGGAAGGCTTGGCATTTGCTAATGCCAAGTACTCCGAAAACTACTATTCATCCACTGAGACGTCCTGTGCAGAATGATCTGCATGAATTGATTTCATCAACGGAAATTCGACACCGCGTTAGAATAGAATGATTGGAATTTTGTCCCAATTTGCCGACGGCACTTCGGTTTTGGCCTGAATGCCCTAACAGAGTATTATACCGAGAACTCAGACTTGTTGGTAACGTTAGAATTCGGTTTGGTGACTCCATCATTGAATCTGATCTGATTTTTAGTCTCACGTTGGGATAATAAGAACGAAATATAATATTCTGCTCCGGTTTTTGTACTCGTTGATAAGCAAAAACTATAAACTTTGCCTAGATAATCAGATGGATAAACAATCCGATTGAATATGCAATTCCTGTCTGGAAAGGGCGTGCACGGACACACAGACTTAAACTGTTGGAGTGTTGAGAATAAAATTCTCAACCCTGGACTAGCACAACGGAGGTTCGCGGAAGAGTCTACCTGGGTACCCTAGAAGAGATCTTTCAGAAATGCATCCATAAATTTGAAGAGAAATGTGCTCCAATTCCTTTGCGAATTATTAAGTCTGAAGCTTATGCCAACAAAGTAGCAACTCTTGATGAACTTGTGACCGAGATATGTTTGTCATTCCAGTGGAAAAAGGCGCACCAAGTCAACGAAAGTTGGAGCATGCGACTATACCAAATTAGAAAGAAGTCGTGCGTGGGGCATTTGAATAATATTTTGTTCAAATCATCATAAAACTCCACAACATTTTGATCGAATTTCTGTATTTTATGTCAATCTTATATCACATCGTTTTTATTAGAAAACTCTCCATATCCGCTGAGCATTATAATGTTCGTTCATGAAGGATAGAAAACGAATATTAAACTCATATATCCACAATAAATGTTGATTCGTTTGACTTTCATAAAAATTGTGTTCACTCATATTATATAAATACATTTTGATATATCGAGACTATTTTCGGCTTTCTTTTGAGTAAATAAAAGTGGCTGGTTGCTTTTTATGTACTTTATGCGATGAATTTATCCATCATAATAGAGTAAATAAAAGATTTGTTTACACAGAGCAAAATAATAGCGTGAAGCATATACAACTCAATAGTTTTCTAAACATTATACCAAAATTAATTCTAATCTGATACAAATGTAGTATTTTAACTGCAAGTAAAAAATAAATTTAAAAAACTGTTGGAACTAATGAGAGAGTTGGAATATCCTTATTCCATTTTGAACAACAACTAAGATATATACGTCTACGAAGATGCGTGTTATCCTATAGAACAGAAGTGATGTGCAAAGAGTTCATGATTGCTGGAAATAATTGCTCTGGTTATGCTCTGGCTCGATTATGTCGACTGTAAAATGAACGAAGAGCGCGATGTGCTGAATCATGTTTTCTGAAAAAAATCTGCACAATTTGTAGACGTTGTTCGAGTGTCAACCATTTATGATGAAACAACAAATCCTTTTAAACACCAAACAAGTGATCAAGGTAACTAATTTAAAGTTCTCCGCGTCTCAAAACACCCATCAGTGGCATGAATACAAAGAATTGGAAATGATATAATCACGCTAATTTTCAATTTCAGGTTTGATTCATATTTCGACACCTGTAACAATGTAGTTTTATTTTGATTATATGCTTCAAATAAATATTATCATTAGTAAAAAATTAAAACTAATGAAAAATTTTGGAATTCGCGGTGGTCTTTTTTCCTTCTTTTTTTTTTCTTCGGTTGTCTAACAATGCCGAACATATTATTTGATTTGTTTCTCAGTTTCTCTCAAATGCAATTTATGCTGCCTTGTTTTTTTCTCCATTAAAATCCGCATCAAAGCATTGTGACTGTTCGTGGAGGTGAACGCGTGAGACACACGAAATTAGCGCGATTTAGTTCACGACTTTAGAGAAGAGAAGAGTTTCGCGCGTCGAAAAAGCAATTGTTCGCGCAGACGGAAGTTTGGTTAAAAGACTGAGAAGATGGTTTCGAAGAGCGAAAAAAAGGTGCGATCGTAGATTATCCGCGGAAATTACAAAAAAAGGACGGGAGTTCGCGATTTCCCGAAAGACGACGAATAAAGCTTGGAGAACCGTACAACCGGAACATCGAGTCGTCGCAACCCGACTTCCAGGTGAGTGTAGGTTAAGGAACTGGGTGGTAAGGCAACGTAGCCAACCGCTAGGTTTTTCCCCACGCAAACAATAAAGCATATGCCGACCCTATGGCATTTTTAAGGGAGTTTCGTGCGTGCCACTGAGCACCAAAACCCGCAGTTACAACATTGTAAAATTTGCTATGCAGCAATTCAACGTCAAAAAAAAATTGGCAGCTGCGTCGTCTTCCTCCGATTGTTTTAGATTCTGTGTAAATACGCTGTAGGCTACTCAAACTACAGTTTCCACTTTAATATCATAAATTCTAATAGCTACTAGTTTTTCATGAAGCGTACAAAAAAAAATCAAATGACTTCAAACAATCATAGCTAGACTCTATCGGATTCAATGCGATGTTTGTCAAAATTTTTGGAAAATCAAAAGTTATCATAGTAAAATAAATAGCGGTTTGGTTTCAAAGAACAAATTTTCACACGACACACAAACACACTGTTCATGAGTAAGAATGAATGTGACACATGTGTTACTCACGAGAAACACAGCTGCTAGTATGCTTAGTGTTTTTGATTCATGAGTATGAATGAATGTAGCAACTATTCACTCACGGGCCTGTCGAACAGTTCACTACATTAAGCAAACCAAAACAAATACAAAACGAGGCGCGGAAAAATGTGAAAAATGAGAAATGTGAATCGAGTGATTTTTGCTCGTCGGCAGGAAGAGAAACCATCCGCCGGTCATAGAAGTATCTGTAGTGCCAAAAGTAACCAGTGGTCGAGACGGGAGCATGAAAAGCGCTCCATCATTACCACCTACACGGAAGAGTGCTTGTTTAATGGAGAAAAGATGATTTGCGGTGTCCTGGGAGAAAATTGTTTATGTGAGCAGAAGGTATTCCGGCAGTCAAATTTCTAGCGTCACTTCCGACTGTGCCACCCGGTGGAATATGACCACTTGTGTCCACCTGCTGCAAAGAGCAGGTATAACAATAAGAATGACAAAGCAACGGCTAGTAGGTGGAATTATCAAGATGGTGACCATACATGGACTTCCGTTCGAAGCCACGGAATGGGAAGGATTTCGGGAAGTGGTAGATTCATTGCTCAGGGCCTATAACTTGACCATCAATAGACACAACATTACTCAGTACGTGACAAAAGCCGCAGACGGTATCGATTGGATGATAGGCCAAGAGTTGAACGGGAAGCTGATTTCACTCAAATTAGACATTGTATCAAAAATGTATCGAAGCATGCTGGGAATCAACTGTCAGTACATCAACAACAGTGGAGTTGCTGTGAAACGAAATCTTGGTAAATATTATTGTATCATTTGCATCTGTGAAAAATGTTTGAACCTTGAACGAGATCAAAGGTGAAGGTTCTTCCGTCGTTTGCTACATGTGCTGAATGAATAATGCTAACAATTCCCTTTCTGCACAATCTTCACACTAGCCAAAACATCAAAGCTTGTTGAAAACCTTCGACGTGGAAATGTAGCAAATAATGTCCATTACAATTGACAACGCGTCAAATATGGTCAATTAGTTGATATTCTGTCAGATGATATCGAATATCCATTGGAGGTGGGATTTGAGCACTATAAGTGTTATAATATTCAAGTCTTCATTCAGTCTTAGCATAAATGATTATCACTTTTCAGACCTATCAAACTATTGGAATTTAATTAAGGAATATGTAACTGCATTTAATCCATTGTATCAATGCACAATAGCTGTACAAAAACTCGAGTTAAGTCTGTCAGATGTCTACGTCGAATGGATTCGAGCATATGGTAGTATTCGCTAGAAGCTAGAAGATTCTAATCAATTCAAAAAGAAGCTCATTATATCAATGGATCGTCGTCGAAATTAGCTGTTTCGTAATCATATCTTCCGAGCAACTGTCACTTTTGACCCGCGTCTCAATTTCAATGTATCGAGTTTGCTCTCTCAGCCGCAGACATTGAAGGAAGACATAGTGGTGACTATTTCTCAAAACCATGTTTTTTTCACCAATAATTCCATTTTTATAGAAATTTTGTCTGCATATTTGGTCAAGGATCAAATCTGGAAATAACCTACTAGAAGAAAATTATTCAATCCCTAAAATTTGCTTGAGTGTTGAAACTCCATCTTGTGATAAATTCAGACTGAATGAGTATTTAACTAGCACCATTGGATTGGCTGCTACTCAAACGATTCAATCGGCTTCCTAGGAACTGAAGATTCGCAGTATTCAATATCAACAAAGAATCGATGCAGATAAACCCCTTCAACGTTATTCAGTAGGGGAAAAGGGGGGAATTTGGACCACCTAAACAAATCGCCTAATATTTCCAAACCAATACGGTCTAAATAAAAAATGTCACATTGTATACTGAGCTACACTTGTTTTCTCTCAATAAATAATGTTTAATCATTATATAAAGCTTCATAAATCATAAAATAAAATAGATGATTTTTGGACATTAAAATTTGATGCGGGGTGATTTGGACCGTCTGTGGGCTGATTTGGTCCAGTGTGTTTTGGAATAATGTTACAATGTTACAATCAGTAACAATGTTTTGGGATCGATACCAGGTGTCTTGGCCAGATCCCAGACCAGAAAAGTTGGATTGACACCATCTCGAATTCTGCATGAATCTTTTCACTGTTGGTCGAGCATTTTCAAACACTTTTGATGCTTGGTCAAAGAAAATCCGTTCTCGATGGCCTGCGTTGCTCTTTCAAGCTACTCCTTCTTCTAACGTTGTCTGTCCATCCTCTTTTTGTAATTCGGCGGCATCTGGAATCAATTAGACCAAAGAAAACTCTCAAACCTGTAGGACCAATTCACCCCACAGAAACGTGTCCATGTCATCCCACACAACACGCAAAAATTAAAATGCAATTAATTTTATTTATTGTTATCAAACTTACAGTTTCGCTACATCAAATTGTTCCTCTTCTGTAGGCGAACAGAACTTCTTTGCACAATACACGAAAAGTTTGTTTAATTAGCGGGAAAACCTTAAAACCACTATTGGAAAACTCACATTTTTTGACGATCCAAGTGCTTGCTGTGTTTATGCTACCGTTTCCCTCTACTTGTGAAGTTATACCAAAGTTTTTTTTTACTTTAGGTACATACGGTTCCACAATAGAAGGAAATAACATTATAAAAAATTCAAGTTGAGCCGTAATTTTTTAGATAAAGGGGTGGTCCAAATCACTCATATGACCTAATCACCCCGTGTTACCCTACTGGACAGCGAGGAGATTTGAGGGGCCGCAACTTTGGGCGATTGCTAAGATCGTTCCTGCTGTACCTGCAACACAGTGCTCTATTGAACGAGATTTCAGTTTATCTAGTTCCATTTTCATAAAGTCAAGAAACAAACTGAGTTCAAAAAGTCTCCAAGATATGCTGAAAGTTCGAGCAAACAGTAGTCATGTGAAATCAGCTCTAGTTCATATGTTCAGCAAAGATAAGCATATTCTGCAAGTCCCTGCATTATCAGTAACTACTTCATAAGATCGAGTAGGAGGAAATAAGTAGAAGCGTATAGAATCAAAGTAGGCATTTATTTCCAGGATAAGTTTGTATCATGGCGTCACCAGAACAGGCGTATCGCACTCTCGGAAAATTCCGGCCTATCCTCTCATGAGTTGACTAAAATGTTGAGTTCCATGGTGTGTGATGTCATGAATCAATTTTTAGAACTTCATCATCGCACCATTCAAGATAGCTCGCAAGTTACTGAAAAGTTAAGGCAGCTGATCCAAAAACTCTTTTCTTTGCCGATTTTTCATTACAAACAAAAAATTGTACATAGAATGAGAGCATAAAGATGTGATGAACATCATTTTAAAGATTAAATTCTCAAGTTTTGGAATATTTCACGAATAAATTTTAATTTCAGGCTTATTAATCAGCTCTATTTGATTCCTATAACGTTCCTGTTAATGATAATTTGTTCAATAAATAACGATCGCAAATCAAAAGGCCCTTTTTCGAAATCTATGCAAAAAAATTTAATATTTTATTTTTCATCAATGTAACGAATTATCCTTGTACAGGATTTATTGAAGTTTTCAAAACTTCAAAACTTTGCGATGCGATCATTATTCGTTGAACAATTCATCATCAAAGACAAAGGGGAAATTTTTCATTTAAACAACAATATCTGTATTGTATTGAAAGATCCTACAGGAACATTGGTTAATTGGCTAATTGTGTTTGACCACAAAATCTTTGAAAAAACAGAAACAAAACTATTTTTTATTTCTTCCCGATATTTTTGTCCAGTACATCTACATGCACCAAGATAAAAATTAGAGAGTTTAAGCTTTAAAATTGTGTACATCCCTTCTTTATGTGTTCATTCTATGTACAAAACAAATGTATTTGATCTGTAATGAAAAAAATCGGTAATTACTTTTCGAGCAACCTTATAGATTTTAAGATGAATGAGTTATTAATAGAGAGTATTAAAAAAATAGATTTGTTCGCCATAATTCTGTTTTTCTTATTAGGACGTTTTAATGTATTGAGATGAAAATGTTTATATTTTCAAATTTTGGTTTAAAGTATTTTTTTTCAAGATTAGATTTAGTTTTTTCAGAGCTTATTGTTTTTCTTACAAATTGCCAAAAGCCAAATTTTGATAACTTGTTTTTTTTCATTTCTATTTTTGACTTATGATTTTTTGTAGAAAATGTTACTAATGCTGTATACGTTGTACGCTGTATGCTGTATGTTACTAATGCTGTATAATAGTCATCAAAAATATTGTAAAAGGAAGGTGAAAAACAAGGTTGTCAAATTTTGTTGTTTGAAACAATTTATCAAAAACCTCCACTAGTATATCGCAGTACAAATACAGCTTTTTCAATCTTTTCCATTCTTTGTTTTTGAGAGGCTTTAATCTTTTATTCCAATCTCCATATTGTCGCAAACATATTTAGAATAAAATTACACAGAGTCCGCTGTGAAGTTTTGCGAGTTGCGGGTAGATAGTCCTGCTCGTCGTCGAAGAACCTAAATCGACATACTTTTTACATCGATTGAGAAAAGTGAAATCCATCGAAAAGGCAAAACTGTTTACAGATATAAAACCTTTTTTTCTGTCGTGACTATTGTTTTTGATTTTATTTTTCGGGCCTGATCACGAACGTCACTTCACGGTGAAAACGAACTGGATTGTATGCAATTTGTACGCACTTCATATCGTTTTCACTGTGATGTGACGTTCGTGATCAGGTCCTTCGTCTTAAAAAGCATATTTTTATTTACTTATTACTTTCAATCATTTTCATTTTTCCTAAAATTTGCCTATATTTTCGATTGCAGCCCACTGTGCCGCTGCAAACGAAAAGAAGAGAGATAAAAAACAAACGCTTACCTCAGGGCGCGACTCAGCTTGTCGTAGTTCATGTTCGGTTTCGCCTTTCGCTCTCCCCACCGTCGAGCCACCTCGTCCGGATTGATCAGTTTGAACTCCCCATTGGTTCCCTCCCAGTGGATGAAGCTCTCGTTCGACGAATCAGCGAGCAGTTCGAGCAAGAACTGCCACAGTTGGATCTGCCCACCTATATAGAAATCGGCAATAATAACAACAGCATCGGTTAGAGAGGCAATGGTTGAAAAGGGGAAAATGACAAGAAGTGATTATGATGTGCGTGTGTGTGTTAACTTGAGGCAAGCAGTGATGGTTTAGGGTAGATATGGTAAATGTCGGCTACGTGATTGTGTTGCTTTATAAGTACGACTGAAGTTAGTTGAGGTGGTGACTCAAATCAATTATATCACCCTATGAAAGAAGAATAATCAAAAGCAGGAACTAACCTTGTGCTACCAAACGATGGGATGCGGCATTCAACAATTGGTATGGTTCTGAAAGAGTCAAAAAGTCAAGGTTTTAGGATTAAATGCAAATGTAGAAGTGTTCAAAACAAGGAATCTTTTCACCAATTCAAGGTCTTGTGCATGGGTATTGTTCAAATATCACTAGAAGAACATGGCGTGTGACGCGGCACCGAATCTGTATTGAAAAAATTAACACAAGACGTATATTAATATTGGAGAGAGGGTAAATACTGCTCGCAAACGCTTTTTAGGTTTACAGTACCGTTGTTGCGCAAAAAAAATGAACTGGTATTGTTTTTACAAATTGATGATATTAAATCGAAACAACTTGTTGAATTGTTATTTTTGGGGGCTTCACCAAGTTTTCGTCGGCTTTTTATATAAATTGAGGCTTCATTAACCCGTTAACGACCAGCTGTTAAAAAACGCACAGCAACATAGATAATTTTGCATGACTTTCGCAAGCAAAGATATGATAATTTTTTTGCAAACAATCCTTTAGTTTGGTTGTACTTCTGCCTGGTGCATTTCGTTTGCCCGATTAATTTTTGTTTCGAAATATGAGCGATGCACCGGTAGCGTTCATATGTAAATACCGCAAATCCCAAATACGGATTTTCATAGCACTAAAAATAACACTAAAAATAAACAGTGCAAACAATAAGGTAACAACAATTGCGGAAGATAAAATTGCTATCTATTGAATTTCGGCACCGCTGACGCTTATACGAAAGCACAAAAAATTTTTTTTTGAAGTCATAAAATACCTTTCTCGAATAAAAAATCTGGAGGTGATTTAGGTTCCTTTTACCCCAATAATCAATATGACTTTCGTAACAAAATATTGTCTGGTCGTTGATGAGTTGGTATGCGACTGAAACTATTCTCGGATTTTGATGCATACCAATTGAATTTGAATTTCTCTAAAAATTGTTCGATATACTACACAACACGATTCTCTAGTTAACAAATATGTTATGTGCTTCTCTACGACTTCCAAATGAAACTGTGAATAACTGAAATGAATGAAGTGAAAAGAGAACACGGACAATAAATTCTCATTGACGTGTTTGTGCTGAGGAGAAGGGAAACATTTGCTAATCACAAAAAGTGAGCGCTCAACTTTCGTACTGAGCAGACGCGTTTTGCAATAATTGCCGCGAAAGTCGATCACAAACTATTCTCAAAGTAGTCAATAGATTTCTCATTGACGTGCAACGGTGAGCCGTTGACACAGCGTGCGGCGACTCCGCGATGAATCGTCGCGAAAACACTTTTCGCATTGATTATGCGAACCTCCCGAAAAAACCGGAATACGCAAAAATCCACGAATTCTGTGGTACGATACTAAAGTTGAAACAAGGAGAAGTAACACGCATACAATGTAGTAGGACGCTCGGGTGCGCATTCATCAAGGTCACTAGCCACGAGCTAGCGAAAAAAATATGTGACGAGAACGACAACCAACACGAGGTGAATGTAGATGGGAAAAAGCACCGTCTACGAATCACGATGGAGGACGGAGCGGTCGAAGTAAAATTGTTTGATCTTTCCGAGAGAGTCACTGACCGAAGAATCGCTGAGTTTCTCAACAGATACGGAGAAGTGATATCGATACAGGAGCAAGTATGCGGCTCTGACTTGTTCTTCCCGGGTATATACACAGGTACCCGTGTTGCAAAGAAGAGAAACATCGAATCGTGGGTAACGATCGATGGAGAGCGAACACTCGTGTCCTATTTTGGGCAACAACAAACATGTCGTCACTGTCGTGACTTTATCCACAATGGGATCACATGCGCACAAAATAAAAAACTGCAGGTCCAGAAGTCATATGCTGATGCTGCAAGACAGCCTGCTTCAGAAACACGAGCGACCACATCGAAGTTGTCGACAAAAAAAGCAAGATTTATCGAAACCATCAAGTTCCAAGCCACAATCGAGACAAAAACAGCAGCTGCTAATGCCTCCACCGAATTCCATTGATTTGGAATCCGAAACGGAATTATCAGCACAACACGCATCATCAAGTGCGACTAAGCCATCGGGCAGCGGGTCAATAAGCGATAGACTAGTTCAGCGACCCCCTGCTAGCGGCGGAGTGGATCGCGAAACTGCTAGTGGTAAACCCGATGGCAACGCAACCGACACGTCGTCGACATCAGTTTCAAACCGAAGACTTAGCTTCTCAGCAAACATAACAGCACCATCCGCACTACCTAGTGCGACTCAGCCATCGGACAGTGGGTCACTGAACGATACACAAGTCCAGCAACTCCCTGCTAGCGGCGGAGTGGTTCGCAAAACCGCTAGTAGCAAATCCGATGGCAACGAAACTGACTCTTCATCCACCTCACTCTCGACCCGTAGACTTCGTGTAAGATCGCCGGGAAAAAAACGGCGAGAGGGAAGCGATGATGAGCGAGGAGAACCAATGACACAATGAATCAGTTCGTCAGCTACAACATCGTGACTGTGAATATAAATACAATCACAAATTCTACTAAACTTGACGCGCTACGAACCTTTGCCCGCACGATGGACCTCGACATCGTCTTCTTGCAAGAGGTCGAGAACGAACATCTGAGTCTTCCCGGTTATAATGTAGTATGTAATGTTGACCATATGAGAAGAGGGACGGCAATAGCGCTTAGACAACACATTCAGTTCTCACACGTCGAGAAGAGTCTAGATGGTCGCCTCATCGCACTGAGAGTACAGAATACGACGCTATGTAATATTTACGCACCATCGGGAACAGCTTTGCGTGCCGAGAGAGAGCGATTCTTCAACGGTACGATCGCATTCTATCTTCGACATAACACTGAGCACGTCATACTAGCCGGAGATTTTAACTGCGTGCTTCGGCCAAGTGACGCTACACACTTCAACACGAGTCCCGCTCTACAAGCAACGGTGCGGCAACTACAGCTGCATGATGTATGGGTTAAATTATATCCTTCAACCCCCGCACCCACATATGTTACATACAACGCAGCTTCCAGGCTGGATCGCTTGTACGTCAGCAATGGAATGTGCGAGCAATTACGAAGCGCAGCTACTCACGTTTGCTCCTTCTCCGATCACAAAGCTTTGACAACACGAATTTGTCTCCCTCCCCTCGGTCGAGCGCAAGGTAGAGGCTTCTGGTGTTTACGTCCACATCTACTAACACAAGAGAACATGGAGGAGTTTAAAATTCGGTGGCAATTCTGGACCCGCCAACGAAGAAATTTTAACAGTTGGATGACATGGTGGCTATCATGTGCGAAGCCAAAAATACGCTCATTTTTCCGATGGAAATCCCGAGAATCATACAACGAATTTTACGTCAAACATCAACGGTTATATGACCAGCTTAGACTTGCTTATGACAATTATTACCAAAATCCTCATATGTTAACAACCATCAACCGACTCAAAGCGCAAATGCTCGCGCATCAGCGATCTTTCGCGCAAAACTTTATGCGCATAAACGACACAATTATAGCTGGAGAAAATATCTCCACATTCCAGCTAGGGGAAAGGCGGAAAAAGAAAACAACTATAACGAATATGCGAAATGAGAGTGGCGAATTGCTGCGAGGTTCCGAAGCAATCGAACAACATGTGTTCAAGTACTTCAAGGGATTCTATGCAGCGCCGGAAGAGAACAACGAGTCGAGAGAGAGCTTTGAGTGTGACAGAGTAATACCTTCAGATAACGAACCGAATTTCGCTTTAATGACAGAGATAAGCACGGAGGAGATATACACATCAATAAAAGCGTCAGCAGTTAGAAAATCCCCTGGAGTTGACGGGCTACCAGTAGAGTTTTATAAGAGAGCTTTCAACGTCATCCACAGAGAGTTGAATCTGGTGATGAATGAGGCGATAGCAACACAGTTCCCCTCAGACTTCACAAGCGGCATAATCGTGCTAGTTAGAAAGAGAAATAATAACGACACCGTGCGGGCCTTCCGACCGATTACTCTGCTAAACGTAGATTATAAACTACTGAGTAGAATTATGAAAGTCCGATTAGAACACGTGCTCCAAAACCATCGGCTGCCGAACGGAGCACAAAAATGTTGCAATCCCGGTCGCAATATATTCCAAGCTACTCTCGCTCTTAAAGACAGGATAGCAGAACTGATCGCCGAAAAGAGAAGAGGAAAACTAATATCATTCGATCTCGATCATGCGTTCGACAGGGTCTCGCATACATTTCTCCACCGAACCATGCGGTCGCTCGGTATCAATCAGAGTTTCGTCGGGTTACTGCAGCGGATTGCCGAACGTTCTACGTCTCGGTTGTTGATAAACGGCCATCTCTCACAAAGTTTCCCAATCGAGAAATCGGTTCGACAGGGCGATCCATTATCGATGATGCTATTCTCGCTGTATCTTCATCCACTTCTCACACGAGTGGAGTGTATTTGTGATGGTAATGACCTGTGTGTAGCTTACGCAGATGACATCAGTGTGGTGACAACATCTACACAAAAAATCGAACAGATCAATGAAATGTTCTGTCAATTTGAATTTATCGCTGGGGCTAAGCTCAATCGCCAAAAGACGGTATCTATCGATGTGGGAGTAACCGATGGAAATCTATGGACAGTGCCTTGGCTTCAGACAAAGGAGACGGTGAAAATTCTAGGCATCGTCTTCACTAACTCTCTGCGGGAAATGGTGAAGCTGAATTGGGATGCGCTAGTTTCCAAAATAGCGCAAAATATTTGGCTTCATTCTCAACGGACCCTAAATTTATGTCAGAAGATAATGCTTTTAAACACGTTCATTCTTTCGAAGACTTGGTATGTGGCATCGATAATCTCACCGTACAGTATTCACACAGCAAAAATAACTGCAACAATGGGTTCGTTCCTGTGGAAAGGGTTGCCAGCGCGAGTGCCGATACAGCAGCTTGCGCGAAGCATAGAGCAGGGCGGACTGAAATTGCAACTGCCAGCGCTAAAATGTAATGCGCTGCTGATTAATCGGCATTTACAAGAGATTTCATCCATCCCGTTCTATTACTCCCTCCTCACACAAACGAATCCTTCTTCAGCAGATTTCCCATGCCTGAGACAAATTCGTCAGCAAATGTCGCTGCTTCCAATTCCGATCCAACAAAATCCCTCTAGTGAAACTATAATCAAATACTATATTGAGCAGAACGAACTGCCGTGGATAGAACGAAAACATCCAGGACTCAACTGGAGTCGAATATGGCGCAACATCGCATCGAAACAAATTTCATCGGGACATCACAGTGCATTGTACCTAATAGTCAACGAAAAGCCACAGCACAGAAAACTAATGCACACCATACAGCGGGCGGATGGAGCGAACTGCCTTCATTGCAATGCAATGGAAGAGACATTAGCGCATAAAATAAGCGAGTGCCCTCGAGTTGTGGCAGCTTGGGCAAGAATGCAGTGGAAAACGGCAGATATCTTGGGAGGATGGCAACAACTATCGTGTGGAGACTTACTGAGAACGTCATTGAATCGTATAGGGAAAATTAAAAGAGATGAATTATTAAGAATCTTTAGTAACTATGTGAAATTCATAAATGACACTAACGGAATCATAGATATTGCAAATATGGAATTTTATTTAGATATGAATTAATTATGTATTTTTTTATGTACAGAATAAACTTGACATTGCGAAAAAAAAATCACATTGAATAATTGATACAGTGAACATTGTTTTTTTTAATGATAATGAACAGGAATTGATAATAAAAATAGAAAGGAACTGTATTTTTCAACCAGGATTTTTGGTGGGGGCTCGTGTACGGTTTGGGAGGGATTCTGTGCAACCGGAAAGCTTAAGATAGCTTTCATATCATTCAAGAATGACATACATGCTCTGGAGTCCTCTCTCCTACCGTTTTTGCGTGGATATCGTCACAAAAAATTCACATTCCAGCACAACGATGCTACTATTCATATCAGCAAGGAAGTAAGCAATGGATTAAGGACCAAAAACATAATTTTTTGGACTGGTCGGCTCACTCTCCAGTTTTGAATCCTGTTCAAATCGTTCAGCAGCATTTGATAAATAGTATTCCAACACGAATATTTCCAGGTTATTGGCCGAAATGTCAAGGTTGTCAATTATCGACATGTAAATCAGCCGATTGTTTTCAGTTTTTCATTGATAATACTTATGAATTGTGAAATGGTAGAAACTGGACGGCTGAAATTATCATATTTAAGCACAATAAATAAACAAACAACTCTTTAGAACGAAATTGACGTTAAATATACTTTATTCTAAGCATGCATGAATGCATGAATGTATCTTGTTGAAATTTTTACTGTTTGGTTTGCAACGAAATAGAATCAGGTTTGTCAGAGTGTATCAAAAAATTCAGGAAATTTAGTTCACAAGCCACGAGCAGCGATGAGGCAACATTCTGATAAATAGATTGAGTGGCTCAAGTCAATCTTAGACCAAATTCGAACGCTTCAACTCGGGATGTAATCAAAAAGGTGATGTAATCAATAACGTGATCATAAAATACGTGATTCGACCATCAATATCGTATTGCGCCGTTGTGCGAAATCAACAGAAAATAAATGAAAAAACCCATTGGCGATAATATTGCTTATTGCATGTTGCTAGTTTGCTAGTTTGCTAGTTGCTTATTGCTCCGGTGTGTGAGCCGCACAGTGGTACGAAACTGAATAAAGTCAGAAAAAATTCCTTTTTGTATGTAGTGGTACTATCCAGCTATCACTAGAAACTGATTTTATCTATCTATCTATCTATATATATAAAAATGGAGTGATGTCTGTCTGTCTGTCTGATTCTTATAGATTCGGAAACTACTGAACCGATCGACATGAAAATTGGTATGTAGGGGTTTTTGGGGCCGGGGAAGGTTTTCGTGATATTTTGAGACCCCTCCCCCCTCTCTAAGGGGGGGCTGCCATACAAATGAAATACAAATTTCTGCATTACTCGGAAATTAACCAAGCAAACGAAACCAAAGTTGGCATGTGAATGTTTTAGGGTGCAATAAATGTTTCTATGATGGTTAAACAGTCCTTCCCCCACTCAAAGGGGGGGCTGCCATACAAATGAAACACAAATTTCTGCATTACTCGAGAATTAATCAAGCAAACGAAACCAAATTTGGCATGTGGAGGTTTTAGGATGTAATAAATGTTTCTATGGTGATAAGATACTCCTTCCCCCTCTCTTAGAGGGTGCTGCCATACAAATGAAACACAATTTTTTGCATTACTCGGAAATTAATCAATCAAACGAAACCAAAGTTGACATGTGAAAGTTTTAGGGTGCAATAAATGTTTCTATGATGGTTAAACAGTCCTTCCCCCACTCAAAGGGGGGGCTGCCATACAAATGAAACACAAATTTCTGCATTACTCGAGAATTAATCAAGCAAATGAAACCAAATTTGTTATGTGGAGGTTTTAGGATGCATTAAATGTTTCTATGGTGATAAGATACTCCTTCCCCCTCTCTTAGAGGGGGCTGCCATACAAATGAAACACAATTTTTTGCATTACTCGGAAATTAATCAATCAAACGAAACCAAAGTTGACATGTGAAAGTTTTAGGGTGCAATAAATGTTTCTATGATGGTTAAACAGTCCTTCCCCCACTCAAAGGGGGGGCTGCCATACAAATGAAACACAAATTTCTGCATTACTCGAGAATTAATCAAGCAAACGAAACCAAATTTGGCATGTGGAGGTTTTAGGATGTAATAAATGTTTCTATGGTGATAAGATACTCGTTCCCCCTCTCTTAGAGGGGGCTGCCATACAAATGAAACACAATTTTTTGCATTACTCGGAAATTAATCAATCAAACGAAACCAAAGTTGACATGTGAAAGTTTTAGGGTGCAATAAATGTTTCTATGATGGTTAAACAGTCCTTCCCCCACTCAAAGGGGGGGCTGCCATACAATTGAAACACAAATTTCTGCATTACTCGGAAATTAATCAATCAAACGAAACCAAAGTTGGCATGTGAAAGTTTTAGGATGCAATAAATGTTTCTATGATGGTTAAACAGTCCTTCCCCCACTCAAAGGGGGGGCTGCCATACAAATGAAACACAAATTTCTGCATTACTCGAGAATTAATCAAGCAAATGAAACCAAATTTGGCATGTGGAGGTTTTAGGATGCAATAAATGTTTCTATGGTGTTAAGATACTCCTTCCCCCTCTCTTAGAGGGGGCTGCCGTACAAATGAAACACAAATTTTTGCATTACCCGAGAATTAATCAAGCAAATTAAACCAAATTAGGCATATGGAAACTTTAGGGATGCAATAAATGTTTCTATGGTGGTTAGATACCCCTCCCCCCTCTCTTAGGGGTGGCTGCCATACAAATAAAACACAAATTTCTGCATTACTCGAGAATTAATCAAGTAAATGGGCGGGACGAAGTTTGCCGGGTTAGCTAGTAGTAAATAAAAATGTACATCGTGAAGGTAAAGTTACCAATATTTTCATACTAAAGTCGTTATTCAAAAATTTGATTATTTCATAATCAAAAAAGTTACATTTTTCACAACGTTTTTTTAAGTTGTATGATACGCATTCAAATGCGATAAAGAGGTTCACCAATCTTATAGCCTGATCACACATTTGAGGTTTAATACATTGATATAGGGCGAGGTAAAAGACATAATGTTAAATTAGCTGACATTTTATTTTTAATAGAAGATTAAAATACTATCCCACCGATTTCCAAGTTCTAAAAACGTTCGAGATGCTCTTTAGTATTTATATTAAGAAGGTCTGAAGAAAAATCTGGGTAATTTCCGCCTGAACGATGATACGATTAAACAGAAGAAAAAAGTTATAGGAGGTTGTGTCCAAGACACGACCGCATTATTGACGTAGAACTACGCTGTAGTTTAATTCAAATCGCTTGTTTATAACTGCGGATATTATTTTATAATGCTACGAAAATTTTGAATTAACTATTCTACCAGTTTTGTCGCCCTGAAATATTCTTTTCATGTATAATCATTTGACGATTAATGTTTAATGATCAATTCTTGTCCTCGCAGAACAATACATGCTCGAGATAAGCGCAGTTATCATCCTTATTGAAGAACTACTACTGGCAAGCGAAACCAAATCACATAAAAAATTCCAGAACGACATTTACTTTCTTGGTGACTAAATAATCGAAAAAAACTCTTCCTGTTAATCTCAACAACCTCGAAAAGAGTAGCACTGCTTCATTATGATCATGATTAACGCAAATGCAATCCTATTTGAAGGGAGTTTTGCAACTGGCACGTGAACCCAAATAAATTTATAACTTATTATAACTTATTGAATAACTTGGTATTCCCAAATAATTTCCTGTGGTGCAAAACCTTAACAGCGTCAGTTCAATGCATTGATACAATGTCAAATGCACCAACGGAGCCTCCACTCCTCACCGTCCAGCTCGCCCAGCAACGATGCTGTTCAGTCGGTGTCCTCACGAAGAATGTAAGTTTGCCTCAGCGAGATCCTCTGTTTATACTATAGGCAAATATTCCGCTTCGTTCTTCTTCTTTTCCTTTGTTCACGGAGACTTTATGTCTTACGATTTCCCCTTCGTTGCTCGACGATAAGTTGCTCGTTATCGACAGCTCTGTTCGGGAAAGCACACAAATGGACAGAACAAAAGTATGGGAAAATGGAAACGCTTATAGTTTTCATGAATTTTAACCATTTACACACCATGGGATTGTAATGTATAGCATATCAAACTAATCTTAGGGAATTTCCGAGTCGTTTGGTATGTAAATCGCCAAAATCTGTTTTTTTTTTATCCCTTTTGTTTTATTTTTTTTTATTTTAGGCTCATTAGCATTTTAGCTGTAACAGAGCCGAATTTTAATCGTGTACATGTCACATATTTATCATATCTATAATTAGCACATTACACAGTTGCCATTTTTCGGCGTTAGAGTATTCCCTTCTATACCATTGCAAATGGTACATATTTACACAGTAGCCATTTAGGCGAAAGAGTTTTCTATCTGTTCTTCCATTATCCACAGTTAAGACTGGACAGCGGAGACAGTCGTTGATCCATTGTTGAGTTATTTATAGAACAGCAGCCCGATATTTATGCAGAGCAGAGCAGTTGTATGGATGAATCGATCTTATTTCGACCGTGGATCGATCTCCATCGCTGATGATTGTCGCGTGGACGTAGTTGTTCTGTAACAACACAAAGATGGTCAATGGGGGCCCTGAGTTTTGAACTCACGATCGATCGCTTACTGAGCGAACGCGCAACCAATGTGGCTACGGAAACCCCCACCAAAATCTGTTCGCGGCATAAATAATTATTAACGTTAACTTTATTTCATAAAAACGTTACCTGTTTTCTGATTTGGCACCCTTAATGAAAGACGTAGTTCTACGTCAAAAATGTATGACGAGCAACTGCACCGGCCATTTTTGTACATCCTGCTGCACCGCTCAAATTAAAGCATCGCAGCAAATCAGGTAATTATGATTAATAAACATATGGAAAAGGAATACCTAGTGAAGATTGATGTTATAGTTCGTTTGTAACAGAATGAAGCTATTTTCAGTTACTAGGAGGTAATTTTTTAAGCGCCTTCGGGAGAAAGTGAATCTGGGCATCGCGTTTTTGCTCCAAATTTTACAAGGGATCATAAGACCAACTTTATAGAAGACACAATTTTTTGGAAAATTAGTCTTGAGGAATAATCGATTTTTACTCGGTTTGATTATTTTTTTTGCCACTGAACGCCCTAGCGGTAAAATTGTGAATTAAACTATTGTCATCCCATTTAGGTCAGGGATCATAAATCAACTTTGGAAAAGACACAATGTGTCTAGAAAGCATTTCTGATAAGTTATGTTTTTTCCGTTTTGATTTTGCTTGACCACTACGCGTCCTGGCGGTGATATTTTGAACTAAACTATTGTCATTCCGTTATAGCCAGAGATCATAGGATCATAAATTTTGCTGAGGAAAGCATACGAGAGATGTTATTAATATTTCCGCGTAACGAGTTTTTTTCTATTGGCCTGGAATCCAGGATCGACTTTGCTGAAGACACCATGCTTCTCGAAAGCATATCATAGGAGCTATCAATTTCACACCGATTTGAGGGCTTTCGGACAACCGTTAGCCGCCTTAACGTACAAGATGGTGAAACACACCGCTCGTTGTTTGGCCATATAGAGAATTTTGCTAGGAAAGAACCGATGTCCGATTTGGAGGTACACTTGTATATACTTATTCGAGATATATTAGATCATAATCTTATGTTCCCTTTTATTTAGAAATACAAATGTTTGGGAAAGTGAAGTGGATTAACTTCACTTCTCCAAATTTACTTGTAAATTGTTCTTTGCCTAATGTTTCCGGTATCAAACGTCTCAATTCAGGGCTAAATTATTTGAATTCTCGAATTTCTGACCAATCGAAAGATCTAAATTCAGAAACAATTTTCCCGAGCAATCACAGTCCTACGTCAAGCTTCCGTTTGTACCATTAGGCACAGGCCCTCATACGATTTATGGATATTGATGTTTGCCGGATTTTATCAATGATTTTTCGCGCTTCGTGTTATCATTTGAATGCGTGACAACAACACGAATCCAAGAATTCAATTAGTAGATAATTCACAACTTCATCAGAATACAGTGGGGTATCAAGGAACTCATAAATTAGCATAAACTCATAAAGTATCTTCGTGTATCGCTTCGTTTCGCCAAAATTGATACTTTGATATTGAAATTGATTGATATCGGAGTTTCCTGCCGGCAAAAAAAGTACGCTTACTGCGGCTCTATCGATTTTTGCAATCAAATACAGGGTGATTTCCATAGACACATAAAATTCCAAATTGAAATAGAACACAGCTGAATGGTGTTAATCACCATTAATTCCAATTGGGAAGTCCGAATTTCGATCACTTTGAATCATAGGGCGTATATCAGTGACAAAGTGACGGATGCTATATTCCCATGCGTCCATCGTCTTCGATGAATTGGCGTAGACCAGATACTCCACATAACCCCACAAAAATAGTTCAACGGTGTTAAATCACTTGGTCTTGGAGGTCAATTCACGGATCCGTTACGCGATACAATTTTTTCGCCTAACGTTTTTTCAGTTCACAACATCGCCGCTGCTAAGCAGTGGTAAGAAAGAACTCATAACGTGGAAAAATTAATAAATTCTCACGAATGCTTTCTAGAAACATGTTTTCCTCAGCAAAGTTGTTCCCATGATCCCTGTCTATAACGATACCATGATAGGTTATATATTATAGCCTGGGCACCATTAACCAACTTCTAAAGCCAGCGCTACACGATGCTACGAACACCCTCGAATGCTGGACGCTCGATGATTCGACGCATCGTGTAGTCGACTGACGAGCTACGAACCTCTAATGTCGAGTGTCGAATATTCGCGTTGGAAGGTAATCCGTTCGTTGTGGATTACCTTCCAACGCGAGTGGCACGAGGCAAAGGATTTTTGTCATTCGTTGATTCGGCACACGATGGCATTCGATACACCGCTACACGGCTACACGATTCGTCCGAATCTATCTTTGACAGATTGGTTTGTTTACAAGTTTTAGATGAAGGAACTATGAAATTGATTCATAAAATTCAAAATATTCGGCAAAATATTGCAGTTTAATAATGTTGATTTCAAGCATTTTTAATTTACAGCCCGATATCAGTACAACTGCTACGGCAGCAATTTCAATACTCGCATCGTAATCCAGTTTCCTAACGTTTTTGATGGTAAATAAAAACAATAAACATTCGATCCAAATACTCGCCGAATGTTTGGACCAAGTGCATTGAATCGAACATTCACTTCACCGTGTAGCAGCACATTCGTCACAACATTTGTCGATTCATCGAGCCAAATGTTTGAGTCCAACATTCGAGTGAAACGTTGGACAAATCGTGTAGCGCCCGCATAAGATGAACTCTACTCCATTGATTCTGTCGTCTGAGAAGTTTCATATTTTAAATCCTACTATAATAGACGACCACGAGGACGAGGCTTTCACGATCCTGGATCATTACGATTAGATTTATTTGTAGTTGATTCGCAACTGGCAGTGCGAAAAGAGCATGTTTGTATCGAAACTATCTTCATTATTTGTATCTTTGACCAAAAAATGTTGGACAAATTTTAATAATACATATATACTACACTCTGTCCAACTTCTATAAGACCAGGGGATGATCTTGCTGCTTTGTCTCATTGTAAACAAACAATGCTTCAATTTATATTCTAATGTGTATGTATTGGTGACTACCGTACATTGGATGATTTTCATATGTGTATGTGCAAGCGCTGAGCGTAAACGAAAGTTTTTGTATTTTTCAAGTGTCATGTTTCTATAAAACCAGTTACATTTTCCGTTGATTTAGTTGTTTTGATCAGGCCCCGGCCAAGAGAATATGATCCACGAGTCAAGATGTGTTGCAAATTTAGCTGTCATTGCCAAACTATCAGACTACTCGGCGAGCTCAAGGCAGATCTATGGAGCAATGTGCGCCCATTCGCTAAAATTTAATCTAATTCGCGAAAATTTAAAGAAGGCAGTTTTGCAATCTTAAAATTTGAATGGAGACTCTTAAGTTATTCGATTACTTAAAACACGACGCTTACTTAACCATTTGGCTATATATTTCGCCACACACAACATTTACAAAAATTCGACAGACACAATTTCAGTTCAATATTATTTCACAATTTGCGAGAAAACGTAATACTGTATTGCATAGAATACGTATTCGATACAGAAAAGTAAATTTTCTTTCATTATTTTTTAATTTTGGAAGTGTGTTAATTTCATCCTATAAATTCATGGCTTCACATTTTAGCCCACCTGACAGTATGTTAAGCGCCTTGATTTACACCAAGGCGCCTCTATATATACCAGGTGAAACAATCATATGAAATGCACTTTCAGCCATATTGGAATTGCTGTCGGTATTGTTTACAAACAGCTCTGGTGAAAATCTTTACCCGGTCGGAAGAACAGGAAAATCATCAGAACGCTGCCGGCGGCTCTCTACAAACTGCTACGACGCTTATTCGAACGATGCCTACTATGTTCGGCTTTCGCGAATTTTTGTGAAAAAGAAGGGATGATATTGTAGAATTTCATTCTAATCCAGTTCATCCACTAGGGGAAAAGGGGGGAATTTGGACCACCTAAGCAAATCGCCTAATATTTCCAAACCAATACGGTCCAAATAAAAAAATGTCACATTGTATACTGAGCTACACTTGTTTTCTCTCAATCAAAAATGTTTAATCATTATATCAAGCTTCAAATTACCAAATATATCGTAAAATAAAAGAGATGATTTTTGGACATTAAAATTTGATGCGGGGTGATCTGGACCGTCTGTGGGGTGATTTGGTCCAGTGTGTGTTTCATCGAAAAAAAACGTACTTATGTTTATGTAAAGTATTTTGGGATAATGTTACAATCAGTAACAGTGTTCTGGGATCGATACCAGGTGTCTTGGTCAGATTCCAGACCAGAAAAATTGGATTGAGACCATCTCGAATTCTGCATGGATCTTTTCTCTGTTTTTCGAGCATTTTCAAACACTTTCGATGCTTGGTCAAAGAAAATCCGTTCTTGATGGCCTGCGTTGCTCTTTCAAGCTCTCCCTTCTTCCAACGTTGTCTGCCCATCTTCTTTTTGTAATTCAGTGGCATCTGGAATCAATTAGACAAAAGAAAAGCCTCAAACCTATAGGACCAATTCACCCCACAGAAACGTGTCCATGTCACCCCACACAACATGCAAAAATTGAAATGCAATTAATTCCATTTATTGTTATCAAACTGACAGTTTCGCTGCATCAAATTGTTCCTCTTCTGTAGACGAACAGAACTTAACTGTATAATACACGAAAAGTTTGTTTAATCAGCGGGAAAAACCTTAAAAGCACGATCGGAAAACTCACATTTTTTGACAATCAAAGTGCTTGTTGTGTTCATGCTACCGTTTCCTTCCACCTGTCGAATTTTAGCAAAGTTTTTTTACACTAGGTACATATGGTTCAACAATAGAAGGAGATGGCATTATAAAAAATCTAAGTTGAGCCGTACTTTTTGAGATAAAGGGGTGGTCCAAATCACCCCATATGTCCAACTCACCCCGTGTTACCCTACTCTCGCATGTGAAAATGCAAAAATGGCGTATCCTAGCAATAACAAAACAAACAACCCCCGCTCCACAAACCGTAATCCCCTTCTTATTGAAGTGATGATGTTGCTTCACCTGTCATACATTTATACAAGCGCCTTGATTTACACCAAACTCACAAGAGTTTGGCAGTTCTCGCTAGTGACAGTTTTCCACGAAAATGTCCACGCTTGTCCACGGTGAGGGAGGAGGGGGTTCAAATAATGTCCACGTGGACACATAAAATAAATATTTCTGAAAATACAATATAATCAAAAATGAATGAAATCTGCTCTGCATTTACATCGAATTTCAATCTTGCCGCTCCTAACGTGTACTCCGTAAAAGATTATATTTTTTCATATCATTGAACTGTTTCGCTCAAATGCGTATTCTGAGGGTAACGCACATGAACTGAGAGTGATGAACTTATTTACATTCCGCCAGGACGAAGACACCATCAAAGAGTTTTAGAATCGTGTTATTTGAAAAATGCACGACATAGTTTTCTTAGGTACGGGTTTGTTGTATCTGTCTTTCGAGAACTCCAAAGGTGATGAACCAAGAGAAAATGAACAACGAACTACCTGGTGAAGCTTGGTTACATAGAACGCTACAATAAATCGGTTCCATATTATTGCATCTTGTGTCTGGTGAGATTGAAAAGGAATTCTGCTTTATGTGCTTCGACAAAGCATCGATAAATTCTAACAAGTACTGCTTAAAACTAAACGAAATAAAAGTCAGCGATCCAGAACAAACTAACAGAATTAGCCAATATGATAGACTTCGTATTCTACCGGACAATGTCAAATTTCATTCTCTTTGACAGCCCGGCCGAAAATGTCATGTTTCCCTAAGGTGTGCTATTTCACCCGTCGTCCTCACCAGTTATTGCACCTTCCGGTTATCAATTGCTCGGGTCACTTTTCTTGAGTGCAATAACTTCGACTCATAGAATAGCATAAAAATAACCTTGCCCAGTTTTTTACGAGAAACCAAACATGTTTTGGGAGGTTGGGCTTAGATGTTGCGGAAGGATCGATTCAGCAATACCACACACTGTGTAAACTAGGAATAAGAATTGGGCAATCAATAGTTTGAAAAAGAGGCCACGCAGAGAAACTCGATGTTTGGAAGCCACATGAATTATTCTAAAGGAAGTTGATTGACTAATTTTCATCAGCGAAGCACAACTAAATCAACCCATTTCTGGAGCAAATAATCACGTGTGATAGAAATAGGAGAATACGATATCGTTCGCAAAAGATCATGGGTGGGATAAGCAAGACAAACCACTACAAATAATTATCAAAGCCTTGACTTTGAAAAAGGGACGCTGTGTGTATGGTGGAACTGGAAGCGAATCTTCGATCATGAGGAGGTACATAGCCAAATAGTTAATTCATTGTTGTGCGGTTCACAACTGGATAGTTTTCACGAGGCGATTATGGAAGAAACCACCAAAATCGTTCAACAGAAAAGTGTCACATAAA
The DNA here is from genome assembly GCF_029784135.1 of Toxorhynchites rutilus septentrionalis. Taxonomy (NCBI): domain Eukaryota; kingdom Metazoa; phylum Arthropoda; class Insecta; order Diptera; family Culicidae; genus Toxorhynchites; species Toxorhynchites rutilus. Next base: position 14,570,608 of record NC_073746.1, read on the forward strand.
TCTCTGATGACGCGCCAAAAAAATAGGGCGATTAGTTGGGAAGCTTTGATGCATCCACGGTATAACCCATACCCTGCAAACATCTTTGCGATCTATTAAGAAATGATCGAGTTATAAGCCCTCGAAATCTTTGATTTTTTCCTACTTGTTCAGTGCCTAGATTTTCATTTTACCCCCTAATTTTCCGGTTAGACGTAGTTTTGCTTCAAAAAAATTATTCATGACCCAATATATTCGAATAATTGTGTGTCTATAAGAGTGATGCTTTGGATTTTTTCCCTGAACCCTTTTACGGGTAGTGGTAACTATATTGCCACCAACAATTTTATTTTTTTCTCTTCTTTAGCAATACATTATTACTTATAGCCTAACTGTTGTAGCTAATTCTGATATCTAGCAACGTGTCTGATTTTTTTTGGGCGTATGAATTTATGCGAAACATTTAGGCCGTAAATCGAAAACGTGCTTTAATTGAAGAGGGCCGTTTTAGCGAAATGCCGTATAAAGAGCGGCCGTATAGCGAGGTATGGGTGTATAACTATATTACCACCAATTTATAACTATATATTACCACCAATTTTTTTTAATGTTTTCAATTGTTTTGTTTATTGAAAAAAATCTTTTGTGTATTTCAGCATGCAAACATGTGGCTGTATTGTACTTTGCGTTGATTACATGCCTAGTTCTCACAGTCCGTTAGAGGGTCAAAGCCGGCATTCGGGAACAACCTAAAATTTTCCAAGACATACGAGGTTGAACAGAAAGATCATTGGTACATGAAGCCAGCGATCATGATGCAGGTTCATTGTTCGTTTGAGCCGCCATTTGTGGGTTAAACAAACCAACACTACATAATTTAACACGACATTCTTATAACTTGAATAGCATGACCGATATCGATTTTTTTATCACTGCTGCTTTGTTTCGTGATTCCAATAACCATTTTGTAATGAAGCCCTAAGATTCGTTGTCCGATTTTTTTGAAAACATATACAGCTCAACCAATTTACGTCGGTTAATAATTGAGTATGATAATAATTATGATAAGAATAATAATAAAGAATTCCCGAGAATAGATTCAAAAGTAAATTTTTTATGTGGATTTTAGCGGTGAAAACAATCTGACAACATAAGTGGAATTTGGAAGAAACTAAATAGCGATACAAATAACTTTCCGAATAAATGAATTTAAAATAATCCGTTAGTATTAATAAAGCTAACATTTTTATCCATAAAACTATAAAATAGAAAATAGAAGTAATCCAAAAATGAAATTTAAGCGAGGTTCAATTTTATTTTGATATTTTTAGAAATAATTGGTGTAATGTCCACGTGGACAACAGGAGGAGGGGTATAGAAAAAGTCCACGTTTGTCCACGGTGGGGGAGGGGGGTGTTCAAAAACATGATTCTTCTGTCCACGTGGTATGTGGACAGCCCATTATGCGACAAATTCTCAATCACTTGAGCATCGGAATCATTGAAAAGAAATTGGAAATTATCTTCAAGGCACTGAGTCGTGGAAGTGATTACGTGGCGAACATTCGAAACGGTGTAATTATCAAACCGAAAAATGAATAAGTTGGCCTTTGTGTTGTATTGGGTACTTTACATTCCCATGCAAGTAGTGCTTAACCCTGTATGAAACAAATAATTAACACATGTATTAATAATCATTCTTATTGTAAATCAATGATAAAGTGAATTAATTCGGACTCGATTTGGTGTTTGTTGGTCTAACACAAGAATAATAACTGTCGTTGAGATGTGGCATAACGTGATTACTTAGTCCTTTGCGTATAGTTCTGTTTCTCTGCGATTTGAGTCACCACTGCCAACTCCACAACTCATTCCCACGATAAAAACACACTTAATGTACGCGGTTTTGGTAATGATTCAATTCGAATTCGGTCATAATGAAGCCGCGATAAAACACATTTGGAGATTCAGACCGTAGTTTTTTTTGCCTCTTCAACTCGACTTTGTCGACAGGTTTCTTCAGCTGTTATTTTACATAACACACCAAGCGCTTAAAGCCGGCGCAAGCAATTCTTGGAAATCAAGCCAACACAACACCACACAACGGATTTCGCCAATTTTCCTGGTATTTCGTCCGCGAACACATTTGGCGCCCCGCTGTAGAGAGCTTCGAAACCACCCCGACGAAACCAATTTATGAGATAAAAGTAGGATTACTCTCGGCTACAAATGCGTGTGAGTCACTTGGGTAGATTTGCATTAATCACTAGAGAAGTAGTAGCAGCGACAGATACCTCCATAGAGCAGCGGCAACGAACGATGATGGTGATGGTGTGGATGCGAGTGGTGATGATTATAGTGATTTCCGGGATAAACCCGCACGGATGCAAATCGAGTCGCGACGTGCAGATCCTCGGAAAATCTCCACATGGCGGCCGTGCCCAGTCCAAGACCAACCGACTCAACACTCGCGCTCATCTGGAGGCGAAAGCACACAATTTCTTCGATCTCGATCTTATCCCGTCAACCACTGTCACGCTACTGACCGTCCGTTACCGCGTTGGGAAATCTTTTGTTGTTGCCCGATTGGCAAAGATTTCCACCCTTTTCCCTCGCATCATGTTTCACAACGGAAAGCCGTCGTGTGCCTTCCCCCCTCCCCATCGTTTGTTTGTTTTGCTGCGGAAGCGCATGAGCCACACTTAATGCCCGTGCCAACAACTCCCGGGGAAGGAAGATTTAGTGCTGAGAAAAATTCCTGTCATGATTTCAACCGATGTGTAAGGGGGGAATGCCATTGTAGCGATAGCGATAGTATCTACCTCATAAGTGGACGGTAATCGCACGACTCGTGACGGCATTCAATTGGTGAAGTTATTCAGTCAATTTTCCTCCGGATCCGGTGCATATTGTGCCGGTGCGGGTGCGTCGGCATTACTTCGTTTACGGATGCTCACAAACGAATTTATAAAAATTCAATAACTGCAGACTCCTGCGGTTTGTTCTATTGGTAATTTATTCATAGGGATTTAAAATTGTCGCTTTGTATCCCGGACGTGCGTTCTTCTTGAACTTGACCCGGCGTTTGCCGGGAGAGTGGCTTATGTGCGCGCGTGTTGGGCTGCATGGAAGTTGGACTCAACAGCAAGCGGATAGCTACGGGATATAAACTTAACGAATATACGGGATGGACGTGATTTGATGATTTCATTTCAGCAGATGACCAACGAAGGTTCAGAGGATTGACTCATTGTTTACCGCAAGATGCAACCAAAAATCCCCAACAAACAATCAAAAACTTACCTTACTTCGACCAATGACTCGTGTTGAAACTGCAAAAAAAAAAAAAATACAGGCAAACATACATACCGTTGTTTTCTAAAAATGGAGGCTGGATTACTGTACAATTCTTTAAAAACTATTTTTTGAAGTATAATTGACAACTTGTGCTATGATGAAAGTTCAGAAGTATTCAGTGCCCATTGGTTCATTGAAGAAATGTTGGTCATCGACCAGGAAGCAAGATATACAACCTGTTTTTGACGTGGGACTACGTCTAACCGGAGTATATGGGAGGTTAAATGGAAACCAAAACACAGAACATGCAGGAAAAATTGAAAGATTCCGAATGCTTATAACTCGAACATTTTTTACATCGAACATCGGAAAGATGTTTGCATGAATTTATGGGGAATATTTCTACGCTTCTATCACAATTAATAAAATGTTATTTTTCATTAGATAAACAATTGAATAACTATAAAATGTTAAGCGTTATCTAAACGCCCTACCTGCCTCGTTTTGATTGGCCCGATTTACAGTTTCCCCAACACAGTCATCTTAACCAAGCAGTCTTGGGGAAATCGGCATTGCAAAGTATGGGAATTTTTGTTCTCACCGAAATGTGTTCCCTAACACAGACTTCTAAACCAAGCAGCGTTGGAGAAATCGGCATTTCAAATACATGAAAGTCGGGGGTATTTTTGTTCCAACTGAAGTATGTTTCCCTAACACAGACTTCAAATCCATGGAGCGTGAGGAAATTGGCATTGCAGATACATACAAGTTGAGGGCATTTTTGTTCCGGCGGAAATGTGTTTTCCCAACACAGACTTCAGAACCTGAGGAAATTGGCATTGCAAATTCATACTGGTCGGGAGTATTTTTGTTCCGAATGAAATGTGCTTGCCTAACACAGGCTTCAAAACCAAGGTGTCTGGGGAAATCGGTTTTGCAAATAAATTCAAACTGCGAGTACTTTTGCACTTGCTTGCCTTTGTGCAGACTAGAATATGTTTCCTCAACACGGTCTTCTAAACTTAGGAACCTGGGAAAATCGTGCAGACACTAGAGGCGAATGAACTTTCAATTTTAAAGCCTCTATAGTATAAACAGTAGAAGTTGAAGTTGTTGATTCATGCAAGCCGAGGGTATTTCTGCGCCCGCATGTTTTCTTTGCACTCCGAAAAGTATTTTCCTAACCGGGATTACAAAAGCGGTTGATAACTAATTGTTACGATGAGGCCTATTGACTAAACAATAAGCGTTCGACGTACATGTCAAAATCGAAACTGAGTGCCTGAAGTTCATCAAATCAAGCAAATTCGCGGTTCGAGAAGTACGTACACTTGAGAGATGCAAACTTTAGAGGGAAATGTAAAATAAAATAATCGTTTGCTAATTCTTCTGTTCGCATATTTTGTCCTAGGCATCATACCAAACGAAAAAGGAATGTCATTTACTTATAACGAAGAACATAATCTATCACAATGCTTGAATTGAGCTTACATGCCGTTTTGCGTTTGCCACTCGCTGAAACTAGTTGTTGTCACCGAACCGAATGTGCTCTGTTCTGTAGGCGGGTTTTTATTAAATCTTTTTACTCACAAATCAAATATATTGAATTCAATTGAATTCGGAAATTGTTTCATTCGATCAAAAGTTTAATCAATACAAACAAATGATTGCTAAGCTAAGGAAGCCCCACGTCAACCTTGCGGTTATATCATAGATATAACCCACCCTTTTTTTTTGTTTTTTTTTACAGTGTTATGACATTTATAGTATAAATAGCGTACACCAACTCTCATGTCTCGCCGGTGGACCATGGATGCAGTTTGGTGTTTAGAGTTTTTTTTTGATCCAGTCGCTTCAAATACGAAGCGAATTATTTAATTATTTATTTATTTATTTATTCAATTAATAATTTATTTATACATTCAAAGTTCATTTACAATTGTCTCTTTTGTTTATTCATGCGGAAACAAGTTATTTATTTATTTATTTATTCATCCATTTTCGTCAAACAAATGTAGACCACATACATAAGTATATATATATATTATATAAATTATATAAATACTAATGTTACAATGTTTTCTTAAGTTAAATATTATTCCTACGGTACATGTTTCTTTTTAGCTGTTTTTTATTCATTGTTGTGTCAATTAATTCGCAGTGCTGATTGTATATACGCATCATGCGATTGATAGGAGCGTTGTTTGCATTATTTTGTTCGGGATGTTTTGTTTAGAAACAAATTGCGTGTTCTTAGTTGACGCCCAGGTACATACAAATTTTATTTTTCTAGTAATTTTTGTACTCGTTGCGAAATTAGATCATTAACAAAAGAAAGCGTTGCAACGCCGTAACCTTTAGTGTTTGGGTGTTTATGAGCATGCAGCGTGCTTCATATGAGGTCCAGTTCAACTTATGGAGTGCAAATAAGAAACTGTTTCTGGACTGACTCAATGCGTTCTTCATGTACGACCATATACGGGTTCCAAACGATGTTACAGTATTACAGAATGGGCCTTACGTATCTGATATACAAAACCTTGATTGCGTATGGGTCCTGGAAGTTATGTGAGAAGCGTTTGACAAAGCTCAGCACACTATTTGCCTTATTGATTACAGAGTTGTAGTGTTCTATGAACGTGAGTTTACAGTCCAGAACGACGCCTAGATCTCTAAACACTTCACATTTCTTTACATTTTGATTTCCAAGACATGATTTTTTCTGCTAAATGTAATGGAGTTGCATTTTTTTACATTCAGGTTTAGTCGATTTTTATTACACCAAGTATGGAATACATTTATTTCGTTTTGGAATACTTCGATGTCGTTTTTATTACCGCGAAAAACTTCATGTCGTCTACATACACAAGTACATTTATACGCTTGAGAACGAAGGAGATGTCATTAACGTACAGAATGAAAAAAAAAGGACCAAGATGAGAGCCTTGTGGGATTCCCGAAGTGACTTTTACTGGATTTGAGATAGAATTTTGAAAATGAACAATTTGTTCACGATTTGTTAGATAAGAATTCAGCCAGTTTCAGAGTCCTTGTTCCTATTTCCTGCAATTTGAAGAGTAGTAATGGAATGTCGATGCGGTCAAATACTTTACTGAAGTCAGTGTAAAGAGCTTCTACGTGTTTGCCATTTTCCATTGCATTCGAAATAAAAGTCACAAATGTCAACAGATTAGTTGCAGTTGCCTGATTTAAAGATAGGTACCAAAAAAGATTGTTTCCATTTTTCTGGGAATATTCCTGTTTGTAGTGACATATTGAAAATGCAATGTAAGGGAAGGGTGAGTTCCTCAGCCAGGTTCTTCAGAAATACAGGTGCTATTCCGTCAGGTCCTGGTCCTTTCGTTCCATCTAATTTCTTTCATGCATGGCATATTTCTTGTTGTGAAAGATAGTTTACCGATATGTCATTTAGATATTTCGGTAAAAAAAGAAAAGTAGTCCCGATCGCGATTTTCTTCGGAAAATGTGGTATATACTTCCTGGAAGAAATTTGCAAAGAGATTACAGATTTCGTTTGAAGAACGCCCTACATCTTCATCGAGATGCATCTGCGATGGAAAGTTATTTTTTTTTTTTTATAAAAATGATGATGATGGTCCCACCTCTTTCCCCTACAAAGGCTTGAGCGGGACGAGTTATCTTATTGATAATAATTGAGTTACTGAGTTTATTACATCATACTAACCAGTAAGCACATTAAATTGGAAAGAAAACGGACTGGTTATCCCGCAGACATAGATTACTAATCGATAGAACAATTTAAGCCTTTGTCTAAAGTATTCATTCCATGGCATGTCGAGAGAATTTCCAACCCGGGAAGACCCTAGACCGATCGGGAATTGAACCCAATGCCTATGTCAGTATTAGCCATGAATTTTCAAGGGAAATCCCGCTTTATCAGATCCCCGGCCACGGCCTGCAATTGCGATCGTTTCCGAGTTCTAGTAGCTGAGCAAACCCAAGCCTTATTCTAGCCGACACTTCAGGCCCATCACTTCACATATCCCAAGGCATGTCAAGAAAATTTCCAACCCGAAAAAATTCTTGACCGATCAGGAATTGAACCCAATACCTATGTCAGCATTAGCCTAGAATTTACAAAGGAATTCCCGCTTCACTGGATACCCGACAACGGTCTGTTAATCGTTTTCGAGACCAGACAGCTGAGCAAACCTAAGCCTAATTCCAGCCGATACTTCAGGCCCTACATTCAACCTGGGGTATAAACGTGTCAACCTGAATCTGCAATGAGATCCGCCACAACACAGAAAAATCTTGATATAATTATCTGTTGAGAAGATGAATTTACAAGTATTCCGATTGAGCTATCCCTAGCTTACCTCAGGTTTCCACATTAAACCCCTTGGAATGACTTTGTTTTATTCGATCAAAAATTCTTTTGCTTTTATTCAATCTCACGTTTCTCTATATTTGCCAACGCGCGCGGGCTCAAACTATTGCAGACTTCACAATTATTTTTTAAATTTAATTGAATAACTAAGATATATATAAAAGCAAAAAAAAATAAAATACCATCATCACCATAGTCTTGACAAGAAAAATACACGGACACACATACACTCAAAAGACAATAATTTCCTCGTTTTATGAAATAATGAAATAATGATGATGATCTCCTCAAAAAGTTTGTACTGTACGAGTTCTCTTGTTGATCTTTATGTAACAATTATTAAAATAACCAGTAAGCACATTGAAGTAAAAAACAAAACAAACGGACCGGTTATATTACAAACATAGATTCCTAATTGAAGAACAATTTATGTTATCAACTTAACGTATCTAACCCATGGCATGTCGAGAGAATTTCCAACCCGGGAAGACCCTGGACCGATCGGGAATTGAACCCCATGCCTATGTCAATATTAGCCATGAACTTACAAGGGAAATCCCACTTTATCAGATCCCCGGTCACGGCCTGCATTTGCGATCGTTTCCGAGTTCTGGTAGCTGAGCAAACCCAAGCCTAATTCTAGCCAATACTTCAGGCCCATTACTTTACATATCCCAAGGCATGTCAAGAAAATTTCCAACCCGAAAAAATCCTTGACCGATCAGGAATTGAACCCAATACCTATGTCAGCATTAGCCTAAAATTTACAAAGGAATTCCCGCTTCACTGGATACCCGACAACGGTCTGTTAATCGTTTTCGAAACCAGATAGCTGAGCAAACCTAAGCCTAATTCCAGCCGATACTTCAGGCCCTACATTCAATCTGGGGTATAAACGTGTCAACCTGAATCTGCAATAAGATCTGCCACAACACAGAAAAATCTTGTTATAATTATCTATTGAGAAGATGAATTTACAAGTATTCCGATTGAGCTATCCCTAGCTTACCTCTGGTTTCCACATTAAACCCATTTGAATGCTTTCATTAAAAAGAATTGTTTTTGCATATGTTCTATCTCAAGTTGTCTATGTGTGCTAACGCGCGCGGGCTCAAACTATTGAAGATTTCACAAATATTGTTTAAGTTAACCATCATCATTATAGTCCAAAGATAAGAAAATACAAATATCCGTTAAACTTCGTCATCTTACACACTAACATTAATTATATGCAGGGTCAAAAATCTAAATCATGCTTCAAAAACTCTTTACAAATACTACGGAATATTCGAAGGCTTGTTGCTGTCTTTGCTTCATTTGGTAATGTGTTATACAGGCGATATCCTTTATAAAAAAGTGAGTTTTGGGTACATGACATTCGAAAGTTCATGGTTCTGAGGTCACTTGCTTGCCTTGTGTTATATCGGTGCATATCTCTTCCATACGTTATCGTGTTTTGTAAATAGTTCGGTGTCATGCCGCTAACCATCTTATATATGAACGTAAGAGTGCAATATTTGATACGCTGTCCCACTGACATCCATTGTAGGCATTCAAGCATAAATCTTCGTGGAGTAAGTCGATCGCATCTCAATATCAAGCGCATGGCCTTGTTTTGAACAATTTGCATTCTATTCATTTGCCTCTTATTTGCGAGAAATAGCACAGATGCACAATAATCGAAATGTGGAGCGATCAATGCTTTGTAGATGGTAATTTTACTTTCAAAGGTCAAGAATCGATAAGTTATTGCTTTTGAGCTTAGACTTTACGTAATTAAAGAATTTCTTCGGACATGATTTGACTTCTGTTTCGACCCTTCTATTATACTCTTCGTGTGCACTTTTAATGGCAAAATTTAGTTCTTTGGAAATATTCTGATATTCCAGCAGTAGAGGCGAATGAACTGCAAAGTTTAAAGCCTCTTAAAAACAAAGAAAGAAGAAGAATATTCCAGCAAATTTTGATTACTTTTGTCTATTTTGTATTTTTTGTGTGCTTTTTGTTTTCTATTCTTTATATTTCTTAATTGAGCGTTATACCAAATAGGATATTTGCTGGTTGAATTTCTTCGGCACAAATTCTGCTATTATGTTATTCAGAATTTCGTGAAGAATATGTCCGGATAACTTGACATCTCGTTCGCTGTTTAATAAAGTATGCCATTCTATGGCTTGTAGGCTACATTTGATTGCTTCAAAGTTCGTCTTGTTGTATTCCGGTACTTCTTCGTACTCCCAGTCTGTTATGTACAAAGATTGAGTATTCAGTTGCTGTGTGAAATTTTTCATTTTTCCAAAGGGGAGTCATGGACCCATTCAAACAAAAGTCGTCGGTGATGTTAGTGAAAAATAGGTCTAAATAATAATTTTGGGAATTTGTTACGTGATTTATTTGAATAAAATCGAGATGTGCAACTTCGTCAAATATATAATGAAGGGTTTCATTTTCCCCGACGACTGGAAGTAGAATGCATTCATTATCGTTATCGGGAATGAAGTCTACTTTATTTTGATTGAAGTCGCCTTAGATATGCAATTTCACCTCTAGTTTTTTCGTAATTCGATTTGCCGTTTGAAAAAATAATTCATACGACTTTACATTTGCGTGTTCGGGTGGGAAATACACGGTAGCAAATATGTATACTTCGCCAGCTATAGATAATTTTGCCCAAACATGTTCAAATCCTTTATGTTTTTCGGTTATAAGTTCTTCAGAAGTGAAATTTGCATTAATGGCAATGAGACTTATATCCATTTGACTCGGTTGGTTTCACGACTAATAACTAAACATTTAAGGTAGCATGCATTACCTTGACATTAAGCCTGACACTGAATTCAATGTTATTCTTGCAACTGAAACTAGCTGGGACGAAAGCGTAAGAAGCGAAGACATTTTTGGAAATAATTTCAATGTATTCCGGCACGACCGCAACTTATCGTTATCTCAGAAGAAGTCTGGAGGGGATAACGATAAGTTACGGTCGTGCCGGAATACATTAAAATTATTTCCAAAAATTTCTTCTCATTATCTAAACTACGAATTGTACTAGAACCATTGGCTGTTGTGTACCCACCCACTAGCAGAACCCCAAGTAACCGCTGAGCATCTAATATCATCTAATAGGGGAACTGGTAAACCGCAAGCCCAGATCGAACGGCCGAATACATCCCTGCGGCCTAGTTTAACCAGCATGAATTAATTATTCAATGTCACTTTGACTCGGGACATACGGTAAGCGAAGCCTTCCCTATGATTCGCAATCGTTATGAACCAGTTGTTGATATCAAAACATGCAAAACGTGGTATTCAAGATTCCGAAGACACATGAGTAACATGTACTTGCATTGGCCTGACCAATGATTAAAAGACAGTCGACGAGGTTTTTGGTCAGATGATATTGATGAACTGAATTTATGTCACGTTTTCCACCGAACGCGCTAGAGAGAGACAAGCAGCTGTGCGTGGTTTTGTTCTCCTCTTTGCATGCACTATTCGTGCTAAGTGTGTTTTCGTTTGTTTACGATGAAAATCGTGGAACAGAGTTTTCTCCGAGAGCGTGTCTTTCGGATGATTAGTCAACATAACATAACAACAACTAACTTCGTTGACTTCGTTGGATGGATTGACCGCTAATAACATACCATTTGTACGCAAAGAAGACAATCTCCCAAATGTTGCCCAGACGCGGCAATCGAGTCGTATTGGGGATTTGCTTCACGTCATACTGCCCCAGTCGGTGTACGAAGATGGTTGGGAAGCCTCCACAACTCAACAACTCAAACCCCGCATCATCAGATGTGCCGAAAAACTGCTCCACAAGGTGTTCCAAATCATGATGATGAGGGTTCCGGGAATCTTGAGGAAGATTGAAGATTAAGGGCCTCTATCTGTCTAATTGTTTCACACCACAAACGCACATTGTATGGACTTGTAAAAATGCAATAAAGGATTGATTTAGAAAAAAACACCTTTTTTACTAAACATGTTTTCATTCAGTCTCGCTACTTCTGACTCACCCGTTAGCAAATGATGAGAAATGAGTACTTTAGGAATGAAAAAAAGTGCAGGACTATGACATGAAAAGAAAGAATAAGAAATGTTCCTCAGTCAAGAAAAAAGCGTGTTATCCAAGTGACTTCTCTAATTTCAATAATTCATTCTGCGCCTTCATGTATGCAACACAGCATTACACTCGTGAATATTCGCGTTGGCGGCATTGAGCTTCGCATTACGAAATGGGGGTTTAGGCATGACAATATGAACAAAATGAACACACATTTGAAAAAAAAATATGAATGAAAATTATTTTTCCCAAATCAAATTAGTTTTCTATGTAAATGAAAATCACTTTTGCTTGCAAGTAGTGAAAAACTATCATATAAAAATTGTGTCTAAAGATAGCTTTATATTATAATGGTAAGTTTTGGTAAGAATATTTGAAAGTTCATATTTTGAATTAGGGTCAGAACAACGTACTTCTAGTAAGTTAATAACGCCAAGAAACAAATCTCATACAAATTTTAGCAATTTAAAACTGCCTTAGGGCCGACTAATCTGATAGAGAATAGTTGGCCTCATACAAACTAATGTCGATCTGAAACAAACCAATGCCGGCTTCGGAAAAGAGTCACCCAGTATCCGGTACGTGAAGCAATCCCCATCGGCATCGGCGATCATACCCCGGCACTGGTATTGAGGCCAGTGAAAGGAAGCAATCTCGGAATGACCAACCAAGGTCCAGAATAGCGAGAATTTGTGGAATGATTTCCCTCGATGGGGAAGCTTTATCGTATTTCATACGCAGGCTGATGAGATGTTGTTCCGCCTTTCCGCGTTTCACCTAACATAGTCATCGCTCTGTCTATTGAACAATCATCCTCCCAAGACACACCTAGGTACGAAAAATATACCGAGGAAAAAATGTCGGAGAGTGGTCCTCGACCTGCACTGGTAGCAATTCCGTCAGGGAAGAATCTTCGAAGACGTTGAATTGGAGGTATGGCTCCTTGTCAAACGCAAGAAGAGTATTAGCACTTAGCACTTACCATTCTCAGCTTGCATCGCATAGTGACTGGTAATGAAAAACGGATTCAATAGGAAAAAGTGAAGGTTATGCTTTGTATATGATGGGTTCATGTCGATTGTACAGGGTCTTTCAGATTAAACGCTAATGCAAAAAAAAATTAAATAGTTCCTCATATATTTTTTTCGCTCCGTTGATGGTAACACTGCATTCGTCACTTCGTGACGATAATATTCGGCTACTCATTCAGTCTGATCGGATGGTATTTAGTGTCAAAATGTACAATTTACAAGAACGTGTATTTTTAGTGAAATCGTATTCGAGCAACCGAAGCCTTAATGAAACTTTGTCCTCTTATGGTAAGAATTTCAACATTTCTCGTCGTCGACTACTTCCTCTGGGGGTACTTGAATGACCGTTGCTATGTTAATAAGCCACAAAATTTGGAGGAACTTAAAGAAGAAATAACTCTGATTTTCAACAGCTTCGAAGTTGTAATGTTAGAGTTGTGTATAATGAATTTTGTTCACCGTTTAAAACGCGTTACCGAAAAAAGGGGTGGTCACATCGAAAATGTCCTAAAATAAGCTTTATTTTCGTTTTTAAAAAATAAAAATCGGTTCATTTTTGTAGAAGCTATAAAAATTTGCTGCCTGAGCGGTTAATCAGAAAGACCCTGTATTCGTTATGGATTGTTTAAACTGAACATCTGCATACCATCACTAAAAATGACCATAATCCGAGCAGAGCCACAAAAATGTGATTTTACAGCACAACAATGCTCGGACTCACGTTGTCAAACCTGTCAAAACCTACGTGAAACCACTCAAACGCCTCAAATATTGCGCCGTCCGATTATTACTTGTTCCGTTCGATGGCACACGGTCAGGCCGATCAGTAGTTCTGTTCGTACGAAGAATCCAAAATAACAGCTTAATTTGTACATAGCCACAAACGCAAAAGAGTTTTATCTTGACGGCATTCAAGCTCCGCCAGGAAAATGGAAAAGTGGTAGCTAGTGATGGGAAATATTTTGAATGATTCATTTGTAACAAACAATAATGTTCCATTTTTATAAAAATATCAATTGTAGACTAAAATGTTTTTCACCCATCACTTTTGCTGAGTTAAGAGATATTTGTTTTTCATTGCAAAAATCAGCTGGTATCGATAATGTCAACCCAAAAGTGATACAAAATTGCTTTCATGTCATTGGACACGATCTACTGGACCTAATGAATCTCTACGAACTGGGCACGTGCCAACGCTTTGGTAGGAATCCCTTGTGAATCCGATCCCCAAAGTTAATGGGACGGATAAAGCCGAAGAGTACCGCTCTATTAACATGTTGCACATATTAGAAAAAAAATGTTAGAACTTGTTGTGAAAGTACAGCTGATGCATTTTGTAGATAACAACAATTTGCTTATACCGGAACAGTCGGGATATCGAGAGAGACACTCTTGTGAAACCGCTCTGAATCTGGTGTTAGCAAAATGGAAAGAGAATATCGAGGCGAAAGAGACTATATTTGCGGTATTTCTGGATCTTAAACGGGCTTTTGAAACAATTTCTAGGCCCTTATTATTACAAACATTGGAGCGGAATTGTAGGAATGTCGTACAAATGGTTCGAAAGCTATTTGTGCGACAGGACTCACAAGACTCGTTTCAATGATTCTTTTTCCGATCCCATCGGCAACTTACTCGGGGTGCCGCAGGGAAGTGTCTTAGGGCCCATTTTGTTTATTTTATATATAAATGATCTGCGACGGGTTTTACGATATTGTGACATTAATTTGATCGTGGATGATATAAAAGAAACCGAGGAACACATAAACGAAGATTTGCATTCTCTGGCTTAAATTCAAACAATTGAAATTGAATGTTGGCAAAACTAAATACATGCTAATTTCTTCCACAAACTCTAGTATAGACGTTAATTTTAAAAAAGATGGTGAGACACTAGAACGCGGCGAAAGAAATCAAATACTTAGGAGTTATCATTGATGACAATTTAACTTTTAAGTCAATAATGTTATCAAGAAGATTGCCGAAAAGTACGACGTTTTGTGTTGTTTGAAGAAAGAGTTGACAATAAATAGTAAAATTAAGTTATATAAATCATTGATCTCACCACATATAGACTTTTGTTCGTCGATCCTGTTACTTGCAAACAATACACAATTAACGAGATTGCAGCGTTTACAAAATTATGTCATGCGTTTGATTTTAAGATGTAATAGATACACTTCCTCTAATTTGATGTTGGACGCGCTACAGTGGCTATCTGTGAAGCAAAGAATTTATTATTTGACAATGGTGTTCATCTTTCAAATTTTAAACGGTATGCTGTCTCGATATTTGTGTGATCGAATTGAAAGAGAAGTGATGTTCATAGAAACAATACTAGAAACGCGGATGATGCAAGAACACCTAACTTTATATTCAGTAGGTCGCAGAACTCGTTGCTATACAAAGCAATACATTTTTTCAATTCGATGCCCAGGGAAATAAAACGAGCGGCCACAATGGCAGAGTTTAAGAGAATGTGTATTTCCCACGTTAAATCTGTTTTGTAAACAGGTTTTCGAAAAAAATTTGTAAATTAATTTATGCATGTTTACTAATTATTGAAATTTAAAAAAAAATTACAGGTATCTCAAACTGCCATGTTAGTTTTAATGATGATGATGTTTTCTTTGTATTGTATTGTAGACTAGCTGACCCGACGAACTTCGTCCCGCCCAAAATAGATTTTTTTGATTTGAATACTTTCAAACATCCACGTTTTCTTACTAGATAAACGTTAGTGAATCTAATCACTGAACTCTTCATTAATTGATTACCCTTTGACCCTTTATAATTTCCTTTTACTATAAATTGTCTAGTACTTCTACAAAAATTCGTCCTTATAATATAAAATTATTTTCAGACACAATTCTCGTTCACTATTCTTCAAGCATTTGGAAATAACATGTTTCTCCGTTTCATGGAATACATGTTTGATACAGAGAATATTACAAAATAAAGAAAGCTCAAATCGGACCATTCCTTCCTCGGGAAACACATTTGGCCTTCCATTTTTGTTTATATAGATAGAAGATATAAGAATGCGTTATTTCACCTGAAAATCCATTTCCACCTACGAACAAAGATCAATTTCGATAGCGCAAACATCGAATGGACTAACAACGCTTATTATGATGTAATTTTCGAACATGTGGGAATTAAATTTTCCGAATTTTCCGACCTTCCTTCAGAGTTTTCCGAAAATTTTCCGGTTTTTCTCTCCACTATATTGATCTACGGGAAGAGACGAATACAACAAAATACAGGAGGCTAAAATCGGACCATGTCTTCTTCGAGTTTTCCGCTTACCAACAGATTTTGCCTTACATTTTTATTTATATAGAATATTAAAAAAAAAAAAAAAAAAAGAAAAACGAACGTTGTCTGCAAAAGTTTGAGCCCCGCGCGCGTTCGGTGGGCCTGGACTAATGTTAATAATGAACACTGGCAGAAAACTGACACACAATGAAATTTTATGTAGGGTCTGAAGTGGAAACTGGAATTGGGATAGCTCATTCAGAATTTTCGTAAACACTCTTTCATCAGATGGTTGTATCGATTATTTCTGATTGTAGCAGATCTCTTTTATGTTCTAAGTTAAAACTTTTGGATATTGGGTTCAATTCCCAATCAGTCAAGGATCTTCTCGGGTTGGAAATTTTCTTGACATGAAAACTTTGGTCCTGAAGTTGAGACTATGACTATGTCAATGTCAATATGGATAGGAACATTGTTTGGTTTTTCGCAGTTTATGCCTATTTTTAATGTTTTATTGATAAATAGTTCGTTTGTTCGCTTTGTTTTTGTTTTTCTAATACTAACTTCTTGATATGTTTGAAAATAAATATTATCTATAAGGTAAATCGTCCTGTTCAAACCTTTGTAAGGGTATGAGGCGGACCATCATCATCATCATTATGTGCAGTATGTTTCATGTCTCATTATACATCGTTTCACTTGGCCGTAAGTGACACGAAGATGACCGATGTTCTTCACTTGTGTTCTTGAATATGAAACAAAACATACAGAACTAGTTGGTGAGCAATTCGGGAAGGATATTGGTTCACCAAACGACATTATGCTCGCTTCCTAGAGGGCTAGCATCAATCGAGCTTAATAAATGTTCATGAAGACTGGAGAATGATGCACAGCTTCTATCAACTTCAATTCCCCTTTTTTATGATGCACGAAATCTTTATCTTTAGCGCGAAAGAGCTATGTGCCAACTCTAAAAACTGACAGAAGACTTGTGACAACCTTGTGGCGAAACTCGCTTTATAAGTATGTTCGAGGCAGAATATTTTAATATAATTCATATGTGTCGTCTGGTTGCAAAACCGGCCAACTCCTCAAATTTGAGATATTTGTTTTTTCGGTTTTTTAGACCTTAGATACATTGTTCCACTAATTGGTAGTGAGAAACAGTGACAAAATTGATTAATTCCCTATAAAACACGCGTTTGAAAGTCATGATATGCTGCAAAACCG
Source organism: Toxorhynchites rutilus septentrionalis (assembly GCF_029784135.1). Lineage (NCBI taxonomy): Eukaryota > Metazoa > Arthropoda > Insecta > Diptera > Culicidae > Toxorhynchites > Toxorhynchites rutilus. The sequence goes on from NC_073746.1 coordinate 14,587,840, forward strand.
ACCAAATCCTCTCGACAGTGAGTTTCAAAACCGGCCATCTCCATATCCGCTAGGGCGCGCTGCAGTTCCAGATCAAAATGAATGTTGCCAGGCGACTATCCAAGTTTCAGAATATTTCAGAATGATTTTCAACACAAGATTTAACATTGGGTTTGGATCACCTATATAATAAACTCATTGGCAAAACATAATGTGTTCATTCACACTTGGAGAGAGCAGGAATAACCCAAAGAGTTCAAATTAAATTGTTTGAACATTATTCCATAGGCTACAGAATACCGATTTCACCGGAATTACTGTTCTCAGATGACGGCTGTGAAGGCCAAGATAAAAATACTACGATGATGTTTATGCTATAATACTGGATGACCAGGTGCGCCCCTAATCATTTGAAAAGGTGGAGGTCGTTTGCCCCATTCCCGGGCATTCATTTATTCAGATCGTGTGTTTGCCCAAATTGACAAGAAATTGATAAAAATGGAGAACCTCGTTCAGCCTTTAAAGTTCAACGGCATTCTCTCGAGAAATGGAACGGTGTTCAAGCCAGGAATAGACTACACTAATCCGGATTGGAATAGTGTCAGCATTACATTCCTCAAAACTATGTACTATGGCACTTGAAATTCGCCCCTACAAAAATATTTTTATCACAAGCATAATACTGGTTCAAGAGGGGTTTTGTACAGAACGGAGGTTGGAGCGAGAAAGTTTGTTGTAAACTTCTTGGCATTAACTATTAAAGGAAAAGGAAGCAGAGAAGGAGAGAGGGACGATGTAGGAAGTCAGGGAGAAATTTGTGAACCAGTCAAAGACGGTAATGCCACAAGAGTATGAGTTCCAGGATGTTTATTAGTGTCGAAATCCATTATAAACTGTTTTCAAAGCTATTTGCCTTTCAAATTATTCTAGTCAATTTTATCGTCTCAATGTTTGTGTTCCTCAATAAAAATTCACAATATATATTTTTTCCAAAAATCAAAAAATACTTATTCAAAAAATTTTGTTCATTTGCATCCGGAAACCCCCAATAGTTGTGCATATAATATTTTTTTTCCAATTCATTTATTTGTAAGGCTCAATCGCATGAGCTTTGCGGAGCCGCTAATTCAAGGTTTGTTTATACAAAGTTTCAACTAATTGCTATGTTTAGTAAGATTCGACCGAATACTCGCGGTTTACTCGAGGTTGAAAGGGCAACAATTTTTGTGAGACAGGACAGGTTTGGGATTAGGATAAGGGGTATCGTTGTCTCAACCGAGGGTTTCCGCACGCACTGTAGCATTGTGCGTAATGACCAGGGATAGCATCTGGTGTTCGACTAGCTGTCGATAATATACACAGCTAGTTATAACGATATTTCTGTTCTAATTAGCTGCAAAACCGGTAAACTCTAAAATGAGTTGCAAAAGCAACCAAATCCAAAATTAAAATTTGAATAACCATCCCCCTCCATATGCCCCTGTTATTTGAATGAGTGCTTTCAAACATCCTTGCCTAACGTCACTAACAACCAAAGAGATTTACTTTTCATCTCATTCTGTTATGATGCTACAGAAAATCGTCTTCCCTGTGAAATTTTTATTTTTGGAGATGGCCGGTTTTGCAACTAGGCGACACATATGTAGCTTGACAAATATCTACGCTTCTAGTCCTCCTTATTTACATTACTCTGCTGTCCAACTAAATTATAGTTGCAGTTTCTTGTAACTATGCTTTCATCGTATTATATTTAATTTACACTTCTGTTTCACGGTTTACATTTCTTCTTGTATTTCTGGTAATGAGTCTGTGTTTGACAAATCAGCAGAAACAATCTGTCAACCTTTGGTTTCATTTATTCGTTTCTACGTATACTTCGTATCTCGTATTTCTCTACGACCCACTTGATTTCTGATTGTTGTTTGTATAACATTGAGTTATGCAACTATTTTTTTACTCTGCTAACCATACATTCAATGTTATTTTGAATCAAGATATGTTTTAAAGACCGCCAATATTGAATTGGTGCTGAAATAATATTTATACGTCGGACATTTATCCACAACAACTGCTCCCAAAAAAGCCACATAGATCTCAGCAACAGTAACGAAAGGAAATCGTACCTTATACAATTTATAAACGCTTCCTTCCTGCTTCCGCCTGCTACTTTGTGGCGGTGGAAAAAAGAGCGACCACCGCCGAGTGTGCGATCTGGCGTGCTGCAATGATTCCGGCTATTTCCCCAACAGCAGTAACAGCAGCAGCCAAGCCAAGGACCCCCACGGAGAAATGGTGGTTCACCCCTAGCTCTTCGAGATGCCGAAGAGGTCGGATGGGAAATTGATATAAATGTGAACTGGCAGGTCTTAAGCGGGGTGACTTTATTGTTTAAATTAGCATAATTCCTTGTAAAAACCCGCTTGATGTTTGTCATCAGCCGGAAAAGCTGGCTCCCTTCGGTCTCGGTTGAATCGAGGGGCCAGGCTAAAGGGAGTGACAACCATTATTGTCGCCCGCTCGGTATGAAGTAGCCAGACAATGGTTCACACTGTCGGTGGAGATCATTTATTTATTGTGCTCCATGGTTCTCTCCGTTGCCGTCGGTTGTTTGTGGACATTTTTGTTCGTTGAGTTGTTCCTCGAGAGGAGTGGATTAGCCAATGATTGTTGGATTGGAGTTTAGTTCTGTGGTACAGACTGGAATTGTTCAATCTGGATGTTAATTTTTCATGAGCGTTAAAAAAACATTCAAAGTGATTCTTTAAAAAAACAGAATAAGAGCAGCATCCGGTCGTAAATTACAGAAGACCATCGAGGTGAAGAGCAGTTTGGGGAGATATTGTCTGTCAATCATTAGTAATATCTCATCGTCTTATAGAACAATCTCTATCACTATCTTGTCTTATAAAACAAGATACCGTTGAGAAAAACAAAATACACTCGACAAAAAAATTAGAGGAACAGAATGCGAAGTCGGAAATTTTAAGTGATTTTTGACATGCTGTAACTTCGTGAAAAATAAACGCATATCGATAGGATGCACATCATTTTGAATTATTTATTTTATTTACATCATTTACGAATCGTTCGTTCTGAGCGTCGCGCAGGATTTTGTACTTCTGATACGATTGCGATTAAATGCTCCTCTAATTTACTCCAAACTTTGAAGAATCGGCTAGAAAAAAACGGCTGTATCAATATGAAACGTTCACAGATGTTTAGGGAATAAACTAGGCTAAAAAATTGCCTGCAAACATTAGAATTTACTGCGATATTTGCAGAACTACAGTGGATTTTGTAAAGCAATATGAAAATCCTGTTTTTGACACTTTTTTGAAATTGATGCAAAAAATTTAAATAATTTTTTTATTCGTCAAAGTAACAAAATATCCTTGTGCAAAATTTATTGGAGATTTCAAAACTGTTTTTCGATTTGCGGTGCGATGGTTGTTTATTGAATTATTCATCATCAAAGACGAATGGGTACTTTTTCATTCAAACTTAAATATCTCTGTGTGGAAAGGTCCTACAGGAACGTTCTTGGAACCAAAAAAAAAGCTGATTGATGAGGTTAATTGTATTTGCATCGATATGCGTTGATTTTTCATGAAGATACAGCATGTCAAAAATCACTCCAAATTTCCGACTTCTGTTCCTCTAATTTTTTTGTCGAGTGTAGTCTAGATATTTTTTTCATGTGTATTAGTACGTTTGTAGTATTTCAATTGTTCTTAAAACAAGCCTCCTAAAATACGTTCATCCTAAATAATAACGACAGGTTGCTAACAAAGAATAAAACTTATATCCTGAAAAAAATCATAGTAAATTTGGGAAGTGATTCATATCGGTTTTCAAGACGAGAATCATTGTATCATTGTATCACCAATAAACATCATTGAATCAGTACAATAATCGAATGAAAATCTCTTAAATAACTTCAGATTTGCCCAAAAATAATGTTAGAATAAAAACAAACTCAATAAACATGTCAATAGGATGAATCTATACGGAAACCATTATTATCTTTAATTGAATCCGTTCTAAGATAACCATCAGGAAAGGTTTATTTTATCGACTCCCTCTCAGTCTGAAACGAAAGCAAAGGTGAGTCAAACTGAAACGGATTATCACTTCGAATGCTTGGAACTGACCCAGAGTCATTTTATTTCCTATCCTCATTTCCGCTCGGACTTACTTCGGAAACACTCACCCCACAGAATCAAAGGAAAGGGGTGCACGCTGTCGGTCATTTATCAAGATTGCTACCATTAGATATCGACGCAGAGAAAATCATTTCTATTCCAATGAGAAAACAATCACTACCTGGATCCGTATCGTTCGCTAGCGATATGTCCTCGATTCCTGTTCCAATCTGTAACCGATGAGCAAAATGTTTCGACAACGTGTCACCGCCGGCTTTACTGCCGGCACAAACCCAAAAGTCCGCCTTGCTAAACTTGGCCAGCTCCACACCATTGCTTGGAAATCTTCCCGGTTCCAGGTTCGGGAAGATGTTGAACTTTTCCGAAACCCACTGCACCCAGGATCCGATATCTTCACTGGTCCACTCGAGTGGGTTGGTGGGCAGATAGATGGGACTGTTATCACTCTTTTCCGTCTCCGAGGATGAATCATTTTCACTGACTTCGATCGTTTCACGATTAAACTCATCATCCTGCATTTTTTCGTCTCACTCGCTGGTAGCTCCATTTACTACCGCCACTGACTTTTCTTTTGGTACACATTGGGCACCTTACCGGGCACCTTTTCGATAAACTTATAAAAAGATGCGAGCATCATAGCACATTTTTCAATCCACTCAAAATCACATTTTCTTCCAATAACGACCAATTCGAAAGGCGCCGATCTGAACAAGTTGACAGTTGGAGGCTTACTGAATACCGCGAATTTAACAAAAATCAACCGATGATTAATGCAGATGAGAGTGCAAAAGATAGAAACAAAACGGTCTCGAACGAAGATCGAAGTCAGTGGTGTGTGCGCCTGGCATCCCACCAACAAGCGTGAGAGAGTGAAAAATCTCCCAAACCAAACGCTGCGATTACCATTCTCAGTCGCGATCGAACTTTGGTTTGTGATCTCTTTCTACTAGCGCTCGTAGTAATGGGTTTCATTCATAAACTCGTGATTCATTCATAAAATCTGTGAGCCGGGCAACACGTGGTCCGGCAATGGTGGTGCTCAGCATGCGCCTGAGAGTAATCGACTTGGCGGGCCAATCAGTGCCCAAAAATTCGTGGAAAATAGATGACGCTTCCACCCAATGTTAATCATAGTTCTTACGGTGTTTTTTTTTTGTTCGAATATCACAGCCGATAGTGTTTGTTATGGTCCTGGCAAGGCTGAGCGATAGTTCGTATGCAAACGAGGCAATTGAACAGGTGAAGGCACATTCGCCCCCAAGGTACGGACTATAGGCGATTAAGTGGTTGTTCGAATCTTACTCATTCGGTGGGGAATTCCCATATGCAGAAAATCTCTCTCAGAGTGGCATCTCTCACGCGAACGCGATCAAAACGGCATCAAAATGTGACGCATAATTGCATATGCGTAAGGGGTTTGGAAAATGTTTTTCTTGATCATTTATAAATCTTTCATTCTACCAATAATAGAAGTCACGTCAAATAGTCACGGATTACACGCTAGTAATGTTGGTGGGATAGCCGCTCTACCAGAGGTTCCCAACTTTGTCGTCTTCCTAATCCGATCTCTTTTAATTGCAATCAAGTATCCCGCGGACCCAAAAGTTATCATTCGATTATTAGACCTATAACATATTATTTGGGACCACTACATCATCAATATAACAGGTTAATATCAAAATATAAGGCTTCAAAGTTGGTGCACTTAGGAGGTTTCTCAAACAAACGGGAATGAGCGGTATATTGAGCGGTTTTGAAGTGATTCAATTCAATTTAGTGTACTTTTAATGTTCATAATGCTCATACCAAGTAAGAATGGGGCGGTTTTTAGTTATATTCTGCATTAACACTAGGTTTACGGGACGCGTCATTTTGATGCATTTCGAATTTTGTAAGGAAAGTTATAAAAACCGGTTGCATTTTTATTCTATCTCTTTTTTTTTTATAAATCGTTTATTTTTACAGGCTCAGTTACATTAGTTTAAAGGAGCCGAATTCTTAAATGTATTTTTTGAAACTATACATATACAATTTTCCTAACACTATGGTTAGTAAGGTGGAAAACCGATTACTCGCGGTTTACTCGAGTTTAGAAGGGTGACATATTCTTTCAGGAAGGGGATGGGATATAAGGGAATTGTTACAATGTTGATGATCACACTCAATTCTTAAATCTATTCGTATATCTATTGTATATTTACATTTCAACTTATTTTATTGTTTATACCAAAGGGGGCAATCGCTCGCAATGGATGAAAAGGAGGGTATGAAGACATAGGGACAATCACACACGAAGATCGATAGTTTTAAGGAAAACATATATTTGGGTCATGTAATCAAGGTCTAACCGAGCCAACACATCTCTCACCGGCACATTGGGCTGTCTTCCTCGGGCCCGAAGGGAGTTTTTTAAATTCGATCTGGCGACAAGATACACCTCGCACGACCAAACAACATGCTCGATGTCGTGATAACCTTGACCACAGACGCAGAGATTGTTGCTGGCAAGATTGAAACGAAAGAGTAGCGCATCTAACGAACAGTGATTGGACATGAGTCGGGAGAAGGTGCGAATAAAGTCCCGACTCAAGTCCAGACTTTTGAACCACGGTTTGAGGCTAACCTTAGGGATAATCGAGTGAAAGCACCGGCCCCATTCATCTTCATTCCACTTTCGTTGCCAGTTAGCGATGGTATTTTTGCGGACTAAAGAATAAAATTCATTGAAGGCGATTTGACGCTGATAAATATCGCCTTCAATTGCACCTACCTTTGCTAATGAGTCAGCCCTCTCATTACCCGGAATGGAGGAATGTGAAGGGACCCAGATAAAGGTAATGACATAACAGCGTCTGGATAAAGCACTCAAAATTTCTCGTATTCTCTCAAGGAAGTACGGCGAATGCTTTTCTGGCCTCACTGAACGGATAGCTTCGACAGAGCTAAGACTATCCGTTACAATGTAATAGTGTTCAACAGGTCGTGAGGCGACGCTGTCCAACGCCCAATGAATTGCTGCCAATTCAGCAATATACACTGAGCAAGGATTCTGAAGACTGTGTGAGGTGCTAAAAAATTCGTTGAACACTCCAAATCCTGTGGACTCATTTATAGTGGACCCATCAGTAAAGTACATATTATCACAATTGATACCCCCATACTTTTCATCGAAGATCGTTGGAGCGATCCTTGAACGTTGGTAATCTGTATATCCATGGATATCTTGCTTCATGGACAGATCAAATTGCACAGAGGAATTGATGTAGTCAGGGAAACAAACACGGTTGGGAATATACGAAGAAGGATCAACCTGCATGGAGATGAATTCATTATATGAACTCATGAATCCGGAGTGAAAATTTAACTCGATCAGCTGCTCAAAATTTCCGATCACCAATGGGTTCATGACCTTACACCGGATGAAGAACCGAAGAGATAATAAATTGAAGCGATCTTTTAGTGGGAGTACGCCTGCCAAAACCTCGAGACTCATGGTATGCGTTGAGGGCATACATCCCAACGCGATACGGAGACAAAGATACTGAATTCGCTCGAGTTTAATGAGGTGTGTTTTGGCAGCTGATTGAAAACAGAAACTGCCATACTCCATCACTGAGAGAATAGTTGTTCGATACAACATTATAAGATCTGCGGGATGGGCTCCCCACCAGGTGCCGGTAATTGTACGGAGAAAGTTTATTCTTTGTTGACATTTTTTACTCAGATACCTAATATGGACCCCCCAAGTACATTTGGAGTCGAACCAGACCCCAAGATACTTGAATGACATAGCATGAGTGATCGGTTTACCCAAAAGTTGAAGCTTTGGTTTTGCTGGTCTATGCTTCCTAGAAAAAACCACCATCTCTGTTTTCTCCGTGGAGAATTCGATCCCTAGCCCAATGGCCCAGGTTGAAAAATTGTTCAAAGTATCTTGTAAGGGTCTTTGCAGGTCGGATTCGTTTGATCCTACGACAGACACCACTCCATCATCTGCAAGTTGTCGCTTACATAGAAGTTGTACAAAAGGGGGCTTAAACATGAGCCCTGAGGGAGGCCCATGTAAGAGACCCGACTTACTGCCGAGTCTCCGTGAGAAAAGTTCAAATGTTTCTCACAAAGCAAGTTATATAACATATTATTCAATAGAGGCGGCAGACCCCGAGAGTGTAAGTTGTCCGACAAAACCTCTATTGAAACAGAATCGAAGGCCCCCTTTATGTCCAAGAATACTGAAGCCATTTGTTTTTTTTTCGGCGTAAGCCATTTGAATTTCTGAAGAAAGCAACGCAAGACAATCATTCGTACCCTTGCCCCTGCGGAACCCATATTGTGTATCTGAGAGTGGCCCATTCGTTTCAACCCATCGATCAAGGCGAAACAAGATCATTTTCTCCAACAATTTCCGTATACAAGACAGCATTGCTATTGGGCGGTACGAATTGAAGTGGGACGCGGGTTTTCCGGGTTTTTGAATAGCTATAACTCGTACTTGTCTCCAATCATCCGGAACAACATTATGCTCCAGAAACTTATTGAATAAATTCAACAAGCGATGTTTGGCCACATCGGGGAGGCTTTTCAACAAGTTGAACTTAATTCTATCCGATCCTGGAGCCGAATTGTTACAAGAAAGGAGAGCAAGAGAGAATTCTACCATCGAAAACTCGGAATCAAGATCGCACCTATCTTGTGGTATATCTCGAACAATTTTTTGCACAGGAGCGGAATCAGGACAAACCTTCCGTGCAAAATTAAAAATCCATCGATGTGAATATTCTTCGCTTTCATTCGTTGAAGAGCGATTTCTCATGTTTCGAGCCACTTTCCATAATTTTTTCATTGACGTTTCTCGTGACAAACCTCCCACGAAATTTCGCCAATAAGCACGTTTTTTCCCTTTGATTAGGTTTTTAAATTGATCTTCAAGGGCTAAATACGTTTGAAAATTTTCAGGGGTTCCACGTTTCCGAAAAGCTTTAAATGCATTCGATTTTTCTACATAAAGCTTGGAACACTGGCTATCCCACCATAGATTGGGAGGCCTTCGGCGAATAGTGGAACCTGGGATGGGTTTCGTTTGAGCGCGAACTGCGCTGTCATGGATCAAACGAGAAAGGAAGTTATACTCCTCCAATGGAGGTAAACCATCTCTGGAATATTCTATCTCTTGAAATGACTTTTATCCATTGATCAAGGTGAATATATATATTCAAGTCTATTTCCTCTAAAAGTATTGAAATATCTGAGTTCTATATGTTACCTATCTTATCTCTACGGACATACGTCAATTTGACGCGATCGTTATGTAGACAAAATTTTGAGTAAAGGTGGAAACACCAATAATACTGTCATTTCAATCTGCTATCTCCGTTATCCGAAATCGTAACCTCAAATGAATCAATGGAACACAAAATGCCAATTGATGTCAAAGTGTGAAGAGATTTTAAAAGTTTCGGTTTCTTAGTTCGAGTTGAAAAATTAAATTGTAGAATATTTTTTTGATTACTACAATGTGGAATGATGATTATGGTTGGTTGCAAACACTATTTTGACTAAGGTCTCGACGAGTGTATGGTTCAAGATCCCGAATGTAGGGTGTGGTTTCATTCGTCCCGGCTGAGGTCTTATCACTGCACCCAGTGTTGCTACATTTTAATCTGTACCAGAGGGGTTAAAAAAATTTTCATCCAATTTTTGTCCTCCAATTCTGCACATGCTCGTTCTCTGAAACTGTGATATTCTCACGGAGTGATTTTATCTTTATGGCCCGGAATTCATTCTCCAGATCTTGTGTATTCCCATCGCAGCACCTTGGAAACGCCTCTAACATAACGTTAATGCTTGTCAAATTGGAAAAGCTAAAAAATTGGACAATTTGAACTAACATTGCCGCAGCCTCGAGCGACGGATCATCAAAATCGAATCTTTTTTTAATTTGCTTGATCAGCCCCACGAAAAAACTACGACAAATATCCTTATAAATGATCTGCTTTTCGCTGCCCATTGTTCTGGTAATTTTTTCTGCTGCCATTCCAACCTAAAAATTCTTGCCGCTTTTCAAATGATCTTCAAATCTAATACCATTGGACATTGAAACAACGTGAGATTCCCTCGCAGATATTAGTGAGAATGATCAAATAAAAATCATTCAGCTCTTCATGTAGCATCGTGAATTCAGGTTTTTCAATCTGGAACAAACGATCCAATCTGTTGTTCTGGGGCAAAACATACTCAAAAAAAAACATTGATTTTGTCATTAAATCTTTGGGGGAAATAGGAAATGCTGTATTATTGTGAGACCCAAAAAGGATTTATCCAGCGCTTTTTGTTTAATAGGTTTTAATGACGAGTTGTAAATAATCAGTTATATATAATCAGGCTTTATTGAATTGTAACAAAAATAGCTAATCATTTATATGGATATAAACAAAAACTTGTTGAAAATACATTCAAATTTATCTAAAAATTATGCCCAAAACGATTAAAATCAGGCCTTAATTCAGCTGAACTCCAAAACCGAGCTGAAATTCCACTGGAATATACAAAATTATTAATTGAGAACTCTAACAAAAGTTTCATTTGATTTTTTTTTAATTTTCCATTATTGGCTGAAAATTATCCATATTTCTTAGTAATTTTATACTCGCCGAGTTTAGGGTGTAGGATTTTAGGCGACTTAAGTCCCAAAATTTACTATATTACCTCGAAATCGTTAGTACTTTTTGGGCTATTGGATACACTGAATTTTGAATTCTAAAAATTACGTAGTTTCGAGCAAATCATGTAAAAATAATCGCGTATTTTTTAAAACAGATTATCCATCACCAGCGCGCGCTCGTCACAACCACACAAAATTCTCGCAGATTTTTTTTTCTTCTCTTACTCTTCCCAACGAAGCGACGTAATTTGGAGTAAATAACGTAAAAAAAATCGCGTTGTTTCAAAAGAATCGCGTAGAATTCGGCTCCTTGAAACTTATGTAACTGAGCCTGTAAAAATGAACGAATTATAAAAAAAGTGAATCGCGTAAAATAAAATAACGTAAAAAAATCGCGTAAAAAAATCCAGTGTATATAGGTATATACACTATGATCAGGAAGAACCGGATTTTTTTAAACGTACCGTGCATGCGGGAACCTGTCTATTTTTTTTTCTTATGTTGGTACCTAACACAAGACGTGACAACTGGCTTCTTACTCTTCTTCCTGCATTTTCGTCGACCAAGTGCAAGATAACAGGGAAGCGAGATGTGAAGGTTGCCAAATGTAAAATTTCGGAAGATTATTTTCCCATGAAAAGCATGTGTTTTTCGTATCATGTATTCTCTGAGCTGCACCATTTTTTGTATTAATTTTTCAACCGAATGTCACATATTTTAAACTATGAGTATTTTCCTGGTATTGCAAAAAAATTAAATGTGATGAGATAAAGCAAACTTGAAAACGTAGATTTGATAGTAGGAGTATGATATGTTGATATACATGAATTAAATTCAAAGTACATTTGATTTACCAAGAGATTATGGGCCTTACCGTTTACACTTCACGATGAAAACGAAATGAACGACACGCAATTAAATTTCGTTTTACGAGTAAAAGAAAATGATGGGTTTTCAGGTAGAATGAACACTTTTCAAATATAAATTATGAATGATAATCAACTTCTCCGTATCAAATTAGTGTTCAATGTGAATGGATAACTTTGCTTTCTTCATTTGGTAAAATAATCTCGTACAATAATTGTATCTGAAGATAATTTTATACTATAATGATAAGTTTTAGTGAGAAAATCGGAAAGTGTATAGAAAATAGGTCAAGTTAGAGTAAGTAATTAGTGCTTCAAGTGAATAAATAACGCCAAGTAAAATTTTTCATTCAGATTTTGGCAATTTAAAAGTGCCTTCGGGCCGAGTAGTAAGGCTTGTTAAAAACTAATTTCGTATCCAGATATCAACACCATATCGTTGTCATCGCAGATACACTTCAGTTTTCACCGTGAAGTGTATACGGGAATAAGGCCTTCTAATTCAACTTTGATATCGTTTAAATACTAACAGTACTGAAATATTGATAACATAATACATTCCCAAATTATAACAGCGTTTATTCAGATTTTTTGTAGTTCCAACATGATTTTAAATACTTTTTCTGCTGCCATGGTAGTTATTTGTTATTTGTTATTTTATTGCTAACTGCCATCCGGTTGGAAAATAATTGACTGCTCTTCTCTGCTATGTCGCTGCTATTATGCCATGCTAAATGGCAAGTGAATCACAAAAAGTGATGGAAATTTCAATGCAATGTTGCCCTTTCATCGGGAGCTAAACACCGGACGTAATAGAAACGAAAATAACAAAAAAAAAAATACAAAGATATTCAATTTTGAATATATTTGGCAACACCGTGAAAATGTTGGAAATTCCATTTCTGTATATTTATGTTTGTCAATTATTTTCCTCATCAACCAATCCGAAGCCGTGTTGCAAGTGGTCCGAGTTTGACAGAAAAAGTGGTCCGGAATCGGCCCCCTATTGTCATGTCTCGTCTCAGGTTGGTACGACCTTAAGGCGCACATCTGTTAGATTTTAGTGCCATCCGATCATTATTGTCTGGCCGACTTTTCGTGGTTTGTGCAGGATGATAACGCGCCATCGCACCGAGCCCGAATTGTACTGAATTATTTGACCAAACATCAAGTAAATACCATCGAACAAGCATCGTGTTCGCCTGACATGGCTTTTATCGATAATGGATTTTTGACGTAGAACTACGTCTTTCAGGATGGGTGCCAAATCAGAAAATAGGTCACGTTTTTATGGAATACAGTTAACGTTAATTACTATTTTCACTATGAACGAATTCTCATGCTTTGCATACCAATCGAATCGGAAACTCTCTAAGATTTGTTTGAAATGCTATACATTACATTTCGCTAATCTCTAAACGGTTTTAATTCATAGAAACTGGAAGAATTTCTTTTTTTTTTTGCTAACCTTAACAGATTTTTTGGTGTTGAGTACTTTTGTACTCGCTCGTTGTTGTGCAGATCGGAATATGTTTCCCGTACTTCTAAACTGAGAAGCCTGGGAAAATCGGAATATGTTTCCCGTACTTTTAAACTGAGAAGCCTGGGAAAATCGTCATTTCACATACCTAGATACAACCTCTTACAATTTTTTTTGACGTAGGATTACGTCTTTCGGGAACATATTGGGGTAAAAATTGAAAATTGAAAATCGAGCACGTCAAATTTTTTGCATCAATCTGTTGCAATAACAACTTTTTATATTGAATAAAATAATATATGTCATGAAACTAACTATCGAACAATTGAAAAATCTCAACCCCTATCCTGACGGAATTACCCACATCTGATTGGTCGAAATTAACGACAGATGCAGCCGTTCCCTAACAGAGACGTCAAAACCAAGATGCCTGGGGAAAATCGGCATTGCAAATAGATGAAAGTAGGGGGAGTCTTTGCTCTCACCGAAATGTGTTCTCTTCTTCTTCTTAAATGGCACTAACTTTCCTAGAGGAACTTCGCCGTCTCAACGTAATATTACTTGCGTCATTTTTATTAGTACTTAGTAGAGATTTCTATGCCAAATAACACGACTTGAATGCATTCTGAGTGGCAAGCTCTAGAATACACGTGATCACAGTGCAAGTGGGAGGAAATTTCTTTGACGAAAAATTCCCCCGACCAAAATAGGAATCGAACTCGAACCCCTGACATGTTGGGTGTGACGCTAAACACTCGGTCACAGGAGCACCTAGTGTGTTCCGTAACAGAGACATCAAAACTAAGGTGCCCGGGGGAAATCGGCATTGCAAATATATGCAAGTTGGGGGCATTTTTTATATTGCAAGTAAGGTGAGTGATACGATTAATTCTAGCAAATAAAATTTAAATTTGGAACTTTAATGTTGGTTGCTTTCTGAAATTTCATATCAATGACTGAACGTGTATTGTGAAAAATTTAGCACAAGTGTAAGTGTAAAATTGTATATGGTAGCATTTGTGATAACAATGACTTGATATATGAAACGATTTACTTCAATTTTCATAAATAGAAACCAAAGTGTGTCGTTCGGTTTAAGCTGTCTGTTTTGTTGTGTCCATTTTCACCCATTTTCACCCAAATATTCGAAAAAGTGAACAGATAGCCTAACGAAATCCTACATCAACTATGCGGTCGTGTCTCAGACACAACCGTCCTGTGACTTTTTGTTCCCCAAGATGAAGATCCCTTCGTCGCCACATGTGTGTTGCTTCAGATGGATCATATTATGAAGGAGATAAAATAGATTTGCCTGAAATTTAACTCTATTCTGTTTTAATGAAAAATACCCGGTACTTCCTGATCATAGGGTATGCGCCTCAATAAATGCTCAATTTAGTTAGGAATTTTATCACATGTATAACTGGCACAGCGAATGGCATGTACACTTGACAACTATTAGATCTCGATAATCGATTTTTATCAATCACATTCAGGAATTCGAGAGTCCCATCATCACGGTCACGCCGTCCGACGTGAATCCTTCAGACGATTCTTGTAAGGAATTCCGTCCTTATGAAACTGATCAATTATTGCATTGTAATGCTTTTATGCTTTTATGATCAGCAGTACCAAATGATATGAGGGCGTAAATGTCGTCAATAGTGCCTTGTTCAAATGTAAGAAACTTCACACACGGAAAAAATCTGTACCAATCTGTACTTTTTGACGAAAATCTGTACTTTGTACCGTACATAATCTGTACCAAAAATAACGAAAAAATCTGTACTTCACAATTGCCATTTGTTTAGAACTCAGTTGGCAAAAATCCCAAAAAACCCGTCCATCCATACGTCATACGAAAATTCTGGAAAACAATGTTTCGACTAGAACTGATGATTTCGCCTCATTTACACCATCCCTTTCACTTAAGTGAATGGGATGTATTAAATATAACTTGTGACCGTTTTGTATTCACCGAACTTACACAACTGCTTCTCCTAGATCTACGACTAGGATTGGGCGATCTTCATAGAAAGATCGATCTTGATGAATCGATTCTCAAAAGAGCGTAGGGATTCGATTTCAGTACTTGATTCCATGCGAAACTTTTTTCTTCATTAAAAAAATATAGTTTGAAAATAGTTGCTTCCTAGCGTTTTGCTAAGGATAGTGTTATCAAAATAATGAAATTTTCACGCTGTAAGGCGGCTGTTTTGATGCAAACACATTGTAAACGCATACGTTATAATCATCTTGATGTTGTGATTCGTCAAATTTAAACGATTTCATCGAACAAAGCTGGTATTTTCATAACTGGTACGATTTTATATCTATGTACCAATTTTCGTCATACCGAAACGTGCAATGTTATCCAATTATCAGAATACGAAAATCTCACGTTTCCTCGCTGTGCGATTGCATATTATAGGGCCTTGGAATGTTCAGTAGTGGAGTAGGATAGCACTATTAGTGGCAAACCGAAACGTATGAGTTTGGTATACATTTTCAGGAATAGATATTTTGTTTTTAATGAATAAATTGCTTTTCCGTTTCAATTGACAGTAAGATTCAGAGTAATTGTTTCATTAAAAAAAATCCAAAAATGTATTAAGGTACACCGGGGCAAGTTGAAACGCTTTTTTCAAAGTTCAACTTGAAAGTTATTTTAAAAAATCACTAAGGCCATCTACAAACTAGGCAACCTAAGTTGGAAAGCAATTTAACGAATATGTCAAAAAAGTTGAGAGCATGTGTAATCAAATGGGAGCATATACACCAGGCAACTGGCAACTTAGGTTGGACCAACTTTTCTGATTCGGTAACTTTTTCGTTCAATTGACTTTTTTATTTCTGTGTTCGTTAAGTATCAGCATTTGTCAGTTGTAATAACAAACAATGTTTTCAAGATTGGCCTAGTTTACAGAAGTACGAATGGAATGTAAGGATTTTACTAATTTAATACACATTTTCATATATTGTTTTTACTGTTTTCAGGTGAAGATATTCCGAAGCAAGGCGCAGTTGTAGTGGCAGTCGTTCTTCATACATTCGTGTGTATGTATGGATTCGGGGGAGTCTGAACTTTATAAACAATGGACATTTCGATTTGTGAATTACGAGAGAGCACTCCGGTAAAACATTATTTCATCAAATGAAACGCAATTTTCTTGCGTCCAAGTCCCGTATGACACGATTCAAAATGAATTAGAATGATGCATCTTCTAGTAACACCGGATATACGAATGAAATAGAGGGAGAGAGAACGGAATAACCGATGAGCACAGTCCCAGTGATGCTTCAATGGATGCTGCTTTAACCACTGCCGAGATTATGTCGAAGGAGATGCATGATGAGAGCAGTGCGTCACTATTGCGAGAATTCAACAAACATTTAAACTCGCTAACGATAGAATGTTCAACATAAATGTTTATTATTACATAAGAATTACAATTACATTAGAATTATTTTTTCAGTTGTTTCAGTTTGATGTGGAATCTTAATCAAGTGGCCTGCCCAAGGGCGATACGTCATATTTCCTTGTCTTTTTTATGTTATAAAATTCGTTGTAATGACGGTTATCTGTTTCACGCAGTTGATTTTAATATTGGACTGAATCGGCAGCATTTTTCTGCACAGATCATGTTGTATTATAAAGCTGCTCGATTTGATACCAATGAAGAGTGTTGGAAAGCCACGCATATATTGAATTCAATGTCATTTCAAAAATAAAGTGCTTTATATTTTATTTCATTTCGTTCGAATTAAGAAAAAAATAGATTGCGACATTTTTTAAAAACTGTAGTTTAATAGTTCGCTCTCCATATGATCCGTGGTAATTGAAGAAATGACATTTCAGCCAGCGTGATGACGTGTGATGTATGATAACGGATGAAAACTTAACAATTTCATTGCGTTTGAGTTGCTTCAATGTGCAGAGCTGAGTTGGAGATGCGATTGATATCGCCAACACAGATCGGGTTGCGGTGCCCAATGTGTAGAAGGCCTAAGTCGCCAAATTGAAATCTTTTTGCAACATATTCAAGGTATAACAGACGACTTTCGATAAAAAATAGGGATTCATACTGGATGTTTCGAAAAATATCAATTTTGGAAATGTTTCGTTTTTAAACAAAGGCGCGGATTGCGTTAAAACATTCCAATATTCTGGTAATGACGGTCTTAGGGTGGGTTGAAAGATAATGTTTACTAATGTTTATCACGTCAATCCATCATTCTTAGTAAAAGCTATGATTTCCGTTTTAACTTACCTCGAATTTCAATTTGCCCCGGAGTAACTTATTTGACTGTTATTGATACGTTTTCCATGTAAATGATTTACTACCATAATTGATACACTTATGGTGAAGCTCCAGGAACACTATCACTATAATTGGTACATGGAGAGGACATTTTAAAACAAGTTTTTTATACAATCTGCAAAACAGTGTTCAAACCGCTAGAAAAATTCAACTAAAACATAGTATTTATTCGAAAATTTCTGTAAGTTGGTGACATATTTTTTCCATAATTGGTACACATACCCGCACCGCGGATTATCCGCTCGCGAATAATTGGGGTTCTACTGTATATTTAAAAAAAAATATTTGATGATACTTCATCTCTACATCTGGCATCCCTGGTCTTAAAATATCATTTTCAATACCACCCACCAAAACAATAGTTTCATTTCACAGTACCCCGTATGTTTTTGTTCGCAGTCTTTCTTTCTCTGTGATGAATATTAGGCCATTACGTATACGTCAAATAAACAAAATATTCAGACTGTAAGTTTCACGAAAAACACAATTTTGTAAAGGAAAGGAAAGAAAATGGATACAATGGTGATACTTTGTTCAATTTGTTTTCATTCAAGATTCTAAAACGCTTTACGTTAGGTATGTAATTGAGATTGTTATTTCTGCGAGTATACCTGCCAGAAGATAAAAATTTGTTTACACAGAAAATCTACGTCTTGTAATTTCACACGATATTATTTTTTCCCTTCTGTTGCAGGTTAGTTCCAGAAAACAATCGAATAATTGATATTATCAGTGAGTTGTAGGATTTTGTCGAGACTGTATTGCAGTTGATTGAACTTTTGTAGTAACTATGCGCTGGATAGTCAACCTTGAGGGTGGCCCACGACGAGTAAATCACGCATCCGTGGCTGTGGGAGAATACATTTATTCCTTCGGTGGTTACTGCAATGGGGAGGATTATCGGTCGACCAGTGCTATCGATGTACACATACTTAACACGAGCACATTGCGATGGCAATTAACTCCGGCCATGAGAGACGAGAATGGGCTTCCATCAAGGTTCCCCGATGTCCCATTCCAACGGTACGGTCACACAGCAGCAGCGCACAAGAATAAAGTTTACGTCTGGGGAGGAAGAAACGATGAAGTCGTTTGTAACATTTTGTATTGTTATGACACGAAAACGATGAGGTGGAGTAAACCTAAGGTGACAGGTCGAATTCCTGGGGCGAGAGATGGTCACTCCGCGTGTGTGTATCGTGATCGGATGTACATTTTTGGCGGTAAGTACGAAAAAAGACGTCGCACACCAATAGTGTTTTTAACCATTGATTTTGCTTAAGGTTTCGAAGAAGATATGGATAAGTTTTCTTGTGATGTGCACTATCTTGACCTAAACACTATGCATTGGACTTACGTTCACACGCAGGGCGAACCACCGACATATCGGGACTTCCATTCGGCATCTATTGTTGACGATAAGATGTTTGTGTTTGGCGGTCGAGGAGACGCATATGGACCGTATCATTCACATGAGGAGATCTACTGCTCGAAAATTGTATTTCTAGATCTTCGAACGGATCGTTGGGTAATGCCGAGAACGACAGGAGAAGAGCCGTTGGGCAGGAGAAGCCATTCGTCATGTAAATTTGCCTTGATGCTGTGCATGAATCTCCTCTTGACCTAACTTTGTTCTATTAATAGTTGTATACAACAACAGAATTTATGTTTTCGGTGGTTACAACGGTATACTGGATATGCACTTCAATGATTTGTACTGTTTCGATCCTGAGCGATACGTGTGGCAGCGATTGCGTCCGAAAGGACAGCCCCCGAGAGCTCGGCGACGACAGTCGTGTCTCGTTATTGGTCATCGAATGTATTTATTCGGGGGAACTTGGTAGTATCCTTTTGGTTTATTCCATAGCATATAAATCACTGACAGTTTCCGTTCCTATTCTGCAGCCCATCACACACGCAAAATTCTGTGTCGTACGACTACAGTGATACCCATGTGCTGGATTTCAATCCAACGTTGCGAACCCTCGCCATTCTTAGCGTGTTAAAATACAGACTGGATACTAGTTGTTTGCCAAGAATGATAAGGTAAGCACTGGAATATGCACCTGGATTGATAAGAATTTCATAATGTTGATATCTTCCAGTGCGGAAATTTGCAACATGACTCAGCCGAATAGAATCAGCCGTTCGCTCGCAACGATTGGTTAGGGGGAGAAAAATGATCCGCTTCGCTAAATGATGGATTCATTTTAGTTAAATTTCGATAGTGCTGAGAGTGTTAACTAATGGTTATTCTTTGCAAGCGATGCAATACCTCGAAGTGGATTAAAATATGAGCTTGATTTGAATGTTGATTATTCGTGTTGCGATTAGCTTCCTGGACAATATGGTGAATGCAATTTGGCACTTGTTTGCGTTGAGATATACCTCTTTTTTGTTTAGATTTTGCATATGTTTTGTGTATTAATCGAAAAATAAATTCAAATCGAAGATGAAAAAATATCGTTTTGTTGTATTTACAATTTTGTAACAATGCGGAGAGTGTGGTTCAAAATGCTATTGAAGACTACCAAAGCGATGGAAAATCAAAATCAACGCTAATAATTCTCAAGCAATATTCTTCACGCGGGAACGGAGTCCACGAAACCTACCTCGAAGTCATATCACCGCATGAGTGAAACAAGTCCCATGGTCGGATAACGTGAAGTATCTAGGTTTAACCTTAGATCGCAAGTTGAATTTCGTCACCCATATAAAGAACACCCTGAGCAAATGCGACAGCCTCACAAGAATCATTGCATTTTGTACATAGCCAAACAACATGGTCGGTATAATGACATCCTGAACCACAATTACATAAATTGTTAGTAGCAAGACTTACACGATAAAACGTGAATTGAGCAATAATTGATTGGACAACAACCTGAACTTCAATCTAATAAAATCTCTATCAACGTTTAACCTTTTGGGCCAGGCTCTCGTCAAATCTGTGGGACGAATAGAGTGAAACCATCCAATATCGTCTTCATGGTCATTCCTAGATCATACCTTCATTGATTCTGCCAACTGATAAATGCCTTTTATCGGCAAATCAAGAATAATTCTAGAGCAACATGTCAAAAGGGTCTATCTTCATTGATCGACTTTCTCTTTCGATAACTACGGCCTTTCAGACAGATTTTGCTCCAGTTTTTGGCATGTAGTTTGATAAACGAGGTTCCCTTTGACACTCCTTACCGTCGAACGCATCAGGAAATGCTTTTACCGCTGAGTTATTGATGAAAGAGGAAGTAGATGAAGATAATCGATCAAAGAAGATAGGCCCTTTTGATATGTTGCTCTAGAATTCATAATACGCATCTAATCACATTGTGAGCTAACGCCGAATTGTAGGCAAAAATATTGCTCGTTGCGTTGTGAGGGAATACGAGTGGCAAGCAAAATCGAAATAACAAACCCATTTCAATCGTCAAATTGTTATTTTTTTTTACTATATCCACTGTTCATGCCATAGGCAAACAAATGCTTGATAAACTTCCTGTCTAATAGTGTACAACACAACATACGTTACAATAACGATTTTGAGTAATATGCGTTTGAAAACTCTTAATGAATCGTTACATTTTTCGTAGAGTTACCCAATATATTGAAATGAAAGACATAGTCCTATGCAAAAATGTAGCTCCCGCAGGCCCATTGTAACATGACAAAAGGCAAGTATCTCTAGTTCCGGTTGTCCTAAATGAATAGGTATTTTTTATTTCTATTTTTTAGAATTAGACTAAAATAAATTTGCAACGCCATAAAATGGAATTTGAGGCCACTGGCCCGAATACGTTGTAATAATGTGTAACAAAAAACAATTCGTCATCTCTTAGTAGAAAAAAAAACAATTATTATAATTCGATCGACAACAACTAATCTGATGACGTTCACTAACTTTTTATCAACGGAAATCGAGCTCAGACACCAGGTAGATGCAATTTACTTCGATTTTTCGAAAGCGTTCGACAAGGTTCCCCACGAACTTGCAGTAGCGAAACTTAGTCACCTAGGTTTTCCGTATTGGATGTGTGAGTGGTTGCGTTCCTACATATCTGGACGGTGGGCGTATGCAAACATCAATGGCTCTCACTCTCGATATTTTCCCATCACATCAGGGGTACCACAGGGAAGTGTTCTTGGGCCGCTTATCTTCGTTTTGTTCATAAACGACCTGAGCTTTCGACTGAATGCTGGAAAACTGCTCTATGCCGACGATCTGAAAATTTATAGATCAATAACATCCCATCTGGACTGTTGCGCGCTTCAGGCTGACGTAGAGGAGCTACGGCGGTGGTGTGAGGATAACGGAATGGAATTGAATATCAAAAAATGCAAAACAGTGTCGTTCACCCGCCGGCAGTCTCGAATTGAATTTCTTATTCAGTCGGGCCTGAAACACTAGAGTGTGTTGATTCCATTCGCGACCTTGGAGTCGTCCTAGATAACAAACTAAGGTTCAATGAGCATATCTGCGTCACTACCGCTAAAGCGTTTGCTGCCCTTGGATTTGTTCGTCGGTGCACCAATAACTTCAGAGATGTCTACGCAATCAAATCGCTATACTGCTCATTAGTACGTAGCATTTTGGAGTATCTGCGTGTCTGCGTGTGGTCTCCGTTTCACATCACCCAAATCACACGAATGGAGAGAGTACAGCGTAGTTTCATTAGATATGCTCTCCGACAACTGCCTTGGATAGATCCAGACCATCTCCCCGACTACTTGAGCCGCTGCAGACTGATCGCGTTGGAATCGTTAGCTTCTAGACGTGCCAACATTCAAAAAATATTTGTGTTTGATCTGTTAAATGGAAACTTTGATTGTCCATCCTTATTATATAATGTATCATTCTATGTACCATTTCGACAACTACGTGAGCGAGATCTATTGTTTATCAATCGCCATAGGACTTCTTACGGATTCCATAACCCCTTAGAGAATTGTTTCCGTGAATTCAATAGTGCTTGTGCTGTGTTGGATTTTAACGTGTCCAAAACTGTCTTTAAAAATAGGATTAAGAATTTAATATAAGGATTCAGTCTGAGGAATTATAAACAATTCGAGACGGTGATAAATAAATAAATAAATAAATAATATTTATTTGTTAATATTTTGAGTATTGAATGGTAACCGTGAAGCTTTTCCAACATTGTAGAGCAAGCTATTGTAATTCAAACATTCGCACGATCGTTATAACGGAAGATAGTTATAAAGAATATGGCCATTTTTTTCCTTTTCACATAACATATATTTTCAACGATATTGTTTTGAAGCCATACTTTGAATTAAAGAATATTAAAAAAGTGATTTTCAAGTGGCGAATGAACTGTAAAGTTGAATGTTTCTTAAAGGCGAAGAACTGAACGGAACTGATAACATGTTTCAAACAAGGAAAAAATGATACTATCATTCATAAGAAACTGTTTTGACGTGGGACTACGTCTAACCGGAATATATAGGGGGTAAAATGAAAACCTAAACACAGAACATGCAGGAAATAATGCAAGATTTCGAATGCTTATAACTCAAACATTTCTTACTGGATCGGAAAGATGTTTGCATCAATTGATAGGAAATATTTCTACGCATCTATCGCAATTAATAAAATGTTATTTTTCATTAGATAAACATTTGGATAAAAGTAAAATGTTAAGCGTTACCTAAACGCTCTAACTGCCAAGTTTTGATTGGCTCGATTAACGGTTTCCCCAACACAGCCATCAAAACCAAGCAGCCTTGGGGAAATCGGCATTGCAAATACATGGAAGAAGGGGGACTTTTGTTCTCACCGAAATATGTTCCCTAACACAGACTTCAAAACCAAGCAGCGTTGGAGTAATCGGCATTGCAAATACAGGGTGGGCCATTTAAAGTGGAAGCATCTGGCAACCCCATAACTTTTGACAGAGATGTCAGATTAACAAATGTCATACCGCGTTGGAAGCGTCATTTCAGTACAATTTTAACCATGGAACAAGACACACCTAAACAACGCGCTGAAATTGTTCAGCTGTGCATTCAAAATAACTTCTCAATTGTGGCTTTTGGCAAAAAATCATAATGTCTGATGAGGCGCATTTCAACTTGAATGGAGGAGTGAATAAACAAAATTGTCGGTTTTATGCTACTGAAAACCCTCAAATCATCGAAACCCAACCTCTTTACGACCAAAAAGTTACTGTGTGGTGTGGCATTTATGCCGATAAAGTCATCGGCCCGTACTTCTTTGAAAACGAAAATGGAGCAACGGTAACCGTGAATGGGGAGCGTTATCGGACAATGATAACCGATTTTTTATTGCCATTTGTTCGTGAAAATGAATTGGACAATTACTGGTTCCAACAGGACGGCGCTACATGCCATACAGCGGCTGCCACGACCAAATTATTGCGCGAAATGTTCCCCGGAAGATTAATATCGAAAAACGGCGATTATGACTGGCCACCGAGTTCACCTGATTTGACGCCTCCTGACTTTTTTTTTATGGGGATATTTAAAATCCAAGGTATACACTGGTAAACCAAGGACCCTGGCTGCGCTGAAAGACAATATCCGACAAGAAATTGCTGCCATATCGGCCGAAACATTGGGCAAAGTGATGGAAAATGCCGAAAAAAGGGCACATTTTGCGGTCAAGGCCAGAGGCGGTCATTTACGAGATATCATAATCAAAAAGTAGTTAGAACAAATCTCCTTGGACCAAAATAAATTAATTTAAAAAAAAAAAAATAATTTAAAATTCCACTTCTTTACTTTGCTTTTGCAAAAACAAATCCTTCCACTTTAAATGGCCCACCCTGTACATGAAGGTAGGGAGAGCTTTTATTCCCACCGAAATGTGTTCCCTAACAAAGATTCCAAAACTAAGGTACCTGGGGGAAATCGGCATTGCAAATAAATGCAAGTCGGTGGTATTTTTGTCCCGACTGAAATGTGTTTCCCTAACACAGTCTTCAAATCCATGGAGCGTGTTGAAATTTCCATTGCAAAATCATGCAGGTCGTGGGTATTTTTGTTCCGATTGAAATGTGTTTCCCTAACACAGACTTCAAATCCATGGAGTGTGTGAAAATTGTCAAGATGTCTGGGGAAATCGGTTTTGCAAAAGAATGCGAAATGCGAGCACTTTTATACTCGCTTGCCTTTGTACAGTCTAGAATATGTTTCCCTAACACGGTCTTCTAAACTAAGGAACCTGGGAAAATCTTGCAGACACTAGAGGCGAATGAACATTCAAGTTTAAAGCATCTGTAGTATAAAAACTAGAAGTTGATGTTGTTGATTCATGCAAGCCGGGGATACTTCTGCACCCGTATGTTTTGTTTTGCTCTCAAAAAAGCGTTCTCCTAACACGGATTACAAAAAGCTACGAACACAACGCTTTGGCTTCGTTATTCAAGATTGCATTGAAGGATATGCCTTCAAATCCTCTACTCACTGAATTTCTACGCATACCATTTGATGATTAGGCAAAATGTTGATAACCGTTTACTGCGATAACGCCTATTGATTAAACAATGTGCGTTCGACGTACATGTCAAAATCGAAACTGAGTGCCTGAAGTTCATCAAATCCAGCAAATTCGCAGTTCGAGAAGTACGTACACTTGAGAGATTCAAACTTCAGAGGGAAATGTAAAATAAAATAATCGTTCGATAATTCTTCCGTTCATATATTTTGTCCTAGGAATCATACCTAACGTAAAAGAACTTTCATTAAATTTACTTGTAACGGATAAAATGATCTATCACAATGTATGAATTGACCTTACATGACATTTATTCAGTCTTTTTACTCACAAAGCAAATAAATTGAATTCAATTGAATTCGGGAATTGTTTCATTCAATCAAAAGTTTAATCAACACAAACAAATGATTACTACGCTAAGGTAGTCCCACGTCAACCTTGCGGTTATATCATAGGTATAACCCACCCATTTTTTTAAATTCTTTTTTCATAATTTTGATATCCGTCTAAAGAAAATCTGCATCACTTTTTGCTTTTAGCAAATTCCTTGAAAACCTTCAGATGTTTTATATGAAGATTATTTTTCCGACCGACACTGTTAACCAGTTTCTGTTTTAATAATTAAGTCAAACCTCGTGTCCCGTATATCATATTACAAGTGAATAGGAAGGATGAAAGGATTCAAATTTAGAATCCTATATGGGAGTAGCTCAGATTATACTGATCTTGAGGTGGATAAATTCGGGTTTGCTACGAGTTAAAGAAGTTATTATTATTTAAAAAAATATAAAATGGTTCTTACAAAATGATTCTAACAATGTCCTACACTAAATGCTTCTCACTATTCGAACGAGTAAGACAGAGCTTAGAAAAAGAATATGTTAGATGTCAATTCTTAAACATAATAGTCAAGTTTGATCTGAAGAGTAAGTTATAGGAAGAGATCTCTAGGACACCACCGCATATTTCCGACGTAGAACTACGCAATTATATTATGCAATCCACTTGTTTACCACCTCCAATATTTTTTAAGAATGCATCGAAATTTTTGTAATTATGTTTTTCGTTACAAATTAATTTGATGAACGTCCTTCTATGTTTGATATGATGCCTAGGACTGTCAAAATATGTGAACGGAAGAATTATCAAACGATCATTGTATTTTACATTTCCATTTGAAATTATTGCACATCTTATGTTTACGTAGTTCTCGAACCGCGAAAGTTCATTCACCTCGAGTATCTGAAATGATGATTTCCCCAGGCTTCTTAGTTGAAAAGTACGTTTTAGGGAAACATATTCCGACAACAAGTACAAAAGTACTCAACACCAAAAAATACCCCCGACTTGCATGTTCTGACAAAACGAATTCCCCCAGCCACTTAGGGAAACAGAGCTTGGTGGGAGCAAAAATACCCCAGACTTGCATGTATATTTGCAGAGCAGAGTGGAAATCTCACATGTACATCGATTTTGAAGTTTGTGTTGGGGAAACCGTAAATCGGGCCAATCAAAACTTCGCAGTTAGGGCGTTTAGATAACGCTTGACATTTTACACTTATTCAATTGTTTATCTCATGGAAAATAATACTTTATTAATTGTGATAGACGCGTAGAAATATTTCCTATCAATTGATGCAAACATCTTTCCAATCTGTTAAGAAATGTTCGAGTTATTAGCATTCAAAATACGGGTAGGATTAGCACACAAATCGGCAGAACAAATGTATGGGAAATGTGTGAGGCAAGACATGGTGTCTCATATTCCACCATATATTATATGCCGTCTCGAGCTCGATGAATTGTCACTACCGCATCCCTCATCAGAGAGAGTCAAAGAGCCAACAAGGTAAGACGTGTATTCGTGCTCCGGTTGCAATGGGTGATTCCCAGCGGCGGAATCAAGTTACACATTTGGCGACTGTGACAGGCTTGTTGTGTTCTCGCGTAATACAACTGACAAAACCAAAAAAACATCTTGGAAATCACCCATTGGCATCCATTAAATGATTTGGTGCGACCTTTGAGGAAGTAAATCCAAAATGATGGTTTTGTTGTGCTCAGGGAAAAGTGAGTGAATTGAGTCGCAATTCTCTATGTGCGCTGCGAGATATAGAGGTGTATGATGAGTACACAGTGAGTTGTGAGCAGCGCAAACATTAGTGAAAACGGCGAGTTGTGAGAACCGCCGATTTAAGTGTGCGCTGAAAGAGCCACATAAAGTAGTAACAGCTATAAAAAAACAGCGTGTTGAGATGACAGCTGGAATGAAATGCGTGTTGTGAGAACCGCAGATACTGATGAAAAAAA
This sequence comes from Toxorhynchites rutilus septentrionalis, assembly GCF_029784135.1. NCBI lineage: Eukaryota > Metazoa > Arthropoda > Insecta > Diptera > Culicidae > Toxorhynchites > Toxorhynchites rutilus. Next base: position 14,615,095 of record NC_073746.1, read on the forward strand.
GGCGTGTTGTGAGGACCACCTAAATAAATGTGTGCCGGGAGAGCAACAGAAAATAGATACCATTACGATAAACAGCGTGTTGAGAGGACAGGTGGAATAAAATGCGTGTTGAGAGAACCGCAAATATTAATGAAAAGCGAGCTGTGAGAAACGCCAGTTGAAATGTGCAGTGACAGAGCTGCCTGAGGGAAAAACATGATTAGACAAGCCTCTATCATGTAAGAGTAAAGCGTGTAGAGAGAACTGCAGAAATCCGTGCCCTGGGAGAGCCACATAAAGAAACGAAGGGAGGAACGCATACATACATAGCGAGCTGAGAAGGCCGCTCGCATGATGTATGCATGCAGAAGAAACACAAACACATCTTTGCCCAGATGTGCCTATCGCAATAGGTTGGTGGGGTAGGAGGAAAAAGGCGCAAACTAGTATGCGTAAAACGAACTTAGTTGAGTGATGTTTATCAGAGCACCGTACAAGGCAATTCCTGAGAATACTTTTCATACCCCTCATCGATGAGATGAAGGTGAAGTTTGTATGATGCAAACTGTACTTCGCCAAGTTCTATCTATCACACATAGAGTGATGAATCGCGTGAACTTACCATATTTGTATCAGCAATCAGATTGTGTCGTTTCACTCAAATGATGTTCGGCATCAGTAGCGCATCGAAAAGTTCCAGCGCGAAATGATGCGTAATCTCAAGGCTGTGGATAATGATATTGTAGATACTGGTGTTGTTTTATTATATGCAGAAACCAACTGAGAGAGACATTTCCTCAAGTCCTGAAAATCATAGATCCAATAACCTTTCTCTAAATGTGAACGTGCATTCAGACGCGTTTTAGATTCTTGGAACAACAGCCTAGTGAAAATGGTTTCAGTATTGAAGCATCAAACATGGAAATATTTAAACATTCCGACAGTTATCCAATTTATCTGAGCTTACATCGAGAATATAGCGAGAATGTATGTTCCCTTGTGGTCAGTTATCACAGCGCTGAAATGGAGCTGCGGCAAAGAACATTAAAGCGCATTCAAACTCGTTAAGCGACGCATGATTATTTCGGCGTTTTTGGGATTCTGTTCGGAGTCGAACAAAACTATTTTGTGAACAGATGTATATCCTAAGGCATTGGGCACTGTATTGATTCTAGTAAACAGCGAAGATACACCACTAACAATAAGCTTTGCATGAAAATCATTCACATAAACTGAGATAAAATATGCTCAAAATCAGCAGGAGGGGTAGAACGGGAGAGTGAACAGTGGAGTAATTCTCATACTTTTTGTTATGGTGGATAATGTTGTGATTGCAACTACTGTGCCACCTATTTCTCGATACACCTTGGCTCTTCGTGCTGTCATGTTGGTATTGTTGGTTGAACGGGTGGCAGCCCTGTGTGAAGAGGAAGCAAAACGGTGGACAACACCATTTTTCATTCGTGTTTAATTATTCAAAGTGTGAACATCGTTCGAATAAAGATTATTTGTTTGTCGTGATTAGTTTAAACTTGTCCTTTCAATTCCGCTGGAAATAACAGTCCAATAGGTTATGGGCCCAGTTGATTGTGGAAAGGTTCAAGTTTTGCAGTTCTTCGTCGCGAAAAAGTGTTTATCGTGAGATTGCGTGTCAAGAGTGAACGTGTCCGTGCGGGTCGAAAGCAAGATGGCGGAAACACACGTTTCAATTGAGAAGCTGAGTGACCAGAACTACACCATTTGGAAGTTTAAGATGCAGCTTCTGTTATCACGTGAGAAAGTGCTCAAAGTTGTGTCCGATCCAAAACCCGAGAACGCTGATGCTACGTGGTTTGCGAACGACGAGAAGGCGAGGGCGCTGATTGGTCTGGCACTGGACGATAGCCAGTTAATTCACGTGATGCAGACACATACGTCGAAGGAGATGTGGGATGCCCTCAAAGGTTACCATGAGCGGTCATCTCTTTCGAGCAAAATCCACATCATGCGCCAGATGTTTGCTACCCGGTTGCCGGAGGCTGGTGACATTGGAGAACACCTGAAACAGCTCACGTCATTGCGGCTTCGTTTGATTGCACTTGGTGAAGAGATGAAGGATCCATCGTTTGTGGCCTTGATGCTATCCAGCTTGCCTAAATCGTATGACGGTTTGATAGTGGCACTGGAGAGTAGGCCTGATGTGGACCTTACGGTTGACTTCGTTAAAGGGAAACTTTTGGATGAAGGTCGACGTCGAGCACAAGATAGTGTGAAATCGGAGAAAGCATTGGTGTCCAGTGGTGCTAGTGACAATCGATTTAAAAGTGACAAGAAAAATGGCAAGAAAGAAAAAGTTTGTCATTACTGTGGGAAAGAAGGCCATTTTCGGCGGGACTGCAGAAAATTGATAGCGGACAGGAAAGAAAGGCCTGGTGAAAAGGCGAACGTGGCCGTAGAGGCTGAAGAAACAGTGGATCTGTGTTTGTTTGTTGGGAAAGCTGAAGACGCTGGGTTGTGGTATTTCGACTCAGGTGCTACTTCCCACATGACAAACGACGCGTCTCTCCTGAAGAACCTGGACAAATCGAAACAGACAGGAATCTCGCTGGCTGACGGTCAGTGCATTAAGTCACTTGGCGTAGGTAGCAGCAAACTTGTGTCCGTGAACGGAAAGGGTGGCCGGATGAACGTTTCGCTGGACAACGTGTACCACGTACCATCGCTAGCAACAAACCTGCTTTCTGTAAGTAGAATTACCGATTTGGGGTTTCAGGTTTTGTTTGAGAAGAACGAGTGCAGAGTCCTGAAAGGCGAAAATGTGCTTCTGGTAGGCCAACGTAAGGGCGGCCTATATCATCTGACGCAGTTTCAAGAGCAAGCCAAGTTAGCAGATTTTAATCACAGAGCTTCGTGTATACATCTGTGGCATCGTCGTCTTGGGCACCGTGATACGGAGGCATTGTTAAAGATTGTTCGGAACGATTTGGGACACGGTTTGAAAGTGGATCGATGCGACGTGAAATCTGTTTGCGGTCCCTGTTGTGAAGGCAAGTTGAGCCGTGAATCGTTTCCGAAAGTGTCATCGTCGAGGGCTACCGCCGTTGGGGATTTGGTGCACACCGATTTGGGAGGTCCGATGGAGGTGTCCACAGTGCGTGGTAGTCGATTCTTCATGACTATGGTGGATGATTACAGTCGCTATACAGTCATCTACCTGCTTCAAAAGAAGTCGGAGGCTGAAGATAAGATTCGAGAATATTGTGCACTGATGCATACCCAGTTTGGACGTTATCCGAAAGTAATACGATCGGATGGCGGTGGAGAGTTTGGCAGTCAGTCTCTCCTACAATATTTGACGGATCGTGGAATCGTGCACCAACGAACTGCACCGTATTCCCCACAGCAAAATGGGGTAGCTGAGCGCAAAAATCGGTACCTTGTTGAGATGATGCGGTGTTTGTTGGCAGATTCGCAAATGGATAAGCTGTTCTGGGGGGAGGCGATTTCGACTGCGAACTATCTGCAGAATCGCTTGCCTACATCTTCAGTGGAATCTACACCGTACGAGCTGTGGTATAGGAAGAAACCTTCGTACGGATATCTTCGTGTGTTTGGATCGGAAGCCTATGTGCATGTTCCAAAAGAGAAGCGTCGGAAGCTTGATAAAAAGGCCGATAAACTAGTGTTCGTTGGTTACGCCGAGGGGCAGAAGGCCTATCGCTTCGTGAACCTGGAAACGAAAGGAATAACTATAAGCAGAGACGCAAAGTTTTTGGAACAACGTGATGATGATATTTCCGAGAAGGAGCTTTCGAAGACAGGAGGAGTAGTAGTGGTGTCACTTGAGCCTACTCCATATCCAGATGAAGCAAACGCAGATGTAAGCGATGCCGGTACTAATAATTCTAATGGAAGTGAACCCGATCTTGATGAGTCGAATTACGATAGTGCGACCGATGATGAGCCGTCGTTTCGAGGTTTTCCCATGAATGAAACAGCTCGTAGATCGTCACGTCCGAGCAAGGGAATTGCGCCTGTCCGATTGATTGAGGAGGCATACGCAACGGGTACTATGCAAAGGGAAGTTGAACCCGGGAATCTGAAGGAAGCGTTAAGCTGTGAAGAAAATGCTAAATGGAGAGCAGCAATGTCGAGTGAGTTGAGATCTCACGCGGAAAATGGAACCTGGGAGTTGGTGGAATTACCTGCCGGACGGAAAGTAGTTGGTTGCCGCTGGGTCTTCAAATTGAAGCGGAACTCAGCTGGTCTGGTGATCAAACATAAGGCGCGTCTGGTGGCTCAAGGTTATTCGCAGAGATTTGGTGAAGATTATGACCAAGTTTTCGCTCCCGTTACAAGCCACACAACTCTTCGCGTGTTGCTTTCTGTGGCTGCCAAGAATAAAATGACACTCAAGCACTTCGACATAAAAACGGCCTACTTATATGGAGAGCTCGAGCAAGATTTGTTTATGCGGCAACCACCTGGATACGAGGTAAAAGGCAAGGAGCACTTGGTTTGTCGCTTGAAAAAGAGCATCTACGGGCTCAAACAGTCCGCGCGTTGCTGGAATCAAAAACTGCAAAGTGTTTTGGTGAATATGGGTTTCCAGCAGAGTAGTGCTGATCCGTGTCTGTACCAGAAGTTGGAAGATGGTAAGAGAGTTTTCCTGTTGGTGTACGTGGACGATATAGCTGTTGCTTGTGAAGATAAGAACAAAATGAACGCAGTGTACCAATCGTTGAAGAAGCATTTTGAGGTCACTGATCTGGGACATTTGAGTTATTTTCTTGGTCTAGAAATTGAACGACAGAACGGTGACTACAGTGTGAGCCTCGAAGGCTATATTGATAAACTGATAGACAAGTTTGGTTTGAAGGACGCAAAAGTTGCTAAGACGCCAATGGACGAAGGTTTTTTGAAAGTGGAAGATAGAAGCGCTGTTTTCAATGACGAAACCAAATACAGAAGTCTCGTTGGTGGTCTTCTGTATGCCGCGGTGTGTGCGAGACCGGACATAGCTGTTAGTACAGCGATACTTGGCCGTAAAGTGAGTGCTCCGACAGAGGCTTGTTGGGTTGCGGCAAAGCGAGTGGTTCGCTATTTGAAAGCAACAAAGCATTGGAAATTAGTTTACAATGGAACTGGAGGTGGACTGATGGGCTTTGTTGACGCTGATTGGGCAAGCGACGCGATGACGAGGAAATCAACAACCGGATATGCGTTCTTCTATGCTGGTGCGGTTGTTTCATGGGCCAGTCGTAAACAGACGTGTGTTACTTTGTCTTCCATGGAGTCAGAGTATGTAGCTCTCAGCGAGGCTATGCAAGAGTTGATCTGGCTGCAAGGGTTAATGAAGGAGATGGGGGCACCCGTTGATGATCCCATAACGGTCATGGAAGACAACCAGAGCTGTATAAGTTTCGTGAACTCCGAAAAGATCAACCGTCGGTCTAAACACATTGAGACAAGAGAGCGTTTCGTTAAGCAGCTGTGTGAGCAGGGTCTCCTCAAGTTGGAGTACTGTCCAACTGAGCACATGGTAGCGGACGTGCTTACCAAGCCTTTGGGAACAACGAAGCAACGTAGGTTCTCAAGTATGTTGGGCCTGTCATCAAATGGTGGCACTAAACGTTGAGGAGGAGTGTTGTGATTGCAACTACTGTGCCACCTATTTCTCGATACACCTTGGCTCTTCGTGCTGTCATGTTGGTATTGTTGGTTGAACGGGTGGCAGCCCTGTGTGAAGAGGAAGCAAAACGGTGGACAACACCATTTTTCATTCGTGTTTAATTATTCAAAGTGTGAACATCGTTCGAATAAAGATTATTTGTTTGTCGTGATTAGTTTAAACTTGTCCTTTCAATTCCGCTGGAAATAACAGTCCAATAGATAATGTATTTTGCAAAAAAATAAGTCCACATGAACTTAGATTTAAGGGACAATGAATTTCTTTCCGAGGAGGAAATTTGTGAATGCACGAAGCGAGACGAAACATTATTCATGCCATGGAAACTCAAACGTGGCCAATGAGCTTGATGAAATTAAAATCGGTAGCGGTGATCTGGATTCCATTAGAGGAATCATAGTGAAAAATGGATGTGCCGTCATCCCCCAGCAGCTTCAAGGATAAACATTGGGGATAGCTCACGCAAAACATCCACTCAAAGCCAAGTTGGAGAGTTTTATCCGTTGACAGATGTAGTGAACTGGAATGACGCAAACAAGTGGGTAAAATAATGTGCAATTTGTTCCGTAATGAACCACCGGAAAGGAAATGTAAAACAGTTTGATCCGAAATGCGTATGGAAACCGTTGCTCTTGGCATGACCGGAACATATAAGAAGCTTGGATGAATATCGTATTAGAATGTCGGTAAACAAATAATAGATCATCCAATCAGGTGCACCACGACCTGTTAAATGTACAAAGTTTGAGCACCAGAGTACAGTGTTGGATGTTGTGGGGTGCTGATCAAGTAGGCTTCCCAAGAACAATGAAGTCTGATAATGATCACCATTAGAACATAATCTATTACAAACATTTCGATGCATTCTAAAATATTTGAAGTGGTAAACAAGTGGATTGCATGATATAATTGCGGTCGTGTCCTAGATGCAATCCCTTACATTTTTTTTTTCAATGGCATTGGAATCCTTTTTCCGGAGAGGAAGGAGGAAGTGTGAGGCAAGACATGGTGTCTCATATTCCACCATATATTATATGCCGTCTCGAGCTCGATGAATTGTCACAACCGCATCCCTCATCAGAGAGAGTCAAAGAGCCAACAAGGTAAGACGTGTATTCGTGCTCCGGTTGCAATGGGTGATTCCCAGCGGCGGAATCAAGTTACACAGGAAAAAAGGAAGTTCTTCCAGTTTTCATGAATTTAAACCGATAAGAGATTAGCGAATCGTAATGTATAGCGTGTCAAACAAATCTTAGAGTATTGCCGATTCGATCGGTATGCAAATCATGAGAATTCGTTCACAGTGAAAATAGTTATTAACGTTCAACTTTATTTCATAAAAACGTGACCTATTTCTGATTTGGCACACTTCCTGACGTAGTTCTACGTGAAAAAATATATTACATCCCTATATGTTCAATAACTTTATTATTCATGAGCAACCAAGTATTGCTACTTATCTTTTGACCAGCGTTTGTTTCAGCAAACTAACGCATCAAACAAATGAATCGTGGGATGAGTCCGAATAGTTGACATTGAAATACCAGATCATCGAGGTATGATCGCAAACCTGTCATTCTAAACATATGCTTAATTAAATTGAATATTATCTCTTACATTGTAATGTTCAAACGCCCGGAATTATGCAACCGATATTTCTCTTATCCACTTCTGGGAGTTTAGTTTTACACGCAACTGTCCGTGACAATGGTGATAGACACAAAAACATTAAGTGAAGTGAAAGCGTATGTGGAAGTAACCAAAGTAACTTTAAATCAATGAAAGCTGGAAGCATTCTAATTTTCCATACATTTGTTCTGTCGATTTTTGTGCTTACCTTCCCGTACCGTCAATAACGAGCAATTAAAACATTCGTTTCCGCCCGTTTTCAACTCATTTGGTATAAAGAGGCCATCCGCGATTCGAAATCACAGTCGCGAGCGAGCTAGCAAGCACAACACGTTAATCCGTTCCTAATGCTGATTTCTTATACATATGCACACACAGCTCGATACAAGAATGAAATTAGTGGAAGATATTGCGTAACAGCAGTGCAGCAGTCACATTCACTACACACCCTCGAAGAAGTGGAAGCTCTCTGTATCAAAGTGTGTTATGACAAAGAATATACCAGTAGCACACGGGAAATTTTTGTGCTCTTGCGGAATAAGAATTTTAGGATATGGACACTAGGGTGGCCATAAAAATGGTCATGTAATATTTCAAAAACAGTGACCGGAATAAATCGTCGCAGTAATATATTTCTAGCCTACTACACTTTTTCTGAGTGGTCGTTTATGTTACAGTCGTTTTCTGCAGGGTTTTATTCCGGGAACCACTCGAAACGTATGGGATTGATACGACGTCAACAATGGGGAGGTGTAGATCTGAGCGTTTGTTCCAGGCCCCAGTTAAGAAGATGTGACCCGCGAGTCAAGATTATACCGTCAATTTAGCTGTCATCGCCAAACTAATCGGTGAAATCAAGACGACTGTGCAAATTCGACCCGAACGATTTACTCCAGTGTATTACATCGGGCCAAGGCCAGCACATTCTTCGGTTGATTATCGGAGAAGTTGTTGAGAGAAACCGCCATCCGCTGCAAAAGCAACTATCCGACCTGGCGCTTGAAGCTCGAGTTTCTGCTCGTGCGGAAAGAACATTGGTGCTATCCGGAGCCGGGAGTGGAACCGTAGAGGTAGTATAAGCAACGTGGGGTGCTTGCCAAGACGAAGACCACTATCAGACTGCTGGTCTAAGATAACAGGCAACATAATATAAAGAACGCCTACCTGTACGCGGAGCTGCAAGAAGCTCCACTGGCTCCGCTCGACACAACACCATGGTTTGTCACCTCAAGCGCAGCATCTACGGATTCAGTTCGCTCGAGCATGGAAAAAGAAGATCGACGGAGTTTTAAGCTTATGGGCTCCCACCAGGTCGAATCCGACACGTATTTGTACATCCGCAACCACGATGGGAAGGTCACCAATATCCTCGCATACGTTAACGATATGGTCGTCGCCTGCAACTCCGAGGAAGAGTTCATCAACAGCTTCATCAACACTTCAAGCATTCCTATTCAGGTACTTCTTGGGGATCCACGTGACGAAGGACTATGACCACTATGCTTTCGATCAAGTAAGTACTAAATATATAGAAAGCTAAAGCTATCATACTCCGGGAATGAAACACGGAATTTGGTGTTGTATGATGGAGATATTATAATTTTCCTATTTGATACATATAATTAGTTCAATAGCAGTTCAATTGTATTATTTGTGTAAACTTACGTTTAGTCCCTTTCATGTACTCCTAATGTATCCTAATGTGTATATATTGGGTTGGGGAAAAAGAAATGACGTATATTGTCAATATATGGCAACACTTAAACATATCTTGTGTTGTACTTATCGCATCGGGTCATACTATACGGCTATTTAAAGACGACAATCTATGCTACAAGTGTCGTTTTGACAGTGTTGTGATTGTCCTTTTCAGTCTCAAGTTATAGCGCGTCAAAGATGGAGTCCACTAAGCAAGAAATTCGCCATATTTAACGTTTTTACTACCTGCGAGGTAAAACTGCAACGAAGGCGGCCGAAAAAATTCGTGTAGTTTATGGACCCGATACTGTAACGATTCGCACAGCACAGCGTTGGTTTGATAGATTTCGTTCTGGTGTAGTGGCTGTCGAAGATACACCCCGTACTGGTAGGCCAATCGTCGTGGAAATCGATAAAATCGTTGAAATCATCCAGACCCTCAACTCGGTTCCCTACTGTGAGCAGCTTTCCCGTTTGAAGCAGGCGATTGACCAGAAGCGGCCAGAAATGATCAATAGAAATGGTGTTGTTTTCCACCAGGACAACGCTCGGCTTCACACATCTTTGATGACTCGCCAGAAGATACGGGAGCTCGGATGGGATGTCCTATTGCACCCACCGTATAGTCCGGACCTGGCTCCAAGTGATTATCATCTCTTCCGGTCCATGCAAAACGCTCTTGGTAATACTAAGTTGGCCTCAAAAGAGGTTTGCGAAAAATGGCTGTCTGAGTTTTTTTGCAAATAAGAAGGGGGGCTTTATAAAGGGGGGGGGGGGATAATGAAGTTGCCTTCTGAATGGCATCAAGTTTGCGAACAAAACGGCGCATATTTGACTTAAATTGGATAATTTTAAGTATGTTAAATAAAGCGTCAAATTTCGATCAGAAATACGACATTTCTTTTTCCCCAACCCAATATTACAAGTTCAGTAGTATCTTATTCTTGGTTAATCGATGTTAATGTTAATCAATTAAAATCCACTTCATTTCTCTCAACAGTTCTTTCGAGTCGTTTGCACAAGAATCATTATAATGTCTAATTTTTCCAATAGTTTACATGTTCCTATAGCAACCTTCTATGTCTACTTATTGTGTGTGATCATCCTATGTTTGCTGTGTTTCGCTAGCGCGCTTGCAGCCATGGGGCTGCTTACATATACAATCATTGCTTCGAACGTAGGAAGTCTGGATGCTGCTGATCTCTCGTTAGCGGACTCAAGACTGTGATATATTCAAGGAACAACACGGGTCTCAATTCTACTTAACATATTAGGGACCGCACGTTTTGGGTCAAACTTGAACGCTTCATTTGTTCGGATTCCACGAATGACATCGTCTCCTTCGGTGTGGATGAGACGAAGGCGAGTCATCGGTAGGTCTTGTTAGTTTCTTGGCAAACAAAGGATTTAACCATCAAGTGTAGAAAATACGGGTTATTTCGTGATCCATCCGTAACATACGGAATGCGAAACACGGGAAAACTCGTGAGCGGTCCGCAATATGTTAAGAGAACTTCTGGCTGCAGAAGGCAGCCTAAGACTACATACTTTATCTAATTTTTGTCGGGTTTTTATACAGATTTTGTGCTCCTAATCCTAATCCTAGGTTAAACACTGGGAGTGAAGGAGAAAGTGAGTAATGCTTCTTCATATAGGCATAAATTCTATGTGCCACTTGGTCAAGAATCAGAGTGACTATCGATATGAATGAATCTAAATATGAAAAATGAAATGAGTGACTATCGATATGAATCCTTTGTTTCTGTTCCAGCCACAACCGGCCGTTGGTTTTACGCAGCTGTATGACACCCGCCATGTTTTTGGTGCCAACATCTCAAACGTCAAAAGCATTTATTTTCTTCAAAACAGCGATCAGCGTTGGCGGCATTGTGCTTCGTTTACTAGTTTAAGGGAGCGTCAACGAATAGCTGATTTGCAGTCGGAATGAACGTTTTCAAAATTAAAGTTATGAATGAAAATTAGCTTTTCCATATGAAATTAGTATTCTATTTTGAAGACAATTTTATATTATAATGAAAAAAATCAGCAATAATTTTGGAATTGTATAGCCATATGGTTGAATGAAAGTCAGAAATACGTGTTTCAAGTAATTAAATAACATGATGTGAAAATTTTCATTCAAATTTTAAAATTTTAAAACCGGCTTCGTGTCTTCTAATCTGATAGAGATTACACTAACGAGTTTGGGACACAAATTATGGCCCTTGTTTGAAGTCGCCACCAGACGTCGACACCATCGCGAATTACCAATTTACCCAGGGGTTAGACATCAATTGAATATAGGCTACCAAAATCAAAATCAATATGGCGTCATTTGTTTATCAACATATCATTTACGAGGATTGAAATCGAAAAATGCGCTGCTTTATTCTAGCTGCATGAGCGATTTTCATATTTCGGTTTCACATGGAGGTGTTCACATTTAACATGGAGTTTAAAGTTAGCCACTATTCGACTATATAACCGGACCGAGATGTAAACAACAGTAATTGATAGAACCAAAATGTCAGTGAACCGCAGCAATATTGGGTACACTGGCAATATGAGGAATTTGACATTTTAGTCGTACCCCTGAATTTACCACCATCTGACATATCGTGATGTCGATGATAAACTTTTACAGCAGAGGGATAGTGAGATATGCGATGACGGTAGGTAGAGTGAGATAGCGATAATCGTGTCATACACCTGGTTTTACGATCGCTCACTCACTCGCTCGCCTATTTTATGGTTTGTGTTGGTTCTATGTGCGGCGTACGTCCTAAACGTTCTAAACAATATTTCCCAGGGGTTAGACATCAATTGAATATAGGCTACCCAAAGTCAAAATCAATATGGCGTCATTTGTTTACCAACATACCATTTGCGGGGATTGAAATCGTTGAAATCGCGGAAATTGCGCGGCTTTATTTCTAACATGGAGTTTAAAGTTAACCACTATTTAACTATATAACCGGACCGTGTTGTAAACAACAATTATTGTCAGAACCAAAATGTCAGTAAACCGCAGCAATATTGGGTACATTGGCAATATGAGGGATTTGACGTTTTAGTCATACCCCTGGTACAATCGCTGTATCTGTACCGACCTATTTCACCGTTGTACATGGTTACAGCATGTCAATTTCAACTGCTCGCAGCACCATAGACGGGTAGTGGTGGCACCATGAACAAGTTTTGTCAACACCGAATCAAAACACCGCAGTGTTAAATATTCAGTTAGAGACGAATGAACTCCCAGAGTTTAAAGTCTCTTAAATCCAACACCAATTCCAATTCCTATTCAGTTCGTGAGGAAAAAAACTATAAACTATATATACCTGTGGCCAAGAGTAGTTGAACAATGGTAATGGAGCTAGCAAAGAAAAGGAAGGCTACGATGCTCGACAAATCGGGGATCTTCTTCTTCTTCTTCAATGGCACTAACGTTCCTAGAGGAACTTCGCCGTCTCAACGTAGTATTACTTGCGTCATTTTTATTAGTACATATTTAGTTGAGATTTCTATGCCAAATAACACGCCTTGAATGCATTCTGAGTGGCAAGCTCTAGAATACGCGTGATCACAGTGCAAGTCGGAGGAAATTTCTTTGACGAAAAAATCCCCCGACCAGAACGGGAATCGAACCCGAACACCCGACAAATCGGGGATGCTGGTCGTCATTGAAGTGTGGAAGGACAATATTCTGTCCCTTCGGAGCACTTCCAAGAACTCCCACATCTACAAGCAAATGTGTGAGGAGCTGAAAGGCCACGGCGTTATACTTACGGCGGTCGAATTGAAAAACCGGATCAATAATCTCTCTCGGAAGTACAGGTAGATACTTTTTGAAAAGAATATAAAATCAAGTCAAAATAATATTTGGTCCCTACGTGGGGAAATGTGCCCTTTGTCAAAATAATCACAAGTGCCCCTGATTTTCATAAATTCCTGATCCATTGAAAAAATTCATGAAATTAATGCCAGAGATAAGATATTTTTTGTGGCATTTGTGATTATTTTGACAACTGAGCTACTAAAAAGACATATTTACAAAGCATACGGACCAAATATGCTTTTATTTTGGCTCGAATTAACATGCTTTTCGGCTGTTAAAACGTTTGAGTCTACGGGCAATTTTTTGAGATAGTGTGCTTTTACAGATCCGAAAGAAACGCCATGGGGCCCTCGGGAGGATCACCTTCTTCTTGGGATTATTTTGATATTCTACACAGCTTTCTCAATACTTATAAACAAAACAGCACTCGCGATTTGATGGATGAGGTGATTGGTTCCGGTAAGTTAAAAGTAATTTTGACAGTAAATTTTCGAAAGAAGGAGACTGCATGGATCGACTTTCTCTTGTGTTAAACATCATCTAGAAAGCTTTCCTTACCATTTTTAATTTATTAAATGTGAGATAAGAACTTCCCTTTCAATTTGAGTCGTACAAATATAGTATCAAATCTCATGCAATGGGTGACTTTAGCGGTGGTCCAAATGACCTGTTTGGTATAATTTTTCTGAAAAGAATCAAACTGAGACCTTGCAGAATCATGCGCGGAACGTGAATGTATGTAAATAACCACTCAGTCTTAGCATTCAAATTCATTTTCATTGAAGCAGCTTTGGATTTATGAGTAATTTGAGTTGGGTTCTGATTCAAGATAGAATAGATAGTTCATCCGGCATCTTCTGGAAAGTATTCCAGCCAAATTTTATAGTTTTTCACTCAACTTGAAAACAGTTTTTTGATCTATATCAGGCATTAACGAAGCAACTAACAATATCTTTTATTTTGTTCCAGATGATGACTACTGCGATGCTGAGTATTTAGATGAAGCGTACAACCCGGAGAACGACACATTCGCTCAATCTATGTTTATGTCACCTTCTGCGCCGACATCATCAGTATCATCGCCATCACCGACACTGCCATCATCAAGCCGCAGGCATTCCGCTCCTAAAAAGAGAAAACAAAATGTGCAGGAAAAATTGTTGGAATTGGCTATAAAATAAAACGAAAATATGGTTACTTTTATGGAGGATTCCAAGACTACAGATCTTCAAATAATCGAGCTCATGAAAGAAAATAACGCGTTGATGAGCAAGCTGGTCGATAAAATTTGAATTGGAAATTGGAAATTTGAACCAAATAAAACATGTTCAAAAAATCAAATGAATACAGAAATTGATGAAAAGTTTGCGGTGGTGGGTACCACCCACTGTTTTTACAGTGAATATAGAGGGAGATAATGGGACAGTTTCCCTGTGATATTTACCGAAATGTACCATCAGTGCGTTTCTAATCCTGGATGCTGATGCGTTTTCGTTTCTTACTATCAATCCTCTTTGTGGTTGTTGCTTCGAATTTAAGGTTTGAATCTGGATCATCCATTTTTTGTTAATATGGTCATTGTGGTTGTTACATAGGTTATGTAGAATGCAGCAAGTTTTGATAATTGTATTGACATTACTTAGGTCGACCTCCAAACCTTTCCCGATTCTTCTAAAACGGGCCTTCAGATGGCCGAAAGCATTCTCTACAACCCGTCGGCATGCTGATAGATGATAATTAAATAACTTTTCATGCTCCGGCTGATCTACAGAAAATAGAAACGGCTTCATCACCTGGTTTGACAGTCTGAAAGCCGAATCGCCGATCAACAGTATCGGTATTACAACCCCTTCGATTAGTTTCGAATGCGCTTTAAATGTCTCGTTCGTGCAGTGTACTTTTTTGAGTTTGGAGTTCTCAAAAATAGTTGAATCATTTGAACGGCCAGGAACTCCTACGTTGATATATGTGAACCGGTAACGATGATCCACCGCAGCAAACAGAATAACCGAATGCCATCCTTTGAAGTTATAGTAGTCGGTTGCCTCATTTTTTGGTACTTTGACTTCTATATGGCATCCATCAATGGCACCGTAGCATTGTGGAAAACCCAGTTTCTCGAAGCCACCGACTATTTCTGATTTCTTCTCCGAGGTTGGTGGGTATGCGTCAAACACTTCGTGTTGCACAACATCTACAACCGCATTGCAGATTTCAATGACCAGTTCACTCGTAGTTGTTCTTCCTAGACCGAATAGACTTCCAATAGTTCTATATTCCGCTGACGATCCGAAAGCATACAGGGCAATAGCGATGCGTTTCTCCAACCGAATAGCAGACCGCCAAAGAGTATCTTCTCTTTGCAGGCGATATAATTTTTTGACCAACAAATTAAACGTACATCTGTCAAACCGAAACGTGTTTTTGAACTTTTTATCACTAAACTTTGGTACTTCATCTTCCCAAAATCTAGAATTTTCTACCTGAAAGACCGATATAGTTAGAGAAATTAAAGTTGATATTTAAATGCATCTTACAGTTGACCACACCCTACGTTTTCGGGATTTAACCGGACTAGAGAGTAACGAAACGTATTTCCTGTAGAGCTTCCTAGATATCAAAGCTAACATCCTATATTTTCTGCTCTGCTTCAACAGCATTTGAATTTTTCTGTTATTTTGAATCATTTTCGTTCTGATTACGTTCAGCATCCTGAAGAAATAAAGATACAAAAAATAAACAAGCAAGAACGTTGACGGCATTGAGCTTCGTATTACGAAACGGGGGAGTAGGCATGACAATATGGGTTTGCAGAAGAAATGAACACACTTTCAAAATAAAAACTATGAATGATAATTATTTTTCCCAAATCAAATTAGTACTCCATGTAAATGAAAATCACTTTTGCATGCAAGTAGTGAAAAAATATCATACAAAAATTATGTCTAAATATAATTTTATATTATAATGGTAAGTTTTGGTGAGAATATTTGGAAATTTATAGAAAATAGTTTAAATTAGGGTCAGAACAACGTACTTCTAGTAGGCAAACAATGCCAAGAAAAAAGAAGAAGAGTTGGCCTCACACAAACTAATGTCGTATCCAGATGTCGACACCATTCCGTCGTCAACCCGAATGCAATAGATTTAAATTCCTGATTATCAGTTTGACATGCGGTACAATGTACAACCATAGTATGTCTGTCATGGTACGATAGTACCTGTACAACGCTGTACACTTACAACGCAAGTACAGCTGTATGTCTGTCCCTGGTATTAGTCAAACATACACTCGCTCCAAGCGATAAAAATCTACGCGCCAACTGTTCTAGAAGCTATGAATGAAAATAGGGAAACACGTGATTCTGATTTTGACCTTCTTCTGCCTACCATTCTTATTGGAATTACTAATCGGTAATTGGGGAAGATACGAGAACGTTGATGAAACACTGATAAACTTCGAATAAGGTTTCGAATCATTTCTTATTCGAAGATAATCAAGGAATGGTTATTTCTTTAACGTTTCCGTATTTTCCCCGAACACTGAACATAACATCACAGAAATTTTGTAGGAAATGTGTTAGATCTTTCCCGCAACAACCCTGAATTTTTAGGAAGAAAGGATATCTGTACAGCACAATTGCAAACGATATTTGAGGATAATTTTTTTTGAACTATCGTTGTACAGAACCAATAAGATGGTAAACCCAAGACGGGTCTATGGTACTAGGTGAGGCCGTTTCGTCACTAAGTTGGTTAGGGGAGCGGTATATGAAAACAGCACGGAAGAAAGTAGAAGGGGAATTATTTGCTTGTAGCGTGAAAGAGACAGACTGATCACGAGCGACCTTCGGCAATAGCGTTTTGTGTTTTGTTTACAAACAAAACACAGTAGACTTCCAAGATGGCTGAAGAGTGGTTTTAGCAAGTTGGCCCACCTTAGTATATACTTGTAGGCGCCTTGGGTAAACCCAAGACGGGTCTATGGTACTAGGTGAGGCCGTTTCGTCACTAAGTTGGTTAGGGGAGCGGTATATGAAAACAGTACGGAAGAAAGCAGAAGGGGAATTATTTCCTTGAAGCGTGAAAGAGACAGACTGATCAGGAGCGAGCTTCGGCACTAGCGTATTGTGTTTTGTTTACAAACAAAACACAGTAGATTTCCAAGATGGCTGAAGAGTGGTTTTAGCAAGTTGGCCCACCTTAGGATATACTTCTACGCGCCTTGGGTAAACCTAGGCCGTATTGCCAAGCTGGATTCACATGAAAATGGCTAGATAATTGTCCAATCCTAGTGAGCGCTAGCCAAGCTTTTCGCTCAGCTGATCAAACCTGTTCCAACAATCAGGCTGATGTCTAGTCCAATTCCACTATAAAAAACCTCTTCGAAGGAGTTTTCATACCGCGAGCCACGATTCATCCAAGGCGCCTAGAAGTATATACTAAGGTGGGCCAACTTGCTAAAACCACTCTTCAGCCATCTTGGAAGTCTACTGTGTTTTGTTTGTAAACAAAACACAATACGCTATTGCCGAAGCTCGCTCGTGATCAGTCTGTCTCTTTCACGCTACAAGCAAATAA
Organism: Toxorhynchites rutilus septentrionalis; assembly: GCF_029784135.1. Lineage (NCBI taxonomy): Eukaryota > Metazoa > Arthropoda > Insecta > Diptera > Culicidae > Toxorhynchites > Toxorhynchites rutilus. Next base: position 14,632,488 of record NC_073746.1, read on the forward strand.
TTCCTCTTCTACTTTCTTCCGTGCTGTTTTCATATACCGCTCCCCTAACCAAGTTAGTGACGAAACGGCCTCACCTAGTACCATAGACCCGTCTTGGATTCATCAATGCCGTGAGAAAAGACCCGATAAAGACGCACACACACACACACACACACACACACTCGAGTCGCGTGCGGGGGAGCGAGAAAGCATCCACTAAGCTCTCGGCGCTGTCGCTACACATATCCACATTTTCCACATTCGACAAATTGTTCGCGTTCAGGAAAGTTGGATCTGCAGCAGGCAGCAGAAAAGGTGAACCGTGCAGAAGGAAAATGCGTAATTTTCCCATAATTGTCACTCGTGAATCCTGCCGCTGCTAGATTGTTGCCCAATTGGCCGGATAAAGTGTTGCTGTACGTGTGCGGATAATTTCGTTTCCTTCTCGGAAAGGGCGGATGTTGGGAAAGTGCGATGAAATATTTTTTTTCTTTTGCTCGCGGTAGATTGCAGCAAAAAAAAAAGAAACTCGCGCACCGTCATTAGCGCGTTTGACAGCAGCTGTGCTTTGGGTTTAGTAGTGATAGGAAAATGTTTCTTTTGGAACGGTTTACTGCAACGGTAGCGTTGGTGGAGGACAACGAGCGCAGCAGCCAATAGTGGGCGGTTACCTGACCCTTGTGCTTGTTGAGGTGTTTGAAACTATAAACTCTGAAAACAGAAGTTCGGTCAGATGTATCGTAATATTACTTATTGGAAAGAAGAGAAAAAAATATTGCAAAAGAGCCGAGGTCAGTCAGTGCAAGGAGGGTTTAAAAAATGCGAGAAAATAATACGAATGTGTCATCTCTGCGCGATCATGGATCAGTTTTATCCGTATTCGTCACATTGAACGTGTATGTGGAGGAGGGATCAGCGAAACGCGGATCATACGGAAGATTATGTGTTGCTGCCCCATGACGCGATTTTTTTTATTGGCTTCATTATTTTCATTCTCCTTTCGCTGCAAGTTTTCCACCGACATACGGTTGCATTATTCAGCAGATAATTGATATGACTTCTCTTTTTTTATCTTTCACATTCACTGATCAGATCGCTTTTAGACAGTTTCCGCTTTCTCTGAATTTTCTTGGTGTGAAAGCGCAACACCATGCAGTTATTTTTCATTTTGCATGTAATTGATTAATGTGAGTGTTACGGAGGAGATGGCCGGTGACGTAGGATTTGCGAAATTATTGGCTTTTGAGGGGATTTCGCCGGTGTTTCCACTTTGTTTATTCGATAAAACCATCCCATTATACCACCATTGCTGAGCAGCTTATTTACTACAGTTCTTTTCTTTCATTTATACTTTTCCGCCCGCAGGGGAGGTGCGCAAACGTCGGCAATCCATTTATTTCCTTTTTGTTTTGTTACCATCGTACGGTTTTATAGTTTTCCGTGCCGCGATCTATCTCCACGTGAGGGAGTGTTTGTGGATGCACTGCCTAGTTCTAACGCGGGAGGGCAGACAACACAGCACACGGGACACACTCGCGAAGGAGCAGGAGCAGTAGAAACCGGAGGAAGCATTAAGAAGCACCACGTTGATACCACTACTAATTACGCCAGGAAAAGGAATCCATCAATATCGAACGGCAACTATCAGTCTTGTTTCGGCATCGGTCGAGTGAAAGTCATTACCCTGGTGCTGGTGCCTCGCGCAGCAAGTGAAAGAAGATTTTCAGTGCCGTACGAAGCCCACAGCAAACGAATCGAAATAAGCTGCCAAACTTGTTCCATTAACACCGACGACGAGGCGGCTTTTGGAGCCTCCCCCACCGGGCACGCAAAGGATCAGCCTCGATTTCTTCGGTAAACGCATCCGAGCAACATTACCAGAACAATGTCGCAGATGGGTCGAGCGGTGAAGAATTTGGAACCGCCACGTCCGCTCAAGTCTACGATGAAGCAGTCCCACGTCCATGTGCCCGTGTATGAAGTTCAGTCTAGTGAGTATACGTTTGATCTCTTCCTTCTATCGATTCCTGTTTCGGATACCACAAGTCTCGTGAGAACTGCTGGGGATTAGCGATTTACGCAACCGACACAGTGTTTTCACCGTTATTTCGGAGAACAATTTGTTCTTGCAGTGTACCAACAACCACTCAAGTTGATCACGTTTCATATCCTCGAGTAACGTGTGGCTTTCCTATCGTCAACCGTCAAATGAAAACAACGTAAAAAACAAAAAAGCTGACAAAATGCATATTAAATTAAAATGTTTGCCTCGTGACACTGACGCACAGTGTCTTAGGATTCTATCAGCCGCGAGTGATGCATTGAAAAATTTGAGATTTGACCAACATCAACGATCAATTATTGAAAGGATAACGCATCGGATACAGGGGTGCTGCTCGTGCTGTCACACATGATTTCGCAGCAACGATAGATAGGTAATCAACCTGTCAATCATTGCATCGGAATTAGTCATGGGGAATTCCTGTCGGTTTTCTTTAATTTATGGAGTGGTAATAAATGTATCATGAAGGTTGATATGAATTTCGGACCACGGCCTTCGACGTGGATTCGTTGGAATCAGAAAAATGTTTAATCGAATTATCGCATGCATGGACTTGTACATTCCATTTCTGAAGACTGGAATTGTCAGCAGAATATCATATAAAACAAAATATTGCTATTGTTACCATTGCTACTGTTTCTACAGGGTGTCGATTACCTTGAAAATCCTTGAAAATCAGGGAATATTAGGGAATTCAAACAATGTCAGGGAAGTTCGTCACCAATCTGGAAAAAAATGAAATTCCATCAATTATAATTTTGATTATTGCAGTAATTGCAGTAAAAAAAAGTTGTACTTGACTAGTTTGACTCTCTGTAGGTTTTTCAGGTTGCGTTTGCCTGTTTGCCTTCCGAAGGGTAAACAGCGCAAAAGTAGAGGGCTTTTACATTCGCGATGTTTTTCTGGCATTTTTGGCATCAGTATCTGCCGTTCAGCTTCAACCAATTCCCTTCCTTTTCTTCTTCGAAAACTGCCAATAAATTAATGCTTGGAAATCATACTATGAAAGCTGAGCTCCCGCGGTGTCTGGAAACAGTTATGTAGCACAAATCACTCCACACTGCTGAAAAATACATGGTAGTATTGAGAAGAATGTTTCATGACAACCAGGAAGCCGAGAAGGTCTAACTAGGGCGTGATAAAATGAGCTTAATGATGATTTTTGGTTCGATGAAACTTTGAACAAGACTTCAAAGAGGCTACAGATGGATCTGAATGTCAGATTTTGGGATGAAGAAGAGGTTGGGTTTGGTGAATAGTTACATGACATCAATGTTCTTGGGACATTCTCAAGCATCAGGAATGAACTTGCAGCTTTTGAAGAAGGCATGGGAATTATATATTTGAACAAACTTCTTTTTGTGTCGATGGACGGTATAAACGTGAATTGGTCATATTACGCGAGCTGCAACTGGTTTTTCAAAATGAAGAAAAAAAAGCTCTAGAATTTGGGTAGCCTCGGATTGCATCTTTTACACGGTTCATCAAAGGATTAAAAAATCTCGCCAAAGTTTTATGACTGACAAATATTGAAATTTCGTCTGAGATGCGAAGCACTGCGTTGATGTATCCTGGATTTTTCCATCATTGATTCCGATAGAAAATGGAGGGGAAAACGATTCGAGAAGCTTTTGACTACACCTATACCTCGCTATACGGCCGCTCTTCATACGGCATTTCGCTTTAACGGCCCTCTTCAATTCAGGCACATTTTCAATTTACGGCCTAAAATTTTCGTTATAACGGCAAAAAAAAAATGAGGAGTGGTTTAAACATCACTTTCGTACAGAAGTGAAAAAATATTTGCGAGACAATAACTTATGCAACATACAAATTAGGTGTGTAAACATACACATATTCCATGTAACATGAAGTTGTTTCATTTTTGTTTAAAGATTATTGTTGGTTTTTATGTATGTATGTTGTATGTATTGTATGTTTTTTGTTTATGTTATGTATGTATTTTTGATTTAAATGAATTTAATTTTTGATTAAAATGAAATAAAAATAAAAAGATAAAATGCATTTTGAATGATAAACCATGTTACATATTTAACAAATTTGGAACCGATCTGATTGAATTTGTATTAGAATAATTGATTCCTTATACGGCTTTTCGCTTTGCGGCCGAATTTCATGGAACGTATCTAGGCCGTAAAGCGAGGTATGGGTGTTTGGCTTTTTGATATTTGACGGATTTTGGTCGTATCTATCAGTGGAGCTCCAGCAGATTTATCATTGAAAGAATATTGCTAGCAACATAAACAAGTTTGCTCACTATGATTCGAAAAATTAACGACTGGACCATTTTTGAAAAGGACAGGTCTACGGAATTTTTTACCCAAAATGGTCTTCCGTCTCTCGTTAGAAACCTCAACGTTGAGAGGGCTTTTCCATTAGCGAATGTTTTTATGAAAATATGTGGGAGGAAACGGTTGTGCTATGCGATAGGTTTATGATGCTATACTTCACTTTGGAAGGATAGCATTAATAAAGATGTTGAGCTCTTTTTATCGTCATATGAATCAAAGTTAATAAAACGACTACGGGAAACAAAATCACAAACAATTAATTTATTGGAAAATATCGACAGACGTTCTTAAATCTCATTGTTTAAGCTAACTAGATGTTTTAAAAGTTACAGCTAAAATACATTTAGAGAATTTAATTACTAGTCTACACCTGGATTTTTTTTGAAAAATTACTGGAAAATCAGAGAATATCGGTGAATTTATTTTCGGATTTTGAGTCGACACCCTGTTATAGTATCAATATTTTTACTGAAAATCTTTTAGGGGATCAAAGATGAACAAATCTTTTGCAAAACGTCCCTCACCTTCCGATACCGGATATAGAGAGAACTTGCCCGCAGCTCGTCTCGTTCTCGTCTTGGGGTAAATTTATACTATTATAGCTGACCCGGCAAACTTCGTCCCGTCCAAATTTAATTTTTTGTTATCACATCCACGTTTTCCTATGAGGCGCATGTCCATGAGTCCAATCGCAGAACTCATTTCAAATTGGAAATTTTTACTATACTATTTTTACTATTTACAATTTTTACTATAAAATATCAGTACTTCTACCAAAACTCGACATTATATTATATTATTTTCAGACACAATTCTCGTGCAAGATTTTTCATCCACTTGCAAATAACATATTTCTCCGTTACATGGAATAAATGGTTAATACAGAAAATATGATATAATGGAGACAGCCCTAAATTGGACAATTCTTTTCTCCAGTTTTGCTCTTAGCAACACACTCGGCGATCCATTTTTATCTATTGACGATATAGGAGTGCGTTTTATCACTTTAAAATCCATTTCCACTTTCGAACGAAGATCGATTTCGTTACCGCAAACATCAAATGGACTGACAACGCTTGTCAATATGTAATTGTAGAACACTTGCGAATTGAATTTTTTGATTTTTCCCATTTTTTTCAGAGAGTTTTCCGAAAATTTGCAATTGTTATGTCTGATTAAAATATGTGCATTATTCTTATCCAGAGGAGGAAATGGTGTCATACTATCATAGAAACATTTCTCGTACCCAAAAACCCTCACATCCCAAATTTGGCTCCACTTGATTGATTAGTTCTCGAGTTATGCAGAAGTTTGTGTTTCATTTCTATGGCAGCCCTCCCTTAGAAAGGTGGGAGGAGTGTCAAACCACCATAAAACCATTTATTGCTCCCTAAAACCTCCACATACCAAATTTGGTTCCGTTTGCTTGATTAGTTCTTGACTTATGCAGAAATGTATGCTTTATTTGTATGGCAGCCCCCCCCCCTCCTTCAGAGATAGGGGAGGAGTGTGTATTCACCATATAAACGTTTCGTGACCTCCAAAACCTTCCCATGCCAAATTTGGCTCCATTGGCTTGATTAGTTTTCGAGTTATGCAGAAATTTGTCTTTCATTTGTATGGCAGTCCCCCCTTAGAGAGGTAAGAGAGGAGAAATATTAATTGCACCCTAAAACCTCCAGATAAGATAACCTATCATAAGAACCTTTCCCGACCCCAAAAACCCCTACATACCAATTTTCATGTCGATCGGTTCAGTAGTTTCCGAGTCCATAAGAATCAGACAGAAATCCATTTTTATATAACTTTTCAAAAACCTCATGATTCTTTTGCTCTACTTGAACACAAGTGTCAGACTGTGGCCGTTTCACTTCGTAATTGTCACGTGGACACAGTGGAGTAGAAAATGGTTTTTGATGGTCGCAATTGAAGATCAAACATGGTGTGCTTAAAATGAAAGTGCAGCGAAAGTAAAAGTGATAGCAGTTTGATGTCAAAGAACGAATAGTAGAATAGTTTGTGAGTAATTTGCCTAATCGAAATAGTAAATGTTATAATGATTTACCAAATAAAAGGGAAAAATACCCAAAAATCACAATTTGAACATTTTTACTTATTGAAATCTTATTGAAAATGAATAATGTGATAGTAATGACGAACTGTCCGTTAGCAGCACCATCTGAGATAGCAGTGAAACGTTGTGGGTGTAAAGCTGGGCCATTTAAGCAACTTTGCATGCTTGAAATATTCGAAAAATAATTAGACAACATTTTGGTAAAAGCCAAATTTTTTTTCTTAAATTTTTACAAAAAAATATAATTTAAAAACAATGATACCTTCAAAATTCATGTCAAAGTATGAAATTGTTTAAATTTTTACGAAAAAATACCAAACATTTTTTGGAACAAAATTTCGCTGAAAAAAAAGTTATTTAAAAATTAAAATTCATTTTCCTCAAAAACGTATTTTTTTTAAATTCCAAAAAATATATATATGAATAGCCCTCACAGTTTCCAACATTTTTTCCATACATCGGACGATGGGCACATTTAACTAAGGAACCAACATTGGTCAAAATCAGCCCTTTTATTCCTGTAGGAGGTGCAACCCAATGTTTTTTTACCTACATTACAATGTGTGTTCTTTTATCAAAGTAATACTATAGAAAAGTTTACATATTTTTGTATTAACATTTTGCGGACCGCTCACGAGATTTCTCGTTTTTGCGTTCCTTCTTTACGGACTTGTGTGGAATTATCGGATAAAAGTTTTTGTTGCGTGCAAGCTTCTGTTCAACGGCTTCATGGATTTAATGAATAATAAATTATTTCAATTGAAATAATTTGATTATTATCAAGTAACAACCTTCAAAATCATGCTCATTAGATAGAGAATTGAATCATTCATCTTTCCACAAAATTCATTTTTTTCTTGATCGTGACAGAGAAAAGATATAGACTGAAACGTGAGCATGGGTCAATATAGGAAAATATACAGAATTTTGAAAATCAAAAAAAATTGTTCGAATAGAATTATCGAAGTTGTTTGATAGAGAAATATTTTACCTATCTTACAGCCACAATTTTATTAATCGAAAAAGGGTATGAGAAAAGTTATAAGCCAAGTTGTATGGAAAAAAATTATGATGTTAAAGAAAATTGATAAAAGGTTATATGAAAGGACCCAAAACACATTCTCGAGATAGTACTTATTCGATATACAATATTTACATCTATCTTTAGCAAAATTTCCATTGGTCGGAAAAGGGTTTAAGAAAAGTTATAGGCCAAAACGTTCATGAGTTGTACGGGGGAAAGAGTCTGGCTGTGTAAGGAAGTAAAAAGTAAAAAGGAAGTATCCATTATATCATTATTTGTTTATTTATTCTTAAACAATAAAACAAAAATTGAACGGAAAAATATGCATAGTTAGAATAGTTACAAGCTGATGAAGTAAGGGGGTTCCAAAAAAAAGTCGTTTTATGGCGTACAAGTACACAAAAAAATCGAACAGATTCTGAATCAGTATCTTTACGCTATTGCATGAGTCTCGGACAACTCAAGAACAAATTTTCAACAAGGCCAATAAATATTTGAAAGGTCTGATAAAAAGCGACCATGGCATGGGTTTTCAAATAAATCGTATAGCACAACGGAACTTTCGTGGTTAGAAATAGGAGTGCAATACGTCAGAAATACTAAAAACTCTCTCCATAGAAGATACAAGAGAAAGGAATCTTGTGTCATGCTGAGATAATTTAACATAATGGATGTTGTATGTTGTAGCACTTTCAGTATATTTTTTCTATTTTTCATTTCAATTTTTTTTTCAAATTAATTTATTTCACTCATACAAGTTGTACAGGTTTTGGCCTATAACTATTCTTAGACCCTTTTCCGACCAATGGAAATTTTGCTAAAGATAAATAAAAATATTCTTTATCGAATGATAAAGATTTTCGTATTATAGTCATACCTAATTTCGTGCGATTTTATTATTAACCCATTTCAGGCCAAGCGTTCGAAAAATCGAACAATAATTTCGATAATTTTTCATGGCTTTGGAAAGTTATCATATGGTAAGGTTTTGGCATCAAATGATAGCTCAATTTATTAGCTATCACTTACCATGAATTTCATTCGATTTTGTATAACTTTATTGGACAATAAATTCGGATTAAAGCAACTATGTGCGAAAAGTACATAATCTCACATAAAGGGTGTGTCACATCAAATTGCATCACGGAAAAAACGCTGTAGAAATTTAATTTTTAGGAATTATATCTTCAGCTTTCGCTTATAATCAGATAAGAGTGTATAGATCACGTTGGCCATGCTTTACTGTCAATTTTTTGTAAATTTGGAAAAATGTCGTCGAACGAAAAAGAGCGTCGTGAATTAATCCTGTGCACTCATTTCGAGAATCCGGAGTTGTCACATCGGGACATCGGTAAGATGCTGGGAATCGTCCAATCCACGGTCAGCAGAGTACTAAAACGATACTTCGAGAACCTAACCATCGACCGGAAGGTGAAGAACGGCAAAAATGGATGCTCCGTCAGTGAAAAAGATCACAAGCGCGTAGTTAAGCAGTTTAGACGTGATCCGAGAAGTTCGGTCCGGGATGTCGCCAATAAGCTGAATTTGTGAAGTTCATTCCTCCAGCGGACCAAGCAGCGGGAGGGCCTGCGTACATACAAGGTTCAGAAGGCTCCTAACCGCGACGAAAGGCAAAACATGGTGGGGAAGACGCGAGCTCGGAAGCTGTACACCGAAATGCTGACGAAGCCGCATTGCCTGGTAATGGACGACGAAACCTACGTCAAAGCGGACTTTCGTCAGCTGCCGGGCCTGTTGTTCTTCTCCGCAGAGGACAAATTCAGCGTTCCGGAGGAGATTCGCAAGCAGAAACTATCCAAGTTTGCCAAAAAGTGCATGGTGTGGCAAGCGATCTGCTCTTGCGGAAAGCGGAGCGCCCCCTTCGTGATGGTCGGCACGGTAAACGGGCAGGTTTACCTTAAGGAGTGCCTACAGAAGCGCTTACTACCACTATTGAAGCAGCACGAGGGCCCGACCATCTTCTGGCCGGAGCTTCGCCCAATAGAGAAATATTGGGCGATTATGAAGCAGGCCCTCCGGAAGAACCCAAAAGTTGTCAAATCGGAGGCGGACTTCAAGAGAAAATGGATTTCTGTTAAAAAAAACTACAACCTGACGTTGTACAGAACCTTATGGACGGGGTAAAGAGGAAGGTGCGAGCATACGGGCTTGGGCTCGAAGTATGAATAAAAAGAAAATGCCAAAAGTTGTTTAATAGTTTTTATTTTACTGTCTAAAATTTTCAAAAGGATCGGTCTACTGAGCAAATTTTTACAGCGTTTTTTTCCGTGATGCAATTTGATGTGACACACCCTTTAACATAATAAATAACAAAACTTTCTAAAATGCAAAAACATGTAAACTTTCTTACAGTATTACTTTGATAAAAGAACACACATTGTGATGGAGAAAAAGAAACCATTGGATTGAACCTCCTACAGGATCATACATGTAGGTTTTAGCCAATGTTTTTGTTTGGCGATTTTTCGGTTTTTTGTCATTCTCCGGAAAACGGAAGGACGGAAAAAAATAATTCTTGAAGATTTGGGTTTCTGTAACGCCAATAATCAAAATTACACCAATGAAGTTCGTTAAAAAAATAATTTTAACAGCTTGGTCGTTAATGGGTTAAACCGAATCTCGAATCGCACAAAAACATATTTGACAATGAAATTTTCGACACTACTGTACTTCCCGTATTTGTATTGGTGACGTAAACGACAAATTGAACATAATCGCTGGGCTATGGTGACGGAGTCGGAGTCCGAAGGAATTTCATAGTACATATTAGGAATCGGAGTCGGAAAAATTTTACCGACTTCAAAATTTTCAAAGCAGAGAACGTAATTTAATTTACCTGACAAATTCGAAAGCTGTTTAATCAGCCTGCAATTACTGCTCCAAATGATAACTGTGGAACACCTCTACGTCAGTCATAAATTGCTTCGCCAGAGATGATTCAACGTTGTATAACAATTTTATATTTTTTGGTATCATTTTTTTCGCATTAAAAGGTCGTTAGCCTCGTTGGTGTGGAATGTGATCAATCATTCAATCAATTTCATTGTATACATCACACCACACTCGTAATAATCGTCGTCAATTGGGGCTGGTTTTGTGTGACTGGCATGATAGAAACCACCTCATAGTAACTCTATATAAAAAACATATCTAGAGTTACTGTAAATAAAAATAATATTGTGCGCTGTGGAAGATCATATAATTTGCTACGACCTACAGTTGGAATCTCTACATTTATGCAAGACAAAAAGTTCAAATATATAATAATGCATTCATTAAATTAATTCAAAGAAAGTCCTTAAATCCCAAAAGGAACCTTCTCAAAAAACAGATCCTTTTCATCTTCCAGTTGAAGAACTTATCTCACTGACGGAAAACGTGGCCACCAACTTGGCCAATGGGTGCAACAATGCGGACGGTATGAATGCGCTGCTCGCAAACCTGCGGCTGCACGGTCCGCAGCTTGAGAATGTGTCGAAAGACACACTGGACAAGGCATTTGTTATCTTCCGCAATGCTTCACAGGACGAGCGGCTGAATATCATGACTCGGCTCAATCTGCTCGAGCTAATCGAGCTTCGTGCCAAATCCTGGCAGGTGTCGGACGGTATCAACACATACTACAAACATAAGGCGACTAACGTTGAGGTGAGTGGTTTTAAATTAATCGATTCCACCAAAATGCGAATTGGATTCCAATCATGCTCGTTTGGTCTCTCCATCTAGCCTGACCTTATGGGTGATCCATCGTTGCTAAGCACCTCCCCTCCTGGATTGTCTCTTGGGCAGCAGGTGATTCCCTCGCTGTCCCCTGGTGAGCTAATTCGCACCTCGGGCAAGTTCCCGAAGCCAACCAAAATTCCCGGCAAGACGTACTGCAAGGACGAGATCGTCATTCGCAATGCTGATTCAGGAAAAGGTAATGTAAGGTTCCGATAGTTTCAACAAGAAAAGATCGGGTGTACCATATGATCATACTAAAACCAGTATTTTTTCCGAATCTTTGTTATATTTCTAAGTAATGGGAATCAAGGGACGTAGAGTTCACATGATTGAGGAATTAAGCGAAACGGTTATATCGTTCCAAAGAGGTAAACATTCATTCCTTAGCAGGGGATTAGTTGTGTGTGAGTTTTCCCAGAGCACAAATCATTAACACCTGCACCCCAGCAATAAACAGCACATCACGAGTAATAACTCACCTAATTATGTGTGGATTGGAGCGAAGAGAAAAATAATTTTTGTTTTGGCTAACAATGCTTGATAACAATGTCACGTATCGATCAGCAAAAAGAAACTGACCACATCCACCATACAGAAGAAGATGCACGTTTTCATTTGTGTGATTTAAAAATAGATCATAATAGAGTGTTCCGCCATACATTATTGGATTACGGCCTGACCGAATGCACGCATTTCCACAGCGCACATGTTTCATTGCTTTCATTTTTGCACTCTGTTCATAACTACTGCTAATGCTTGGTCGATTCCGGCGCGACGGTTTCCTTCTTTATCCCATAAACAGAAACGACAAGAGAAAGAAGCGATTGCGATAAATATTTTATTTGCGTGTGTGTTGTGTGACGTACGATTGTGACCGTTTTTTGGAAGAGTAGTGGTAATCTGTATTTTCTGTTTCCCCTTCAGTTAATCCAGGAGCTAAGGAACGTCTTGTACAGATTACCGGCCCCAACGAGGAAAAAATAAAGTAAGTCAATTTCGACTACCGTGAAGTACCCATATACCGCTCAGCTAGGACAATATTTAACGTTTGTGTACTCTAAAAACTACTGATTGAGCGTATATTTCGAAATCGTAGTATTCCAACATTCCAATATAATTTTTTTTCAAACTTTTCGGTATCGCAGTCAATATTACGTAATAAAAAAAATACTTTTGTTCCTAAATGGATACTTTTAAGTTACACATGGTCGGTCAGACCAGACATGTGACATTTTTATAATTTGAGACAAACGAAATTGAAGTTCAGTTCTCTGTAATTTTCGAAGCACTAATAGTACACCCAGGTTTTTTTACGCTGTTTTTTACGAGGTTTTTTACTAGTTTTTTTTACGCGGATTTTCCAATCAACACGGGTTCTTTTACGCGGATTTTCTAATTAACGTGTTTTTTTACCCGGGTACCGCGTAATAAAACCTGGGCAATATTACATCTCCTTCTCAGCTCACATTTCTTTTTCATACTCCCTCAGAGCATATGACGGTGATCAGTGCTTGCGACCGAACTTAGCGCTTATGACGGAAATTAGTGTCGCAATTTATCACGATGTTTACGTAGATTTTAGGTGACCTGTTTTTTTACGCGGATTTTCCAATTTCCAAATAACGCGGTTTTTTACGGATTTTCGAATTAACGCGTTTTTGACGCGGATTTTACAATTAAAGCGGATTTTTTTTTGCGTGATTTTTTTACGAGGTACGTATCCCCCGTGTAAAAAAAAACCTGGGTGTACATGATTTACTCTGACTGCATAGTAGAGATGGGCGAGCGCTCACGAGCCGCTCATTTGAGCCGGTTCGTCAGAAAGATCGTACGATCCACGGTTCTTTCAAAATGAGCAGCGGCTCTCAAGTGAACGGATCTTAAATGAAACGGTTCATTCAAGGGCCGTTCATTTGAGAACCACGGTTCAAAAAAGAACCTTGTTTCTTTTAAGAGCCGGCTTATTGGAACCGTGGATCGTACGCTCGTTCTGACGCACCGTGGCCTGCGGCAGTGCGGAAGAAATATGTTTCCCATGTTGATTTTTAAGCGGTTTTTTTAGCTATTTGTATGGTTGTAAATTTTGGCGGATTACGTATTTTTGTCGAAACCCCATAAATACGGGTATCAATTGAAAGGACTTGGCTAGTAGGATTAAACAGTTATTTATGTAAAACGGAAATCCATAATGGCGGCTGTTACAAAATGACAGACAAACAAATTTCGTCCAAACCCCATATGGGTATCAAATGAAAGGGCTTGACTAGTAGAACACAGTTATTTATGTAAAGTGCAAGTTACATTCCAAACATTTAAAAAAATTTTGGGATGTAAAGCGGGGAGAAAACTGTGTCGTTATCGAAAACTGATATACTCTCCTGACTTATAGTTCGACATGACCAACATTATATGGATCAATAGCAATCAGTTCTAGTGATTTTAAAAAAGCTCTGTAATGAATTGATTTCGGAGCTGGTAATGTTTTTTACAAATCTTGAGTCAGGCGAATTAGTAGCCTAACCAATACTGCTAGATCCTCGCTTCAAGCAGCAAGGTTTTGGGGATAACAGAAAGTACTACTGTGCACATTAGTCGTTGATAAGGACGCTAAAAATGACGTCCATAGAATACACGCCTACGAAACTACTACAAATCGTTGGTGGTGAAGTGCGGTCATCTGTATGGGAGGAGTTTGATACATTGGTTGGCAATCTTCGATCCCCACATGATCCAAAAGCTGTTGCAATATCTATTGTAGATAAATATTTAGTGGAACCACATTTGCTGAGAATAAGCGACCCTTAGCTTTGGTGGAATGAAAGGAAATTTATCTCTCCGCGGCTCTATTTTTTTTTGAAAATATTATGTATTCCGGTGACTTTAGTACCATGTGAGCGAGTTTTTCCGAAAGCAGGACAGGTTTGCAGTGAAAGATGTAATAGACTTTCATCAGATAACATTGAAAAGATAATGTTTATAAATAAAAAAAATAAAAAAGATTATTGTGATGGAAATATATCAGAGAAAACCTTCAGTAAAGTAATATTTTTACTACACTATACTATTACTGATTACTGTTTTAAACTTTATTTTTTATGTCTTCCATTCTTTACATATCCGAATAAACCATTTCTTGAAAAGAACCGTTGAGCCGCTCAAATGAGCCGGCTCTTTTCATTGAACGCACGGCTCTGAGCCGCTCACTGAGATGAACCATTTTGCCCATCTCTATTGCATAGTGGTGTTTTCATTGACCATTCAGAACAATTTCCATCCGTTATTCATGCTGTACGCGTGATTCTCCAAATCTCATAACTTACAAAATGCTTAACCTTATGCGATCAATAATTCCAAATTTTTTTAATTTTGCGACTTGGTTCCCTCTGACTTAACACCGATCACATAAAAATCGACTTCATGATTTATTAAAACAAATATGAACAAATAAATAATAGTCCTCGATAACCAACTAACAATGTTTTGGCATACTCTTCACGAGGTTCCGGAGGAGTTGGGGGTCCAGCTCATCCCAAGCTTTCTTCAACGCAGCAAAATAGTTTTGCTTGTTCGTAACGTCAGTTTCGTCCACCATGTTGTCCAAAGTCGCCCATAAATTCTCAATAGGATTCAAGACGGGGCTTTGCTTCGGGATCTTGCTGGAAGGTGTAGTTATCCTCCAGCTCCATTTTCAGCATGTATTCTTTTAGGTTCTCGCACGAAATGTCGATGTAACTATCGGCAGTCATAATACCGTTGGTCTGCGCTAAGTTTCTTAACCCCGCCCCACCGATACTTCCACCACCGTGCTTCGTAGTCGGTAGAGATTGCATTACCGTGCCAAAATTTCAATAACCGGTTATTCGGTAATAAAAATTTCATTACCGGTAAAACCGCTAAATTACCGGTAAAACCGCTAAATTACCGGTAAAAATATACTTTGAAATATCCAATTTTGACGGCTTTTATTCAGAATGATTAGTTTACAAAAAAAATTGATGGGTCTGGACCTAGGGGCACGTACGGGATCTTGACATAGGACTGTGATTGTGTGTAGTAATTGCATTTAAATTTTTTCATTGTTCAAAATCAATTTTTTTTTCTTTTTTGATACATCAAAAGGAAGCCCTGAAAAAAACCTTTTCTGTATGAACTTGTATCCTAAGATGTGATAACGTGGTAGAACCAGGAACAACATTCTGTTCAAAAATGTACACAAAAATACCATTAAAGCCATTACTACCCTTTCTTTCTGTTTATTCAATAATGCAGAAGAAAACATAGAGTCATCATTTATCATTTTTGAAACCAAGTCTAAATAGTAAGGATCTACATAAATATAACCCTAAGTCAAATGAATCTATGGCTACAGAAATATATTTTAGGTATAGCATTTCTTCTTCGTTTCCACGTTGTCCGGAACATTGTTTGTAGGGGGTTGTAATAACTTCATAGCCAGGTGATGTATATTTAGTATCCTATGGCCATTAGTGCTCTCTTGAGAACTTCGTGTAGCTGCTGTAGTGAAAAGATCTCATTGGGTGCGAAGTTCTGCTTATGCATAGGAAAGGGAAAGGTGAATGGGAAAGTGCATTCGAGAAAGTGAAGCGGGCATCTAAGGAAGACATACATATATTAAGATAAAGATTATTCAAGCTATCAGAATCTGATATGCGTGAATATACCCTTTCGAACCTCTAAATCAGCAACCAGCAATTCTTTAAATGTATTTTTTACATTACCGAACAACATGTTCGATATGATGATATCCTGGACCAACATTACATAAATTGTTAGTAGCAAGACCTACACGATAAAACGTGAATTAAGCACGAATTGATTGGACAACATACAGGGTCTTTCAGATTGAACACTCGCGCAAAAAAATCGAATAGCTCCTTATAAAAAAATGTCTTCCCCCCGTCGATGGTAACACTGCATTCCCCACTTCGGGACGATAATATTCGGCTACTCGTTCAGTCTGACCGGACGGTTTTTAGTGTCAAGATGTACAATTTACAAGAACGTGTATTTTTAGTGAACTCGTATTATTCGAACAACCGAAGCCTTAGTGAAACTTTGTCTTCTTATGGTAAGAATTTCAACATTTCTCGTCGTCGATTACTTCCTCTGGGGGGACGTGAAAGACCGTTGCAATGTTTTTTTTTTTTTTTATCTTCGCTTATTTTTCGTCGGCCTATTTCCGCCACTTTAGTGCCAATCACCGACATCAGGGAGGCGACTCCACCTGTTCCTACCTATCAGACTCAACAACTCATGAGCCGGGCCAACTTCTTTTACTTCCGCTCCGAAGGAAGACGTAACCAGAGATTTTTCGCCTCAGAAAATCCCAACGACGCCAGCTGGGATTGAACCCAGGCCGATCGGATTGTGAGGCTGTTACGCTAACCATACAACCACTGGCGCCGTCCCGTTGCAATGTTAATAAGCCACAATATTTGAAGGAACTTAAAGAAGAAATAACTCGGATTTTCAACAGCTTCGAATTCGTAATGTTAGAGTTGTGTATGCAGAATTTTGTTCACCGAGTGGTTTAATCTTAAAGACCCTGTACAATACAACAACTGATAAATGGAGAATAATTCATAATACGCATCGATTAACTCTTTCGCGTACAACGTCGAACGACACTCGTGGGCGATTAGACTGTGCCAGAACGTACAAAATCGAACCTCACTCGTGGTGTATCGATGTGAAATAATTGCATAGCTTCAGGCGCATGGTGCTCGTGGGATAGTAAGACAAGACTCAAAGATTGTTTCATTTACCGGCAGTGTTTGCCAATTGATCCATTCTCTGAAAATATTTAGCTCGATGGAGGCTAAGGGAAGGGTTGTCAGATTATATTTTTCATTTTTAACGCTGCTATCCCTTGAAATATATATATATATATATATATATATATATATATATATATATATATATATATATATATATATATATATATATAGAGAGAGAGAGAGAGAGAGAGAGAGAGAGCATAGTTTTACCAGCAACACCGCTTCAGTGAGAAACAAAAACACTCACGTTTTAGCTCTTTTCCCATTCGCTACTGTCCGCAAATGGTGACCGAATGTTATTTTTCTTGTATCACTTCTCGCTCTGCACTTGTATGTGCAGTGGTTTTCGCTATAGTAGAACGGGACGCTATATACGGTTCAAACTTGTACAGTTCGAATATGCAA
Organism: Toxorhynchites rutilus septentrionalis; assembly: GCF_029784135.1. Lineage (NCBI taxonomy): Eukaryota > Metazoa > Arthropoda > Insecta > Diptera > Culicidae > Toxorhynchites > Toxorhynchites rutilus. The sequence continues at coordinate 14,649,886 of NC_073746.1, forward strand.
TCAACAGTCTTCGTTCCTCTCTTGGTTTGATCATTTAGTGTAACACAAGTGATTACTGTCATTCATACAAGTATGTGAATGATCCACTCAAATTTTGATTATATGTTCGTGAGAGGTTACTTGCATGACACATTGTGTATCATTCAATATTGATCGAAATCCTAACACTGTTTACCGGTATAACTCAGGTCCGTACGATCGGCATAGTAGGCATAGCATAGTAGAACTCGCTGTGTTCGTGATTGGCCCATGCTGTTTGAAATTAAAAATGGCAAGGGGTTAACATTGTAGACGTTTAGCTTGGGCTGGACGTTGATACCTTTGATTGTTGCAATCGTGGTTCAAGTTTTTCCTTGATGTTCAACTGCAGGTTTCGCATCGTCCAGTGGATTTTTTCTCCTGTTGTCCAGCTACGGAATCAATATCATCATCGTCAAATTTGATCAAGTCAGTAACAATTTGAAATGCCGTGAAATGCAGTCCGTGACGTTTGACAGAAGACGCCAAAGTCATAATTGATTGTGTCACGATCACGAGCAGAATGATTATTCATATACGGGAACAAATATACGAATCGTCTTTTTGTAATCCTTCCAATCAGGGCTTCATGCTTTCCGATGTTTGTTTTGATAGCTATTATAGCTAAATTGCAATCTGACGTCAGCTTCATAAAGGATGCATTTCTTCCGAAATAGCAATTCAATAGCGACCAGAACTGGTTCGAGGGCAATCAATTTCTTTATCACTGTCAGCTCTTCATCGCTGAAGCTTATCTCGTGTTTCTTGCTCAGATCGAGCAGCGATTTTTGAACTGAAGTTCGAAGGTCGTACAATCGGCGCAACACTACCAGTTGTTTTTTTTTTCGATCATTTTTGGTCGGTGTTATGTCAGAGGGGACCAAGTCGCAAAATTAAAAATTTCGAGTTGTTGATCGCATTACGTTAAGCATGCTTTAAGCTACATACCACATTCATCAGTTTTGGAAAATCATGCATACAGCAGGAATAACGGATCGAAATCGTTTTGAATGATCAATGAAAACCCCTTACAGCACTAAACTTCAAGCTCGTTTTTCTCGAACCCATAAAAATGTTACATGGTCCGGTTTGACTTAACAACGACCAATTGATTCTCGAGTAATATTCCAGAGCGGCATAGAGGCAAATATTATTTATGGTGTAAAAAAGACAATTACCGAGATTACTGGTTATTGATTGTAGAATTACCGGTAATTCGGTAATGGAAAATGACCCGGTATTACCGGTAAAACCGGTTAACAATCCCTAGTGGAGCTCTATCCTTCTTACCGTATCCTTGAGGATTCGTAAAATAATTGAGCACTACTTGATGGGATCGTCCAATCTGACGAGCAATTTCTCTGATATCAACATTTTCTTGGTGAAATGCATCGATTTGTCTTTCTTCTCTCTCCGTGAGAACTTTTCCCTTTGACATTTTCCAGATTTATTGATCAAAACAACTAAAACAACGGAGAATGTCTTATATATAGCGAATTCGTTTTTGTTCAGTTTCAACCCCAGTGCCGCACTAACTGCTGTCAAAACGTTTTTTTATTCACTCAGTTTCGCACTAAGTGTCGCACTAAAGGGTGTGTCACATCAAATTGCATCACGGAAAAAACGCTGTACAAATTTAATTTTTAGGAATTATATCTTCAGCTTTCGCTTATAATCAGATAAGAGTGTATAGAACACGTTGGCCATGCTTCACTGTCAATTTTTCGTAAATTTGGAAAAATGTCGTCGAACGAAAAAGAGCGTCGTGAATCAATCTTGTGCACTCATTTCGAGAATCCGGAGTTGTCACATCGGGACATCGGTAAGGTGCTGGGAATCGTCCAATCCTCGGTCAGCAGAGTACTAAAACGATACTTCGAGAACCTAACCATCGACCGGAAGGTGAAGAACGGCAAAAATGGATGCTCCGTCAGTGAAAAAGATCACAAGCGCGTAGTTAAGCAGTTTAGACGTGATCCGAGAAGTTCGGTCCGGGATGTCGCCAATAAGCTGAATTTGTCAAGTTCATTCGTCCAGCGGACCAAGCAGCGGGAGGGCCTGCGTACATACAAAGTTCAGAAGGTTCCTAACCGCGACGAAAGGCAAAACATGGTGGGGAAGACGTGACCCCGGAAGCTGTACACCGAAATGCTGACGAAGCCGCATTGCCTGGTAATGGACGACGAAACCTACGTCAAAGCGGACTTTCGTCAGCTGTCGGGCCTGTTGTTCTTCTCCGCAGAGGACAAATTCAGCGTTCCGGAGGAGATTCGCAAGCAGAAACTATCCAAGTTTGCCAAAAAGTGCATGGTGTGGCAAGCGATCTGCTCTTGCGGAAAGCGGAGCGCCCCCTTCGTGATGACCGGCACGGTAAACGGGCAGGTTTACCTTAAGGAGTGCCTACAGAAGCGCTTACTACCACTATTGAAGCAGCACGAGGGCCCGACCATCTTCTGGCCGGATCTCGCTCCGTGCCACTATTCAAAGGACGTGTTGGAGTGGTACGAAGCCAACGGGGTCACCTTCGTGCCAAAGGAAATGAACCCGCCCAACGCGCCGGAGCTTCGCCCAATAGAGAAATATTGGGCGATTATGAAGCAGGCCCTCCGGAAGAACCCAAAAGTTGTCAAATCGGAGGCGGACTTCAAGAGAAAATGGATTTCTGTTCAAAAAAAAACTACAACCTGACGTTGTACAGAACCTTATGGACGGGGTAAAGAGGAAGGTGCGAGCATACGGGCTTGGGCTCGAAGTATGAATAAAAAGAAAATGCCAAAAGTTGTTTAATAGTTTTTATTTTACTGTCTAAAATTTTCAAAAGGATCGGTCTACTGGGCGAATTTCTACAGCGTTTTTTCCGTGATGCAATTTGATGTGACACACCCTTTAGTTCGCCCCGAAAGATGTTAGTTTCGCACTGAGATGTTTCACGGGTTAGCACTCGGGTTCACCAATACAACTATACTGAACTGTCAAGTTCCGAATATTGTTTTGGAAAATCTAAAAATAAAGACTATGAAAATAGAAAACCTGCTGCTTTTGCTTTTGTATTATTGGAATCGTAATCCAATTCGGATTCTGATTTTGAAGAGAAGAGTAGACGGCATTAAGCTACGTGTGCTTTCATTGGGAGGTGCAAATAATGATGGATATTCAGGTGGAATAAATTTCAAAATCAAAATTATGAATGAAAATTTACTTTAACGTATCGAATATTTATTTTATGTGATTAAATAAAAGTTTTTTTCCGATATCGCAGAATATTGAACGAAAACTGTGTCTAATGATGGTTTTATATTATAATAGTAATTATTTGTGGAACAAACAGGAAATGCATCGACAAATGGTTAAGTGAGTGTCAGAACTACATGTGTTAGGTAATCAAACAATATTAAGTAAAAATTTTCATTCAAACTTTTATATGTTTACACTGCACTTGGCCCTTCTGATCTGATGGAGAACAATTTACCTCCCAAGCACTAATATCACCACCAGACGTCGACACTGTACATTTGCCGTCGTAAATAAAAAACAAATCAGACTATATAACGCACACCAACAAACCACCGCATTCGTGAAACTGAAAACGTTTTTTTATTACAGAGTCAGTTTGGCACTGACTCAGTTTTAAAAACGAATTCGCTAATAAACTTGACACTTGAGCACTTAGCATTTAGTTAATGCTTAGCGCTTGCACACACACTTATGAAAAAACAGTGTATGGTAGTCACCAATACCAATACACAAGAATATAAATTGAATTATTGTTTACAGAATTTTGCAGAGCAGCAAGATCATGCCCTGGTCTTATAGCTCGTAGACATTTTATCATTCGATTGAAGTGATTATCATGAATTTATTGAACAAATGATCTCCAAACCAACGATAGTCCTACGTCAACCTTGCGGTTATACCAAAGATATAACCCACTTTCTCTTTTTCGAATAGTTGTAGTTTTGCAAGTATACACAAACAAAATTTATCAGAAGAAATAAGGTAGCGAGGGTGAAATACAGTATTTTATGTCAAGTGGGCGAAGTTATGCACAAGCTGAAATAAGGGAGCTTCACGGTACCTTCGAACCGTCCAAACTGCTATGTAATATAACGTTTGCCCTTTTTTAGTTACGCGAAGCAATTGATCGAAGACACAATCCGTCGTAATGCATCTCCGGTGCGACTGGAGACATCCCAGGATGGCTCGTGTAGTTCGCTCGCATCGTCCGCTTCGGACGAAATGATCCCCAGGCGGCAGATTTCGGATGGGTCAAACATTACAATGTCCGGCAATGCAGGCCAACGCAACTCGATGCTGTCCAATCAGAGCGCCTTTGTGCCAAATCAACAAATCTCGGGACCACAATCGGCTGCAGGTTTGAATCTTAACCTGGCCAACAATACCATGTACCAGCAACATCAGCAGCAGCAGCAGCAATATCCATCCCATCCGAAGCTGGTTCGAAACGGGTCCCAGAACAATGGGCAACAGTCGGGTATGTTGCTTCACAGCTTCTCAACGAACGATGCGTCTCTGGGGGAGTATAAGTACACCGTCAATATAGGCAGGCACAGCATCAAGATTACCGGAGATTGTTTCGAGCTGGTTAGGGTAAGAGCACTCTCATCTCGCCTCGACAGATGATTGGTCCTAATACGGCTGAATTATTTTTCAGGTTGCCAAACTGGTGTTGGATGACTACTTCAGCAGTAATGAATTCCTAGCCTCTGTAGAGATGGGATCCAGTTTTGATCTTCCAACCTCGTTGGCGTCACCAGTGACACCGATGGCTGGACAGCATCCGCTCATAACCGGCTCACCGTTTGTCGACAGTGGCGTCGGATTGGATGCTATGGCTGCTGGTATGGGAACGATGAATTTAAACTGTACCGAAGTGGATGACGATGTGTTCATCGTGGATCCACCAACTTTGACGGGTGGACTTAAATCCGGTGACAGCTCCAGCTCATCAAACTCAACGCTGGTCACTTCGACGCCCGTGAATAACGGTCTGAGCCGATCGAGAAGAAGCCATTTTTCGCGTAAGGACAGTGCACCGGAGGGCATAAAAGATGGCGCTGGCGCCACACCAGCTACGAAGGACGATTCTACACCAGGTAGGAGGCGCTTAGAAGTGTTCAATTATGCTGCTGTCACAATTTGTGTCTGTATTTATTTTTTTAGTGAGAATCGTTCACGAATACGAACGTTTGATCTACTATTCCAAATCTCCCCACTCATGGGCTCTACCACGTGACTGGTCGAAGATCTGCGAAAAGCTACCATTTATAGTACGAAACAAGGTAAACGATACCTTCGGATCGGAAGGCACTGATGATATAACGGGCAATCGTGACCGCCCAACTGGAACCCAGTGTATAAGTTGCGATGATTCACCCTCTAGCAATCTCATCACCACTGCAATCCTTCCACTTACCACTACTAATACCAATACTAACAAAAATGGCTGTGGTAATCACGATACTAACAACAATAACATTAACAGCACTAGTGATAAGAATGGTAATTTCAATGCTCACAGGGAGCGAAGGGCTCAGTATCTTGCGAAAGGTTTCTTGAATCGCCACGGGGCGCTCAGCACCAGTAGCTTCGATATGGCCATCTCGGCCGGAACGGGGCGCATTCAACATCACTTCCACAAGGGCAATACCCAATCGTTTCATCGATACAAGCTCATCCACAGCAGTGGTGGAAGCATTGAAAGTGCCATCCCGTATCGGCTGATCCGATACAAATCGACTGACGACTGAAACAATTCTTCCGTTCTCAAATTACGAAACCAAACTATTTCGTTTTTGTTATTTTATTGACCATTTGTTGGAACCTTGTTCCGAATGTTGATTTTTGACCCTTTGTGTTGAATCGAATCAGATCGGATCTCTAGACTTTGAATTTGTTTGTTACGACTCGAATGAAAAAATGAAATTATCGTTTTTAGTTGGTTTTATACGCCGATTTCTCGAAGGGTTTGTATCTAGTCTTAAAAACAATCAAACCAAAGTGATAAAAGCTGAATAACAGATGATTAACAGTTAATCGAATATCGATGCCTTCCAATATAGATACATATAATGTATTATATTTCACTCGAAAATGAATAAAATTTATTAACTATTACTAACCGAACACTGTATCATAGTTTTTAGTAGAATCATTTGTCGTTGTCGTTTGGAGTTCGGTAAATGTCTATCATCGCTGCATGTTCAATAAACCCACCTGCAAATGTTGTACGTTGCAAGTTACTAACGTCTAGCGTCTTCAGGTAAGTATTCATGATCATAATTGCTTTCATGGAATGAAAGGCTGTGTTGCTATATCAGAGCATTTTTCGCGATGAGTTAGTTTACATTTTATTGGCATTTAGTGTTTCCATTGCAACAGAACCAACTGGAATAACCGGCGAAATTTGTGAGATATTAGAACGAAAGTACGATAGAGTATTGACTACCTAAAATAAAATGAGGCAAGATCATGGAATTTCGTCACCAATCATGAAAAAATTGCAATACTTCTCGATTGCTAAATAAACCGATCAGAATTTTTATTATTGCGGTTTTTGAAATGTGATCAAATAGTCAGGTTCTTCAGTACCTTCTGTTTGCTTTTTTCGGGCGAGTAAAGCTAGCTCTTCAGAATGGTAAACAAAATAGGCGCAAAAGAAGAAGTGCTTCATTCCCGTATACATTTCACAGTGAAAACAAAATGGAATGTATTCGCGATGACAACGGTACGATGTCGACATCTGAATACGAAATTAGTTTTTAAGAAGGTTTACTACTCTCCAGTGCGTGGATGGGAGACTCCTGGGGCGGGTGTCATGGGTGTATCCTTGTAATCAAATCTTTGTGTTCGTTCTCCTACGAAAGATCAAATTTACCGAAACAAGAAATATGAAATTGAAGATACACCCATACCTCGCTTCGGCCGCAAAGCGAAAAGCCGTATAAGGAATCAATTATTCTAATACAAATTCATACAAATTCAACCAGATCGGTTCCAAATTTGTTAAATATGTAACGTGATTTATCATTCAAAATGCATTTAATTTTTTTTTATTTTTATTTCATTTAAATCAAAACTGCATTCGTAACATAAACATAAAACATACAATACATACAACATACATACATAAAAACCAACAATAATCTATAAAAAAATGAAACAATTTCATATTACACCTAATTTGTATGTTGCTTAAGTTATTGTATCGCAAATATTGTTTCACTTCTGTACAAAAGTGATTTTTGAACCAATCCTCAAATTTTGTTTTGCCGTTATAACGAAACATTTTAGACCGTAAATCGAAAACGTGCCTCAATTGAAGAGGTCTGTTATAGTGAAATGCCGTATAAAGAGCGGCCGTATAGCGAGGTATGGGTGTAAAACATCAGATGAAACGAACACAAAATCGCAGCATCTTGATCCATATCAACTTAGCAGCAGCTTTTCAGAACACATGTCAAAGTCAACAGAGTTAGTAGATTTACTTTCGATTGAACAAAGAACCAACGCTAGAAAGCATGCCGCAAATATTTTGACGTGGGACTACGTCTAACCGGAGTATATGAGGGTGAAATGAAAACCTAAACACAGAACATGCAGGAAAAAATTAAAGTTACATTTCATTAATTGTGATAGACGCGTAGAAATATTTCCTATCAATTGATGCAAACATCTTCCCGATCTCTTAAGAAATGTTCGAGTTCTAAGCATTCGGAATTCGAACATTTCTTAAGAGATCGGGAAGATGTTTGCATCAATTGATAGGAAATATTTCTACGCGTCTATCACAATTAATGAAATGTAATTTTCCATGAGATAAACAGTTGGATAACTGTAAAATGTCAAGAGTTATCTAAACGTCCTAACTGCCAAGTTTTGATTGGCCCGACTTACGGTTCCCCCAACACAGACTTCAAAATCAATGTGCCTGAGGGAATCCGCTTTGACAATACATGCAAGTCGGGGGTATTTTTGTTCCCACCGAAATGTGTTTCCCTAAGATGAATTTCAAAACAAAGATGCCTGGGAGAATTCGCATTGCAAATATGTACTGCGAGTACCGTTTTGTCTCATATTCCGAACACTTAAGCTTTGATGGCCATTGAACAGTGTCTCATTACTCAAAATGGTACTCTTTCGCGAAATTAATTTGATTTTTGTATATAATAGAGCCTTATTTTTCATTTGACTAAAAAAAATTGATTTACCAATACATATTTATGGTGAAAAACTAAAAATATGTTTAATCACTTTTGTCTCAAATTCCGAACAGCAAAAATGCATTTTTTTAAATCATAACTTTTAAACTACTGGACCTGGTTAATTAGTTAGTCTTTTTTGCAAAAATGTTATGCTAGCAAGAACAATTGGATTTTGCTTTTGTAATTATTGATTGTATTGTTTCTTATAGTTTACATGGTTTCGGGACCAAGGGCGCTATAACGGTATCGATACCTGTAAATGATGTTAAAATGAAGTCTATTGCCCAAAGAAAGTCAGGGGTTTGAATATTAAATTATTTATAACATTAAAGTTCAGCAAATTTTAATTTAAAAATTAAGTTTTCGCAATTTGAATCATGCGTAGAAACTTGATTCATATTCCGAACACTAATTTTAATGAAGATTTCTGCATAAACATCATTTTATTTAATCCATTTATTGTAGATTCTTACCATTTCTAGCACTTAACATGAAAACAACAAAAAAAAATACAAAAATTGAAAAATTAACGATGCTTGTTATCATTTTGTTTTGACCGTCACTTTGTTGCAAATGTCTAATATTATAAATTATAGGCTGTATCGATACCTATAAATGATGTTAAAATGAAGGCTATAACCCAAAGAATTTCAGGATTTTGATTACTCAATTATTAACATCAAACGTTCAGTAAATTTACATTTGAAAATGAAGTTTTCGGAATTTGAGTCATGCGTAGAAACATGATTCATATTCCGAACACTACTTCAATATTAATTTTAATGAAGATTTCTGCATAAAAAATAATTTTTTGACGTAGGACTACACTGAAGTCGTTTTCTACGCGTTTTTTTTTTTCATATGCGGTTTTCTTTTACGCGGTATGTGGAATTTACGCGGTTTATTTTTACGCGGATTTCGGAATTCACGCGGTTTTTTACGCGGTTGTTTTACGCGGATTTCGAAATTTACGCGTTTTTTTCAACGCGGGACGCATTAACCGCGTGAAAATAAATATGCTAATTAATGTGACATTTCACGAAATGAGTTTGTATTGTATCACTGATTAGTAGCTGAGAAATTAAAGAAGATACAGATAGCAAAAAAATTGAGGTAATCAATTGTTAGAGTATGGGTTGCAATTCAAACTACTAATTCACTGTTTGTTAGATTTTTACACGGATTTTGAAAATTACCCAGTTTATTTTTACGCGGTTTTTGTTTACGCGGCACTTATCCCCGCGTATAAAGCGACTCCAGTGAACGTCTAACCGGAAGATATGGGGGGTAAAATGAAAATCTAGGCACTGAACAAGTAGGAAAAAATGAAAGATTCTGAACGCTTCTATCTCGAGCATTTCTTAATAGGTCACAAATGTGTTTGCGTCAATCGATAGGAAATATTTCTACGCGTCTGACACAATGAATAACATTTCATTTTTCTTGAGACAAACAATTGGATAATTGTGAAATGTCAAGCATTGTCCAAACGCATTGTGTGCATCGTTTTGATTGGTCCGATTTGTGCTCCTCAAATGGCTCCGACCAAAACGAGCAACCAGAGTAATAGCGGAATATAATTTGGGTACAAATGAAGAATCATATTGCACACCACTCCCACTTGTGATTCTATCGCAAATAGAATGATATTAATTTGGCTGTTGCTTTCCAAAACCTTCATTCTTTTCTAACCGCGGAGCAGAACGGATGTGCTAAGGTCATCGTTTCATCATGGAGCGGCAGCAACGACAGGAGAGGCTGGAGCAGTGTCATGAGCGGCAGGAGCGTAGCGATGGCAACGAGTTTTAGTTGCGTGGCGCTCATACTCTAAGGGTGGGTTTAGACTAGTGATATATTCATGTGAAGAAATATGATGAGATTTATAGAAATCGCATCAACCGTGAACTTCTATAAAGAATATATTCATATTTTCGGTGAATTTATTCACCTAAAGTAGAACTGCATCCAACTTTAGTGATTTCTCACCAGTGAGAAATTCACAAGCGTTTACATATGCTGAATTTATTCAAGTTATATATACCTCGAATAAGTGTATCATATTTATTCTCACCCGTTTACACCTATTTTCACGTGAATAAATCCATCTATAGCTATAGATCTCCCTAATGTAAACCCGCCATAAGAGCTTCCGCAGACTGCAGACATTTTATCGGACGGTAGTTTTGTACGGTTTGAGCTAGCGCAAACACCGACCCAACTGAATCGATGCATTGTGCGTGTGCGTATGAATATCTTTCCGTACTGATCAAGAAGCCGATCAAACTATTGGACGATAAAATGTCTGCATTTTGTGAAGACTTCAAGGCCATTGTTCCACGAATATCAGCAGCAACAACCGCCGTGTTTTCATCAAATAGACAACCGTTATCCGTAGTTATGAATTTGCTAACGCAAACATTTCATCATTGGTTTTGACTGTCACTTTTTTGAAAATGTCTAATATTATAAATTATAGGCTGTATCAATACCTGTAAATGATGTCAAAACGAAGCCTATACCTCAAAGAATGTCTGTGTTTTCATTATTCAATTATTTATAACATAAAAGTTTAGTAAATTTACATTTAAAAGTGAAGTGATCGGAATTTGAGACTGTTCGGAATATGAGACAAAACGTACTTCTAAATTGAGAAGCCTGGGAAAATCGTCATTTAAGACACTAGAGGTGAATGCACTTTCGCGGTTCGAAAACTACGTAAACATGAGAGATGCAATTATTTCAGAGTGAAAAGAAAAAAAGTAAAAATACAATGATCGTTTGACAATTCTTCCTTTCACATGTTTTGGTAGTCCTTGGCATCATATCGAAGGTAAAATGACGGTGGTCAAATTTACTTGTAACGAAGAATATTATCTATTACAATGCATGAATTAATCTTACATGGCAACTGTTCAACCTTTTTTACTTACAAAGCAAATATGTTGAAATCAATTGAATTCGAAAATTGTTTCATTCAAACGATAATTTAATCAATACAATACAAATGCTTTTTAAGACAACGGTAGTCCCACGCCAACCTTGTGGTTATCACTCCTATTACGTATTTCGATCGATTCGAAATATTTCGAACGACTTGATAAAATTCGAGTTGTTTTTGCATTTCGTTCAATCTGTTTCTCTTCCAACATTAAATAGGCAAAACGTTAGAAACAGGAAATGCGAAATTATAACTCGAAAGAAATAACAGTTTCGAACGAAATGGGAATTGGGAATACAGAATAGAGTGCCTTCAGTAACTGCTGGCTTTCCGAAATGTCGTCCTAGAAATTTTCCAGTTTGGGAATCAACGTTTTCAGTCCACTCTCAGATGCTGCTGTCTTGCTTGAATTGGTTTCGAGTTTGCGGCTGCGACTGTGAAAAGCGAGTAAACAGATTTAATAGTTAAAAAAAAATATCCTTCACTGTGGATTGCTGGAGCTGGAGCGTTATCGAATATTGTAAACTTCATGACACTTCATGGAATCTGTAGCATAACTCTCCATTTAGTGATTTTTTTCCTGTATTATAGTTACTTTCAACACATTTGGCTGGTTCGTCACATTACTTCCACTTTTTTGAAGAATGTCGGAAATAAGATTTAGTTTTAATGACGTTACTCAAATTAGCAACCTTTTCCCCATCCAAAACGAAAAAAAATCATAAAGCAACATTTCAATTTAAATGTTACTCGGGTGACAATTCGTCAAGTTTTAGTAAAAAAATCCTCATAAAGAGGGTTTAAAAGGTTAACGCTCCTCATCTTACACCATCTCACATCGGAAGACGTCTGAGTTTTGCCAAAGCTTACATTAATCGACTGTGGGACATGATATGTTGTGACAAAGAATCTTTCCAAAAGAATACATTTTGCTATATACCATAACGAAAAGTTCTTAATGTATTGGTGATCTTCACTGACGGAAACAAGATCAATTTGGATGGTCCTGATGGTTTCAATGGGTGCTGGCGTAATCGGCCTGGAATAAAGGGGAATATTACAAGTTTGCAAAAAAATATTTTCTGTGGGTGGCAATATAGTTGTTACGGCCTTAGTTATAACAGATAAACCAACCGCAAAGTCTTGAAATTAGTAAGAATTTTGTATGAATAAGACAGAAACTTGAAATAGATTTTTGTTTAAAAATTTGACTAAAGGGGTCTGATCACTTAATTCTGGAAAAGGGGTCTATTACCCAAAATAGTTTGAGAACCCCTGGCATAGATCATTTCTCTTGAGCGTCTTATTGATGGGTTTAAGTGGTTGTTTAACTGCCCGAAGCGGTTTGGAACAAATTTTTTCCACCACTTGGGTGCTCCACTGCTTCATCGCAATCTGTAGGAACCTCACGACGGCGGGCTCAATTTGAGGGAACTCTTATACTCCGACGAGAAACGAAGATATAGTTATGAAGTCATGAGCTTTCAGATAGTTTCTATATCATTCTAAGGTTCCGGTGGTTATGTATTGCTTGTCCGACTACGACTGCATCGGTTTTCTTGCATCTATAATCGCGTTTTGTTCACATAAACTGGTTCCCAAATTCAAATTGTACGTTTTTAGCAGTCCTAAAAAACTCTTAGAAGTCTTTGGGTAAGAAAATTATTGAAACAACATTCCAAGTGTAGCGAAAAAAATATTTTCTGTAGTTGACAAAATAGTTCCTACTGATTTATAAAGAACTAGTTGACCCGGCACTCGTTGTTCTGCCATATAATGTATTTCTAGAGAATATTTTGGTTGGTAAAAAAGACGGGTGGGTAATGTCGGGGACATAACCGGAGTGACGTAGGACTATACAAAGGGGACAGCTTTTGTTAAATATATATTTTAAATATATTGTTTTATTTTCTTCTCCTACGTGAATACCTACCTATCCACCTGAAAAATGGATTAGTTTACTGTTTATTCTTTATGAATATGTTGATGGTTCTGAAAAGAACCTTTGGTGTTGTGTTTTTCACTCGATATTCCCATCTTGTTCGGTTAAACCTTCCTGTTTAGCTATTGCGTTTGCCACTCGCCACAGCTTTCACAGTTGAAAATTTCTTCCCATCCAGCTTGTGACATATTTTACAGTAAATTACATTCAATGGCACGTCGCATTACCACCACTCAGTATCGGATTGGAGGTAATTTTAACCTGTAATTGAACATTTGCGATGACAGTGGTACAGTGTCGACTTTCAATGTGGGGTCATAATTTGGACCCCGAACTCTATGTTTACAAAAATGTCCAACTAAATATGTCGCATTACAGGTCCATCCAATTAGCTAAATGTCGAGATAAGTGTAAATTACTGTACTTTCAATCTAGAAGCAATTTAAGAATTGGTGAAAATCAATAAGCTCAGAACAACTGCCAAATTCACATACTCATCATATTCTGGCAAACAAATTATGAAAAAATCAATTTGTGTTTTATTATTATTTTGGATATTGTTTCAGAAAGCATTGAACTGTATTTCCTAAACTCTTTTTTTGGAAGGTTTAATGGCCCTGAAAAGCGCCTTGTTTTATGGAATGGTTCCAATTTAGAAAACTTAGTACTCGTGGTTTTGAAAAAAAAACCATTTCGAACGCCCTCGATGCCGCCTTGTTCTGGATTTGCCACCAAAGCAGTTTGTATAAAGAACAAACTTTTTTCTTCTGCTACCTGATGCCGTTTTGCGATTGCGTTTGCCACTCGCCACTCGCTGCAACTGCCTGTTGTTGTCTTGATATGTTCTGTTCTGAATGCGGTTTTTCTTATCGTCGCGAGCAGCTTTACCAGCCAACTCGATCACTTCGGCGACCGAAACTATATAACGCCGGCTAGGTGGACTGGTGCACTGGTACTAACGCGCTCGGCCTAGCTACCCTTGCGGGGAACAGATCAACACGGTTCGAGCGGGTTTTTGCCTTTCCCTTCATTTTCCTCCTTTACCATGTCCAGACATGGCTGCTTGGGTTGGTTTGTTGATGTGTACGATTTGAATGAGTATGATCGTTACGGAAGGAAGGAAGGTATTGTATTATAGAGACTTTAAACTTTTGCAGTTCATTCGATGTTGTCCAGTCGGTGTCCACACAAAGAATGATCGTTACGGCAGCGGAGCGGGGATTTTTAAGCTGACTGGCTGGTAGAGAATTACGCATGTGTGAGACTGCGACCAATGTTTCGTTCATTTTTTCTTTTTCCTTTCCAATCGTGCTTCATTCTATTTCGCTGCTGCTCTGGTTGCCCGTTTTGGTCGGTACGATTTGAGGAGCACAAATGGACCAATCAAAAATGGGCACATAGTGCATTTTGACAATGCTTGATATTCACAATTATTCAATTATTTATCTCAAGAAAAATGAAATGTTATTCATTATGATAGATGCGTAGATATATTTCCTATCAATTGCTGCAAACACCTTTGCGATCTATTGAGAAATGCTCGAGTTATAAGCGTTCCAAATCTTGCATTTTTTCTTACTTGTTCAGTGCCTAGATTTCCATTTCACCCCCTATATCTTCCGGTTAGACGTAGTCCTACG